>NW_026712262.1:10413355-11085509 GCF_030504385.1 Musca domestica
CCCCATTATGTTGGCCGTGGAAAAAAGATCTCTTTTTCCTACGAGATTTTTTATGTCTAAAAAATTTTTATTAAATGAATTAAAAATAAGTTTCAGATAATATAATTTAATTAAATATTTTAAAGTTTAATTAAAAATTTGCAAAAAAAAATCACATTCAAATCGCTTTAATGCCTCATTAAAAAAAATGAAAAATATATATTGTTTTTTAAATCCAGGGTCGTAAAAATATATTTTAAGAGGATAATTTCTAATTCATCGCTCTTTTAAATTCGTTGTTATGTGTGCGAAATGTTTTCCCTATCGTCAAGAAAGTGAAATGCTCTTCAAAAATTAAATAATTTCAGAGAAAAATCAATTTTTCACAGCAACAAAAAGGCTCAATTTTGTATTTTTTGTGAAAGCCTTCAATCAAGTAAGGTGTAGTTTCCACAAACGAGAACAATCAAATAACAAATAAATGCTATGAAATTACTTAAATGAATTCATTTAAAAACAAAAAAGTTCCTCTTTTAAATGCTGCCATTTTCGATATTCCGGTGAATATTTAAATACGACCACATGAACAGAACCATTATCGCATATAAATTGTCGAATGAAATTACAAAGTCCCCAACTATTTTTTTTAGTTTTTTGGAAAATTGCTATCGATATTAGGTAGTAGTCAATTCTATGAGATTTATTAAGCTAAGTTAAAATTTTTGGTATCTAGATAAGGGTGTATTACTTTTCCTTCAAATAAGCCTGACTAAAAACCAGAACCATAGCTAAGTCTCTTAGAGTACTTAATTACTTAATTTACACACCCTTATATTCATAACATTTGCAAAATTCAATACCAATTATTTCTGGTGAGATGTCAAATCCAATTCAATATTTCAAGTTGATATTACAAACGCTTGGATCTATTGAGATGGATATAGGACGAACAAACAGAAGAGAATACGATCGGTACAATAAAAGTTAAGTCAGTCAATGTAATTTCGGTGTAATATCAGCGTACTGAAAGTTTACATTGAAAAAGTAACCTAAATACACGCGGCAAACTTGTCCCCTCTATTAGGCTATTTCCATATTTTCTGGAATTTTCGGATTAAGATTGCTTGGAATCCATTGCTTTTGGGAATAGTGTCTTCGGCAATATTGCAGATAAAACGTTAATGTTGTCAATAAGATATGAAAAATGCGAATGTGTATTATATTGTATATGTTAGATACATTGTCCTGGAACTTCAGATTGATCAATTACGGAAGTTGTTTGACGTCACTGACATCTCTACAAACTCTCTCCGTGGAGGTTGTAGTATGTAAATTGTCTAAGATAAGTTATTGTTTTTGTTGCTACCTCGATATACACAAATAATTGTAAATGTACTTAAAATCAGGCAAGGGATCATATCCTTTAACCTCTGCTTTCACTTGTCTGTATTTGCATAGGGGATCCTCTGCGATCACTTAGAACCTCTGGGTTCACGTATTGAAAGCTTAACCATCAATGCCTCTGTCGCAACTATCACATACCGAAAGGAAATTATTTGTTGAATAAAAAAAAAACAAATCTAAATTCAATAAACCAGCGAATTTATTTGGTTGGTTGTCGTCGGTCGGCTTGTAGTGCGGTGATAGCACATCTCTCCCCATCAAGCACTGCTTATGTTTTATTCTCTTTTGCGCGGCAGTGGGACCGTATGGAAAAATAAAATTCTTAAATATTTTTTTTGTAAATTTTTGAAATAATTAATTTTTAAAGTTAGTTCAGAATATTAAAAATACCGTACATTCGGCAGCTAAGTATCACATTTGAACTAGTAAATTGCGATGTAAATAAATGTTTTTTTTTTATATTTTATGAAAATAATATATTACGAGCAAATAAACTATCATCCATCATATATCTATAGTGGCGATTGTAACTCGTGCACCCTACTATCGGTGGCCCGTTCTATGTACCGGATTGACTCGGAGGTACAAATTTCCGACCAGAGGCCGCCAACCCAGCAAATACATGTTCGTGTTCGTCCATTTTTCTGATGTGGGAGAAATATTACCCGGAATGTTTGCTCCGTATTCTCTTGGCCAGTGCCGGGATCGAGACCAACCCTGGACCATGGTTCTGCTCCGTTTGACGTAATCGCATCCACCACAGATCGGTCTCGGTGAGATGTAATGGATGCATGGAGTGGGTACATTTCCGGAATTGTTCCGGCTTAAACCGGATACAGTAGCACAGCGATAGGGACTGCCTTGCTTCCTGCTGCGTCAATGTAGTGAGTCTTCACCTTCGGCGTCCTCATCGTCCATAGAAAAATAGAACCAATGAGTTTATAGCAGAATGGATGATGCAGAATCGCATACGCCATTGTCAGAACGACATTAAATGCATTTATTTGTTAATTGCACATTCCTGAACATTTTTACAGAAATTCGTGAAAATGTGGATATCTCAAAATTTTGACTGCCCATAGAAAACTAGAACCAATGAGTTTATAGCAAAATAGATAATGCAGAATCGCATACGCAATTGTCAGAACGACATTAAATGCATTTATTTGTTAATTGGACACTTGTGAACATTTTTACAGAAATTCGTGAAAATGTGGATATCTCAAAATTTTGACTGCCCATAGAAAAAATAGAACCAATGAGTTTATAGCAGAATGGATGATGCAGAATCCAATACGTCATTTTCAGAACGACATTTAATGCATTTATTTGTTAATTGCACACTCCTGAACATCTTTACAGAAATTCGTGAAAATGTCGAATGAATGAATGTCAGAACGACATTAAATGCATTTACTTGCTAATTGCACACTTCTGAACATTTTTACAGAAATTCGTGAAAATATCGATATCCCAAAATTTTGACTGGTCATAGAAAAAATAGAACCAATGACTTTATAGCAAAATAGATAATGCAGAATCGCATACGCAATTGTCAGAACGACATTAAATGCATTTATTTGTTAATTGCACACTTGTGAATATTTTTAAAGAAATTCGTGAAAATGTCGACATCCCAAAATTTTGACTGTCCATGGAAAAAATAGAACCAATGAGTTTATAGCAGAATGGATGATGCAGAATCGCATACGCCATTGTCAGAACAACATTAAATGCATTTATTTGTTAATTGCACACTCCTGAACATTTTTACAGAAATTCGTGAAAATGTCGATATCCCAAAATTTTGACTGTCCATAGAAAAATAGAACCAATGAGTTTATAGCAGAATGGATGATGCAGAATCGCATACGCCATTGTCAGAACGACATTAAATGCATTTATTTGTTAATTGCACACTCCTGAACATTTTTACAGAAATTCGTGAAAATGTCGATGTCTCAAAATTTTGACTGTCCATAGAAAAATAGAACCAATGAGTTTATAGCAGAATGGATGATGCAGAATCGCATACGCCATTGTCAGAACGACATTAAATGCATTTATTTGTTAATTGCACACTCCTGAACATTTTTACAGAAATTCGTGAAAATGTCGATGTCTCAAAATTTTGACTGTCCATAGAAAAAATGGAACCAATGAGTTTATAGCAGAATGGATGGTGCAGAATCACATACGCCATTGTCAGAACGACATTAAATGCATTTATTTGTTAATTGGACATTTTTGAACATTTTTACAGAAATTCGTGAAAATATGGATATCCCAAAATTTTGACTGTCCATAGAAAAAATAGAACCAATGAGTTTATAGCAGAATGAATGATGCAGAATCGCATACGTCATTGTCAGAACCACATTAAATGCATTTATTTGCTAATTGCACACTTTTGATTATTTTTATAGAAATTCGTGAAAATGTCGATATCCTAAAATTTTGACTGCCCATAGCAAAAATAGAACCAATGAGTTTATAGCAGAATGGATGATGCAGCATCGCATACACCATTGTCAGAACCACATTAAATGCATTTATTTGTTAATTGCACACTTCTGAACACTTTTACAGAAATTCGTGAAAATGTCGATATCCTAAAATTTTGACTGTCCATAGAAAAATAGAACCAATGAGTTTATAGCAGAATGGATGATGCAGAATCACATACACCATTGTCAGAACGACATTAAATGCATTTATTTGTTAATTGCACACTCCTGCACATTTTTACAGAAATTCGCGAAGATATCCCAAAATTTTGACAGTCCATAGAAAAAATGGAACCAATGAGTTTATAGCAGAATGAATGATGCAGAATCGCATACGCCATTGCCAGAACGACATTAAATGCATTTAGTTGTTAATTGCACACTCCATTTATATAGAAATTCGTGAAAATGTCGATATCCCAACATTTTGACTGTTCATAGAAAAAATAGAACCAATGACTTTATAGCAGAATGGATGATGCAGAATCGCATACGCAATTGTCAGAACGACATTAAATTCATTTATTTGTTAATTGCACACTTGTGAACATTTTTACAATGAGTTTATAGCAGAATGGATGATGCAGAATCGCCATTAAAACGAACGACATTAAATTAGAACGACATTAAATGCATTTATTCGCTAATTGCACACTTCTGAACATTTATATAGAAATTCGCGAAAATGTCGATATCCCAAAATTTTGACTGTCCATAGAAAAAATAGAACCAATGACTTTATAGCAGAATGGATGATGCAGAATCGCATACGCAATTGTCAGAACGACATTATATTCATTTATTTGTTAATTGCACACTTGTGAACATTTTTACAGAAATTCGTGAAAATGTGGATATCTCAAAATTTTGACTGCCCATAGAAAAATAGAACCAATGAGTTTATAGCAGAATGTATGATGCTGAATCGCATACGCCATTGGCAGAACGACATTAAATGCATTTATTTGTTAATTGCACTCTTCTGAACATTTTTACAGAAATTCGTGAAAATGTCGATATCCAAAAATTTTGACTGGCCATAGAAAAAATAGAACCAATGAGTTTATAGCAGAATGGATGATGCAGAATCGCATATGCCATTGTCAGAACAACATTAAATGCATTTATTTGTTAATTGCACACTTCTGAACATTTTTACAGAAATTCGTGAAAATGTCGATATCCCAAAATTTTGACTGGCCATAGAAAAAAATGGAACCAATGAGTTTATAGCAGAATGAATGATGCAGAATCGCATACGCCATTGCCAGAACGACATTAAATGCATTTAGTTGTTAATTGCACACTCTATTTATATAGAAATTCGTGAAAATGTCGATATCCCAAAATTTTGACTGGCCATAGAAAAAATAGAACCAATGAGTTTATAGCAGAATGGATTCTGCAGAATCGCATACGTCATTTTCAGAACGACATTAAATGCATTTATTTGCTAATTGCACACTTCTGAACATTTTTACAGAAATTCGTGAAAATGTCGATATCCCAAAATTTTGACTGGCCATAGAAAAAATGGAACCAATGAGTTTATAGCAGAATGAATGATGCAGAATCGCATACGCCATTGCCAGAACGACATTAAATGCATTTAGTTGTTAATTGCACACTTCTGAACATTTTTACAGAAATTCGTGAAAATGTCGATATCCCAAAATTTTGACTGGCCATAGAAAAAATAGAACCAATGAGTTTATAGCAGAATGGATGATGCAGAATCGCATACGTCATTGTCAGAACTACATTAAATGCATTTAAATGCATAGAAAAATAGAACCAATGAGTTTATAGCAGAATGAATGATGCAGAATCGCATACGTCATTGTCAGAACGACATTTAATGGATTTATTTGTTAATTGTTGACGTCATACATTGCTATTCAAGTTCCGGATAATGTGTCATTTCTCCAGTTCAATTGTGATGGCCTCTGAGGTAAGATTAACGAAATCGTAAGCTTCATGAGTCGGAAGGACATCAAGGTCGCAGCTATCCAGGAAACGAGTATCACCTGAGTACCACTTGCAGGCTTCAAAGTTGTGATGGATACAACGTACTGAGGAAGGATCGCTCCAGGGGTGGAGGTTGAGGATTAGCGTTCCTATTGCACCACTCTGTCCAGTACAGACCTATCTCGCCTGAGCTTGACTCTAGTGACCCGTACATAGAATGTATGGGGGTAGCGGTCAAGTGTGGAACCGCCGAGGTAGAGGTGTTCAACGTGTACATTCCGCCGTTAAATAGCTGTGCCCCACGTTATATGCCTAACATCAGTTTATACACGTACGACAATAAAAGAATTCTTGTAAATATCAATTTGAAAGTCCTTTATGACATTTGCTTCAGCTCGCCGATGTTTGTGAATTAGAATATCCATTGGCTTCTAAGATTTTACGTAAAAGTATATATATGTCGATGGCGTTGTTGCTGGTGCACATGATATAGACCCCACATTACTGGCTCATAACCAGGGACCAAATCACCGCAGTCGAAATCGAGTACTTCAGCATCGTAATGTAGTTTACGCAGATTACCGCAGACGTTATCGAATTATTTTTATTCAAAGTTGTACACGATAGGTAGTATGCTATCGAAAACAAAGTATGTTCTGAGTCCGAAGACGAGGAAAAAACAATCGCATTCAAAATATATTTGTACACATGTATTTAAAGACACAGAAACAATAAAAATATCTCAGAAATAACATATTTTGTTCGCAAAAACTTATTTTGTAATTCTCTTTCGCTTCCAATTTCTTATTACCATATGTTTACAGCAGTGTAAAAAAGTGGTAGATAAAATAAATTGCGATCGAATGTGGTGATCCAAAAATTTACAGAGATTGAAATGTATCTCTATACGAAACTCGATGACGAATGCGGTGATTTGGCCCCAGCTCATCGCTTCTCTATTCACAGCTAAATTTGAGATGAGGGAATGGACCTCTAGTGAGAAGTCTATTGTTGCTTGTCATTTAATTGACGCACAAGTATTACCCTTTGTAGTAGCAATTAGCTCTAAACCTTTGGGCATAAGGTGCAATGACAGTTTAGATTCTTTCTATTTTGTGCGAATACAATTCCTATTAAATCTGACTATTCCAAGCGGGAAGTTTTTTCACATATAGCGAAATTGTTTGATCCCGTATTTTTGTTAGCCCCTGTTATTTTCGTAGTGAAAATCATAACGCAACAGGTGTGGTTAGATAACATCAGATGGGACGAAACACTTTTCTGGTTGCAACGAAACCCTGTTGGCTCGACTTTGTCGAAAACTTTTCCATAAATATTCCGCATTGGGTTCATTATAAACAAACTTCTTTAGTGGAATAACATGTTTTTTCCGATGCCTAAGTTGTTGGAGTTGTGTGGGCCGTGTTGGCGTCAGATCTTTTAAAGGCTATTGTCAGCAAGATAGACATCTACTGTTGGACAGTATCGTGGCTGTGTAAAACCCCCACTTCATGGGCTACATAATGGAATACTTCGAGCCCTGATCATATCGAAACAGAACATAAAGCTCATAGCGTCAAATCTAATTTTTCGTTCTTCTCAAATCATGAAAATACCCTAGAATTCTTCTCATTTTTTATAGGGCATTGCGAGTATTATCGTATGTCTCTAGATTTTATCATAGAACTCAGCCAAAATTTTGTGGCCAATTTGTTTTCAATAGTAAAGTTATTGAAACTTCTGAAATTTGTAGGGTAAAAACTCGTTTAGCTATATTGGCGCAAAAAGTTGATTATTACGGTTTTAGATGAATTAAGTGTAGTGCGATTGAATGGACGTTTAGCAAAGTCTTCTACTTTGTCCAGAGAAATATCGAATTATTTTGCCGTATTCGTGTCGTTTTTGATTTATTTCAACATATCTGTCCATGGAGTAAACTAGCTTATGGTACGCCTCATACGTATAGAGTAATGGATGCCTCGGGTGAAATTCTAATTCAAACAGCGATCAGTCGTTGTAAGGATTGTTTGCTTCAAAATGCTCATGACTGCACTTCCACCAGAAAGAAATTCAATTAATCGACCTTTCAAAACCACTGGTGTGGACTTTGCAGGTCCGTTTGATATTAAGACTTTACTGTTCGTGCCAGCCGTATTACCAATAGGTGCGTTTGCGTCTTTGATTGTTTTGCAACCAAAGCAGATCATTTAGAAGCAGCGTCTGATTTATTAGCTGCAACATTTCACCGATTTATAGGTCGTCGAGGCTGCCCAATATCACTATTTTCTGATAACGAAACCAATTTTGTTATGGGTTTGCGTGAAATTGAGAATTTTATTCGTGAATGTCGTCATACAGTTTGCTCAGCTTAAGGGTATCAAGAACTTACTTGTCGGTTCAAACCTGCTGTGGCTCTCCTCATGGGTGGTCTTTGGGAAGTGGCTGTCAATTTTTTTAAATTGCATTTTTATCGTCACGAAAGAGCACTTTCGTATAGCTTCGAAGGGTTTTCGTCCATTTTGGCCCTAATCGAAGCCTGCTTGAATTCTCGGCCTCTGTGTCCAATGTCAGATAACCCTGATGAGTTACTTGCGCTAACTCCAGTTCCTTACCCCATTTCCTTATAGGGGCACCTCTCCTCTCATCCGAACCCCTAATTGAAGAATCGACATTGAGTTTAGTCAATCGATTCAAAAGATGGCCATGTAATATTTGTAAGGTTCATATGTATATAATTAACTCTCTAATTAAAAACACCTTCTTTATGAAAGGTTTATTTTAGATAATGAGGAAGACAAACAAAAATCGCTGATTACCAATTCCTCCTCATAAAAGCATCCTTCGTTGTATCTGCGGTATTAGCTAAACAATGCCGCACATTTGTTGTTTTCCAAGCTGGCCCAGTTTGCGTTGCCGGCCCGTAGTTTTTGTCTTTAATGCATAGTTTTTAAAGCATAATAAATCATAGATCTGACTTATGTAAGTGGCACAATTTTTATCATAAGTAATGACTCGATAGTAATTTCTAAATAGAAATAAATATTCATGACACAAATAATAATAGATGTTCACCTATCGTCAATTTCAAATATTTTCTGAAAATTTCAGACATGTTACAGCATCGCCTGAAAGTAACATAGGCTATATAAATTTTTGAAATTCCACTGGGAACTGGATATATAGCATCACAATCGGAGGTACCTGCAAAAAATTTGGATATTGTATGCAAATATCTTTTGATCAGTTATAGCTACAGTCTTCAAATTTGGAATGAGTGACGGAGTTTGGTACAAAAATAAAAGTACAAAATTATATTGAATTCGGTTCAGACTTGAATATAGCACCCATATATTTTTTATTCCGATTCATATAGTTGATTGTCCAACCACCCACCTATTACTATGAAATTTCGAATGTCTATGAAATAGGTTAAGGATAAGATATAGCTCACATATATATTTTAGTCCGATTATGCTACGTATCTCCAATTTCAACAAAATTTGAGAACGGTAAATAAATCGAAAATTATATTGAAATCGGTTCAGATTTGGATATAGCTCCCATACACATTTTCGTCCGACTTATGTATTTTATACCACTATGATATATATTTTCGATTCAAATAAAATTTGGAATGAGTAACGGAATCTGGTACAAAAATAAATTTACCAAATTATATTAAAATGGGTTCAGATTTAGATATAGCTTCCATATTTCTGATTTCATTTATTTGATGCACAAACCACGCAATGTATCTCCAATTTCAATAAAATTGGGAATGTGTAACGGAATTTGGTAAAAAAAATCGCCAAATCATATTGAAATCGGATCAGATTTAGATATAGCCCCCATATATATTTTTGGCCTAGTACATGTATTTGATGCACCAAACACACTGTAAATCACTAATTTCAAAGAAATCTGGAATGTATGACGAAATTTGGTCCACAAATAAATTTGTCCAAATATATTGTTATCGGTTTAGATTTGGACATAGTTCCTATATAAATTTTTCCGCCGATTTAGTGTATTTGATGCACAAAATACGCTATGTATGTCGTATTTCAATTAAGTTTGGAATGTGTAACAGAAGTTGGTCTAAAATTCTAGCAGCACAAAAAGTTACACCACAACTTACTTGACTCTAAGATTATTACGGGAAAGGTTCATATGTATTACTACATCGAATCCCACTTATAGCAAAAATGCGGTTCAATTTTATAAGATTGAAGTTTCCTGTATATTTGGCATTTACTATTAATAAATCCCAAGAACAAACTCTTTTTAATTTTTTTAAATTTTCCTCCTTACACTTAATATGTTTTTTAAATTCTTGAATTTGTTTCTTTAGAACCCCAAAATATTTGTAGATACAATTTTAAATGCACAAAACGCAAATAGTAGGGAAGCACGCCGGGTTAAGCTAGTATAAATCAGCGTTCGAAAATAAACCGTACCGTAGTGTTCTGTACGGTTCCGAGGTGGAGTGGTACACTAAGATTATGTACCGTACCGGAGCACAACCCTTAAAAAATATTTTAGTGATATTGTACCGGAACACAACGAGAATCGTACTGTACCGCAGTCGGAGCACTAAAAAACGTAGTGTACCGCAGCCGGAGCACTACGAAATGGTAGTGTTCCGCAGTCGGAGCACTACAAAATCGTAGTGCACCACATGGCGAAACATTAAAAAATAATGTAACAATAGTGTACCACATATGCGTTCTTTACGATTTGTGACAAAAATTAGATGTTTGATGTTTTTGATAATGCAAAAATTACTAATACAATTCAATATTATGAAAATAAAAGCTGAATTTATTTTATTTGTCATGCATGTTTAGTTTGGTTGCGGAATTGAAAAAAGTAGAAAAATATGGGAATAGGTAGTAAGAATAAACAAGGACCAAATCTGAAGTGATAATCATTTGCATTTAACCATTGAAAGTTGAAATTTTTAATTTTTAATTTTCTGCAAAAAAGGGGTTTTTAGTGATTGCATTGTAATGGGTTATTATGCAAATAATTTACCCGTTATTTTGTGGTGCCGAAAAACCAATGAATGTAGGTGTAAAAAACTAAATATTTTACAAAGTGTGCCTGAGTTTTATTTTGATTTCGATTTTTTTAATGTGGTACACTACGTTTTTTAGTGCTCCGACTGCGGTACACTACGATCATCGTTGTGTTCCGGTACAGTATCACTAACATATTTTTAGTGGTAGTGTACCGGTACACTACCGCCAAAATTTTTGTTAGTGATACTGTACCGGTACGGTACACTATGTTTGTGTACTGTTTATTTTCGAACGCTAGTATAAATATAAAATGATAAATTCGTTTATACCTCTACCTATATTGTTCTCGCCATTTATTTATGCTACAATTTGTTTGTATACTATATATATGCCGCGGATTTTGGACTATAAACAATATTATATTTTTGCCACAGAACACAAGTTGTGCGTACATTTCAAAGGAGGAAATTTTCATTTCTAATTTTAAATTCAATAAATTATTGCGAAATTATATAATTGTTTATGATAACAAATAAATGAAACACTATTGTTATGTTATTCCCAAATCGTATAACATTCCAAATCAGGTTATAAGCAAGATCATAAGTGAAAAAATCTTTGTACTTAAGCATTTTCACTGGTTTGCACCGTCCTACAAATATATCAAGTTTTATATCTGTATCAAATCAGAATTTGTTTTCTTGTGTTTAGAATATAGGCAGATTCTTATTTTATGAAAATGTTAAATGGATAATATGTTGGGACTCACAGCAGATCCTGGTCGTCATCCAATCCTCGAGGCAGACATACGGAACTTAAGTATAATAATCAAGCAATCGATAAATATTTATGAAAAAGATCGATTCAAAGGCTACTTGGAAAACATCGGAAGGAACAACAAAGGAGTAGTAAACAATGATGTAGTGATTATCTCGGATAACACATAAAAAAGCTGAGATCCTGACTGACAATTCCTTCCGCAACCTGATCGACACAACAGTGAAAGGAATTGGAAATCTCGTGCCCTCTGTCAAATTCGGCAACGAATTCAATGCACACCGACGGGAGGAAAATGCACTTGTTGATGCAGACATGATCGAATCAACTATAGCAAGAAGGGCATCGAAGAAGCCTTGTGGTACGCTAAGTCCCTAATATAGCTGCAAAGATGTATGCCGATTACATTTTATTGACGTAATTTTTTTATTTTTATTGAAAGCATAATCGAAAGGAGATTGAATGCGATGTTCCAACCGGAATATCTATAACTGCATAGAATTCAGCCGGATAGACGTCTTCATGATGAGGAATACCCTTAATTTCCTCGAAAGAATCCAAAATGTGGAAAATAGATAGTGGAACAATTACTGTACTACCTAGAGGAAATCGCCAATATACAAAGAAGGAAGCATCTGCCACCTGCAGCTCCTTTAAAATTGCGACGGAGGAGTGCTCTACGATGATGATCGCTTAATGTACTACCATCGTTGGTATCACAGATTTGACGCCGACTCTGAGCATGTTTACAACACAGCTCAGTAATAATATAATCGTATATAGTTTAGTTGATGTAGTATAAAAGCTTTTAATTATAATTTGTATTAGGCCGTTTTTAAACATTTAAGGTATATTTATATTAATGTATGTCGTAAAAACGCTAAAACAATAATGATTGTTTAGCATTACAATACGGCACTAAATATTCATAGATATTGTAGTCACCTACATTTGCCATAGAGCTGGCAAAGGAGAGTATTTATTTATTAATCTATTTTACACTGTAGCCATTAAGTAATTAATGTATAACCTGACAATCTTCTATAAATAAATTGGAAATTTAAAATGAAAAAAAAAAAAAAAAAACAAAACAAATGATTAGAAATATATACAATATTTTGGGTCCTAAATTATTATTTCTACGAATAGACTGCTAATAGACTGCTGTCATTCATTTTTATACCCTCCACCATACTATGGAGAGTATATTAATTTTGTCATTCCGTTTGTAACTCCTTGAAATACTCATGTCAGACCCAACAAAGTATATATATTCTTGATCAGCGTAAAATTCTAAGACGATTTAGCCATGTCCGTCTGTCTGTCTGTCTGTTTGTTGTAATCACGCTATCTTTCGAACAAATTGAGATAGGAGGCTAAAATTTTGCACACATGTATATTTTGCCAGTACGCAGGTTAAGTTTGTAAATGGGCCATGTAGGTCCAAGTTATCATATAGCCCCCAAATAACGGTACCTCCCGATATTCGGTATTTTTATGATTTTAGCGACATTATTCACCGGAATTGTCTCAAATTTGGCATTTGAAGTTCAAAATGGATACTACAGCCTAAGACAGAAAATAATCTGTGTAGGTCCACGTCTTCGTATAGCCCCTATATAACGGTACCCCGGTATTGTGATGATTTTAGCGACATTATTTACTGGAATCGTTTCAAATTTGGCATTTGAAGTTCGTAATAGATGCTGCAGCATAAAACAGAAAATGGGCTATGTAGGTCCACGTCTTCGTATAGCCCCCATATACCGTACCCCACGATATTCGGTATTTTGATGATTTTAGCGACATTATTTACCGGGATTGTTTCAAATTTCGCATGTGAAATTCGTAATGGATACTTCAGCCCATGCCAGAGAATTGTCTGTGCAGGTCCACGTCTTCGTATAGCCCCCATATAACGGTACCCCCTATATTCGGTATTTTGATGATTTTAGCTACATTATAAACAGATTTTTCTTCAAGTTTCGCATTTAAATATTGTAATAACTTATGACAAAAGTTGCCTATACAGGTCCACGTCGTCGTATAGGCATTCGGTATTTTTAAGATTTTAACAGAATTTTTAACGGATTTTATTTTTTATTTTTTTTTTTTGGAAATTGTCAAATTTGTACCAAATGGTGGAGGGTATTAAAAATTCGGCCCGGCCGAACTTGCAGCTTTTTTACTTGTTGTTTTTATACCCTCCACCATACTATGGAGGGTATATTACTTTGTCATTCCGCTTGTAACTCCTCGGAATACTCGTGTCAGACCCAACAAAGTATATATATTCTTGATCAGCGTAAAATTCTAAGTCGATTTAGCGATGTCCGTCTGTTGGTCTGTCTGTTGTAATCACGCTATCTTTAGAATGAATTGAGATAGGTGACTAAAATTTTGCACACATGTTTATTTTTTCAGTAGGCAGGTTAAGTTCGTAAATGGGCCGTTTTCATATAGCCCCCATATAACGGTATCTCCCGATATTCGGTATTTTGATGATTGTTGCGACATTATTAAACGGAATTGTTTTAAATTTTGTATTTGAAGTTCGAATTGGATACTACACCCTAAGACAGAAAATTGTCTGTGCAAGTCCACGTCCTCGTATAGCCCCTATATAACGGTACCTCCCTATATTCGGTATTTTGATGATTTCAGCGATATTATTCACCGAAATTGTTTCAAATTTGGTATCTGAAGTTCGAAATGGATACTACACCCTAAGACAGAAAATTGTTTGTGCAGGTCATCGTCTTCGTATAGCCCCCATATAACGGTACCTCCCAATATTCGGTATTTTGATGATTTTAGCGTCATTATTCACCAGAATTGTTTCAAATTATGTATTTAGAGTTCGTTATGGCTTCGTTTTGACTACAGTCTGTGACAGAAAATTGTCTAAATAGGTCCAGGTCCTCGTATAGGCCCTCCCTCCCTCCCTATATTCGGTATTTTGACGATTTTAGGTACAATACCCACCGAAATTGTTTGAGATGTGGTATTTGAAGTTCGTAATGGATGCAACAGCCTGAGACAGAAAATTGTCTATGCAGGTTCAGGTCTTCGCACTCCGATATAACGGTACCGCCCTATATACGATATTTTGATGATTTAAACTTCATTATTCACCGTGTTTTTCAAGTTGCGATTTGAATATGGTAATGGCTTATGTAGGCCCACGTCAATATAACGGCTATATTTGGTATTTTTAAATTGTTTTAAGGATTTTATTTTTGAAAGTTTCCAAATGGTGGAGGGTATTTAAAGTTCGGCCCGGCCAAACTTACTGCTTTTTAACTTGTTTTTTTACAATGCTAGTTTGATTAGTTTATTAAATATAAGTATATAAAAATAAATATTTATCTTGAGCTGTAGGTTTTTTTCCACATTTGTCAAACTACGTAATAAAATTTATTACCAGAAAGACCTCTCTTATCATTGCATAATTCTGTGGAAATACGTTGCCTAGATTAAGCAATAACCTTAGAGAAAGATAGAATTCGTAGATTTCTTCTCCTATAACAAACTACATTAGTAATCGATGGCTTTAAAAATAAAATATTTTACTCTTTCAACAACCCTAAGGATCAACTCAAAATGCAATCATACCATTGTATTTTTTATCAAGTCACTAAGTCACTAATTAGAATTAAATATTTTTAAATGTAAACATATGATATTCTATGAGTGGGTTGGAATTGTATAAAAACTATGAAAGTTGCGCGTTGAACTGACAGCTCTCGAGGAGAGCTATCAGAATATGTATGTTTTTTATTCCCAAATGGTTTCAGGAAATCATTAATATACAGAACAATACGTTCACGTAGCTTTCTCTTATATTCACTCGTTGCTAAAAGTTTAATGAACTCAAAAATACTCGCGTTTTTTCTTATGTTTTTGTTCCTTTTTTGTTTTTACAATATTTAATTAGTTAAATCATTGGTCGCGTTATTGAAATAATAAGGAGACATAGCACACCTTATTTGAAAGAATATGATGTAAATGCAAAAAGTTTGGAGCGCACGGAAATTAATTAGCAAAAAGACTTCCTCTGATTTTAGTTCATTAATTTATTAACAACATAAGATTATCTGAAATTATTTGGGAATATAAGCCATATTTATTCTGAAAAGACTCATCAAGATGTTTAATTTTTTTGCAATACAGCGTTTTCCATGCATTATACATACCGTTAGAAAATCGGACAAATTCAGTTATCTGAAATTACTTGAAAATATATGATATATATACTCATTTAAGCCGCGCTAATTAGAGAGTATTTCATAGCTTTTTTTATAATTCAATACCGCCAACCCCACTTTCAATAGAAATTCTAAAAAGTTATTTTGGAATATAAGACATATACAGGGAAAGATAAAAAAAACTGCAACAAAGTCAAACGCCATACTTTTTAATTTTTTTTTTAAATTTTATTGAATGAAAGCAAAAAATGTCGGAAATAGCATCAAATTTTAGAATAAGTTTAGATTTGTTCGAATTGGTCATTTTTAGCACGAATTATGGCCTTCAAACTGCCAATGAAACCGTCACACGCTGCCCGAATGTTGGTCTGCGGTATTTCGGCCCATTTTCGGGAAGCGCTTGCTTGAGGTGATCGACACTTTGGTATTTTTAGTGCCAACCTTGCTTTCCAAAATACTCCGGACACAATAGTCCTATGGATTGGTATCCGGAGATTTTTGTGGCCATTAGCGCTGGAATTGAAGCGAGGAACATCATTCTGTAACCATTCTTTGGTGGCGCGTGCTCAGTGCGATGGTGCTGAGTCCTGTTGGAATGTCCAAGGTCTGCGGCCAAAATGTTTGCGTGACCAAGACCTTAATACACCCTCTAGAATATTTTCGCGATAATATTCGACATTTATTTTGATGCCACCATCGATTAATACGAGCGGAGAGCGACCATCGGCTGTTATGGCGGCCCACACCATCACCATGGCCGGCGCTTGAGTTTTGGTGGCCAACCGAAGGTGCACATTTTCAGCTGACCTCTTTGGATCATTTACGATCATTTTATTTTTTACAAATTGCTGGAAAAATAATGTTTTCTCATGGGAGAAAACCAAATTCAGCAGTTCACCACTTTCGACCAAGCGAATAAACTCTTTAGCTCGTTGAGTCTATTTTCTTACTGTTGCGGTGTAAGTTTTTGAACTTTTTGGAATTTCAATGGCTTTACCCCGAGCTCACTTGTCAATATTTGCCGAATGGAATATTGCGATATGTTCAGCTCACGAGCCATTTTTCGGCCTCTGCGACGCGGGTTTCGATCAAGTCGCTTCTTTACATTTCGAATCATTTCTGCTGATGTTGCTGTTTTCTTCCGACCACTTCCTTGACGTCGGGCTTCGGTACCAGTATCATGGTAACGAGCGATGGTACGAGACACAAAAGATTTATTCACATTTAAATGCTGGAGTGCTTTAACGATAGCCACTTGTGATTTTCCAGCTAAATATAAAGAAATCACACTATCACGCGTGCATTCCACCACGAATAACTTTTTTTTGGAAAACTTTCACCAAACTGATTTTATACGTTTGTAACCAATATAACGACCTGTCATTGGAATAATTTTAACAGCTGTCGGACGAGTGGCTTAGAAATCACAGCAGTCTGGTTGCAGTTTTTTCATCTCACCCTGTATATTTGAAAGTACTCATCGAGTGTTTTTGATCATAATTTTTGTACAATTGCGAAATGTTTGTGAAATTGCGTTGTTTTTTCTACTAAATTTTCATTTCAATACATTGTAAATGACTTTCTACACCAATACAAATCGCAAGTAGTTTGTGTCTTTGCTTCTACGGTTTATATTCGCGGACATTCGTGATTTTTGGCGCAAGTGTCGATCACAATATACTTAAACATCCGGCACCTATGTGACCAAAAAAAAGAAACCTTTTCGGGGAGTCTAACAGAAAATTGCGATTTCGAAAAAAAATGTTAAGAACATATCAACAAGTTTGGCAGGAGGGAGCGGGACCGGCGATCTGGATTTTTATTTTAAAAACTGCAATGAGTTTTAATTTTATATTTCTTAAAATAATTTTTTAATTATATTTGGAACGTAATGATGCATAAAGAACTTACATATATTGATGTTCATCTATTACTTTCCACCCTTTAATTTGCGAAAGGCGAAAATCGCTGATGTAAACCTCAAGGGGAAACTCCGGCATCCAGACAACGAATTTAGCAACTCCAATGTAAGTTCCGTATTTTACCATTATAGAAGCGTTTGATGAACCACGGATTTCAGAGCCATCGACATACACGGAACTACACGAAGATGATACCTAGATATAAATAAAATTGAATTCAATACAATGTTTTATGGGATTAGTTTATTTATATTTATATTCTTAAAATATAAAAAACTATACTCATCTACACGTCCCTTGAAGAGTATATATATATATACATAACAAAAACATCGACAAAGATTTCAACTCTTTAACATATTTTATGGAGCTTCTAACTTTTATAAACATATGGCACCTTATTTATGATAGTTAAATTAAAGTCATATTTCCAGGATTTCTTGGCAACCCTATGTCTTTTGGATTCATTCAGCATGTGCCAAACTCTCACCTCAAGATCTTTCAACACTGAAGTCAATTGGTGTGAGTTCATTTATTTGTGCGGCATGTGATCAAAACCTTGATAATGTACCGAAATATTGCTGTGGTTGACGACATTCGAGATCTCAAGAGGCAAATTGATAATTTTGTTGGTGTTCATCAAACCGAGTTGAATGGCATTAAAGATGAGATTGACAATATGAAGGTTGAACTGAGTTCGGGTCTGTCTGAAATCAAGTCTGATATTGTCAAATGTAATGACCGCATTAACCATGTTGAAGAGTCAGTGTCGTCTAAGATGAATCTTTTAGAAGCTGAGAATAACATTCTTCATCGTCGCTTAAACCGTGCTGACTTCATTATTGGTGGCTTACCAGATGGAATTCATGATCTTCTTATGCCTGTTTTATCAATTACCGATTTCTTTAAAGTCAGTTTGAATAAAAGTGATGTCAATAATATCTGCTATATCCACAATAGGAAGCAGATTTTAGTCAAACTAAATAATGTGGGTATTCGAGATGACATTATGAAGCAATATTTTAGAACCCGAAATATGCGTGTATGTGATGTTATAAAGGATGTATATATCTCAACGATCACTATACGCCTGCGGCTTCGAAACTCCGTTCAATTTGCGGCAAGCTTCGCCGACTGAACTTAATTTCAAAATTTAAAATTTTAAATGGAGACAAAGTTTTAGCGGAAATTACTGATCGCAATGGTGTTAGGACGAAAAGAGACATTGATTTTTGATGCTCCTTATTGCAACAATCCGAGGTTTCGTCTATGTAGCAGGATTTTTTACTATTACACTGATTGTATGATCTCATTAATATTTTTTACGAACAGCTGTGCTATCTAGTATTTTAAGTTATTTTGTATTAAACATGAAATAGAATATTATATCGCAAATTTATTATATTGTACTCTTTATTTCATCTTTATTATTCTATTTGTTTTGGCTCCCCACCGCATATTTTTTCAAACAATATGATGTCTTCTAATAGTAATTTAGGTCCTATAGTTAGCTGTAACACATATATTAAATCTGTCTTGCAACCCTACTCTAGTCAAATGAAAATAGGCCATTGGAACTACCGAAGTCTAAAACCTCCTTTAAAAATGAATGAACTTAAATCTATTTTGAAAGATAATGTTATAGATGTATTAGCCATTTCGGAAACATGGTTGTCACCAGACATATTAGATGTATCTGTAGCTATTCCAGATTAAAGGATACTTCGTAATGACCGGTTAATCTCTTTTTTCTCGCTTTTCAAACATTATTGCTGTTGGTGACTTTAATATTAACTTATTTAATTCCAGCAGATGTGATTTGCTTCGTTCGTTCTCTTCTCGCTTTGATTGATCAGTTGTGCATAACTAAAAACCAACACATTTTGACTTGAGGTGTAGATCAACATCGCTCATTATACCCTACAACACTTTGTGTTGGGGGTATTATAAGTTTGATTGTGCCAAAAATTATGTAACACCACGAAATATTGATTTCCCACATAGGAAAGTATATAAGGATCTTCCTACCTCGCCGAGCTGAGTCGATCTAGCTATGTATGTCCGTCCGTACGTCTGTCCATGTTAATTTGTAATCAATCTACAGGTCGCAATTATGGACCGATCTTCACGAAATTTAAAATGTAGGTGGGGTTACGGTCAGAATAGAACCCTATTTCTTTTGAAGATGATCACATAATATTTACGGGTTAAAATGGACCAAAAACTGAAAAAAATTCCTGACTTTGCAGTTGCTCTACAGATCATAATTATAGACCAATCGAAGCGAAAGTTAGCATGGAGCTAGAGTTTTGGGCTGGGCAGAAGCCTTCCAAATTTGATGATCATCGGGTAATATTTAGTGGTTGAAATAGACCATAGCATTTGTGATAAAGAAGAGTCAAATTTTCCATTAAACCGCGAATATTTTTAATGCCGGCGAAATCACAAATAGACGAACAGGTTAATTCTGACCGTTACGTAGATGCCGATAGTAAATATATCGGATATATATAGTGAAATATATACAATGTATATATACAAAGGAAGGGGATGTTAGCTAGAATGCTTATATCTCCAGAATGGCTAGAGCGATTTTGACAAATTTTGTCAATTTAGAAGGCCCTATTGGCATACAAGTATAAAATCTATAAAGAATCGTATATAAATACGCCAATAATGATGTTAATATAGATTTTGTAGTATTTTGTGACATTTTTTCATATTTTTTTTATCGCATGCGATTTTTTCAATTTGACTTATAATATTGAAGTGTATATTTTGTAATATTTTTGCACTTTACAACACAGGTTGGGGTTGTTATATACAGATTGCAATTATCGCCCGATCCTCACGAAAATTTTCGCAAGGGTAGGATTAGGCTCAGAAGGGCTAGGTCTATCGTTTTCAAAGATGTCCGCAATATATTTAGAGGTTGAAATGGAACAAAAATTAAAAATATTCCTGATTTTGCAGCCGTTATAAAGATCACAAATAGAAACCAAAGAACACAAAATCTCGCATGAAGTTAGAGTTTAGGACAGCGGGTAGAATGGACCACTACTTTTATGTGAAAAATACCAACATTACTTATAGTCGATATTCGAAATAAACAAAGGAATATCGTAGACAAGAAAATCATATAGATTAGTCTAGATTATGAGATACAGAGGGTCCTCTTGCTTTTGGAGATGATCGCAAAATATTTAGGGGTTCAAATGAACCAAAAACAGAAAAATGTTCCTGATCACACAATTGAAGCAAATCGACACTCCTGAGAAGAGAGTTAAGGACAGGAAAAAAGTGTAGCATTTTGGATGACCATTGGATTATATTCAGCTGTAAATGGACGACAACAACTAATAACATAATTTCAAAATCGAAATCTCCCAAAATGGATTTGGACATAAGGGGGCTTCTATCATATTGTGGTGTTGTAGGGTATCACATAGTCGGCCCCGCACGACTATAGCCTTTACTTACTTGTTTTCTTTTTAAATATAACTAGGCTTAAAATAAAGGAACGAAAAAAGGATTATGTCCGTTTCGTCTGTACTTCTGTTTTTTCATTATTGGTTTTAATAATTTAGCTTTCGTTACTTTTTAGCAGTGTGACTTTGTAATACTTTGAGATCACAAGCACTTCTATAGTTATTATTGTTCACGGCGTTTAGGAGTTTATTCTATGAGAGTTGGATGTAAGTTTTGCTTAATTATGCCCTCAGCCATATGAGTTTTCGACTCGACGAGTCTATAAAAATTACAACGGTTTCCGTGATTTCATTCTAAATCAGTAACTACACGGATTTTAAGAATGCGAAGCTTTTAAAAGTTGCATTGCAATCGCCTCTTAACTTAACCCCTAACTTAACTTGCAAACTCCCGGAATCTAGGCAGCGAATTACAGCCAAAAAATCGGTGTCCACTTCGACAAAGTTATCGTTAGAGAAGCTCCTCTCAGAAAATAACCAGAGGTCAGGGGAACTAAATCATTCCGATCTCCTGATACTGAGCTTAACGGTCTCGAGTTTAGTACAGCTTCACTTCGTACGAGAAGTGTCGTAAACTCGTCAACGGCCGCCTCCCAAAGGCCGTTAGTGTGTGGTGCACATGGAGCTATGAAAGTGCAAGCGAATCCTTTTTCGCTCTATTTGACACATAGTTTTTCTCCTAGAGACTTCATCACAATACTCTTGTAAAAGCTTTTCCGACAAAGTTACGACCGCGCGCTTACCAACGAATCTGGAAAATGTAGCTAGTGAGGCATCTGCAGATGGTCCGTAATACTGAAAGGGCCACCAAAGTCTACTCCCGTTCATTTGAAAAACAACTCTTTCAGGATGTCTCTCATTGTAACTCAATCCAGAGTTATTCAGTCTCATTCCCACTCGAATCAGACCGTTAGTTCACGCGGATAAATTATTGTCATAAAACAACAAGTAGAGATTGGACAGGCTAGAATTTTCTCTGAAAGGGTTAGAAAAATAAAACTGGGTCAAAGGCACATAAACAAGTTTATAACATTATATGTTATAAATGAAAAGGAAACCTAAATAGATTATCTGAAAATGGGGTTATTATTGAAGACGATTTAGCTGCCTGCCAGAAATTAAAACAATTTTTGGCAGTATTTTCAACCACTTACCTACTAATGACACCATTCAGGAAAAGGAAGATGTTGTCAATAATGCAATAGCTAATATATTTCACTTGTTACTTTTACTGATGCAGAATCCTCAATCAATCACATGGGAATCCCTCAACTAACAACAATGGATGAAATTAGCAATATTTGCAAACCAATGAATAATAAAAAGTCATGTGGTTTGGACAACATATCCAATCATATAATTAAAAGGCTTCCTGCAAAAGCTATGGAATAATTAATGTTTTTTTTTTTTAATTTTTAATTGTTTAAATAACTCCTATTTTTTAAAAAAAATGGAAGGTGTCCAAAATTATATCCGTTGTTAAAAAACCAAACAAAACTAATTTAAGACCAATTTCTCTGCTTTCAAACTTAGGAAAATTTCTCGAACAAATTATTGGTATTAAAATAAATCATGGGATCTACGGCGTATATTCCCGAAGTACATTTTCGCTTCAAGCAAGGACATTCTACCACAGATGACCTTCATAAATTCCAAAATGATATTGTGTGTAATCGTCGTGAACGGAAATGGACAGAACTCTTTCATTAGATGTAGAAAAAGCTTTTGATCACGCATCACACATAGGAATTTTGTATAAAATGATATGAAGTTGCACCATGATCCATTGATCAATTTTTTATCAAATTATTTTATAGCTTCTTTTCAAATAGAAAGTTTTGTGTCCAGTTTCGTCAAAATATATCAGATTTGGATGATGTTAACTGCGGTGTTCCCCAGTATAAAACCGGAATTTCTGTATGCGTTCCCAATTCATCATTAATGAAATGGAATTTTCTGATCGGAAAGTTCTCAGATATTGTATTGGCAAATACTATGAATCTAGCAACAAACGATATTCCAACAGGATAGTTTATGGAGAATCCAAAACTACCCCAGTTGGCTTGCACGTCTGTAACATAATTTATTAATTTATTCAGTGAATCAGTGATCATGAAAATAACTATGTATCTAAAATATATAATGATCAAAGATTTTATAGCTGGATGAATACAAATTACCTGTCTCCGATTGGATATATTAATTAAATGTCCCCAAACTATGACACTCATAATAATATTCAGTATTCATTAGTATTCATTCAAAAGTTCTACCTGGTACACACAGAGGTTAACATGAAGGTTGTTCACTTGCAATAACATTTCCTTTCTTTTGAATTTTGTTTTGTGATGTAACACATTACCCTCGTGTTACTTCTTCTTTTCCTCTATGCTAGATAAATCGAATTGTCTTGGTTTTAGCAATTCTTTTTTTTATGATTTTGGACTTATAACTGGCGATACATCTCTTTGTATGTCACCAGTGAAAATCAATTTTTAAATCTGCAGTTAAAGTTATTCAAGGGAGGAGGAATATTATTTAAAGATTACCCGCTTGTTCTCTTCTTTGACCCATTGAATACTACTTTTACTTTAACTGACTTGATATCCGACCTTACAACCGAATGGAGCGTCAAGTAGAACGACGCCTGCTTCTCGTCCAGTTTCTCCCTATGAGACACTGCGACGACTGCGTATGATTCAAATCAGTCTCCCCGTAGAATCCGGCTATACTCGGCTTTAAGCTCCGGAGACTTATCCAAAGTTTACTCCGTACGAAAGTATTGGGCGTAAGCACGATCTCTTGGTGGGCCTAAATAAATGTCTTCTCACGTCCTAACTTCATTAACATAATCTGGTACCAATTAAGGTACCTCCTAATCAACATGTCCGTGTATCATGTTTTATTGTCGAATTATTTATGGCAACAAAAACTTTAAATTGGTTGCCACGGTTCTTATATTTTCTGCATAATACTTTTGTTCCCTTTCTTGTGAATAAAACTCATAATAAATTAGAGTAATGGGTAATAAAAAATAGTGTTATGGGATTTAAACATGGCTTCATCTCTTGATAAAAAATTTATTAGCTAAAAATTTTAGTTGTAAGTTAACTTAAGTAGAATAAGTTGCCAACAGCCAGCTTATTCTCTATGAATAAACGTAGAAATTCCGGGAACGCAGACCGGGTCAGCTACCACGAAGTGGGAAGTTTTCGCGCTGCGGATATACATTAAACATTTATATTTCGAGGTGTTACAAACGGAATGACAAAATTAATATACCTTGCATACTATGGTGTAGGGCATAATAATACAGAACTGGCAAATATTTGCAGTCACACCGATATTTATTTTTATATTTAAAACTGTGGAGGAAACTGTTTCACAATTGATTACATTACTATAAATATATCAATTATTATAAAATGGATGTGGACAGTACTTCAAAGGTGTGCAACGGACAACCGACTCTGATACATATTCAAACAAAATGTTTTTCAGTTAATTGACGCGATTTTTTGAGTGTCGAAATAATTTAACGCGGTCACACCAACTTAAAGTATAATTACTTTTTTTTTCTTTTTTTTTTCATTGCAAAAATTCTAAAATCGAATTTCAAAATAATAATATTAATAATAATATTCAAAATAATAATATTGATCGTAAGGACCTGAAACATTTGCTGTAAAAAACAGCGAACAAGTTAAAGATTTCTTTTCTTTTTTCAATTTGTTGTTCTTTTCCGATTTTTTTTTTTCAATTCAGCTTATTATATTGAATTCAATCGTTTTTTGTGTGCAAACTAAAGAATTATTTTCAGCATATAAATGAAAGTTATGTTAGTTTTTTTCATACAATTCGGAATGGTATCTTGTGAATGAAAAAAAAATAGCGTGAAATTTTTTCAATTGAAGTATATGAATTATATTAAAAATGAAATGAGTGCGCAATACGATTTTAAATGGCGATCTTTCATAAACAAAGTAAAAGTAAGAAAGGATTTCTATCCTTCCAAAAATTCTTTCTAAATGTTCATGATACCTTAAATCGCTTTTGCAAGACATGATATGGGTCATAACCCCCGTATAACGTTACAACCCGATTTCAAGTATACTTTACATTTTAAGCATATTTTTTATACTAATTTCGGCAAATGTTGGTAATTTGAGAAGAAACCAAACTTGCAAAAAATGATCACGTGTTGGTATAAACATCTATTATTTCCTATTTCGGGATCTTGGACACTTTTTTCATTTTTCTGGCCCTTATTTCGCATTTTACTTTCTAATGGGGGTGGAGAACCTTTTCGTATAAAATGTTCCATTTCAATCCATCTTGGTCTTGACCACATTCATCAATTGATTTCTCTAAAAAATTGTATTTAGAGAACCATCTTAAAGATAATTGTCCATATAGGCATTTTTTAAGTATAGTCCCAACATTAGTGTACCCACAAGTCTACTTTCCCAAATAATGTGTGTTATGAATAGAAAATAAACACCAAATTGTCACACTGGGATTCATTCAGTCGGAGACTGTGGCAGAAACATGAAAAAAATTACGAATATGAGAAAGTAACACGGGACCGAACATTTGTTTAATCGTCATTGAATTATACTGTGATGAAATATATGGACTTTAATATAAATAACAAAAAAAAATATTTCTCATCTTACGGAAATGGGTGTAAGAGAGTAATTATCTTTGACTATTCCGAAATCATTCTGCCCTCAATTATGAGGTGGACAAAACTTAATACCACGCAGCACGGTATTCTAAACGTTGAAAATATAAATTAAAATTATTCCATTCAAATGAAAAATGTTACTAAGCTCTTTATAATACCAAAAATTGAGCTGAGTTTTCACATGGGGCTATTATAGATGGGGTTATAGGGGTTTAACACTCAAATTAAAGCCTATGGCTAAAAAGTAAGATCAGGCTATTCAAAATATCTAAAACCGAGGGTAGGTGAACATATATTATAATTTTTCCAATGAATATTTATTTCTATTTAGAAATTACTATGGAGTCATTATTAATACACAATAAAAATTGTGCCGCTTACATAAGTCAGATCGGTGATTTATTATGTTTAAAAATATACATTAAAGGCTTAATGTACGGGCGGGCAACGCAGGCCGGGTCAGCTAGTTTCAAATAAAGCTATGGGGTTTCAATATTTAAGCATGTCGATAAATTCGTATTTAACTAGCAGACCCACAAAGCTACTTTGAAAACATTTCAGTTAACAGAATTTTGTTAAAGTAAACAGAACTATCAAAACCTACCTATATTTTGAATCAAATATACTATTAAAAAAAAAAACTACAAACGTACATTATATTTTCTATTACTTTTGCAAAATACTACAACCATCATTTATTCTAATTGCCGGCAGCGATGCCAACTTAGTGCTTTTCGCGCTATTTATGGTGCTTTTTAGACCCCCTAAAACGCCAAAATAGTGGGCATAGCGCGAAACGAAAAAAAAGCACTGTACGTACGCTTTTCATCTTTTCTGTTGGTGCTTTTAGCGCGTTTTAGATTTTTAAACATAGCAATGTTTATATATTCGAATATTTTGATAGTATGACATCTACTTGTCGCAAGTTCTTTACAAATTCTTTACGTGTCATTCCTGTCATTGAAGTTCTTTTGTTTACTCTTTTTTAATAAACCATAATAAAATGAAGAATTTTGTGTATTATAAACCAATTGAAGGAAAAGTGAAATGAACGAGAAAAAACGTAAGTTTATACATGGCTGCTTTCTTGTACGAGTTTACAAAACTTCAACTGAATTTGAAGCTATGGAACATAATTGTTTGTAAAAATGTGTTTGTCTGCAAGTTTTAACCACGTGTAAAATGTAACTAATATATCATATTTTTTTAAAAATATGTATGCACTTATATACATGAAATATTTATATATGTTGTTGTTGATTTAAGACACATTTTTTCAATGGAATTGTCTGCAATTCTACACAAGGAGTTCTTTGTGAGAACTTTACCCCCTGAAATAGAATAGGTCCACAATATCGTATATCCTCAATATATCGGCATCTTCCGATATTGGGTATTTTTGTAGATTTTAACAGAATTTTTAATGGATTTTTTTTTGTAAATTTCCTAATTCGTTTTTAATGGTGGAGGGTATTCAAAGTTCGGCCAGGCCGAACTTACTGCTTTTTTACTTGTTTAAAAATATGTATGCGCTTATATACATGAAATGTTTATTTTGTTGTTGCAAAATGGTCAGGCTTTATCTCTTTATTGTTGTTTTTATAAAAACAACGTTTGTTTAATGAAATGTTTATATAAGATACGATCTAAATTTTTGAATAAAACAGTATTTAGTTTAAAAAAGTGTTTTATTGACAATTTTGGTTAGAAAAAAATATATAGCGCTTTTTACGCTTTTTTAAGGAAAATTTTTACGCCATTTACGCTTTTCTGGTTTTTAATTACGCTTTTAGCTCTCAAAATGTTGGCATCACTGATTGCCGGCTGCATTTGAAAGTTCACAAAGAAGACTCTCCATTCATTATGTTCGACTATTGTTCCAGTAAGAAAAGTTTAAACAATTTCAAAAATTATCCTGGAGTAAGGGTAATTGTTGCATCCACTGTTCCTGTTTCCATAAGGACAATTCTGTCGAAGCAACATTAGCATCATTCAGAGTACTCTCCATTGCGGTAATAATTTAAAAATATTGTCAGATGTCGTCGTATTTACCCATTTCGGAAATTATTTTGAGGTAAGGATAATTGTTTCGACCACTGTTCCAATTACTGAAAAAAAAATTAAAAATATTTCTAGATGGCGTTGTATTCACCCATTTGGGATTTTATTCGGTACATTTGAGAATGTGATTAACACCTATATGATTAAAATCTGATATATTATCATCTCCTAAGTACTAGAATCTGATATTGACATTTGCTTTTAATCTTTTTAAATGATTGTTATCTTTTTATATTATCTTTTTTGTCGTGGATGCTATAACTTTTATTGTCAATATGTTTATTTGCTTGTACATACATGTTAGCATTAGATGCCTTCAAGCCGCGATAACCGTTTTAGCATTAGATCAATTCGAGCTAGGTTTTCATATGCATTTTACATTCCATCATTATATTTTCCATAAAATAAAATAAAATTAGACATGATATATAAAAGCGTTATTTAAATAACATATATTACTGACCTATCCAATGTAATCAGAGTTTGAACGAAATAGTTGTCTAGTATATTCTAGTTGATTAAGTAACACACATCTAATTATTTATGTTATGTTACTAATTATGCATATAATTGATCTCGGAAAGCAAAGTAAATTGATACAAACCTTCAATGTTGCCCAAAAATACAGGTTTCTTCGAACCTACCTTTATAACGCTCTCGTCTTCCGCATAACATGAGCTTTGTAAAGTAACATCTGCAACTTTTCCTCCTTGAGAGACAATAAAAACTTTCATCGCTTGTGCCACCTGACGTCCTGTCAAAACAGCTGTGTTCATTAATTCCCAATTCTGAAAAGAGAAAAAAGTAAGTAAGTGAAGGCACACCGATCAAAAATCTACATATACAGAATATTAGGAATTGCTAAGACAATTGATCTTATAACAACAACTCGAAAAATAAAACAATTATTTGGTATAATTGATTAAATATCGTGTCAATTATGTAAGTTAACGAGGAAACATAATCAGTTCAAACCAAACAACAACAAGTCAAACCAACCAAACGTGCCAATGCTGAACCTGCCGATTTAGCAAGATTACGTTCCCAGGTGAAATCTAATCCACACGCGAAGCAAGAACTCCAAATGAAACTGTATCCACACGCGCAACAATTGCATGAGTGAGTTGATGGTGGGAAATGCAGAATAAGCAGTTTATAAGTTTAGATAGTTGTCTTTAGGAATAATAATTGTAAATTCATTGCAGTCAGTAAAGGTTGTGTCAACCATAGGTTAACAAACATAAAAAAATATATTTTTTTAACTATTTTAAACTTAAAAAATCTTAATTGGCGCCTGAGCAGGGACCCTTAAAAAAGGTCCTTATTCGTAAAATAAAACCCTCGGGAAAAGAGTTTTCCGGGAAAACAATAAATAGATCGCGGATCGCGCCTTAGCAACCTCTTCATAAAATAAGAAGTAAAACGGAGGTCTCAAAGTAGATCAGCGACCGTGATTTAGTGTAAGAAACAGTTAAAGATAAAGCTTTAAGTGAACATAAAAAAACATTAAAATAAAAGAAAGAGAAATGTACAGTGAAAATCTATATTTACAAAATAGCTAAAGAAAAATAAATAAATAAAGAAACACAAAACAAAAAAAATATAAAAATTTATAACTGTCAGTGATAAACAAAATATAAAGTAAAGAAGAAAAAAATAAGCAACAAAAAAAATAAATAATAGAAAGAATTAAGATTGTATAAATTTTTTTACCACACAAATTTTACAAATGGAACAGATATCCCTAATGATAAAAGAGGCTTTGCAGATATCGTCCGATCATCTGTTTACCAGCACCTTTCTCTATTATTTGATAAAGTCTCTTCTCTAGATCTGGAAGAATGTAGCCTTCACGCTATGACAAACACCTACAGGAAAAAAGCATTAGATACGTTTGTAAGGAGTTTGAATGGAGATTTGCCAAAATTATTGAGCGTACGCGAACCGACATCCTTGCAACATGCATTACATATTTGTCTAAAGTTGGACAATATGACATTTAGGAGAAATTATGCCCATGGAGAATCTATCAGAAATAATATACAAAAGGATAGGATCGGTACGGTGACTTTTAACAATGAAAGAGTATTTTATCCTGAACTTGCCAATGTTGGTGGAACACCGTCCTCGAGACCACCTCTTCCACCTAGGCGTAATATCATCCCAAACTTTAGCCGTAACCCAAACAATTATTCGATTTTTAATCCGACTTATAGTCGCAATCAGAATTTAAACCACAGCCCAAACTTTTACTCTAGCGTTAATCCAAATTTCAATAGTAATATTAGCTTCAATCACAACCGTAACCTTCCTAAAAACTTTAGAAGCAATTCAGATTTCCCAAATAGTCTTCAAAATCGACTACAAGAGCCCACGGATATAGATAATTCAATCCAAGCCGCCATGTCAATTACATTAACAGACCACCTAACAATTTAGCAGTAAAAAGACCAGCAGAATCTTTTCAAGCTCCAGTGAGTAAATTTCCAAATAAATACTGACTGTATGCCGAAGGAAACCTTTTATGATTACTATCGGCCGGAAAATGGTAATGTGAGCCATCATAACCAAAACGTGAATTTTGAATATGATGATGATTACTTTCAACAAATTCCTGAGGAAGTAGCAGTCACTGACAGAAATAAAAATTACATTAACCCAAAATTTATAAAAAATCCGAAACAAAATTAAAGAAATGTTAAAGCAAAGTCCATTAATTGTGACATCGAAATAACACAGCATAAATTTATAAAATTGTTTGGTGATACTGCCATAAATTTTTTTCTTTTACCCGAACTAGAAACATTTGATGCAATATTAGGAAACGATAGTTTAAAAGAGTTCTCAGCTGTGATACATACAACCGAGGATTATTTCACCGTTGAGGGAGGTAGAAAAGTCCCAATTAAACAATTCATTTCTCAGAACGTAAATTATATCGAAATTAGGACAAACCATCTTTCGGAATATAATAAGAAGTTATTGAAGAACATCCTCAATCGGCATAGGACTTTATTTGAAGACCCTGACGAAAGGTAACGTACACAACTAGGGTCGTAGGCGATATAAGAACAACAACCAAAACCCCCGTTTATTCAAAAATTACCCCTATCCAATGGCTCTGAGGAATATTGTTCACGTTCTTTCGTTCTTTCCCATCTGGGAGGAAATAAATATTTTTCAGTTATCGACTTAAAGATATCCCAACGTGCTTTAGACGACATTTTAAGGGAACACATCGGTAGGAGATGTTTTGTTTATAAAGACGAAGATTCACATTTTAAGGATCTAGAAGCCATTTTTGAAACACTTAACAGTGCAAATAGGAAAGTACAACTCGATAAATGCGAGTTTTTTAAAAAAGAAGTGGAATTTCTCGGATTTATTGTTTCACATAACGGTATAAAAGCTAACCCAAAGAAAGTTCAGGCTATAGTGGACTTCCCTTATCTAATAGTGTAAAGGAACTTCGATCTTTTCTCGGTCTTTCGGGATACTACCGAAGATTCATAAAAGGATATGCAAACATCGCAAAGCCACTTACGAAACTCTTACGAGGAGATGGGGGACTTATATCTAGAACAGAATCAAGCAAAAGGAAAATAAAAATGGACAATGAAACGAAACAAGCTATTGACAACTTGAAAAATGCCCTTATATCGCAGGAAGTTATTTTGTCATATCCCGATTTTCAGAAAGAATTTCATTTGACGACAGATGCATCCAAAGTTGCTATTGGAGCTGTATTAAGCCAGGGTGATAGCCCTATTACCTTCATTTCAAGAACATTAACAACAGCAGAAGAGGGTTATACGGCAAATGAAAAAGAAATGTTTGCCAGAATATGGGCTTTAACCCATTTAAGAAAATATCTATATGGATCAGCTCATAATTCACACCGACCATCAACCGCTAACTTATGCTTTGAGCAATAAGAACAACAACGCGGAAATGACGGAAATATGGAAAGCAACACTGGAGGAATACAATTATGAAATGCAATATAAACCAGGTAAAAGTAATGTTGTGGCTGATGCACTTTCTGGAAGCGAAATTTAAGTCTTTAACGGGAACAGTACATAGTAACGACAGTTCACCAGAAAAACTTATTCCTAGTGTTGAAGTGCCGATAAATGCATTTAAAAATCAAATTTTTCTTAAAATCAACGACACCCGGATTACAACTTTCAAATAATTTTTCTAGGCTATCATAGACATTCAATATCGAAACCAGAATATGATACTGAAAGACTTATTTCAATTTTAAAGAGATACCTTAACCCATCGGTTATAATTTGCATTAAAAATACTAAAATTCAAAAAAATTATCCACATCATTTTGTAAATTTTAAAATTCGTTTTACTCAAAATTTTGTCGGAATCTGATCAAGAAACGATACTCATAGAAACTCATAATCGTGCGCATAAGAAAATAAGATGCAAATATTGGAAAAAGCATATTTTCCCAGTATGTTCTCTAAAATTAAAAGAATATTAAAAATGTGTTCCACATGCAAGAGAAATAAATACGACAGACATCCAAGTCAACCAAGACTGAATGCCAATACCAATACCAAACTACCCAGGTCAGGTTATTCATATTGATATTTTCTCAACAGATAGAATATTAGTTTTGACGGCCATAAGTTCTCGAAATACGCTCAAACCAAGATTCTCCAAGGAAAATCAATAGAGGATATTGGGGGACCTTTGAGAGATATTCTGTTTTTCTATGGAGTTCCCAAAATGGTTGTCATGGACAACGAAAAATCATTGAATTCTGCAACCATACTTTTTATGGTGAAAGATGAATTGGGAATAGAGGTGTTTGCAACACCGCCATACAAAAGTGAAGCCAATGGCCAAATCGAAAGATTTCACTCAACATTGGCCGAAATTTTGAGATGTCTCAAGGAGGAAGGTACTTGTAGGAATTTTGAGGAGCTTTTGGAACGATCCGTAAACGAATATAACCACTCAATACATTCTACAATCGGTAAGAAGCCAGTAGATATGTTTTTCGGGAGGACTGTGGATTTTCCCCCAGGAAGCTATGAAAGAACAAGGGAAAATAATATCAAGATGCTGAAAAGGAAACAGGAAAAGGATTTGAACTATCACAACAAAGATAAAGACGAAGTCAAACAATACATACCCGGACAGGAGATTTTTGTCAGAATTAACAAAAGACTTGGAACAAACTTCTCCGAAAAATTCAAACGAGAACTAGTAAAGGAAAACAGACATTCAACCGTAGTGACCGAAAATGGGAGGGTCGTTCATAAAAAACACAAAGAACTAAATTTTATTACATTTACTTACAGATTATTTCTGCCGCTTGGTTACTCTGCATGAGAGTTCCAGATAATGGCTTACGCTAACTCTAGACTAGTAGTGATCAATAAGGGATCCGCGAAAATTCAAAACGGCGTGTTCAAACTTGTCCATACAATTGACTTGAGGCAGTATGAAAACTTGATAGAAACATTAGAAAATGGGATTGACATACGTGACAGCAACAATAGCTTACTATTACCTTACCTATCCTATTCCATATCCCAAATAAAATCCTGTCTATCCAGACTTAAATCCCAGACAATGACAAAAAGGTCTCTGCATTTTATTGGTAGCGCCTAGAAATGGTTAGCCGGTAGTCCGGTGCACCATGATTTTGAAATAATAAAAGATAAAATAAATAACGTCCTAGTTAACAATAGCAACCAAATTGTAATTAATCAATTAACAATTGATAAAGTAAATCAAATTTCAAAGATTACCAATAACATTTCTAAATTAATAGAAAGTAAAGATATGGAAGAAAAATTGTTAGATTTTAAGTAAAAGCTGGAAATTGTTAAAGAAGAACTGTCTAATATAGAATATGCTATTCATTGGGCCAAATCAAACATTGTAAATTCATTCATTTTTTTCTTTAAGAGATATTTTTTTATAATGATAACATACCATTTGCTAATATGGATGAGTTATTAAATTTTTCAAAAGTCAAAGTCGCTTCAAATAATATTGAAATAATTTATATTGTTAATATTCCTACAACTAACAATGAAAATTGTGACAATTTCCCAACTAAACCTGTAAGGAAAAATAATAAAATAGTTAAGACAATATTTAAAAATGTTTTAAGATGTAACGACAAGATATTTGGTATTAAGAATTAGTGCAAGAATTATAATAAGATAAGTATTTGTGAAATTAATAATATCCTAGACATAAGTGAATCTGAATGTATTCCAAATCTGCTAAGGAGTAAACCATCCCGCTGCACAACAACCAACGATGAGCATGTGGCGCTAGTTGAAGAAATTGACGACAGCATGATATTACTGAACGAGTACAAAGGGCAAATAGATATCGACAATTCAACAATAAACATAGATGGCACCTTCACAATTCATCACCTGAATTCTACAGTTCGAGTTGGAAACCAAACATATTTAACAACTCAGGTCTTTCTTACCAAACCTCTGCCTGCAGCCAAGTAGTTCTAGTATTCAAGAACAAGTGATAACTTTGGAAAGAATGGAAGCAGTAAATGTTAACAATACCCACATAATCGATAGACTAAAAATCGAAAATAAAAAAAATTTTACTATCAACATTGGATTGCTAATGATCTTTATAATTTTGGCTACTATTATCTACTTAACAAAAAGGAGGAAAGGAAATGAAACTGCCAATAATGAAAATAATTCACACAAAAATAAACCGGAGTCCTCTAATGCAGACCAGGAAATAGAAATTGTGGAAAATGCTCAACTAAACATTCATTCAAAATCAAACTTATCATTACCATTAAGAGGTTCTAACAGTAAGAAGATTCATGACCTTCCATTCTTCTAAAATGTAGTTGCTCATGCCAGGACGCATGAACTAAGAGGGGGAGGAGTTAACGACGGAAACATAATCAGTTCAAACCAAACAACAACAAGTCAAACCAACCAAACGTGTCAATGTTGAACCTGCCGATTTAGCAAGATAACGTTATGATCAAACGCAACAATGCAATTGGTATGCAAATGTGATTATTCTTTTGTTGTTTTTATTCTCTCATTAGGGGAAAAAGTATTAAGCAAAATCTTTTGAAGTGGTGTTTCTTCAATAGACGTTTTTCTGCTGGCGAACTTCCAACAGAAACTGCTGTAACATGTGGGATGCCGGAGGGTAACAAAAATAATATACCTCTCAACTATATGTCGTTAACTACAATATATTATCATAAGTATATGAGTACTGCCTTTGCTTAAACTTATTTTTTTTGTTGTAATTTGTATTTGAGTTTTTTACTTCTATTCGTTGATCGATTGCTAATATAGTGTTTTTTTTCGCATCTTGCTTTGAATTGGATTTGCCATTTTTTGTTGATATACATTGTAATGGTTTGATGTATTTTTCTGAAAGATGGAAAGAAACTGTAATAACATTAGGTCTGTTTGGTGATTATTCCATATTCAATTAAGACTCGTGGGTGTCAACTTCAAATTATATTAAGTAAGCAATCTAAATAATGTTGTTAACAAATAATTTCAAAACAAAAAAAAAAATTGGTAAACTAAAGTCAGCTGTGTTTCCATAATTCACATTCTAAGTTCACATTATTCAGTAGGTTGTTTTATAAAGAAAGATAATCTGACTGAAGCATAGCAGTTCAAAGGCTCCCATAGTCTCATTTTCGACAGAACCCTGATCGTAACACCTTAACAACAGACATATTAGTTACTGTTCCAGTTGTTCATTACAATTTTTCTGCTAACTTTCTTAAAACATCATTTCTGACCTTCACTTATTACACTGCAAACACACATTGGGCATATTAAGAACCCCGAATGACAGATTTCAAGCAATTCGAATAAAATGTAAACTATACTCAAAATCGGGCTGTACCCTTAACCGAGAGTCATATATCATGACCTGCAAAACCGATTTAAGATATCTTGAAAGTTTAGGAAGAATTTCTGGAAGGATATAAATCCTTTTTGTTACTAAATGCTAAATTCGCTCTACCATTTTGCACCCTTTATATTCGGTATTTCACTGATTGCAGTCCCAAAGAATTGTATTTTTTGAGTTCTCATTAGACGGATTATTGTCATATGAAAGAAGTATGACGTACGTAGGTGACTCATTTCATTTTATTCATTCGGAATTCGTAATAATAAAAAAATATACACTTCAATATAGTATGTCAAATTTAAAAAATCACACCAAAAAGATTTTTTTCATTCACATTTTTATTGGTATATTTTACTGCGACTTTTTTTTGCCAGGATACCATTCCAAAATTGTACGAATTGTCAATAACCGTCAAGCCGTTCTTTAGTAATAAGCGTAGTACCTAACATAACTTTCTTTTATATTGTGAAAATAATTCTTTATTTTATTTACAAAATATCGATTGAATGCAATATGTTTGGCCAAATTGAAAAGTCGTTTAAAATTTATTTCATTGCGATGATTGTCAATAGAATGTACTATTATTTTAAAATTCGATTCCATTGAAATTTTTTTCGATTTTTTCCCCGATTTTAGAATTTTTGCAATGAGATCTCTTTTTTCGTAATTTTTTAGCGATTTTGAAAAAGTAGTTATCTTTTAACTTTGGTGTGACCGTGTTAAATCTTTTTGATATCATCTATTCCGTTTCGCCACCACAAATGTACATTAGAAAAAAGTAAGTCAAAATGAAAAAAAATCATGCAAAATAAAACATTACTATTGTACATTTCAAAAGTCAAAATGAAAATGTTAATATATCACATTTTTACGCGATTTTTTCGAATATTATCCTTTTCGCACAGGAGACAATTCCGAATTTGTATGATTCGTTAAAATCAGTCCAGCGGTTCTTAAGTTATAAGCGTAGTAACTAACACAACTTTCTTTTATATATATAGATTTCTGAATTCGAATATTAATACCAATTTATTTGACTTGATTTCTTGAGAACTGAAATTGATGGCGGCTTACATGGAAGTGTAGTACCGTATTATGTGATGGCGAAACGGAATAGATAATATCGAAATAATATAACGCAGTCAAACAAAAGTCAAAGGATAATTAATTTTTCAAAATCGCCAAAAAATCACGAAAAAAGAGATCTCATTGCAAAAATTCTTAAATCGGGAATAATTTAAAAAATGTTTTTCAATGGAATCGAATTTTAAAATAATAGTACATTCTATTGATAAACATCGCAAGGACCTTTAAACTTCTGCTGTAAAATATCATCGAATAAGGTGAAGATTGTTTCCCTTTTCAATTGTTTTTCTTTTAAATGATTTTTTAGTTTGGCTTATCATAATGAATTCAATCGATTTTTTTTGTAAATAAAATAAAGAATTATTTTCACAATATAAACCATATACGCTTATTACTAAAGAACGGCTTGGCGGATTTTGACAATTCATAAAATTTTGGAATCGTATCCTGGCAAAAAATCGCGGTATTATATGTCAATAAAAATGTGAATGAAAAAAATCTTTTTGGTGTGATTTTTTTTTTTTTAATTTCACGTTTTGGTATAACCATCATATGATTTAAGCTTGGATAGGGTCTTGAACATTTTTTTTTCATTTTTAGACCTTTATTTGGGGGTAGAAAACTTCTTCTCATGAAATTGTCAATTTTCGGAGTAGAGTCCATCTTGGTTTTGACCACGTTCATAAATTGATTTGGCTAAGAAAATGCATTTAGGCTACTCTGGGGTAGAGAATCATCTTACAGATAATTGTCCTTATAGACATTTATTTGAGTATAGTTCCTACATTAGTGTACCTCCAAGTCCACTTTCCCAAACAATGTGTTGCCAAAAAAGAAAATTTTGTATTCTATTGAATTTGTAACCCCCAAAAGAATATTGGTTGGGAATGTAGATTTGGGATGTATGTCTATATGACATAAACTCCGAAATGTCAAACGCTTTCAGTTGGAAATTGTGGCAGAAACATGAAATTAAAATTATTCTTACGGTAATGGGTGTAGAAGAGTAATTATCATTGAAAATATTTTGCCCCTTATTATGAGGTAGACAAAACTAAATACCACACAGTACGGTATTCTAAACGTTGTAAATACAAATCCCAAATTACAGCTCATTTGATTGGAAAATGTTGATAAGCTCTTTACAATAAAAAAATTGAGCTGAGTTTCCACATTGGGCTATTATAGAAGTTCTATATCATATAGGGTTTTAACACTCAATTGAACCCTATGGCTGAAAAATAAGATCAGCCTGTTCAAAATATATAAAACCTACGGTGGGTGATTATCTATTATAAGTTTTGCCATGAATTACTACGGAGTTATTTTGCTTATAATAAAAAGTGTGCCGCTTACATAACTCAGACCTGTGTTCTATTAGGCTTTAAAAAATATGCTTTAAGACTAAAAGTACGGACCGGCAACCCGGGCCGGGCCAGCTAGTTTAGAATACAAATTAAAATATACGTTTATATGCACATTTGCTGCTTATAGCACTTCAATAATTAAAACAAAACTATACTTATTTGATAAAAATGGTTCGACGACCGCCTAGTCATCATGAAGAAACAATTGTATTTTATTATTTGGCACATTTTATAAATCTTTGGTTAATGCTTTTCCTACTTTTGATGAACAAGCAAAAACGCAATGACTTTTTTGCAAACCATATGCCTGCCACTCCATCAAAATTCGTTAGTTACAAAAGGTAGCCAAAGGTTTTCTAATAGAAAATAAATGCACAGATATAATACCCTTACCACAATGAGGTGTAGGGTATAATTAGTATTCATAGCACTAATATTCGAGCTTAATTATCGAAAGCTTAAAAGATTAAAAGACATATTTATACAAATATGCTGTATGCATTTTTTTCGACGGCTAAGATTTTGAGCCGATGAGAGCCGCATACAGCGGCGGCGGCTGTTCGCCGATCGGCTTCGTGCTTTGGCTAGAACCCACTTCGACACTCAAATACTAACTTTTAGACAAATCCGCGAAGAAATGCGGCAAAAGTCATCAAAATACCGAATATCTGGAGGTACCGCTATATGAGACTATACAAAAACGTGTTTGGCCACCGGAGATAGAACCCATTATGACCAACAAATACCAATTTTTAGACAAATCCGTGAAAAATGTAGCAAAAATCATCAAAATACCGAATATCGGGAGGTGCCGTTTTAAGGGGACTATACCAAATCGTGGACCGGTATATCTCATTTTCAATACCAACCATTCTAGACACAATACAAATTGTTCTGCTAAATTAAAACACTCTGCCTCAAACAATATGTATCGTGATTTCGACGGACGGATATCGTTATTTCGACTTAGAATTTTATGCTGATTATGAATATATATACTATATGGGGTGTACGACGAATATTTAGGGATGTTACAAACGGAATGACAATGTTAATATACCCTTCTTTCCAAGATGGAGGGTATAAAAAGACGTTAAATGGCAGCTATACAAAGACGTGGACCTACATATGTAATTATCCGCCATATGCTGTAGTACCGATTCCGAACTTCAAATGCGAAATTAGAAACAATTCTGGTGAATAATGCCGCTAATATCATCAAAATACCGAATAAAGGCAGGTACCGTTATATGTGGGCTATACGAAGACGTGGACCTGCATAGACAATTTTCTGTCATAGGTTGAAGTACGAACATTCCGGTCTAATACCATAAAAATACCGAATATTGGGAGGTACAATTATATAGGGGCTATACGAAGACGTAATTTTTGTCATATGCTGAAGTACACATTTCGAACTTCCAGTACGGAATTTAATGGGAAGGTACCGTTATATGGAGGCTATACGAAGACGTGGACTGGAAAAATCAACCCTTTGTGTGCATTGATGAGATGCAATATTAGAATTGAAGTAGGCTAAGTTATATTAGTGCAAGTAGCTATTAAGATATAACAATTGCGAAATAAAATCAGAATCGAAACTACATCAGAACGTAAAGTTTGTTCTTTCCATCTCAACTAAAGGAAATTATTTAATTTTAAACCTACTAAAAATAAAAATGATTTGTTATTTTTCCTCTATAAATCTAACAGTTTCATTTGATTTGCAAAAAGTTTCATTTCGGTTGAAAAAGGTTTCATTTCAACTACAAAAGGTTTTATTTCCACTGCAAAAGGTTTCACTTTCGCTGCAAAAAGTTGCATTGCACTGTCAAAATAAACATGTGTGCAAAATTTTAGGCCTATATCTCAAATCGTTCGAAAGATAGCGTGGTTACAACAGACAGACGGACAGACAGACGGATATCGCTAAACAACTTAGAATTTACGTTGATTAAGAATATATATACTTTGTTGGATCTTACATGAGTATTTCGAGGAGTTACAAACGGAATGACAAAGTTAATATACCCTCCATAGTATGGTGGAGGGTATAAAAACCATCAGCTCTATACGGATCAATAATGGACAACATACCTCATATTAAAGACAAGCTATCTAGCCATAAATTTAAATTTCTTTCATGGTTGTTTTCACATGCAACGATGTATATGTTCAACATGTTCATCGCAAAACAGCAAATGTAAATGTCTATATACAGATGCTTCAAAAACCAATTCTATTACTCCATATGTAGTAGCAGTCGCCAAGGGTACATACTTGCAATTAAAACGATCTATTAACATATATTCTTACGACCAAAGCGGCAGGGATTATTGAAGAAAAAACTTCAAAACAAAAACTAGAATTTTCTCCGACAGTTTATTAGATCAACAGACAAACTGTAACGACATATTCCCTAATTTCTTTAGATCAACCAATACAATACCTCCAAGCCTATATTCTGCATTTATATAACGTCGCTGTCCCCATCAAAAGTAAGAGAAAATCAACGGATCTTGCTTTAGGTAGGCACTAAATGCCAAATAGAAGATAAGGACAAAGCATATTGGAGGTACAAAACACCTGAACTCCATGAAGAGTATCCTCCGTAAAAATCGAACTCTACTTCTCTCGATTTAATTCTGCACTTGGATACAGTACGGACGATGTAGAGGAGCTTAATAAAACCTTTATAAATATACCAAACGCTCAGGCCAATCCCACATTCTACTTATTTGATGATAATGTTGTAAGTGGCGAGGGAAATTGAAAAATTCGATGCGGCACCTACCAAAAATTTTTGATTGTTTCTCCAGTATCAAATCTAACGCCATAGGCCCGAATGAGTGATTTACAATCGGGGTTCCGTAATGATAATAGTGTAAGTGAGATCGATACCATTCCAAAGCATTCGACACGGTTGATCACCCAATTCTCTGCCATAAACTCAGGCATTTCCTTAATTTTTCTAGCACATCAATAAGCCTAATCCGTTCAAATCTTTTCAATCAAACACAAAGGGTCTATTTTAGGACCACTGTTGTTCACATTGCATGCTTATGACTTACAGCTCCAACTAACACGCAGCTGGATAAACATGGACGGCGATGACGTGCAGATATACCTAAGCAACTCTTTTAATGAAGTTATCCAGTGTATCCATAAGCAAGTGGGCGAGCGCTAACGGTTTGGTCTTAAGTCCAAAAAAAATCGATTTGGCTAGGCCTCCACAAAAGGACAAATTTTTGGGATACACAATATTGAAATATTTATTGATCAACAAAAACTCAAAGTTGTTCAAAATGCTTAATTGTATTCACCTCTTCCCTAAGCTGAACAAATTATATTAACAAAGTTGTGGGGAAAACCTACGCAAAATTCTTCAATCTTTTACTCCACTCAAAATTATATGCCTTTTGGCTAAAACTAACTTAGTGCCTGGATTAATTTATGAACGTGACCTATTTGCAAATTGTGACTATTTGAGTAGTCGAAAACTGAACGTGGCCTTCAATCGTATAGCTTGTTATGTTTTTGGTCTAGCCAGAACTCAACACTTTTCACAATATCCAAAATCTCTCTATGGCGAGAGTCTCGACTCGTTACTAAGAGTAAAAGCCTTAATATTCATGCAAAAATTATATATAAAAATCTTTTTGGAAGGTTAATTTTTACTATATCCAATAGAGGAAAAAACTAGTAACATTAACAAGACGGAGCTTATCAGACTCTTTTTTATCGGTACAGTACGTCTCTCTAATTCTCTCCCTCATGAATTACAAAGCAACAACGATACATATACCTTAAAGAGAAAACTACATAAATACTTCCAAACTTGTGAAACAGTTATACAAATGTAACCTTATAGAAGAATTCAATAATGTATTTTACTCATTTAAAAAATTACTATTCTATTATCAATCCTTTAAAGGTATTCATAAATTCTCTTAAAACATCTATATATAAATCAATTGTTGTTCGTTGGTAATGGAATCAGCTGAGAACGGCTGGACCGATTTGCATAATTTTTTGTAAAAACGTTCGTCATACCCAGAATTAGATTATTAAATAAAAAATATTGACCACGCCTACTTTTATGCCCACTTTTTTAATTTATCTAAAATATTTATATTTGCCAGATAATGAAGATATCGGTTTGAAAGTTATTACACGAGTTACTATTGACTTTCCTCCAACCCTATGGATTTATTTGGCTATATATATAATAGCCAATTGTTGTTCGTTGGTAATTGAATCAGTTCAGAACGGCTGGAACAATTGGGATATTTTTTCTTAATGTTCGTCCTACCACGATGCAATGAAAAATTGACCACGCCACGTCCACGTCCATTTTTTACCTAAAATCCCAATATTTGCCAAAATAATGAAGATATCTGTTCCACAGTTAGTATGCAACGTAATCTTAACTCTACCTCCAAGCCTAGGTATCTGTGTGGGTCAGAGGAGCTGTCCAAACCCACGTTTTTAGATCTTTATGTACAAAAATTAAAAAAGTATAGTAAAACTTTAGTTAAGGATGACTGGCGATTTAACTCATATTTTCTTTTGGTTATTTATAATTTCACTGGAAACGTTTTCAAGAAAGAAAATTTTGAGAAAAGTCTAGAAAAATTGCAAAACTGAAATTAACTGTTCTATTTGGACATGGAATTTTGTGTAGAATTGTTTCAGAATGCCTTTTGGAAATGAAAATTCTTATAGAAAAACGAGATTGTAACAAAAACATGCCATAATTTAATCGACAAAGATTTCTACTCTTTAACATACTTTATGGGGCTTCTAACTTTTATAAGCCGATGACATCTTATTTATGATAGTTAAATTACAGTCATATTTCTAGGATTTCTATTTAGAAATTACTATCGATCCTGAGGTCGGAAACACAAAAAATTGACTAGATATGGAAATAATCCATCCAATGCAAAATTTATTGGAATTGCAATCAGTGAACTACCGAATATGAAGATGCAATGTAATATGCGTACTATTCAAAATAGTGGAGCGAATTGAAAATTTAGTAAGAAAATGATTCATATCATCGGAAAAATCTTCCGAACCCTTAAATGAACCCGTAACCTTAAATTACAGGTAACGTCCCCGAATGACCTGTGACCTTTCTAGAGGTTTTTCCCAAAATTTTCTTTCGTAAAACCTTTCCACTGTAATTACTAATAACCGAAAGAAAATTTGAGTGAAATCGGCCAGCCGTTCTCAATTTTCTATACTCTTTTGCACTCTTGTTATACATATAAATGTAAAGAAATAGGCGTGACAAGTTCCTCTGACTCCAAAAAGATGCTTAGGGTTGGAGGGAAAGACAATAGTACCACGTATGCTAATTTTCAAATAGATATCTTCATTATTTTGGCAAATATAAAAATTTAAAGTAAATACAAAAATGGGCATAAAAGCGAGCGTTGTCAATTTTTCTTTGTAGGACAAAAATTTGTATCATAATATCCAAATCGGTCCAGCTGTTTTCGACTGATTTAATTACCAACGCACGACATTTGATTTTTATATATATTAAAAGGTAGGCCTGACCAGTTCCTCAGTCCCCAAATAAATACTTAAGTTGGAGGGAGTGACTGTTTACTTAATTTAGAAATTACTATCTATTCTGAGGATGAAAAATCCAAAAGAATCGAAAATATATACAAGAGTATTGTGCACTTAATTAAATGTGTTGAAAGGAATACAACAATAAACCACAAAACAACGTTTTTAGGTTTTCAAAAAAGAAAAGCTAAACGTTTACATCTTATATTAGGTTCCTAAAAATATGCATTAAACTCCAATACTATGGACCAGCAATACTGTCCGGTTCAGCTAGTTTTATATAATGTACATTTTTTCAATTTGACTTATCATATTGAATTCAACACTCAAATAACTCAAGAACAGCTCACGTGATTTTTATAATTCATAACATTTCAGAATGGTCTATTGGGAATAAAAATGTGAATAAAAAATTTTTGTGATATTTTTTTATACTTTTTTTTCATTGACATGCTAAATTGAAGTGTACACTAGAGGCTTTGCCCAAAAATTTCTTGCGTAAAACCTTTTCACTGTAATTAAAACTAACCAAAAGAAAAATAGGTCCAGCCGTTTTCAATTTATGTGTAACTACGCTTTACGTAAACCGTGCACAGTGTTCCAAGGTTTGCAGTCAGGGTACCGACTGTATTCGGACGGTAACCTTGCCAACACCAGGGCGCCTCTACGAGTAATAGGCTTAGGTGCCAAGTCCTTACCATGATATGGAAGCTATGTCATGGCGGACCTCGTCACCTCCAGTGTCCAAAATTCATATAGAGAAAAAATTAACAAAACAAAACATGGACACAGACAAGATTTTATTTGTAGGTGGGGACGAGACTCTGCAGACGTACCGAGTCGTGGTATGCAAAAGCATACAGAGACAAAGTGAACAGCTGTCCGCCCTTCTCGGGAAGACCAAAACCCTAAGGCTTAGCCAGAAGAGTGTACCATCTGGTTTTGGGAATGATTCACCTCTCTCTCTCTGATGAGGGGCTCGATGTCACGGTCATACCCTCATCTCAGAGAGATGAATCAGTCCAGAAAGCTGAAAAGGATGCTCAAACTGGCGCTCAAGTGAGACCTAACTTCGATGAAGGGGTTTCATAGGAACATAACGATGCTACCAACCTCCGGGTGAAGGAAGGTGACACTAGAGTCCCCATCAACCGCGACGATTCCTAATCGAAAGAGGGCAAAGCGAAGAGGGGTTACAAACGGTCGGTGAGGTATGGCAAAAGCTTCATCGGCCGCGATCCCCTACAGATTACGGAGAGGGAAAAGATCCTAATCAAGACGAACCTAAAGGCAGTGCGGAAATTCGAAAAGAATCATCCGCAACTGCCAAAATGTTCTCTTGAGAAGAAACTTGCCTCTCTTCTCACATACCTCGTAAAGAAGGTGAGTCCAGCTGGGGGCAAACCTACGAACGAGGCTGGGGTGGAATGCAGCAACATTCCTGATGATGGAAAACAGTTTCGGCTGTTGCATCATCTACGGAATTATGCGCTGTTCCCCGATGGAAACAATGCCCCGGTGATTCCAAAGGAGACCAAACCCTCCTCTCGTATAACGATGAAGAGAGGACGGTGAAAGGAGGAGACGAAAAACCGTCAACGGCCTCTGTAGACCCTAGGTCTGCCTAAGGCCAAATCTGTTACCACCAACCCTCAACCTTCGAGCCAGAGTAGTAGAAAAAGGAAACATTCCCAAACCACCTACCCGGACAATCTCCGTATAGCGATCAACGACTGGGCTGAGCAGGAAGGCAAAATCAGTGAGAGCTTCTCATTGAGGACCGTCTGAGGGAGTTGATTTTCCTAGGGGAAGATCCAAGAAGGTTACAATTCGGCAGTGCTACCCTCTAAAAAGGAGTGAAGGCCATCTACTGCGAAAACGAGGAATCCAAAAACATCCTCGTTACCGCAGTAGCAGGCTTTCAAGAGCTCTAGGATAGAAGTGCACTTGCCGCTGTATCCCTAAAGGAAATTCCCTGTAGGAAGATATTGACAGCATGGATGTCACCATCTTCGGTGGATCAGACACACGTGCTGACAATATTGGGGAATCAGAATCCCAACCTCAGTACGGCTAGCTGGCGTTTAGTCGGCTCAAGTACGGAGGGAGATCTGGTCGTCAAGGTATCCATCGATACAGCTGGCCAGGAATACCTTCAAGCGGGTGGGGAAAGCTGCACTTTGGCACAGGATGGATTCGGTTCCGTCTAATGCCGCCGTCGCAGTAGGAGGAAGGAAGCCGCAGCTGCTCAACGTCAGCAGATTAATCTGCACCACTGCAAGGCAACCGCGGCTGAGCTTCTCCTGTCCCTCACCAAGTTTGAAGTAGATATAGCCCTGGTCCAGGAACTTTATATAGTCAAAAATAAGGCGACTGGGCTAGGGAGTGAACGGTATATCACCTATGCCACCTCCAACGGAGAAAAGGTTAGAACGTGTATTGTCGGTAAAAAGAACATAAATTTAATATTCCTCAATAATTTCAGCGGAGGAGACACCACGGCGATTAGATTGGAGTCACAAGCCGGAAGAGTACTCTTTTTTTCTCCATGTAGTAGAGAAGCTGTTCACTGAGCTGGGAAGCAGAGGTTATCTCGTCGTTGGATGTGATGCTAACGCTCACCATTTTCAATGGGACAGTAAGGATACGAACGCAAGAGGTGAGTCCATTTTTGATTTTATTTGAACACTTAATCACAAAATATGTAATAGGGGAAATTAGGCTATTTTCCAAAATAAGAAGGAGGTCATTGATCTCAGACTTACTAACATAGATGAGTTACTCATACTGAGTTTGAAAGTCTCCACCGAGTGTCCCTTTTCGGATCACCGGCAGATAACATTCCAGTTATCAATAGAGGGATTGCATCAAAAAACGCATAGGAACCCGAAACGGCTCGATTGGACAAATTTTCCGAGCACATTGCATGAAAGCTGAGATCTACTGGTAATCTCCCAGTAGACTTCGCCTCAAATGTGGACGAGTCCGTTAATTTGATAACAAAAATCCTGATTGGGAGCTATGAAAGAGCTTGTCCGCATACCTTCCCCGCAAAAGGTGCAGAATGTCTGGTGGTCGAAAGACCTAGCCCAGCTCAAGAAGATAAGCAGGCGCTTTTATAATAGGACCAACAAGACCAAACTGAGTACAGACTGGGAGGCATATAAATCGGCCTTCAACAGGTACAACAGTGAGATCAAAAATGCCAAAAGACGGTCTTGGGTTTGCTTTACTGAGTCCATAGAAGATCTCAACGCATCCTCCAGATTCCGAAGAGTACTTTCAAAGGTAGTGTACCCAAAAATCATTGGATGTATAAGGCGAAATGACGGAAGCTGGACTGACTCTGGTCTAGAGACACTCAATCTGTTAGCCAGCACTCACTTTCCGAACTACACCGATGCGGTAAATCACTGATTGTAAGATCGGTTTAATCATCGTGGGCGGAGGATGTAAGTCTGACTGAGAGGATTGTAAGCACTCCCAAAATTTTGTGGGCTATAAACTCATTCAAACCTTTTAAGTCTCCGGAACCGGATGGCATTATTCCCTCCATGCTACAGCATGCATCGACGGTTATAATATCATTCCTGGAAGTAATATTTAAGGCTTGTCTGCGTCTCTCTCACATTCCATCACTATGGGGGAAGTTACAGTCACTTATATTGCCAAGGCTAGGAAACAAAGTCATGTACTTCCAAAAGACTACAGGCCTATCAGTCTATCGTCTTTTCTATTAAAAACGCTAGGGAGTCTAATAGACATTGAGATTGGATCTCTGATGCCCCTGACCTCGTTGAGCACGGCTCAACATGCCTATATGAAAGGCAAATCTGTTGAATCAGTGCAATACAACGTCGTGGGTTATGTAGAGAGGAACCTGAACAACTCGTGCTTCACATTGGCAGCCTTCCTCGACATTGAGGGAGCCTTCAATAATGTCACACTCGAAGCAATTCATAGTTTTCTCGCAAAACCCCTCCTAGTTGATTGGATTGATGTTATACTCGGCGCAGAATCATCAACTCAAGCATCGGGGAGTGTTCTGTTAGGAAACGGTCACAAGGGGCACCCCGCAAGGAGGGGTTCTGTTACCACTACTCTGGCTTTTGGTGATAAATGACATTCTAATCGAACTGGAACACGGCGGAACAAAAGTCGTGGCTTACGTCGACAATGTGGTCTTGCTGATTGCTAGGAAATTCCCGCAAACTGTTTCAGATCTTATGCAGGGAGATCTAGTTAAACTCTCCAGATGGACACGCTGCAATGGACTTGGCGTGAACCCATCACAGGGAAGCGGAAAATCCCGGACTTTTCGATACCAATACTTGATGGTGTTATGCTAATCTCGGTACCGTCCTAGACCAGAAACTAAGCTGGAAGAGGAACATCGAAGAGCAATCGAAGAAGGGCTTAATTACACTTTATTCCTTCAAAAACTCCACAGGAAAGCTGGGGACTCAAGCCTCACATAATCTAATGGTTATATCGTCCGACCTATGGAGGGCTTGTTTGGTGGTACTGCTTAGGGAAAACTACCTTCAGTAAAAGCATTGAGTCCAAAGAGTTGCATCGCTACTAATTACAGGCGCGTTTAGGAGCACACCCCAATCCGCACTAGACACCCTAGTCAACTTAAAACCGTTAGGTTTATTTGTAGAGGAACAAGCTGCTAGGTACGGCCTGCGACTCAATGAACTGCGACAATGGCGGAGTCACTTTGGACACTCCGTCATTTTCAAGTATGGAGAGCATAGGAAATCAAACTATAGCTAGTGATTATATATCACCTAGGCACTGTTTTGAACTACTTGACATTCATATACCTTACAGAGACATCTGGATCCGTGACACTCCACCTTTTAACAGTATAGCTGTCTATACCGATGGGTCAAAAATGGAAAGTGTCTACTGTGAAAGTCTAAGTATTCAAAGATCCATTAAGCTAAGCAACAACTGTAGCATTTTTCTGGCAGAAATCTTTGCTGTCAGGAAGGCCATACAGCTGCTGGCAAATAGAATCAATGAACTGGAGGGACCGGTGACTATATATGTCGATAATCAATCGGCCCTGAAGGCTCTAAATTCATTTACAATCAAATCTATGGCTGTTCTGGAATGCAGGAATACTCTGGAAAAGGTTAAGTCGTTTGTCAAACTCTGCTGAGTCCCTGCAACATATCTGGCAATGATAGTAGATCTAGAGATTGAGAGCTCAGTGAAGCCACCCTTATGTCACTTCTTTCAAGAACTGTATAAACATTATCTTGGGAGATTTCAACAGAACGGGCTAACAAAGGCTACTGGGTAAGCAAATTCTGCCAGACTTGTCCTCCCTCTCCGACATCGGGCCAGGGAGCATTCTTCAGTTTGCCAGAAGACTGAAATGGCTAAGGACGACACGCTCATTACACCGTGGATGCAAACCTACATATTTCTCTACTCATTATTCAGATTCTCGCTTCTTCACTATCTTCTCTTTATTCTATTCTTCTATTTTCTATAAATTAAGATGAACACAATGGAACAATAGGTCTCCGAGTGGAGTGGTTGTTTATACAACCGCGCATTTGTTAAACTAACCTATGTAAGAGGCACAATTTTTATTATAAATAATGACCCCATAGATATTTTGAATAGCCTGATCTTTTTTTCAGCCATAGGCTTAATTTGAGTATAGTCAAAGATAATTACTCTATTACACCCATATTTTTCATCATAGTATAATTCAATTCGTTCCCGTGCTACTTTCTATATTAAAAAAATGTGTTCATGTTTCTGCCACAATTTCCGACTGAATGAGTCCCAGTTTGACATTTCGAATTTTTTTATATAGACGTACATCCCAAATCTACGTTCCCAACCAATATTCTCTTGGGGGTTACAAATTCAATAGAACACAATATTTTCTTTTCTGGCCACACATTAGTTGAGAAAGTGGACATTGGGGTACACTAATGTGGGAACTAATAGGGGTACACTAATGTGGGAGCTATACTTAAATAAATGACTATGTGGACAATTATCTGTAAGATGCTTCTCTACCCCAGAGCAGCCTAATTACAATTTTTTGGTCAAATCAATAAATGAATGTGGCATATGCCAAATAAGCGCCAAAAAATGAAAAAGTGGCCAAGACCCCGAAAATAGATAAAATAATATGATGTTTATACCAAAACGTGATAATTTATTGAAAGGATTGTTTGTTCTCAAATTACCAACATTTGCCGAAATTAGTATGAAAAATATGGTTAAAATGTAAAATATACTTGAAATCGGGTTGTGCTTTTTAGGGGGGTTATGACCCATATCATGACATGCAAAAGCGATTTAAGGTATCTTGAAAGATTAGAAAGAACTTCTGGATGGATATAAATCCTTTTCTTACTAAGTGTCCAATTCGATCTACTATTTTTGCATCCTTTTTTGCGTTTTGAGTTTTCATTGGACGGATTATTGTCATATGAAAGAAGTATGTCCACGTTTTGAAATGAGCCCGATAACGCTTTGTCGGTCATTTTTGTTTCTTTATATGTGTTCGCATCTTCCAGCTGAAGCACGATGTAGGTCCTGCAGTTGAAAGCTAGATGTCAATTTTAGACATGAATGATCGTCACGATGTAAAAGTATTGCGCACTCAATTCTGTTTGATTATTGTTCATACTTCAAATACCAAATTTGAAACTATTCCGGTAAATAACGTCGCTAAAATCATCAAAATATCGAATATCGGGAGGTACCGTTACATGGGGGCTATACCAAAACGTGGACCTACATGGCCTATTTTCACATCGCTAAATCGACATGGAATTTTATGCTGAAAAAATGTGTATTTCGAGGTGTTACAAACGGAATGACAAACTTAATATGCCCTCCATACTATGGTGGGGGTATAAAAAATGTACACATCAATATAGTATGTGAAATTAAAAAAAAGCCAAATAAGTTTTTATTCACATTTTATGGGCATATTTTCATGAGATTTTTTTTTGCCAAGATAGGGTAAGTGTACCAGTAGTCGGCACTTTTTGGATTTTCGATTATTCAATCTTTCAACATTCTGAGTTAAATCTTTCAATTACAGAAAAATAAAGTTGTTCAGGTTTCAAATTTTGTTTACTTTTCGAAATAATAAACAAAATTTGAATTTGTTTTTATTAAATTGGCAAGATTTGCAATTTTACTAAAATATTAGTTTTTTGCCAGTAGTCGGCGCCATTTTCTAATGCTCGGCATGTCTATTTGCCATTAGTTGGCTTATGATATTTCAATAAAAAAATATTATTTTGCAAATTTTTTTATTTGAAATAGTATAAAACTATGCAACATTAATAAATCACAGTTTAATCCAGAATTTGAAATTATTTTCGTTTTTAAATATTGTTTTATTTAATTATCATTCTAAACCAAATATAGGTAGAAAATCAAGATTAGTATGGTAACATTCAGTAACGTATGGATTTTCAATTAAAATAAAAATGAATACCTTTCTTAAATTTGGATTTTGAGAATTGATCTTTTTTCTTAAGATAGCCAACATTTTTTTCAAAAATGCCCCCGCTATCTAAAACGTCAAATAGCTGTTTAAAAGACCTACTTATTTTAGAAAAGTTGGTCAAAAAGCACAAATAAAAGCAACTGCCGATTCAAAACAATTTTTTTATTTGAGTAGTTTTTGGATTATTTTTTAATACTTTTCTCAAGTTTTGGTGAAATTGGTCAAAAATGATATTTTTCAGTTAATCGGCTCCACCTGCCGACTACTAACAAATCACTTTTTTCTGTTGCTAATGTCGTCATTAAATAAAATAACAGAAAAATGTTTGATTTGTATGTTTTTAATTTATAAAATGATCTTTAGACTTTTATTTACTAATATAAAATATTTCTAATTCCAAAAGTTTAAATTTGATTTACTTAAATCGATTATTATGTTGACGCCACCACTATTTTTTTCTTTACAAACAAGCACTATCGTACGCGTTGGAAGACACTCACTGACGAAAACCGTTATTCTCTAGTAATAAATGATTGGAGCTCATTGTTTTTTTACAGAAAGAGAGCAGAGAACACTGCTGACGTTTTTTTTGCAATTATTTAATTATTTGGTCAATTCTATTCTTAGTTATATAAGTTTAATTTTCAAAACTACTGGGACATGCCGAACTTAGGCGCACTTACCCTACCATTCCAAAATTATAGGAATTGTCAAAATCTGTTAAGCCGTTCTTGAGTTATGCGTAGTTACTAACATAACTTTCTTTTATATGGTGGAAATAATTCTTTATTATGTATCTTCTTCTGAAATTATATTATTCGTATAGTTTCACCTACCCAATAAATGCGTAACATCTATATATAACAGTTTTGTCCGTTGTCGCTTTGTACTACCCTAAAATACTACACATCATATTAGAATTCAAAAAGAAAAAAAAAAACACTAAAAATGTACATTTGAAAATAGTAAGTCTAAATGGAAATTTTTTTAATTACGATTGTACATTTAAAAAGTCAAAATGAATTTTATTTTTTCGATTTTATCTTTTTCTGTCAAGAGACAATTCTAAAATTGTCTGAATCGTTAAAATCAGATCAGCGGTTTTTGAGTTAAAAGCGTAGTAACTTACACAACTTTCTTTTAAATATATAGATGAAATCAATAAAGAAAATATTGTTATTACAATAATTATAAAGTTGAGTAGTAATATTAGTAAACATAGATATTTTAATATTTTTCCTATATAACAATGGAAAGAAATATTGACAACGCCCACTATTTCGATTTATCTAAATCCCTTATATTTGCCAAAAAAAATGAAGATATAGGTTTGAATATTATTACACGAGATGTTGTTGACTTTCCCTCCAACCCTAAGCATTTATTTGGGGCTGAGGAACTTGCCACGCCTACTTTGTAATATATATAGCTGAAAAATAAAATGTCGTTCGTTGGTAATGGTAATGGAGTCAGATGAAAAAGGTTGAATCGATTTGGATAATTTTTTTAAAAAAGTTCGTCACACCCAGCTCAAAGTTCGTCACCCAATTACAGCTCAAATAGTATGGATTTTGGTGAAATCGGATCAAATATAGCCATAGGCTTTATTTTTAAAATTTTCACAATCGAAAGATGTAAATGCTTCCGTCAAATTTTGGGGAAATCGATTCTGGGTACCATATTCCTCTCATATATTAGTTCTTTTTGGTTTCAAATTATAATTGCTCTTAAGGTTTGATCTACTTTACATAAATTTTTAATATAAACGTTCATTTGTTACGCGTAGTACTACTAAATAACATTAATTTACTGGTTTTAAAAATGTGATGTTGCCTGGCTTGGGAATCGAACACGTACGTTCAGAGAACAAACCGAACATGCTTATCACTGCACCACTGTGTCACATAATTCTCAAGTAGAACCAAGTCTTCTTTTAATTCTTCGATAAAAGATAATTGAAATAATTTAAAGAAATTGTTTGTGTAATGCAACAAAATCTATCTTCTTCCTATCCTCATCTTCCTTTACACTACAAAGTAGTAACTCCATGACAATAGAAAGTAAACAACAGTTGTTTTGTTATTGGAAATACAAACTGTCGCATCTATCAAATAATAAGCGTTGCAGAAGTGACGTCTTAAGGTAGGACGTGAGAAACTCACTTCCAAATTCTTGCTGGGATTTTTTATTATATTTACCAAGTTTATAAGCCAATATTTTAATGCGAAAAAAACATATAATACAAATGTGAATAAATAAATCAAAAATTAGTAAAACGTTTAATCTTCTTGTGAGACTATGATTCACAAAAAAGAAAACAAGTTAAAAAGCTGGTACAAATTTAACAATTTTCAAAAAAATAAAATCCGTTAAAAATTCTGTTAAAGTCTTAAATATACCGGATGTAGTCGTATATTAGGGTTGCATAGGCAAATTTTGTCACAAGCTATTACAATATTCAAATGCGAAACTTGAAAATCCCTCCATACTATGGTGGAGGGTATAAAAATAAATATGGAACAATTTCAGTGATTGGTCCTTTTTTTCTTTTTTGAAAAATAATTACTTCTTGAATCCTTCAAATATAAAATCGGGTTTTTATATTTACATGTTATGGCACAAAATGTTTATATTTCCTTCCTATCCATTTATACAAATTGTATTATAGTGCGAGATTTTTTTTACCACTTTGAATACGTCCGTGCCATCCTCTTCATATAAAGGCACCAGCCCCCATTGTAATATTTTGAAGACTTTTATGTTTAAGAAGACATTTATGTTTCTAACTGCAAATTCAAAAAGTTTGGGTCCATAGCGGCATAGGAGTTAGGTGAATAGGTTTGGCTGGGAAGTTTAAAGGGTGCAGCGATTCTGAGCACTGCTGTCAATCCGAGCTAAATATGAATAAATATGCATTTATTTATGCATTTTATTATGCTGTCGCACTTTTTAAGTCTTCGCTTCCTCATGTGGATGGTTGACAGGTATCATGAGGAGGTACCCTGTTGCGGTTCTAAGGACGACGTTGCACATAAATCATATTTAAATGTAAGGGATGATGATAACTGAAGAACGCAACTCTAAGAAAATTTGCTCATAAATGACAATGCTGTAGAAAATCAAACAAAAAAAATGTCTATACTGAAGAAGAATGATGTGGCGTACAATACCAAGAATGTTCATAGAAGTAATTTGAAGTACTCTAATTGTGAATTTGGTCGTGATCAGACCAATAGTAATATTCGTGTACCACGTGTCCCTGAGGACGCTTGTAAACGCTTTAACTTTCGGTGCTTAGGTTATTAGCTTTACTCCCTGCAACCAAACTGAAGGCTACTGTTTATGAAATGCGTGGAAAGATTTCTCAGATGATGGACATGAGGGCATTAACTATTATAATAATCTTGACAAATACCCATTACTGTGTCTGTCAAAAACTCTTATGATTTGGCTAGGTTTACGACGTATGTATAATACGCCGGGAACGTATGTCATATATGTCACAATTTCTAACTGGTCATCTATGTTCATTGTTGTGTCCTTTTGTCACTTGGCGATTATTTTGTGCTTTTGTCACTTGACGTATTTGTTCGACAAAATTATCCTTGCCAATTTAATTGAAAAGCTTTCTCAAACATTAAAGTTATCTTCTTCGGTGTAAGTATGTTGTTAAATTGGTGGTTGATCATAAATGAAGTGAGTATAAATGTAGGGAAACCAAAGCATTTTTTGGTAATAAACCTGACAATTTAATTCCTATTTTCTGGTTTTCTTCCTTGGTAGCAAATTGGCTTTTGAAGCTCGTTTTTTCTCCAATGGTAATTTTCCCTTAGCAAGTTGTGTGCATTGAATATTGTACGTTAAAAATGCAGTTGAGAGTTTACATAGAGCTATGCGTTATGTCTATTCTTTCTTATTTTGATTATTTTTTCTTCTTTTTTCCATTATTTTCGAATAGGCTATATTGGTTAGTTGTACGATATTTTCGAGAATAGTTTAAAGATTCTTGTAACTTCGATGGACTATAGGCTTCTTTACAAAAATGAGATGGAATAATTTTTTAAATATCATTTCTACAAGTATAATATTTGGTAGAAATACATTAATTATATATTAACATACCTTCGCCATAGGTAAAACGGCTTGGATGTCGTCTTTGTTTACTTCTAACTTAGCTATTATTCTCTTTTTGTTGTCATCTGGAGCAATTTCCAATGAAGATTCTCGTGGATTGTCATATATGTAGGTAACAGACCACACTATTTTACCGCCATCAACTAAGTCTTTGGTATCATCTGCAACTTCCAAGAGCCATGTAAATATCTCATCAATTCTAGAGGAAATTAAAAAATATATATATTGTTAGAAAGGAAATTTATTAAGGTTGCAGAAATTCTATTATTTTAATTCACAAACTCCAATTTATTTTTAAAGCGCCTGCCTAAAACCGTCCCGTTGCAATGCAAAAGTTGAACTCATGAATTTTAATGTATGTTACCAATGTTCAACTTTTGGTTACAAAAGTACTCAATCAATGTATTCGTATGCATTGTTTTATTTTAGTGATCTCAAAAAGGTTACAACAAATGTTTTATACTAAAATATATATCTATATATATAAAAGAAAGCTGTGTTAGTTAATAAGCTTATAACTCAAGAACCGCTGTTCTGATTTTAATGATTCGGACAAATTCAAAAAAAAAAAAAAATACGGCTAAAAACGTGAAAAAAATGATGAATACTATTGTAAAGTTTTATATTGCAGCATTCGAAAATAAACAGTACACAAATATAGCAAACTGAACCGGTACAGTATCAATTTTAGCGGTAGTGTACCGGTACGCTACCACTAAAAAGTGATACTGTACCGGAACCCAACGACTAAAAAATCGTAGTGTACCGCAGTCGGAGCACTAAAAAATCGTAGTGTACCGCAGTCGGAGCCCTAAAAAAACGCAGTGTTCCGCAAACGGAGCATTAAAAACCCGTAGTGTACCACATGCACCATATTAATAAAATTGTACTGGCATCAATGTGCTTTTTATGATTTGAAAAAATATTTATATTAGATGTTTGATTTTTGGAATAATAGCATTGATAATGAATAAAATGATTATAATGTATATAAAATGATAAGATGTATATTATATCTAGATGTAGTACCTGTGTTTTGGTGTTATTTACACCGAAATCATAAAACTGATTTTAAACACTCAGCCATACTTTGTAAAATATTTAGTTTTCTTTACGCCTACATCATTGATTTTTGGGTACCATAAAAAATCAGGTAAATTATTTGCATAATTTCCCATTACAACGCAACCACTAAAATACCCTTTTTCGCGGAAAATTAAAAATTTCAATTTAATGGATTTAAGATTTGGTCGTTTTTTATTATTTCTACCTATTATCATATTTTTCTACTATCTTCAATTTCGCGACAAATCTCAACATACATGACAAACAAAATTTACAAAAATATTTATTTATAATATTGAATTGTATTAGTAATATTTGCATTATCAAAAACATCAAACATCTCACAAATCGTAAACAAAACATATGTAGTACACTACCGGTGCATTATTATTATTTTTTAATTTTCCGCCATGTGGTGCAATACGATTTTGTAGTGCTCCGACTGCGGAACACTACGATTTTGTAGTGCTACGACTGCAGTACACTACGTTTTTTAGTGCTCCGACTGCGGTACAGTACAATTCTCGTTGTGCTCCAGTACAGTATTACTAAAATATTTTTTAAGGGTTGTCTTCCGGTACGGTACATTATCTTAGTTGTTGTTGTTGTAGCAGTATTACATGCAAGTGCCAATCTGGTTCCGGCTCCAGGTTTAGAAATTCTTCTGGAGTGAGTTGGGTAGGTTTGGCTGTACAATTAAAGAGGCGCAGCGTATTGTGCGGGCCTGTATTCGAGCCCAATACGAATTGAGACGACTACACCATCCTGAACGTAATTGCGTCAAAACTACCCTACTTTGTCTAGGCAGCTGACGTTTTTCAGCTGCAATGGATGGGGAGTGGACTCCGAGGACGCCATTCATTTTATAATTACTACTTTCAGACCTGCCTGATAGGCTTCTTGATCTAGAGGTTCTCTTTTGTAGCGCTGGACCTCCCACTCTAGATCATGTATGTCCTTACTGACATGCCTGGGTGGGGGAGATTTATCCACCATATGATGGTTGGGATAACTCTCACGCTAACGCCCAAGCAAGTACTGCAACGAAAGCATATGATTATGCTGACGTAAGGGAAGGACTTTCACCTCCTCATGTAAATGGCCCACTGGTGTCATGAGAAGACATCCTGTCGTAGTTCTCAGGGCAGCGTTCTGGCAGGTCTGGATGTGCTTCCACTGCGTAGCACTAGAATTCGCAGACCACACTGGGGCCGCATAGCTGACCACAGACCGACCTATCGCGTTAAAAGAGGCCAATAAGGATTCTTTGCCCGCACCCCAAGTGCTGCCGGATAGCGCCTTGAGGACCTTGTTCCTACTTTTCATCTTGTCGCAGATAGCTGTGGCTTGCGCGGACGACTTGAACATGCTGTCGAACGTGACCCCAAGAATCTTGGGGCAGTTCGTGGTTGGTGTTAGATTCCCCTCGACCTGAACATTCAGCTGTGTTTTCATCTCCGCAAACCATGTGGTAAAAAGTGAGGCCGTTGATTTTGTGGCGGATAATTTAAGATTCCTCTCGTGGAAGTATGCGGCAAGCTCCGCGAGATAGGAGTTCAGCCTTTCACATATGTCATCGACCACTGGACCCGACGCCATGATCGTACAATCATCCGCATACGTTACTATCTCTATGCCGTCTGGAGGGAGAGGAATTCCGGAAAGGTAGATGTTAAACAGTTCCGGAGATATCACCCCACCTTCGGGAACTTCCTGTTTCATTCTATGGGCTATGGACTTCTTGTTCCGGAATTCCACGTACGACTGGCGTCCACGCATATAGTTGATTATCCGACGTTTCAAACTTGGCCGGAGGGTAGCGTCCTTCAGTATGGCATGATTGACCGTATCAAATGCCTTTGATAGGTCAAGGGCCTACTAATATGTCTGAAATGGCGTGTAATGCTGTTGTGGTACTATGTTGAGGACGGAATCCGTGCTGGTGGTTGGCCACTGTATAGCTTCCTCTAATGCTGGGGGGAATAAAGCCTCAAGAATCTTAGCTACTGGCGACACAAGCGAAATCGGCCTGTACGATTCGCCTTTACTGGCATCCTTGCCTGGCTTCGGTAGCGGGACCACCCGGCCCGTTTTCCAGGTTTCGGGCACTATGTGGGTGGCTAGCGACAAATTGAAAACTTTCGTTAAGTACTCGACTCCCGGCGTATCCAACTGCTTCAACATTACCACTGAAATTCCGTCCGGGCCCAACGCTTTGGATGACTTAGCGTTACGGATGACATTTGCAACATCACCCATCGTAAACTGTGGTAGTTCCTCCTCGGCGGGAAGAGATCTGATACGACGTGCTCGAATAATTGTCGGTTAAAATACTCCGCCATCCTATCATCCATTTTTCCAGGGTTGAGAGCGAGACCGTTACCCACAACATTTCTGGTTGACTTCCACTGTCAAATCACTGATTCTAGGATCAGTAGGGTTGGTGCGACGGAGATCATCACGCTCATTTGCTAATCCCGCTACCTCTGCTGGGAAGTTTGGTCTTACCTCGGGTATTCGACCAGCGGGTATATAGCGAGCGGCTGCAGCTTTGATGATGTCCCGGAAAATCCTTTCTGATACCCAAACATCAGAAGGGTTGGGCAGTTCTCTGAAGCGGCGGTTGGTGAATTCTCTGAACTCTGGCCAGTGAGCTTTCCCATGGTTAAGGAAAGTACGGCGTTCAGAGGTTATGAAGTCGGGCGACCTGCTTATGGAGACGATTATCGGGAGATGGTCTGAGCCAAGAGAAATGACGGGTTGCCAAGTCACGTCATTTATCAGACCGGGTGACACAATGGTTAAGTCTGGCGAACTGTGACACTCTCCTCTTATTCGGGTGGGATCATCCTCGTTAACCCTGCAGAATGTGGAGCAGTCAATCTGCTCTGCCAGCGCTGATCCCCTCTGGTCATTACCTGAGACAGAATGCCACAACTTATGGTGGGCATTAAAATCCTCTGGTACCAGGCGGTTATTGCCTACCAATAATGGGCTAATATCAGGCAATTACGCGATTCACAGATATTAATCGGCGGGATATGCACTTTAAGGACCTCTACCACACTTGACTGCTACCCCCTTACATTCCATGTATGGGTCACTAGAGACTGGCTCAAGCGAGATAGGTCTGTACTGAAAGAATGGTGTAACAGGAACGCTAATCCCCCACCTCCACTTCTAGTGCGATCCTTCCTTAGTTGTAACCATAACAACGTTGTAGGCTGCAATTTTTATTCAGCTTGGTTTCCTGCACCGCTGCGATCTTAATATTCCTCCGACTCATAAATTCCAAAATCTCATCTATTTTGCCTTGGAGTCCGTTGCAATTGAATTGCAAGAATGATGCACAATCCAGAGTTGGAACAGCAATATGTGGCATTAGGTGCTGCGGTGTTGGTTGCTGTTCTGGAGACTGCGTTTGAGTTCCATACTCCGACGACGTCTCTGATGAGAACGAAGAAGAAGTGGACTCGCTGGGGACTACGTTACTGCAGCAAATTGCAACATAATCCCTTTCGCTGTAGTCTCGCAAACGCCTTAGTCCGGAACAGTTCTTAAAGGGACTACGTTACTGCAGCAAATCGCAACATAATCCCTTTCGCTGTAGTCTCGCGAACGCCTTAGTCCGGAACAGTTCTTAAAGTGCAGATCTGTGGTGGATGACGTTCTGACAAACCAAGCAGAACCAAGGTCCGGGGTTTTCTTCAATCCCGGCACGAACCAATAAAATCCGGAGCAAACATTCCGGGATATGCTGCTCCCAATGCAGAAAAATAAACAAACACAAACATGTATATGTGCATACTAGGTTGGCAGCCGCTGGCCGAAACTGGGATCTGATAAAAAGTGAATATTTTTGTTACATATTGTGATATATATATATTTTTTATTTTTGTAATTTTTTGTTGCATGAGTTTTTTTGCAATTTCCTCATATTGAAATGTATATTTTGTAATGTTTGTTTGTGTTCTTATTGTGTATGGAAAATCTAATTAGCATATAACAGTAATGTCACAACATTACTGTTATCAACACATCGATCAACACATCTAAATCAAGACGAGGACCAGCTACATTCGTATGGAAAGTTTACATCTTATCTGAACCCAAAATATCTGAAACCAATAGATACTGATATATGGGGGTCATATTAAATATATAGTTATATTTTCTGCAAAATGAAGCGCTAAAATACTAAGCTGGTTCGAAAATGTATCTCAAATCTTCAAAATTCTTAAAATTCGCTTACGAAATGCTTGTGTAAGTTTTCTCGAAAAAGATTTTACACTACTAGAAATAAGAACTCATTCGGTCGGAAATAGCGGCGTTAAATTGACAGTAAATTGGTGAGATAAAAAACTGCAACAAAGTCAAACGCCATAATTTTTACATTTTTTTTAATTTTTACTGAACAAAAGCAAAAAAATGTTAAAAATATAATCAAATTTTATAACAAGTTTTAGTATAAGTTAGTAAGTTTTTAGTAAGTTTTTTAGTATAAGTTAGTCACCTTTCGCGCGATGAAACCGTCACACGCTGCCCGAATGTTGATCTTGAGGTGTTCGACACTTTGGTATTTTTTAGTGCCAACCTTGCTTTCCAAAATACTCCAGCCATTGTGCGCTGGAAATGAAGCGAGAAACCTCATTTTGTAACCATTCTTGGGTGGCGCGTGCTGAGTACTGTTGGATTGTCCAAGGTCTGTAGCCAAATTGTTTACGTTCCCAAGGCTTTAATATACCTTCCAAAATATTTTCGCGATAATATTCGGCATTTATTCTAATGCCATGGTCGATTACGAGCGGCTGTTATGGCGGCCCACACCATCACCATGGGCGGCGCTTGATTTCTACGAATGTTTTCTCATCGGAGAAAACCAAATTCGGCAGTTAACCACTTTAACCACCACTTTCGGCCAAGCGAAGCAACTCTTTCCGTTGCGGTGTAAGCTCTTGCACTTTTTGGAATTTCAATGGCTTTACCCCGAGCTCATTTTTCAATATTTGCCGAATGGAATATTGCGATATGTTCAGCCCAAGAGCCATTTTTCGGCCACTGCAGTAGTGTAAAATCTTTTTCGAGAAAACTTACACAAGGATTTCGTAAGCGAATTTTAAGAATTTTGAAGATTTGAGATACATTTTCGAACCAGCTTAGTATTTTAGCGCTTCAATTTTGCAGCAAATATAACTATATATTTAATATGACCCCCATATATCAGTATCTATTGGTTTCAGATATTTTGGGTTCAGATAAGATGTAAACTTTCCATACGAATGTAGCTGGTCCTCGTCTTGATTTAGATGTGTTGATCGATGTGTTGATAACAGTAATGTTGTGACATTACTGTTATACGCTAATTAGATTTTCCATACACAATAAGAACACAAACAAACATTACAAAATATACATTTCAATATGAGGAAATTGAAAAAAAAACTCATGCAACAAAAAAATTACAAAAATAAAAAATATATATATATCACAATATGTAACAAAAATATTCACTTTTTATCAGATCCCAGTTTCGGCCAGCGGCTGCCAACCTAGTATGCACATATACATGTTTGTGTTTGTTTATTTTTCTGCATTGGGAGCAGCATATCCCGGAATGTTTGCTCCGGATTTTATTGGTTCGTGCCGGGATTGAAGAAAACCCCGGACCTTGGTTCTGCTTGGTTTGTCAGAACGTCATCCACCACAGATCTGCACTTTAAGAACTGTTCCGGACTAAGGCGTTTGCGAGACTACAGCGAAAGGGATTATGTTGCAATTTGCTGCAGTAACGTAGTCCCCAGCGAGTCCACTTCTTCTTCGTTCTCATCAGAGACGTCGTCGGAGTATGGAACTCAAACGCAGTCTCCAGAACAGCAACCAACACCGCAGCACCTAATGCCACATATTGCTGTTCCAACTCTGGATTGTGCATCATTCTTGCAATTCAATTGCAACGGACTCCAAGGCAAAATAGATGAGATTTTGGAATTTATGTCGGAGGAATATTAAGATCGCAGCGGTGCAGGAAACCAAGCTGAATAAAAATTACAGCCTACAACGTTGTTATGGTTACAACTAAGGAAGGATCGCACTAGAAGTGGAGGTGGGGGATTAGCGTTCCTGTTGCACCATTCTTTCAGTACAGACCTATTTCGCTTGAGCCAGTCTCTAGTGACCCATGCATGGAATGTAAGGGGGTAGCAGTCAAGTGTGGTAGAGGTCCTTAAAGTGCATATCCCGCCGATTAATATCTGTGAATCGCGTTATTTGCCTGATATTAACCCATTATTAGTAGGCAATAACCGCTTGGTACCAGGGGATTTTAATGCCCACCATAAGTTGTGGCATTCTGTCTCAGGTAATGACCAGAGGGGATCAGCGCTGGCAGAGCAGATTGACTGCTCCACATTCTGCAGGGTTAACGAGGATGATCCCACCCGAATAAGAGGAGAGTGTCACAGTTCGCCAGACTTAACCATTGACTTTTGTTACATTACATTTGATTTGCTTACATTCTCTGTTTGGTGGCACTTTCTGGAGCAGCATCACTTAAATTACATGTGAACCTGGTCAATGGCGAAGTCAACCTTATATATATATACATATATATATATATATATATATATATATATATATATATATATATATATATATATATATATATATATATATATATATATATATATTATATATATATATATATATATATATATTATATATATATATATATATATATATATATATATATATATATATATATACATATATATCAGAGGGCTGCAATGAGTATGATTGAGTAGGCTTGATCACACACAGTGGAAATACAATCAAACTCAATCAGTCGGTCAGATGCAACATGTTCATTCGAGTTACTCAAGCCAAACGAAAAAGTTGTGATCAAACATGTATTGATCGATGTTTTGTGATCGCAATCAAGCAGCTCACATGAGTTATTTGTTTACGAACTTATGTTGAATTGTTCATAACGGGTCGATCATCTATGATGAGTCTGATCGGTTTTATTTATCCTAGTTAAGTGAGTGATTTGATTTGATTAAAACACAAATGTTTGAATTTGAGCGAAATCATGATTGTAACTTTACTAAGGATTTCATAACTAAAAGATGTCCCCATTAAAGAAATTGGTACAAATTATATTTAATAAGCATACAATTTTTCATTTTATTTGGATTTTTGGTATGCTAGACTTCAGTAACTTATTTGAAAAAAAAAAAAATTAAATTTTTTAATAAAGAAACACATCATTGGTATTTAGAAAACTAAAAATGTTTAAATATTTTTTTATTTTACAATACTGGTCAAGATTTTTCACAAACTTCGACCTTTTCGTTTACCTACACCAGTGTAGTTTCTACTTGCAACAATTTCGGTCGCACTATCACAATATTCTTCCATTTCAAATATTAAAAAAGTCAAAATAAACTGTCCCAACTTGATTAAATGGTTGAATAAACAATGATGCTGAGCGAACCCGATTCAAAGAAGACAATCACGGTTGTGATTGCTCATTTACATTCATGTGTTTGATCAACTCATGTTGCTGAACACATCAAACCGTCTCGAACGCTCATGTTTGATTGTGAGTGAAGTAATTCAAACTGAGCGTTCGATTCGATCAGAAGCGAAAACGGCCATTTCATTCAGATCAAACTAAACGACTGTATCAACAAAAATCATGTAAGAAACCGAGTATGCTTGAATTTTTGCATACTCGTTGCAGCCCTCTGATATATATACATATATAGACCAATTCGAATTCGGAATTGTCTCTTGGCAGAAAAGGATAAAATAAAAAAAAATCACGTAAAAATGTGAAATTTTAAAATTTTTATTTTGACTGTTGAAGTGCACAATAGATGTGTAGTCTTTTTGGTTAGTAGAAAGCGATAAAAATTATGGAGTGGCGGAGCTGAATGGATGATGTCAAAATAAATTAACGTGGTCAAACCAAAGTTAATTACTTTTTTAAAATTGCTAAAAAATCAAAAACGTGCATATTGCATTGCAAAAACTCTAAAATCGGGAAAAATAGAGAATATTTTTTCAAAGGAATCAAATTTCAATATAATAGTAAGGACCAAACTTCGTAAGGACCTTTAAATATTCGCTGTAAAAAACCAGCGAACAAGTTGAAGATTTTTTTTAATTTGTTTATTTTTTGCTACGCTTATAACTCAAGAACGTTTTGAGAGAAAAGGATTTCTATTCTTTCAGAAATTCTTCCTAAACTTTCACGATACCTTAAATCACTTTTGCAGTTCATGATATGGGCCATAACCCCCGGATAAGGATACAACCCCATTTCAAGTATATCTTACATTTTAACCATATTTTCATACTAATTTCGGCAAATGTTGGTAATTTGGGAAGAAACCATCCTTGCAAAAACTGATCACGTTTTGTATAACCATCATATGATTTAAAGAACCGGACATTTGTTTAATCGTCTTTGAATTATACCATGATAAAAGATATGGAAATTATGGGGTCTCCTACGCGCAATTTCAATGACAAATAATTCATATTACTTTAAAAACAAGTAAAAAAATTAAGTTCGCCAGGGCAGAATTATTATTATCATCCACCTTAGGGTAAAGGAAACATCTATATATATATAAAAATCAATTGTTGTTCGTTGGTAATGGAATCAGTTGAAAACGGCTGGACCGATTTGCATAAGAAAAAAATAGTGACCACACCTCCTTTTACGCCCACTATTTCGATTTATCTAAAATCCTTATATTTCCCAAATAATGAAGATATCGGTTTAAAAATTATTACACGAGATACTGTTGACTTTTCCTCCAACCCTAAGTATTTATTTGGGGGCTGAGGAACTGACCACACCTACTTTTTAATCTAAATATATCTATCTATATATAAAAGAAAGTTGTGTTAGTTACTACGCTTATAACTTATGAACCGCTGGACTGATTTTAACGATTCATACAAATTCGGAATTGCCTCCTGTCCAAAAAGGATAATATCCAAAAAATCGCGTAAAAATGTGATATATTAACATTTTCATTTTGACTTTTGAAATGTACAATAGTAATGTTTTATTTTGCATGATTTTTTTTCATTTTGACTTACTTTTTTCTAATGTACATTTGTAGTGTTTTTTATATTTTGTTGTTGCAAAATTTTTTGAATTCGAATATTTATACCAATTTATTTAATTGAATTGATTTCTTGAGAACTGAAATTGAAAGCGGGTTACATTGAAGTGTAGTACCGAATTATGTGGTGGCGAAACGGAATAGATGATATCGAAATAATTTAACGCGGTCACACCAAAGTTAAAAGATAATTACTTTTTCAAAATCGCTTAAAAATCACGAAAAAGTGATCTCATTGCAAAAATTTTCAAATCGGGAAAAATCAAAAAAAAAAATCAATGGAATCGAATTTTAAAATAATAGTACATTCTATTGACAAACTTTGTAAGGATCTTTAAACATTTGAAGATTTTTTCAATTTGTTATTCTTTTTTTGTCAATATTTTTCAATTTGTATTATCATATTGAATTCAGTGGATTTTTTTTGTGAACAAAATAAAGAATAATTTTTCACTATATACAATTTTTCACCAAAAAATGAAATAAGTGCGAAATACGATGTTAACTGACACCTACCTTTCAACTCCAGGGCCGACATCGTGGTTCAGCTGGAAGTTGCGAACACATTTAAACAAACAAAAATTGCCGAAAAGCCTAATGGGCTCATTTCAAAGCGTGGACCTGCTTCTTTCAAGCTATTTTTGGGGTCTTTGCCGCTTTTTTGATTTTTTTGGTCCTTATTTAGCATCATTGTTTCTAAGGGGGTAGAGAACCTCTTCGCATATAATTTGAAATTTATGGAGTAGGAATTTATTTAAGTAAAGTCCCCACACTGGAGTATCCCCAATTCCACTTTCACATCTAATGTGTGGTCAGAAAAGAAAATGTTGAATTATACTATGATGAGAAATATGGACTTTATGGGGTCTCCAACTCACAATTTAAATGGCAAATAAAATTAATTCCCATCTTGCGGTAATGGGTGTAAAATAGCTATATATGTTGGTTTAAAAAAGTAATTAACTTTGGCTATCCTTAAATCATTCAGCCCGCAATTATGAGGTGTACAAAATACAGTAAATTCCAAATGACTGCTCATTTGACTGGAAAATCTACGATTTTTACCATACTAGAAATTAATTTGATCCCTTACATGGGGATACGATTGATATATACTTTTTAATAGATTTGTATAGCACATCGACGCAATTGAAGTCCAAGGTTTAAATATTGAAGCCCACGGCTTAAATATAAAACATTTTAAAACACTTTTAATCGACCAGTACGTGAACACTTATATCAGTCATATCTGCGAATAATAATGCTTTGACAAATATGCATAATAGACAAAAACTAGGAGCCGGCAACGCGGACCGGGCCAGCTAGTATATATATATAAAAATCAATAGTTGAAAAAACTGTCAGAACTGGATATATACTCCAAATTTATTTATAGACCAAATTCCGTCACCCATCAAAAAATTCTTTGAAATTGGAGATACGTAGGGTGTACATCAAATACATTAAATCGGCCAAAAGGTATATATTGGAGCCATATCCAAGCTTCAACCGATTTAAATATAATATGACGTATAGGTTTTTTCCAAATCCTGTAACTCATTCCATAATACCCACGGGCATAATCATAATGGGTATGTCCAAAACGAATGCGGACATAAACGGGTGTGCGAAATAATCCCCATGGGGATTATGTCCGTTGTGGAAGCGAAAAATGACCATGACAGAAAAAAATGGCCATGATCCCCATAATTGCAATAGGGATTATGTCCGGGCACCACACCAAGTTCATGAAATCAGCCGAAAATATATATGGGAGCTATATCCAAGCTTCAGCCGATCACAATATTTCGACAAATAAATTTTTAGACCAAATTCCATCACATATCTCAATTTTTATTGAAATTGGAGATACATAGCATGTTTGGTGCATCAAATACACGAAATTATTCGAAAACATAAATGTGAGCTATATACAAAAAAATGTATGAGAGCTATATCCAAATCTCACCCGATTTAAATATAATTTGACAAATAAATTTTTAAACTAAGTTCTATCGCACATTCCAAATTTCATTGATATGGTACACACTTGGCGTGTTTGAAGCATAAAATACATTAAATCAGCCTAAGACATATATTGGAGCTACATCCAAATCTGAACCGATTTCAATATAATTCGACAAATTTAGTTTTCTACCAAATTTCATTGGAATCGGACATACACATTGTTTTTGGTACATAAAATACATGATGTCTGCCGAAAATTCATGTGGGAGCTATTTCCAAATCTGAACCGATTTCAATATGACTTGACAGATTTATTTTTGTACATGCACATGTTTAGAGTTCTATGACGAAGTAGAAAAGAAACTAACGTTATTAGCATACAAGACAATTATGTCATACGAAAACAGTGTAGCAGACACTATAAACGAACAGTATAGGGCTGATGCACTTAGGGTATTCATATCTGGTTTAAGGAAACCTCTATGCGATATCCTTTTTGCTTCAAGACCATCCGACCTTCCATCTGCTCTGGCTTTGGCACAAGAAATAGACGCAAATAACGGGTGCTAATCTTATGAAAATTCTAACAATAAAAAGGCAAACTCCGCCCAATCTTTCTCTAATCAAGAACACAATGTAGGACACAATAATCCACATTATTCGGTAAATAGACAGAAACAGGCTGGCCGTTCGCAGCAGTTCACGGGTTATCAGAAACCATATGCCAGCGGTAACAACTCTGACCGAAGACGAGTGGAGCCTACGGACGTGGACCCCTCCCTCTCCCAATTTAAGCATCCTACGTATCATACTTATAGGCCGCAAGGACATATGACAAAACGACCTGCCAATTCTGGGCGATACACAGGACCAAAAATACAACGTATAAATCATCTCAATGATGATTAAAATCTACCTTATTTGCCTGCTGACCTAACATACGAAGAAGAAGCGGAACAGGTCGAGGATGACGACGAAAATGATGAGCTTAATTTATTGGGGACAAAGCCCCTCCTACCTTGGATTTCAAAATCAATTGGGGGAGAGAAGCTAAGTTACTTGTCGACACAGGAGCGTCAAAGAGCTATATCAAACCACTACCTGAACTAAAAGGAATTAAATTAGTTCAACATTCTATTTCAGTAAAATCAATTCACGGGGTTACCCATATCAATCAGAAATGTGCAGTTAAAATTGTTGGTATAGTTGCTGATTTTTTTCATTTTACCTGAACTGACGTCATTTGACGGCGTCATTAGCCTTGACATATTGAATAAGGTACGCGCCTCTATTGATTTAAAATCAAACACAATTACTCATGACAACGGAAAGGAAACTATTTTATTCATAACTAGACATGAATTAAATCATCTGCAACCGCGTCGGCTGCACTCCGCACTTTATTTCTTAGTATGGTCACTGCTTGATAGTGGCGTTCACTGCCATAATACCTCTTAAATAATTCATAAGCGCTGTGCGCAGCCTCACGCCAAGACACATAGGAACCTTGTTGTCCGGAAAATTCCAGAAGAGATGTTATCGCATCACACGGCACAAGTGGGTTGATCGTAAGCTTCGCGAATTTTTGGAATTTCGGTTTTCCCAAGTTAAATTGGCCCTGAATCGCGGTAATTTTTCGGTCAAATTCTACTCTTTGAGCAGATAATGCTTTGCTCACCTCCGCTTTTAACAACTCACTAACTTATTCCGCATTCATTTTTTTTTTGTTCCATATTCTCTAAATTTAGCTTTTCAAACAAGGTTTCTAACGCACTCATCTACTTTAAATCACTAATTTCCGTTGTTTTTATTTATTTTTTTTCACATTCACCCTTACATCTTTTTGTATTGAATTAGTTATGATTTTCTGATTTTCAGTGTTTTTTTCAACGCTGCCCAAGGAAAATCGTTTCTTGGTGACAGATAGTATTCCTTATGTTCTCACTCAGACTTCCGGTGTATTCTCAACGCTGCCCAAGAACAATCGTTCCTTGGTGTCAAGTAGTGTTCCTTATGTTGCCGTTCAGACCTCCGGTATATTCTCAACGCTGCCGCCAACGACTTATGCCCCTCGTTGGACGCCAATTATTGATTTTTATTTGTATTTTTTAATACATTTATTTTAATAATGATTTTTTATTTGTATTTTGTAATACATTTATTTTTATTCAATAATTAATTATTTTTGTGTGTTATTACTACGATGAGTTGTTGTCCACTGCATGCATTATATTTTTCAAATATAATCAAATTTAAAACTATCTTAACTTTTGCGGAGTATAGAGGAAAATATTTCAGGTCCTTTATGTGTGGTTGAGCTATATAAAATGGACCCTAAAAAAGGTTAGACCCGGGAATCCTCTCTTTTGGGACTTTTATCTACTAAACAAAAATTTTCCCAACCTCATGATTGTCTGCGGCGCAGTGTAATTACTGACGACAGCATATAGTCCTCGTAACGTTACGGGGGTTACGGGTTCGTTTAAGGGTTCGGAAGAATTTTCCGATGGGTCAGAGGAGCTGGCCACACCCACTTTTGTAGATCTACAGTGGCGACATCTCAAATAGCACGTTTCATATATAGAGGAATAAATGATAATTTTCCTTCAATCGGTACGAAAAAATTAAAAACCTTTATTATATTTAAGTTACATATATTGTTGTTAATTAATTAATAGTGATTCATTTTCTTATTTTGTGTTCATACATATTTTTACATAATTTTTTAACAAAAAAACGATCAGAACTGGATATATACTCCAAATTTATTTATAGACCAAATTCCGTCACCCATCAAAAAATTCTTTGAAATTGGAGATACGTAGGGTGTACATCAAATACATTAAATCGGCCAAAAGGTATATATTGGAGCCATATCCAAGCTTCAACCGATTTAAATATAATATGACGTATAGGTTTTTTCCAAATCCTGTAACTCATTCCATAATACCCACGGGCATAATCATAATGGGTATGTCCAAAACGAATGCGGACATAAACGGGTGTGCGAAATAATCCCCATGGGGATTATGTCCGTTGTGGAAGCGAAAAATGACCATGACAGAAAAAAATGGCCATGATCCCCATAATTGCAATAGGGATTATGTCCGGGCACCACACCAAGTTCATGAAATCAGCCGAAAATATATATGGGAGCTATATCCAAGCTTCAGCCGATCACAATATTTCGACAAATAAATTTTTAGACCAAATTCCATCACATATCTCAATTTTTATTGAAATTGGAGATACATAGCATGTTTGGTGCATCAAATACACGAAATTATTCGAAAACATAAATGTGAGCTATATACAAAAAAATGTATGAGAGCTATATCCAAATCTCACCCGATTTAAATATAATTTGACAAATAAATTTTTAAACTAAGTTCTATCGCACATTCCAAATTTCATTGATATGGTACACACTTGGCGTGTTTGAAGCATAAAATACATTAAATCAGCCTAAGACATATATTGGAGCTACATCCAAATCTGAACCGATTTCAATATAATTCGACAAATTTAGTTTTCTACCAAATTTCATTGGAATCGGACATACACATTGTTTTTGGTACATAAAATACATGATGTCTGCCGAAAATTCATGTGAGAGCTATTTCCAAATCTGAACCGATTTCAATATGACTTGACAGATTTATTTTTGTACATGCACATGTTTAGAGTTCTATGACGAAGTAGAAAAGAAACTAACGTTATTAGCATACAAGACAATTATGTCATACGAAAACAGTGTAGCAGACACTATAAACGAAAAGTATAGGGCTGATGCACTTAGGGTATTCATATCTGGTTTAAGGAAACCTCTATGCGATATCCTTTTTGCTTCAAGACCATCCGACCTTCCATCTGCTCTGGCTTTGGCACAAGAAATAGACGCAAATAACGGGTGCTAATCTTATGAAAATTCTAACAATAAAAAGGCAAACTCCGCCCAATCTTTCTCTAATCAAGAACACAATGTAGGACACAATAATCCACATTATTCGGTAAATAGACAGAAACAGGCTGGCCGTTCGCAGCAGTTCACGGGTTATCAGAAACCATATGCCAGCGGTAACAACTCTGACCGAAGACGAGTGGAGCCTACGGACGTGGACCCCTCCCTCTCCCAATTTAAGCATCCTACGTATCATACTTATAGGCCGCAAGGACATATGACAAAACGACCTGCCAATTCTGGGCGATACACAGGACCAAAAATACAACGTATAAATCATCTCAATGATGATTAAAATCTACCTTATTTGCCTGCTGACCTAACATACGAAGAAGAAGCGGAACAGGTCGAGGATGACGACGAAAATGATGAGCTTAATTTATTGGGGACAAAGCCCCTCCTACCTTGGATTTCAAAATCAATTGGGGGAGAGAAGCTAAGTTACTTGTCGACACAGGGGCGTCAAAGAGCTATATCAAACCACTACCTGAACTAAAAGGAATTAAATTAGTTCAACATTCTATTTCAGTAAAAACAATTCACGGGGTTACCCATATCAATCAGAAATGTGCAGTTAAAATTGTTGGTATAGTTGCTGATTTTTTTCATTTTACCTGAACTGACGTCATTTGACGGCGTCATTAGCCTTGACATATTGAATAAGGTACGCGCCTCTATTGATTTAAAATCAAACACAATTACTCATGACAACGGAAAGGAAACTATTTTATTCATAACTAGACATGAATTAAATCATCTGCAACCGCGTCGGCTGCACTCCGCACTTTATTTCTTAGTATGGTCACTGCTTGATAGTGGCGTTCACTGCCAACCTCTTAAATAATTCATAAGCGCTGTGCGCAGCCTCACGCCAAGACACATAGGAACCTTGTTGTCCGGAAAATTCCAGAAGAGATGTTATCGCATCACACGGCACAAGTGGGTTGATCGTAAGCTTCGCGAATTTTTGGAATTTCGGTTTTCCCAAGTTAAATTGGCCCTGAATCGCGGTAATTTTTCGGTCAAATTCTACTCTTTGAGCAGATAATGCTTTGCTCACCTCCGCTTTTAACAACTCACTAACTTATTCCGCATTCATTTTTTTTTGTTCCATATTCTCTAAATTTAGCTTTTCAAACAAGGTTTCTAACGCACTCATCTACTTTGAATCACTAATTTCCGTTGTTTTTATTTATTTTTTTTCACATTCACCCTTACATCTTTTTGTATTGAATTAGTTATGATTTTCTGATTTTCAGTGTTTTTTTCAACGCTGCCCAAGGAAAATCGTTTCTTGGTGACAGATAGTATTCCTTATGTTCTCACTCAGACTTCCGGTGTATTCTCAACGCTGCCCAAGAACAATCGTTCCTTGGTGTCAAGTAGTGTTCCTTATGTTGCCGTTCAGACCTCCGGTATATTCTCAACGCTGCCGCCAACGACTTATGCCCCTCGTTGGACGCCAATTATTGATTTTTATTTGTATTTTTTAATACATTTATTTTAATAATGATTTTTTATTTGTATTTTGTAATACATTTATTTTTATTCAATAATTAATTATTTTTGTGTGTTATTACTACGATGAGTTGTTGTCCACTGCATGCATTATATTTTTCAAATATAATCAAATTTAAAACTATCTTAACTTTTGCGGAGTATAGAGGAAAATATTTCAGGTCCTTTATGTGTGGTTGAGCTATATAAAATGGACCCTAAAAAAGGTTAGACCCGGGAATCCTCTCTTTTGGGACTTTTATCTACTAAACAAAAATTTTCCCAACCTCATGATTGTCTGCGGCGCAGTGTAATTACTGACGACAGCATATAGTCCTCGTAACGTTACGGGGGTTACGGGGGTTACGGGTTCGTTTAAGGGTTCGGAAGAATATTCCGATGGGTCAGAGGAGCTGGCCACACCCACTTTTGTAGATCTACAGTGGCGACATCTCAAATAGCACGTTTCATATATAGAGGAATAAATGATAATTTTCCTTCAATCGGTACGAAAAAATTAAAAACCTTTATTATATTTAAGTTACATATATTGTTGTTAATTAATTAATAGTGATTCATTTTCTTATTTTGTGTTCATACATATTTTTACATAATTTTTTAACAAAAAAACGATTTTATTCACGACAAATTAAATAGCACACATGATAGTGCATCTAAAATTCATTAAAAACTTATGATTAATTCAATTTTATTATATGTTAAATAAATTTAAATTTGTTAATACCATCAGTACTTTGTAGGAAATCCCTTATTTTTAACAACGGCTGTGAATCGACGGTGCATTGACTGAATCAGCGATTGACATCTTTCTAAAGGGATGGAATACCATGCCTTTTGGATTTCAGTCCATAAAATGTTCATATTTGTAGCATTAGAACGATCTATTCTCTTATCAACATCGTGCCATAGATTCTCAATGGGATTTAAATCCGGAGATTGGGCTGGCCATGGTACTACCTCAATTTTATTATCAGAAATCCATTTTTTAACGGACTTAGCCGTGTGCTTGGGATCATTATCCTGTACAAGCTTCCACTTTAGAGGCATATCTTCCTCAGCGTATGGTAACCTAATATTCATTAAAATGTTTTTGTAAGCTAATTGGTCCATTATACCTTCTATTCGTGTTATAGGACCCACACGTACCACGAGAAGCCTCCCCAAACAAGCACGCTTCCCCCACCGTGTTTGATGGTTTTTGTCGTGTACCTTGGATCAAATTCTGTGTTTATATTTCGCCTTACGTATGACTTTCCATCCGAGGCAAAGCGGTTAAACTTAGATTCGTCCGTGAAAAGTACATTATTCCAGTAAGAAAGGGGTTTTTCTAAATGGACCTTGGCAAAATTAACTCGAATTATTCGATTTTTTTGGGACACGTGTGGTTTTCGCGTGGCAATGCGGCCAAACAAATTATTTTCTCGTAATCTGTTCTTTATTGTACTTGTTGATATGTTTATTCCCAGTTGTTCTTGAATTTGTTCCCGTATCCTCGGTGCAGTTAAAAAAGGATCACTTTTGCTCATTTTAACTATTAAGTGATCCGTCCTTTGCGACGTTATTCTGGATCTTTTTCGTGTGATTCTCTCAAAAGATTGATTCTTTTCATAATGTTTAATTGCGTTATAAACTTTTTTTCTCGAACAATTTAGTTTTTTCGATATTTCGGAAAATGTTAGGCCGTCATTGCGGTATTGGAGGACAAATCTTCGAAAGATTGGATTTGAGTGTTGACCACGCCCCATTCTATGGGAATAGTAATATTTTATCTCGTGAAAAATAAATTATTCTCAACTGTATACCTTTTTTTCTTTATCAGCGTTTAATTTAATAAAAAAATATTTTTATACCCTACAACACTTTGTGTTGGGGGTATTATAAGTTTGATTGGGCCAAAAATTATGTAACACCTCGAAATATTTATTTCCCACATAGGAATGTATATATTGATCTTCCTATCTCGCCGAGCTGAGTCGATCTAGCTATGTATGTCCGTCCGTCTGTCCGTCTGTCCATGTTAATTTGTAATCACTCTACAGGTCGCAATTATGGCCCGATCTTCACGAAATTTAGAATGGAGTTGGGGTTAAGGTCAGGTCATCGGGTAATATTTAGTGGGTGAAAAAGACTATAATATTTGTGATAAATAAAAGTCAAATTTCCATTATACCGCGAATATTTTTAGTCCCGGCGAAATCATAAATGGACGAACAGGTCAATTCTGACCGTTACGTAGATGCCGATAGTAAATATATCGGATATATATAGCGAAATATATACAATATGTATATACAAAGGAAAGGAATGTTAGATGGAATGCTTATATCTCAAGAATGGCTGGACCGATTTTGACAAATTTTGTCAATTCAGAATGCCCTCTTGACATAAAAGTATAAAATCTAAAAAAATAGCATAAAAATAAGTCAAAAATTATCTTAAAATAGATTTTTTAGTATTTTGTGACATTTTTTATTTTTTCATATTTTTTATCGCATGCGATTTTTTCAATTTGACTTATAATATTAAGGTATACATTTTGTAATATTTTTCCACCTTACAACACAGGTTTGGGATATTATATACAGATTGCAATTATCGTCCGATCCTCACGAAAAGGGTAGGGTTAGGCTCAGAAGGGTTAGGCCTATTGTTTTCAAAGATGTCCGCAATATATTTAGGGGTTGAAATGGACCAACAACTAAAAATGTTCCTGATTTTGCAGCCGTTATAAAGGTCATAAAGAGAGTTTAGGACAGCGTGTAGAATGGACCACTACTTTTGTCTGAAAAATACCAACATTACTTAACTTCTGCCTTTTTTTGCTGATTTCTTTGACGAATATAGCCAAATATCGTAGACAAGAAGATCGTATAGAAGAGTCTAAATTTGGGGATACAGAGGAGCCTCTTGCTTTTGGAGATGATCGCAAAATACGACGGAGTGCGTAAATATTGGGCAAATGCCCCTGGTGAAAATGCTAAGGGTAATGTCTGGGCAGTGCTCCGTCACATAATTTCAAAAGCGAAATCTTCCAAAATAGATTTGGACATAAGGGGGCTTCTAACATATTGTAGTGTTGTAGGGTATCACATGGTCGGCCCCGCACGACTATAGCCTTTGCTTACTTGTTTTTAATTATCTTAGGGCACGTACTATTTAAAATGTCGGCGAATACGGACTGAAAGAATCAAAAACTTTCAGTTTCTAAAAATAAACTTATTTTTTGTCTAAGCTTACATTGTATATTAACAACAACATGTTTCTAAAAAAAATAACTGTAAAAAGAATTTGAGTAATTGCAGAAAGAAAATAGCAAAAGGTGTGTGAAAAATTTTTCACTAAGCGTGCTATTTAAAATGTCGCCACTGTATATGTAAAAGAATTAAAAAAGTATACTGAAACTTCAGATGAGGATGACTGAGCCGATTTAAATCATATTTTCTTTTGGTTATTTGTAATTACACTGGAAAGGTTTTCAAGAAAGAAAAGTCTCTAGAAAAATTGAAAAACTGAAATTAACTGTTCTATTTAAATATGGAATTTTGTGTAGAATTGTTTCAGAATGCTTTTTGGAATTGAAAATTCTTATTGAAAAAAAAAAATTCATATTTTCTTTACATGCCGTTTATATGCCATACCAAAATTTTAAATTTTGATTTAAAAATACTTTTAGAAGCATCAAAACATTTAAAAGCTCAACGTGCTTTTAAACAGTTAATGCCGGTTTTGATTTCACAATACTCAAAACATTAAATGTGAGATATGGAAATAATCCATCCAATGCAAAATTCATTGCAACTGCAATCAGTGAACTACCGAATATGAAGATGCAATGTAATATGCGTACTATTTAAAATAGTGGAGCGAATTGAAAATTTAGTAAGAAAATATTATCGGAAAAATCTTCCGAACCCTTAAACGAACCCGTAACCATAAATCACAGGTAACGTCCACGTATGACGTTGTGATATCGTCAGTAATTACACTGCGCCACAGACAATCATGAGGTTGGCAAATTTTTCGGTTGGTAGAAAAAAGCCCAAAAGAGGGAGTTCCCGGGTCAACATTTTTTAGGGTCCATTTTATGTAGCTTAGCCATACACAAAAGGCCTCAAATATTTTTCTCTATACTCCACAAAAGTTACATGAAAAATCATTTGTACAAAATATGTATCAGGTTGGTCTACATTGTGATATAGCCCCTTTTTAATTCCTTAAATGTTGTTAATTCGAGTTTTTAGAAAGAACAAACCATTCTTTCAAATAATTATAAGTATAAGACAAGACCACGCTGTGGTATAACCCTTATATGAAGGAATCCGTTAATTTCAACTATTTATAGAAACTTGGTCACAATTTCAATTGATTTTGCCCTTATTTGGCATCTTGGTTTCTAAGGAGTAGCGCCCATATAAAGGTACCTCCTGATTTTACCTATTTCGAGGGTTTTTATCATACTTTCGAATCGATTTGGCTTAAAATGTGTGTTTAGGCTACTTTGGTAGAGAACCATCTTGCATGGAACCATTATAAACAGTTGATGTATACTGTTTAATATATGTGCTATATTATTTGGGTTTCCAACTCTCAAATTAAAACCTCTGGCTGAAAAATAGGATCAGGTTTTTTGAACCACTATATATCGCCCGGTAAGTGAACCTATATTCACACTTTTGAAATGCATATTTATTTCTCTTTAGTCGAGTCATCATTTATACTAAAAACTGTGTCATTTATATGAGCCAGATCTGTGAATTATTATGCTTTAAAAACTATGCTTTAAAGAGTTCATTGAGTTCAGTGAGCCTATCAAAGCAAACGGACGTGTCTCAAAAAACCGCGCATCGCAGCTATTTTTCCTTAACGTTTTTCTTTCAACCAATTTGTTGTTATAAAAAAAACAAGAATGCAAAATAAAAAAATGGACTCGTTACAAGTGCCAACAAATGTGTGCAATAAATTCAATGCTCCCATAACGTCGGAGCATAGACAAATTAGGTATAGACTAAAAACTTGTCTCATCTGTTATCTTCGAAAAAAAGTGCTTCAATAGATGTCGTTCATGCTGTGAGAGAGGTTCAGTAGACTCACTCAATTCTCTCACTATACAAAGTAATGAATATTTTTATGATTCTTTATTATTTATCAATTAAAAACGAAACAGTGACTTTGTTCATTTTTACATTATCCAAATATGTCGTGAAATATAAAAATATAGAACTTAAATAGCAGAAAAATGAATAAATTGTTTTCGAAGTCGAGTGACTTCACTAGCCCTGAGTGACTTGACTGGCCCAAGATCAATCATAGTGACATCTGCCGGAAGGGGTAAATTTTAAAACTTTTTAGTCTATACCTTAATTTGTCTATGGTCGGAGAACAATGTTTGGTGTCGCCACTGCGATAAAAAATACAATTTCTCTACTTGTTCTGTGCTCTCCGAATCTAGCTTCAAAACTATGAGCACGAACCGCTTTAAACATCACCAACAACAGCAATGCTTCAAAAACCGATGTGGAATATCACAACAACAGCGATATGCACTATGCTGAGATGAGGTCGGACATGGCAGAGCTCAAAACAACAATGCAGCAAATGTTAGGCAATATGACGGAGAGTATAAACACCAGTCTCAGTAAAATAAATGACACACTATCCAATATTTCATCTCAGGTCAATGAACTGCAAAGAAAGATGAAGGGAAGAGTAATCAGATAACTGAGATGGACAAAAGAATAAATGTACTGGAGCAGAAGACAATACAGAGAAACATCGAAATCAATTGTTCTTATGCTGCCAATATGAATATGGAAGCTGCTTCGGTAGTAAAGAAAATTGCTGCTTCAGTGGGCGTCGAAATTAATGATGTTCATATAGAAAACGCTTATTTTGTGAAATCGAGAAGTAAAAAAATAGTGGAGCTCTCATCAGTAAATAAAAAGAAAGAGTTGATGGCGAATTTAAAGAGACATAGGGTAGATGAAAATGTTCTCAATGACAGTACTGTGCCCACAAATAGATACATCTATGTAAATGATGAATTAACGCCGACTTACAGGCGATTGTTGTGGTTGACTAGAACTAAGGCTAAAGAAAGTGCCTGGAAATTTGTTTGGGTCAAAAATGGTCATTTCTTTGCTCGAAGAAAGACAAATTCACATCAAATTGTAATCAATAACGCTGCTGATATTGAATTAATTACAAGATCGAAGTAAAAATATCTTTCTTGCTCAGTTTTTTCGGTCTCTAATACGAAAATTTTCAATATTTTCAATCAGATAAACGTAAACTAAAACATAATCGTTTACATAATTTGCGAAATCAAATATTAATATAAACAAGTAAGCAAAGGCTACAGTCGAGCGGGGCCGACCGTTGAATACCCTACAACACTATAATAAACGATACAGTTTACATAGGCGAGATACTCGAAAGAATATTGTAACAAATCCACAAGATATTGTAACAAATAATAAAAGAAAACCATCAGGTTTCGTTCTCTAATTTTCGAATAATAGCAACTTTAACTAATTTGCTCATTTCCAATTTATTGGAAGATGTTGTACGTAAATGGTCTTCCTAGATCTGGAACCAATATTTCCCAAAGACTTATAATCTCTCAGAAGTGGCAGAAGATTAACATTTATTATTGGTTTTTGACTTAAACGCATCTATATGAGATACAGACATTTGACTATATTCTTCAACGAAATCAGCGTTAACGAAATAGTCAGAAGTGTGTCTTTCCTGTATTTGTGAATTCTCCAAAAAGTCACTGGAATGGTCATTTTCGTATTTTGTCTACAAAAGTTGGCAAACTATTTCACACATTGAATATTTTTGGATGGCCATCCAAAACTGCTTGGCTTTTGCAATGCCCGGTAACCCCCATTCAAATGTGCGTGAGGATCGGGCAATAATTACGACCTGCTGACAATTTTGCAGTTTTTTTGGTCCATTTCAACCCCTAAATATATGGCGATCATCTCCAAAAAGAGAAGGCTTCTATTCTGACCCTCATCTGATCCCCATGCAAAATTTCGTTAGCATCGGGCCATAAATGCGATCTGTATATGATGTCCTGATATCCTAACTACTTAGTTTTGTTAGCTGTAGAAATATTACCAAATGTTTAATTCAAAATGAAAATATGCCAAAAATGTGACAAAATTAAAAATAATATGAGAAAATTTTACAAAATCAATATTTTCATCTTTAGAGATATTTTTATGCGATTTTTCTGAATTAATGAGAACTGTCGAAATCAGTTCAGCCGTTCTCGACATATAAGAGATCTTTCAAGCATATCTTCTTTGATAGACATATATATCGCACATATTTTGCTATATATCCGTTTTGTTGGATGTTAACATCAATGTAAAGATCAGAAGTAACCTTGTCATGACTTTGTGATTTTGCCGGGATTTAAAATATTCGCGGTTTAATGAAAAATTTTGAATTTTTTCAACACAAAAGATATGGCCTATATGGAATATCATCCCAAATATGTAGAAAATTTCTGTAATAAGACCCATATACAAAATTGAATAAAATCAGCATTTGAAAATTACAGGCCTATGGCAATACTGCCAATCATAGAGAAGGTATTAGAAGAAATAATTTCTCGAAGACTAAGCAAATTTCTTGAAAAATACAATATTATCAACAGAAACCAATATGGCTTCCAAATTCCAGCTATCGGGGCACTTTGCTAACGTAATTAACCAAAATTTAAGCGAACAAAAGCAATGCTTAGCGATGTTTATTGATTTTAGCAAAGATTTTGACACGCTCTCGCATGCAAAACTATTGGGTATTCTTGAAAAAAATGGAATACGAGGACATAGCTAGAAATGGTTTGAAAACTACTTACATTGCCGCAGTTTCAGGGTTAAGATAGATAACCATGAAAGCAGTGAATATAGGTCAGCGTATGGAGTACCACAGGGATCCAAGCTTGGACCCATGCTGTTTATTATTTATGCCAACAATATGGTAAAATATCTCAAAGACAGCATAACCTTTTCATATGCCGATGACACTACGATAATAGTAGCAGATAAGTCAATCGAAAGAGTCGAATTAAGAATGCAAAGTGAGATGAATTTGATTATGAAGTGGTGTAATGATAGTAATCAACGCCAATAAAACTTATGCATTTTAGACCAAAACACATTCCAAAAAGAGAAATACCAATTACACAAAAATCATAGCTTGAACGATTATGTGGACACGTGTACATCCAAAATTGAAGTTGTCGACCAATATAAATGTCTTGGCATTATCCTAGATAGACATTTTAAATGGAGACCACAAATTGATAATGTTCGGAATAAGTTGCGCAAATCCTCATATGCCATATACCATCTGAGTTATTGTACACCATATCATGTTGTAAGGCAAGCTTACTTCTCGCTTGTTGAATCATACTTGCGACATGGCATTACAGCATGGGGAAATGCTGCGAACTGTAGAATATTGCAAGCTGCACAAAATAGTATTCTAAAAAATGTATACAAACTATACGAACACCAAATTTATCGCCACTCGACACGTACCAATCTTCGAATCAATTCTTTACTTCTAACCACAATAACAGAAGTTCTACAACAAACAGCCGGTCGAAACCCCTCTCTATTCCAATGTAAACCTCGTAAGGCAAATAGCTGAAATTGTTTTTGTACTGATTCTTTTTTATCTGAGTATATTGCATATTGAGGATCCCATACAACAGAACCGTAATCTAATATAGGTCTGAAAAGAGACTTAAATAACTGTTTTGTTATATATGGATCAGAAAATTCTTTCACTTAATTAATTTAAAGCTAGAAACATTTCGTATTTGAATAATGCAGCCAATTGTTGGTAGTATTATTAAACAATATGAACAAAAAGATAAAAAAATAAACTTACCTATTCTCGAAATATTGAGAAGTGACGTTGTTTTCTAAAATAGTGTCTAGTTTTTTCCTAATGGCCGTCACCCTTACAGTTGAATGCTTAGAGTTATCTCTCTCTATCGAAATATTCCACATATCGGACGACGAGGTTGCACCTAAAATTTTTATTCCTGATTTGACTCGCGCTTTTATTGTAAATGAAGAAATATTCTTTCCCGAAGATTGTAAATATACTGGAACATGGAATTTGGACATCGGGAATAAAGGCTGTTGTGGAAGAAGAATAACCAGACAATCGTCTATTTGGAATTCCTTAAATGGTTCCATCGGAGCAACAAGCGGAACTTGAACAAATGAAGTTAAAGGTTGAATTTGCACTTTGGGCTCGCATAGTTCGGAATTTCTAATTGGTGGCTCGAAGACGCTATAGGAAACTTGAACGAATCTTTGTGGAACTTTTATTGGGGTATTGTTAGCATTTTCTTTGTTTACCAAGGGCGATAATGAATGAAACCAATTGAAAGGTATAACAACCTAAAAAACATAGAAAATTCCATTGTATTAGAGAATAATTAAATGAATCAAACGGTTATACCTCAGCTACACATACTCCGTCTTCCCCATCTGGCATACATCTTCCTTTTATAGGGGCGTGATTTCCGTTTGATACGTGTAGTAGAACACATATTTTCTGACGTTGCAAGTGCCCACCTGGATCAGCTCCTGCATGAAAAAGTACACGCAGCACTGGAGAATCCTGTGATACGTAGGAACTTACTAAATGTGCCGATATGTCCAAATGAAGATTGGTTTGTTGTAACTCGAGTAATGCCGCAGTTGTATTCTAAAAAAACGTTACAATAATAATTTAGGATAAACAATATACGCTTAACAAATACTCTTAGAAATTTACTCTCACATAACAATAAAAAGTTTTTATGGGAGAATTAAATCTTACAAGCTATGATTATAATTATAATTTAAAGTTCAAAGGACTAAATATCACGAAGCATTTCTCTCTTATCAATACGGGCTTGTATTTGGCCACAATTAACTTGACATCGGATTAAGATATATATGGGAGCTATATCCAAATCTGAACCGATCTCGATAAAATTGGCAAAGATATTTCTGAGCTGTATTTGATGTATTTCCCTGAATATCATTATTACGGAGTGCATATTACGGCTGTGGGGAACAAATATGACAAACCGGATGAACAATATATATGTGAGCTATAGCTATATCTGAACCGAAATTTGACATACTAGCTTCTAGACTCAATTCGGTCGTATGTACCAAATTCCATCTCATTTGGGCTAATATTACACGATTGGTGCACAATAATAGGCAAATCGAACGAAGTTATATATTTGAGCTATATCCAAATCTGACCCGATCTAGATAAAATTTAGCAAAATATTTCTGAGCTGTATTTTATATATTTCCCAAATATTGTTGCTACGGAGTGCATATTACGGCTGCGGAGGACAAAAATAACAAATCGGATGACAAAATATATACTGGAGCGCTATAGCTATATCTGAACCGATTTCATCAAATTGAACAAACTTATTTTCAGGCCTAATTTGGTCGTATGTGCAAAATTCCAAGCTATTTGGGCTGATATTACACATTTGCTGCACGAAAAAGACAAATTGGACGAAGATATATGGGAGCTATATCTAAATTTTGACCGATTATCTTCAATTTCAATAGGGCGAAACAAAATATTTGTGTAAAATTCAGCGTTCGAAAATAAACAGTACAAAAACATAGTGTACCGTGCCGGTACAGTATCACTAAAAAATTTTAGCGGTAGTGTACCGGTACACTACCATTTAGTGATACTGTACCGGAACACAAAGATGATCGTAGTGTACCGCAGTCGGAACACTAAAAAATCGTAGTGTACCGGAGTCGGAGCACTAAAAACGTAGTGTTCCGCAATCGAAGCATTAAAAAATCGTAGTGTATCACATGCGCCACATAAAAAATCGAAATCATAAAATGTTATTAAACACTCAGCCATACTTTGTAAAATATTTAGTTTTTTACACCTACATCCATTGATTTTTCGGTAAATTATTTGCACAATAACCCATTACAACACAACCACTAAAATACCCTTTTTCGCGGAAAATTAAAATTTTCAGAAATTTCCACGATATCGTATAGCCCCCATATAACGGTACCCCCGATATTCGGTATTTTGATTATGTTAGCCACATTTTTCAATAGAATTGTCTGAAAATCCACACAAGTAATTCATTGTGGGTACTTTATACCTCGGCAGTGAATTATCTATATAGGTCCACAATATCGTATAGCCTCCATATAACGGTACCCCCCGGTATTTGGCATTTTGATGATTTTAGCCACATTTTTTAACGGAATTGTCTGAAAATCCACACAAGGAGTTCCTTTTGGGTACTTTATACCTCGGCAGAGAATTATCTATATAGGTCCACGATATCGTATAGCCCCCATATAACGGTACCCCCGATATTTGGTATTTTGATTATGTTAGTCACACTTTTAAATGGAATTGTCTTAAAATCCACACAAGTAGTTCCTTGTGAGTACTTTACCCCTTGAGAGAGAATTGGAACACTAAAAAAATCGTAGTGTACCGGAGTCGGAGCACTAAAAAACGTAGTGTTCCGCAATCGAAGCATTAAAAAATCGTAGTGTATCACATGCACCACATAAAAAATCGAAATCATAAAATGTTATTAAACACTCAGCCATACTTTGTAAAATATTTAGTTTTTTACACCTACATCCATTGATTTTTCGGTACCACCAAATAACAGGTAAATTATTTGCACAATAACCCATTACAACACAACCACTAAAATACCCTTTTTCGCGGAAAATTAAAATTTTCAGATTTCAATGGTTAAATACAAAATATTATCACTTAAGATTTGGTCCTTTTTATTGTTTCTACCTGTTCCCATATTTTTTTTTACCCCCGATATTTGGTATTTTGATGATTTTATCCACATTTTTCAATGGAGTTGTCTGAAATTCCACAAAAGGAGTCCCTTGTGGGCATTTTACCCCTTCAAAAAGAATTGTCTATATAGGTCCACGATATCGTATATCCCCCATATAACGGTACCCCCCGATATTCGGTATTTTTATGATTTTATCCACATTTTTATCGGAATTGTCTGAAAATCCACACAAGGAGTTCCTTGTAGGTACTTTATACCTCGACAGAGAATTATCTATATAGGTCCACGATATCGTATAGCCCTTATAAAACGGTACCCCCGATATTCGGTATTTTGATGTTTTTACCCACATTTTTCAACGGAATGGTCACAAGGGGTTCTTTGTGAGCACCTTACCCCCCGACAGAGAATTCTCTATATAGGTTAACGATAACGTATATCACCCATATAACGGTACTCCCCTATATTCGGTATTTTGATGATTTTACCCACATTTTTCAACGGAATTGTCTGATAATCCACACAAGAAGTTCTTTGTGAGTACTTTACTCCCTGAAAGAGAGTTGTCTGTATAGGTCCACGATACCGTATATCCCCCATATAACGGTACCCTCTGATATTCGGTATTTTGATGATTTCAGCCACATTTTTCAACGGAATTGTCTGAAATTCCACACAAGGGGTTCTTTGTGAGCACTTTACCCCCTGACATAGAGTTCTCTATATAGGTTAACGATATCGTATAGCCCCCATATAACGGTACCCCCGTTATTCGGTATTTTGATGATTTTAGCTATATATTCCAATGGTATTCTCTGAAAATCCACACAAGGATTTCTTTGTGAACACTTTAACCCCTGCCCTGAAAGGTATTTGTCTATATAGGTCCACAATATCGTATATCCCCCATATAATGGTACCCCCGATAATCGGGATTTTGATGATTTTAGCCACATTTCCCAATGGAATTATCTGAAAATCCACACAAGGAGTTCCTTGTGAGTACTTTACCCCCAGACATAGATTTGTCTATATAGGTCCACAATAGCGTATATCCCCCATATATCGGGACCTTCCGATATTAGGTATTTTAAAGATTTTAACAGAATTTTCAATGGATTTTATTTTTTTTTTAATATTTTCTAATTCGTTCCAAATGGTGGAGGGTATTCAAAGTTCGGCCCGGCCTTACTTACTGCTTTTTTACTTGTTTAGTGCTCCAACTGCGGTACAGTACGATTTTCGTTGTGTTCCGGCACAGTATCACTAAAATATTTTTTAAGGGTTGTGCTCCGGTACGGTACATTATCTTAGTGTACCACTCCACCTCGGAACGGTGGTAAAATTTCATCTGGATCGGGCAATAAATGCGACCTGTACTTTGTTGACAAAAATACAGGCCGACAGACGGACGGACATACATGAATCGACTCAAAATGTAATTCTATGCAGATCATCAAATAACCTATGGGTCTATCTCGTTTCCTTTTGCATGTTACAAACAAATGCACAAAGACATAATACCCTGACCATCTTGTGGTGTAGGGTATAGAAATAGTAATTAGCATCAACGAAACTAAAATCTACACGCTAGCCGTCAATTTTGCAGTGGAATCTGCAATACCAGATTGACCCCAAACAACAAAATTTTACCTCGTTTCCAGCGGGCCAACGTCGCTCAATGTCATGACCGTGGCCAAAATTAATTAAAGGCATATGCTTCGCAGTATAAATGTATTTATGGGAATCCATAAAAAACACAACAATTAGAAGAAATCTGAATTTTGGTATCGATACGTCAAGTATTGTTTACTATATAAGGACTTAAATCCGACTGATGCACTACATTAGTCGGATTTAATTCCTCATATAGTTCAGATTTCTTCTAATTGTTATGTTTTCTATCGAAACTTATACATATACGGAAAGCAGAACCAAACACCGATTATTAGGTGAGTTTGTTTTATGGACGGAAGTCATAACAACAGTTTCTTTTAATATATTCGATAATATAAACAAGTAAAACACGTTTTATAGATTATTTCTGCTACAGTGGTATATTGTGAGTTTCATGTATCAAAAATGTATCAATTTGAAACAAGTGCGGAAAAAATCATGAAAACTCCCGATATCGGGAATTATCTTTATATAGCGGATATAGAAAAGCGTGAACTTATAAAGACAATGTTCCGTCGACACACGTGGATCCCATTACAGAATATAAATATAGAACTAAAAAAAACTATCAGAAAAAGTTGTTAAAATCATAACAAAACCGAAAGAGGTACCGTCATAATTGGGGTTATAGGAAAGCGTTAACCTATGTTTCAAATGTGAAACGCTACCGTTAAAAAATATGGTTTAAATCCTCAAAACCGTGATATGGAGACTGTAGGAAAAAGTGGATCTATGTAAATAATGTTCTTTCACAGGATGTGGAATCTATTGCCATCTCTAAATACAAAATATGAAACCATTATATCGGAAAATATCGAATATCGGGAGGTACAGTTATATGGGAGCTATACGAAAACCTGGACCTACCTTCATGGTAGTTGGTCCTCGATTTAATACGCCAACAATAAGTACATGTACCAAAATGCATCCACTTTTGCCAAACTTCTTCTATTTTTGGTCACCTTTTATATGAAGTCGCGACATAGCGCTCGTGTGCCGTTAAAAAATTCACACAAAACGACCAAATAAATTTTTTAAATATTTCCGACCAAATTTGGTCTGAAATTACACAACCGGCAACACTGAACGCACTCCATGTATATTCTTTCGTGATTGTTTAGAAACAAATATTACCACCAGGACTTCCCTCTTTGCCGATTTATCGACATTTTCACAATTTTTTACTCTAAAATTGGGAAAAGCCGATTTTTGCATCAAAAAGGCGATATTTTAACGACCGGCACAAATTGTCTCACATTTTAATGTGAAACGGCAGTCAACGTTGCCAGAGTCATTTGAGAATATCTAAGAGAAACAAATAAAATATTCTTTTTTTGAAATATAGTGATGGAGTACTTTGTTTAAAACGTGCTGGTAGTCTTTGCAATATTTTGTTATGATGATTTTTTGGAAAGGCAAGAAATGAGTGTGCTTCCCATTTACATGTGTAAGCTCGAAACTTAAGATTTTCACCAAAGTCGTCCTACCAAAAAACTGAAAAAGCGATGTGACCATCCCGTTTGCCGGGATGAAATAGTGATATTGGTAGCGATCAGCAAATATTGCAAATCTGTCAATTTAGTTTTGAAAAACATTGCACTCTGTAACAGATAGTAGTATGAAGTAACGACAATAGGGGAATACTGCAGACTTGAGCAATGAACTGGTTACATCTTCAACATTAACAAAACAATCAAATCAAATAAAAAACGTACAAAATATATTCAATTAGAGCTTTTTCTATTTCCAGACAACAGTTTGGCCAACCATCTCTTTCCTGGTCTCCTTCGACGAAGAACCAGCAATCATATTTTAAATCGGTAAACGGTATAATTGACAACAACCACACGATGCAACGCCATAGTGAACAAGAATTTTGCATAATTTCTTCTGATTCTAAACCCTCGTTTATATTACTCATATATTTACAATAAGTTTAAATACAAATAATAAATAAAAAATAGCACACAAAAAATTGGTATATATTTGCATGCGTCAATGTATTTCTTGATTTCATCACGTAAATATCTTATAAACTTTAAAACGCAATTGATAATGATGATAAAATAAACATAATTAATTTGGAGATTGAAGAAGACGATTAATATCACTTGACGTAGTTTCGTTGTTCCCCAACGTACCAAACAATATCTTTGAGAACAATGGATGAAAAGTGGAATAATTTACAAAAACACACGAAAATACCTAAAGACCTTTTGTATAAAGATCTAGATATTTCATACATTCGGACAAGGTGTACGAGCAACGAAAACTCCTCCGACGAATAAAAATAAACACAGCGACTAATTTTATCAATAGAATTTTCAATATAAGTGACGAACAATCCCACTCAGAGAACGAAAGGAAAATACGCCACATATTAAGCCCAAATGATTTTCCAAAAAGCACCATTGACGACCTAATTATACACTCAAGAACGGACCATAAAATGGAGGCAAGACAAGAAAAGATGTATGAAACTGTTACTGTAGTGTGTTTGATTCATCCATGTTGCCATACCATCCGTACGACAACGTATCATACTGGTTGACACATTTGTCCAAGTTGGCATACCTTCTGTATCCAACTAATAGTATGCTTTTACTCAAGTTACAATACCTTCAGTATGTAACTTTACACACTCACTTTATTGAGGTGTGTTGTCCGCACTACTCCGAGATAGTAAGCATGCATTGTGCTTACTAAGCGTTTCCCACGCTCACTTTATTTTTCATTTAGCTAAAGTTAATTTTTGTAAGATCATATTAGTTCAATTATAATTTGAATAAAGTAAGGTGAAGTCGCATTTAGCGGCTTTCCCAATAAACCCAAAATAGTTTTCATTTCATTGCGATCCTGTCAAACAAAAAAAAAAAAAAAAAAAAAAAAAAACTTTAAAATCTACAAAAGTGGTGCACTATGTATAATGTGATTTCGGATAATCTATATATATTAAACGCTTAAACTATGGGCCGGCAATACGGACCGGGCCAGCCTCGGGTTTGTTAAAAAAAAAGACAAAGAAACAAGTGACTGATGCAGAAAGCAACGGCTCTAAAAAAAAACAACTAATGAAATTATATATCAACAACAATTATAATAATACAATTTTCAAGTAACAAAACAGTAAAGAATGGAGCCTAAAGCGTGTAAATTAATTAAACATTCATGTTCGTTAGCTTGTTTCGCTACAACTACTGTGATGTTGGCGGGGTCCAGTGTCTGAACGGAACAACTACCAAAAGCAACCCAAACGTTGCCTACTAATGGCAAAACATCAATACATTATCGGTAATCTCAAACGTTCCCAACTTAATCCCAAAGATTCCTGGCTACAGCTCAACGAAGTAGCGGAACTTTTAAATATGGAGTTAGAGCCGGAACCGCAATAACAGAACAAATCCTTACAACAATATCATCCAGTTAAACACCACTTGAGGAGATTCCAATCTTACTTCTATGTATGTAGTGTATGTATGTATTTATGCATCTTTATATGTATGTGTTAAACTGTAGTAAAAAAAAACAACATTTATGTATTAACTAGGTGCACTTTGCTACCCCTTTTGACTTTATATACATAAAATGTTATATACGAAAATTTTGTGGATTTAAAAAAAAAATATTTTTAAGATAAATTCTCTCTTATAATTTCACTCACATCATAAATGATATTTATTGTTTCCATTCTATTAGTGTTCACATTATAACGGAAAACTTATCCGATTATAGTTTTATACAGATACCATGCCCGCGGGACGATCGTAGTGAACAAGTATTGAAAAGGCTAACAAAAAATTTTCCTGATTTTGCAAAAAAAAACGTTTAACTGACTTATGTACTGAATTCATTTTTGATTTGTTTTGTACATTTTTGCTCTGGAAACCGATAAAATCTCAACTAATAATTTTTATAAACATATATATAAAAAATTATAGAATTCCACATAGTCAAAAACAGGAAATCAAAGCTTAGGTTGACAAATTAATACAAGATGATATTATAGAGCCATCATTTTCATGTTACAACAGTCCGGTGTTATTAGTAACAAAGAAATCCCTTCCAGGTAACTCCGCAAAGAGATGAAGACTACAGACAAATTAATAAAAGGTTAATAGCGGACAAATATCCCTTACCAAGAATCGAAGATATTCTAGACCAACTAGGTCGAACAAAATATTTTTCCTGTCTGGATCTAATGTCTGGATTTCATCAAATAGAATTAAAAGAGGAGTCTAGGGATATAACTTCATTCTCCACGAATGAAGGATCATTTCGCTTTAAACGTCTCCTTTATGGAATCAAGGTAGCGCCGAACTCCTTCCTAAGAATGATGTCAATAGCATTTTGTGGTCGTACGCTTGAACAGGCATTCCTGTATATGGATGATCTTATCGTAATTGGATGCTCAGAAAAACATATGATTCAAAATCTGCGGGATGTCTTCACGACGTGCAGAAAATATAATCTGAAGTTGCATCCTGATAAGTGTATATTTTTGAGACATGAAGTAACCTTTTTGGGTCACAAATGCACTGACAAGGGAATTCTTCCCGATAACTCAAAATATGAGACAATCCAAACATATCCTACCCCAAAAAGCGCGGACGAAACTAAAAGGTTTGTTGCCTTTTGTAATTACTACAGAAGATTTATACCGAATTTTGCAGAATACTCTCTGCCATTAAAAAAACTAATTAGGAAAAATGCAAAGTTTTTTTGGACTATAGAGTGACAAACATGCTTTGAGTATTTAAAGAATTCACTTTTAACCCCAAGAATACTCCAGTACCCCGATTTCAATAAACAATTTTGAATTACTTCCGATGCAAGTAATAGGTGCCGTTTTAAGCCAAGAGCATATGCCCGTGGCATATGCATCAATATCCTTTACCAAAGGTGAAACCAACAAATCTGTAATTGAACAAGAACAATTGATAATGATGATAAAATAAACATAATTAATTTGGAGATTGAAGAAGACGATTAATATCACTTGACGTAGTTTCGTTGTTCTCCAACGTACCAAACAATATCTTTGAGAACAATGGATGAAAAGTGGAATAATTTACAAAAAAACACGAAAATACCTAAAGACCTATTGTATAAAGATCTAGATATTTCATACATTCGGACAAGGTGTACGAGCAACGAAAACTCCTCCGACGAATAAGAATAAACACAGCGACTAATTTTATCAATAGAATTTTCAATATAAGTGACGAACAATCCCACTCAGAGAACGAAAGGAAAATACGCCACATATTAAGCCCAAATGATTTTCCAAAAAGCACCATTGACGACCTAATTATACACTCAAGAACGGACCATAAAATGGAGGCAAGACAAGAAAAGATGTATGAAACTGTTACTGTAGTGTGTTTGATTCATCCATGTTGCCATACCATCCGTACGACAACGTATCATACTGGTTGACACATTTGTCCAAGTTGGCATACCTTCTGTATCCAACTAATAGTATGCTTTTACTCAAGTTACAATACCTTCAGTATGTAACTTTACACACTCACTTTATTGAGGTGTGTTGTCCGCACTACTCCGAGATAGTAAGCATGCATTGTGCTTACTAAGCGTTTTCCCACGCTCACTTTATTTTTCATTTAGCTAAAGTTAATTTTTGTAAGATCATATTAGTTCAATTATAATTTGAATAAAGTAAGGTGAAGTCGCATTTAGCGGCTTTCCCAATAAACCCAAAATAGTTTTCATTTCATTGCGATCCTGTCAAACAAAAAAAAAAAAAAAACTTTAAAATCTACAAAAGTGGTGCACTATGTATAATGTGATTTCGGATAATCTATATATATTAAACGCTTAAACTATGGGCCGGCAATACGGACCGGGCCAGCCTCGGGTTTGTTAAAAAAAAGACAAAGAAACAAGTGACTGATGCAGAAAGCAACGGCTCTAAAAAAAAACAACTAATGAAATTATATATCAACAACAATTATAATAATACAATTTTCAAGTAACAAAACAGTAAAGAATGGAGCCTAAAGCGTGTAAATTAATTAAACATTCATGTTCGTTAGCTTGTTTCGCTACAACTACTGTGATGTTGGCGGGGTCCAGTGTCTGAACGGAACAACAACCAAAAGCAACCCAAACGTTGCCTACTAATGGCAAAACATCAATACATTATCGGTAATCTCAAACGTTCCCAACTTAATCCCAAAGATTCCTGGCTACAGCTCAACGAAGTAGCGGAACTTTTAAATATGGAGTTAGAGTCGGAACCGCAATAACAGAACAAATCCTTACAACAATATCATCCAGTTAAACACCACTTGAGGAGATTCCAATCTTACTTCTATGTATGTAGTGTATGTATGTATTTATGCATCTTTATATGTATGTGTTAAACTGTAGTAAAAAAAACAACATTTATGTATTAACTAGGTGCACTTTGCTACCCCTTTTGACTTTATATACATAAAATGTTATATACGAAAATTTTGTGGATTTAAAAAAAAAAATATTTTTAAGATAAATTCTCTCTTATAATTTCACTCACATCATAAATGATATTTATTGTTTCCATTTTATTAGTGTTCACATTATAACGGAAAACTTATCCGATTATAGTTTTATACAGATACCATGCCCGCGGGACGATCGTAGTGAACAAGTATTGAAAAGGCTAACAAAAAATTTTCCTGATTTTGCAAAAAAAACGTTTAACTGACTTATGTACTGAATTCATTTTTGATTTGTTTTGTACATTTTTGCTCTGGACACCGATAAAATCTCAACTAATAATTTTTATAAACATATATATAAAAAATTATAGAATTCCACATAGTCAAAAACAGGAAATCAAAGCTTAGGTTGACAAATTAATACAAGATGATATTATAGAGCCATCATTTTCATGTTACAACAGTCCGGTGTTATTAGTACCAAAGAAATCCCTTCCAGGTAACTCCGCAAAGAGATGAAGACTACAGACAAATTAATAAAAGGTTAATAGCGGACAAATATCCCTTACCAAGAATCGAAGATATTCTAGACCAACTAGGTCGAGCAAAATATTTTTCCTGTCTGGATCTAATGTCTGGATTTCATCAAATAGAATTAAAAGAGGAGTCTAGGGATATAACTTCATTCTCCACGAATGAAGGATCATTTCGCTTTAAACGTCTCCTTTATGGAATCAAGGTAGCGCCGAACTCCTTCCTAAGAATGATGTCAATAGCATTTTGTGGTCGTACGCTTGAACAGGCATTCCTGTATATGGATGATCTCATCGTAATTGGATGCTCAGAAAAACATATGATTCAAAATCTGCGGGATGTCTTCACGACGTGCAGAAAATATAATCTGAAGTTGCATCCTGATAAGTGTATATTTTTGAGACATGAAGTAACCTTTTTGGGTCACAAATGCACTGACAAGGGAATTCTTCCCGATAACTCAAAATATGAGACAATCCATAATAACAATTAAGCCAAGAGCATATGCCCGTGGCATATGCATCAATATCCTTTACCAAAGGTGAAACCAACAAATCTGTAATTGAACAAGAACTCGCAGCAGTACATTGGGCAATAAAATACTTCAGACCATACATATGAAGAATCCATCTTCAAAATTTACCCGGATGAGATTGGACCTCGAAGAATATGACTTTAAAATACAGTACATAAAAGGAAAGGACAACTGTGGAGCCGATGTCCTCTCCAGAATTGATTTTGATTATATTAAGAATATAAAGAGACTCTATATGGTAACAACGCGGTCTAAATCAAAGAAAGACCAAATACAAAAAGATAAACAATTAAAAAGCGTGTCAGACATTCCTAGGGTCTACGAACTGCTAAATGCAAAGGAGGTAAAGAAAAGTGTTCGCCTAAAGATTTCTCTCTCTGGTACAACTCCAAAGTGTACCTTAAATATGGGAGAAAAACTTTAGAAAACGTAAAGATTGATGACCTTATTGCTAATGGAAGCTTTGATCTAAGTCAATTCATTCCTAGGTTGGAGAAAATAACCGGTAATAAGGGAATATTCAAATTGCAACTCTCATTAAATGAGGATTTATTCAATATGATTCGAATCAATGATTTCAAAAACTGTGCGAACCAGTTATTAAAGAAACTAACAATAGCGTTTACGCCAAAGTTAGAGAAAATATCTGCTTACTAGCAGAAAAGAAAACTCCTACAAACGTATCATAATGACCCATTATACGGAGGTCACCCTAGAATCAAAAGAATGTCAGAAAACTCCGCACTAAATATCGTTGGAAAGGAATGCCTAAAGACATTAAAAACTATGTTAAAAATTGCAGTAAATGCCAAGAGAACAAGTCCCTTAAAATGACGAAAGAACCTATGTGTATAACGGAAACCCCAGCAAGTGCCTTTGATATTCTCGTTATTGATACAATAGGTCCGTTTATTAAGTCAAACAGGGGTAACGAATACGCTGTGACAATAATATGTGATCTCACCAAGTACCTGGTAACTATACCAGTACCCGAGAAAACGCAAAAACAATAGCTACGGCAATATTTGAAAACTTTGTACTTACATATGGACCAATGAGAAAAGTTTTAACTGACAGAGGAACTGAGTATAAAAACCAGACCCTGCAGGAACTTTTTAAGATGTTGGATGTGAAACATGCCCCCTCGACAGCATACCACCATCAAACAGTTGGATCCATAGAAAGGTCACATAGGACATTTAATTAATATATTCGTTCTTATGTGTCATTAGAACGAACGGATTTGGACGAATGGCTTAAATATTTTACATACTGCTTTAATACTACTCCATCAACAGTCCATGGTTATTGTCCGCATGAATTGGTTTTCGGCAAAATTCCGACTACCATTGATTCTCTTGGCCTAAACACTGTAGATCCACTTTATAATGTTGACTCTTATGAAAAAGAAGTGAAGTACAGACTCCAAATGGCAAGACAACGAGGAGCCAAAATGATTTCTCAATCAAAATTCTCCAATAAATTACAATATGACAAAACGGCTAATCCTTTACACGTACAAATAGGAGATTTAGTACTAGTAGAGAATAATGGTGGTCATAAATTGGAACAATTAGTCAAAGGCCCCTACTCTGTCGAAAATATTCTAAATTAAAAACATTCTAATGGGAATTGCTCACTGTCTTTGTCGGAAATAAAAAGTATTGAAGAACATAAAAACCGTTTAAAATTGTTCAATGCATTAAGCAATAACTTGAATAAAGAGCAAAAATATTGAAAATACTACTTTTTTAACTGCCTCTTAAATATAACTCTGCCTCTAAAATATACGTACGTATAAATTTAGCATATACATACAATAAATTATAATATTTACATAAAACATAGATAACTGGCCAGTACCTATGAAAATATAATAATATAATATATAGTAATAATAATAATAATCTATATATATAAAAATCAATTGTTGTTTGTTGGTAACGGAATCAGTTGAAAACGGCTGGACCGATTTGCATAATTTTTTGTACAAACGTTCGTCATACCCCGAGTTAGGTGTTTAAAGAAAAAAATATTGACCACGCCTTATTTTACGCCCACTATTTTGATTTATCAAAAATCTTTATATTTGCCAGATAATGAAGATATCGGTTTGAAAATTATTACACGAGATACTGTTGACTTTCCCTCCAAACTTAGGAATTTATTTGGGCGCCAGGGAACTGACCATGCATACTTCTAATCTGTCTATACATAAGGATGTTGTGTCAGTTACTACGCTTATAACTCAAGAACCGCTGATCTGATTTTAACGATTTACAAAAATTCGGAATTGTCTCTTGGCAGAAAAGGATAAAATCCAAAAAAATCGCGTAAAAATGTGAAATTTTAAAATTTTCATTTTGACTTTTGAAGTGTACAATAGTAATGTTTTATTTTGCATGATTTTTTTCCATTTAGACTTAATATTTCGGAATGTACATTTGTAGTGTTTTTTTTTTTTTTTTTTTTAATTTTATATGATGTGTAGTCTTTTTGGGTAGTAGAAAGCGACGAAAATTATGGAGTGGCGGAACTGAATAGATGATGTCAAAATAATTAAAGTGGTCAAACCAAAATTGATAAAAAATCAAAAAGAGCATATTGCACTGCATAAACTCTAAAATAGGGAAAAACTGAGAACATTTTTCAAAGGAATCAAATTTCAAAATAATAGTAAGGACCAAACTTCGTAAGGACCTTTAAAAATGTTGGCTGTAAAAACCAGCGAACAAGTTGAAGATTTTTTTCAATTTGTTTATTAGTTACTATGCTTATAACTCAAGAACGTTTTGACGGATTTTCACAATTCATACAACTTCGGAATGACGATCTTTCATGTCTGAAATTGGCATTTAGCTTTCAACTCCAGGATCTACATCGCGCTTCAGCTGGAAGATGCGAACACATTTAAATAAGCAAAAATAACCGACAAAACGTTATGGGGCTCATTTCAACACGTAGACCTACCTACTTCTATCATATGACAATAATCCGTCCAATGAGAACTCAATATGCAAAATTCATTGGCGGCCGGGCAGAATTATTACTATCATCCATCTGAGGGTAAAGGAAACTTTTTTATATAAAAGTATCTAAATTCAAGCGTGTTTCACTTTAAACTTCATATACCAGTAAGACTGTTTGAATAATGCAGTAAACTTATCAAAAAATCATAAAGTGAATGAGGCCGTTATATGGGGCCATACCAAAACGGGAACCTCTGTGGACCATTTTATACTTCAAGCATTGTCATCTATCAAACCTTCTAAAATACCAAATTTGAAACAATTGTGTGCGTAAATGTGACTAGGATTATCAACATACCAAATATCGATAGGTATCGTTATATGTGTTAGACAAATCCGAGGAGAAATGTGACAAAAATCATCAAAATACCGAATTTCGAGAGATACCGTTATATGGGGACTATACCAAACCGTGGACCGATAAATTTCATTTTCAATACCAACCATCCAATACACAATACAAATTATTCTGCTAAATTTTGATGCACTACGTCAAATAATGTAGCCTGTATTGTAATTACGATTTATCGAAAATCTTTATATTTGCCAAAATAGTGAAGATATTGGTTTGAGAATTATTACACGAGATGCTGTTGGCTTTCCATCCAACCCTAAGTACTTATTTAGGGGCTGAGAAACGCGCTTACTTTTAAATCTATCTCTCTATATGTAAAAGAAAGTTGTCTTAGTTATAATATAAAGACCGCCGGTCTGATTTAACGATTTAGACAAATTCGGAATTGCCTCTTGGCAGAAAAGAATAAAACCAAAAAAAAAAATCGCGTAAAAATATGAAATTTGAACATTTTTATTTTGACTTTTAACATGTACAATAGTAATGTTTTATATTGCATATTTTTTTCCATTTTGACTTACTATTTTCGAATGTACATTTGTAGTGTTTTTATTTTATTTTTTTTTTTTTTTTTTTTTGAAATCTAATATGATGTGTAGGTTTTTATGGGTAGTATAAAGCCACAACGGATAAAACTGTTATTTATAGATTTTATGTATTTATTCGTAATACCCAATAAATACATAAAATCTATAAATAACAATTTTATCCGTTGTCGCTTCATATGAAAATTCTAAAATCGGGAAAAATCGAAAATTTTTCAATGGAATCGAATTTCAAAATAATAGTACATTCTACCGACAAACTTCGTAAGGACCTTTAAAAATTTGTCGCAAAAAAATCAGCAAGCCAGTTGAAGATTCTTTTTTCTATATTGAAGTGTACATTTTTTTATTGGTTTGAAATCTGAATGAATAATATTAAAAATGAAATGAGGGCGCAATACGATGTTAAATGCTTTCTACTCCAGGACCTACATCGTGCTTCAGCTGGAAGATGCGAACACATTTAAACAAACAAAAATGACCGAAGAAGCATTATGGGGTTAATTTCAAAAAGTGGGCCTGCTTCTTTCATATGACAATAAATTGTCAAATGAGAACACAAAATGCAAAATACATTGGGACTGCAATCAGTCAAATACCGACTATAAAGAACGCAAAATAGAAATTCTACTTAAACATTCAAGATACCTTTAATCGCTTTGGCAGGTCATGATATGGGTCATAACCCCTGATAACGGAACAACCCGATTTCAAGTATTTTCTACATTTTAACCATATTTTTCGTACTAATTTTAGCTTATGTTGATAATGTAAGAAGAAACCATCTTTGCAAAAAATTATCACGTTTTGGTATCACCATCATATGATATAAGGTATTTTCGGGGTCTTGGCCACTTTTTTCATTTTTTGGCCCTTATTTGAAATCTTTGTTTCTAAGGGGGAAGAAAACCTCTTATAAAGTTTTATTTTTCGGAAAAGTGCGCATCTTAGTCTTGAGGCTACCTGGGGTAAAAACCCTGGGGTAGAAAATCATCTTACAGATAATTATCCACATAGGCATTTATTTAAGTATAGTCCCCACGTTAGTATACCCCCAAGTCCACTTTCCCAACCAATGTGTGGTCAGAAAAGAAAATTTGATATTCTATTGAATTTGTAACCCCCAAGAGAATATTGGTTGGGAACGTAGATTTGGGATGTACGTCTATATGAAACAAATCCGAAATGTCAATTTGGGACTCATTCAGTCGGAAATTGTGGCAGAAACATGAAAAAAATACGAAATAATAAAGTAACTTTATTGGATCTCCACCGCACAATTTAAATAACAAACAATTAATGCCCATCTTACGGTAATCGGGGTAAAAGAGTAATTTTTTTGGCTATTCTTCAAGTATGAGGTGGACAAAACTGAATACTACGCAGTACGGGATTTTAAACGTTGGAAATACAAAATTTCAAATTATAGCTCATTTGAATGCTTTTTACAATACCAAAAATTGAGTTGAATTTTCACATGGGGCTATTATAGATGTTTTTTTATCATATAGGTATTTAACACTCAAATTAAAGCCTATAGCTGAAAAATAAGATCAGGCTATTCAAAATATCTAAAACCGACGGTAATTATAATTTTTTCCATGAATATTAATTTATATTTAGTCATTACTCATAATCAAGTCATTACTTATAATCAAAATTGTGCCGCCTACATAAGTCAGATCTGTGATTTATTATGCTTTAAAGACTAAAAGTACGGGCCGGCAACGCGGACCGGGCCAGCTAACAATATATATAAACATACTTTGATCTAAATCCACTTTAGAGCATTTAACTTTTCAATTCGACTTAGTAAACTAATATATAAGAATACATCTATTAAATAATAAGAAATAGGTATATATGTAAAAAAATGAAAAAAAAAACTTAAAGTAAAATTTAAGCCAGACAACACAATTTTATATATTTCATAAAACTATTTGATTTTTACTAACCATAAATTATATTTTAAAAATATCGCTTAAGTCAAAAAAAATTTTCTATTTTTCGTTATTCTCATATAATAATTTTTTTACTACAAAATAAATTATAGAACAAAAATTGTAATCGTATTTAACAAGTAACGTTAAATATATTTGTAAGCATTAGTCTCTATACAAAAGAAAAAAATATGAGTAATTTGTAAACATTAAACTAAATTTTAAAAATATCCAGAACTAAGTAACTTTAAATGAAGCCAGCACTGACTTTTAATTGTAAATTTATATGAATAAAATTCATGAATTATAAAATTATATGAATTAAATTCAACTAAGAATAATCAATTTAAACCGTTGATTATTCTTTGTTAAAAAGGGAGGTCTAGTGTGTTTGATTCATCCATGTTGCCATACCATCCGTACGACAACGTATCATACTGGTTGACACATTTGTCCAAGTTGGCATACCTTCTGTATCCAACTAATGTTGTTGTTGTTGTAGCAGTAGTACATGCGTGTGTTTGTGTTCTGCTAATCTGGTTCCAGCTCCAGGTTTAGAAATTCGGCTACTTTAACGGGCTGTAGCCAGAGATCCTCTGGAGTGAGTTGGGTAGGTTTGGCTGAGCAATTAAAAAGGTGTAGCGTATTGTGCGGGCCTGTATCGCACGCCGGGCAGGCGTCACGCACATCTTCATCAATTCGTGCCCAATACGAATTGAGGCGACTACACCATCCTGAACGTAATTGCGCCAAAACTACCCTGGTTTGTCTAGGCAGCTGACGTTCTTCGGCTGCAATGGATGGGGGTGGACTCCGAGGACGGCATTCACTTTATAACTGCTAATAGCATCCGCGACTGCATCGGTGTGAATGCCACTCAGACCTGCCTGATAGGCTTCTTGATCTAGAGGCTCTCTCTTGTAGCGCTGGACCTCCCTCTCTAGATCATGTATGTCCTTCCTGACACGCCTGGGTGGGGGAGAGTTATCCACCATATGATGGTTGGGATGACTCTCACGGTAACACCCAAGCAGGTACTGCAACGAAAGCATATGATTATGCTGACGTAAGGGAAGGGACTTTCGCCTCCTCATGTAGATGGTCCACTGGTGTCATGAGGAGGCACCCTGTCGCAGTTCTCAGGGCAGCGTTCTGGCAGGTCTGGATATTCTTCCACTGCGTAGCACTAGTATTCGCAGACCACACTGGAGCCGCATAGTTGACCACAGACCGACCTATCGCGTTATAAGAGGTCAACAAGGTTTCTTTGTCCGCACCCCAAGAGCTGCCGGCTAGCGCCTTGAGGACCTTGTTCCTACTTTTCATCTTGTCGCAGATAGCTGTGGCTTGCGCGGACGACTTGAACATGCTGTCGAACGTTACCCCAAGAATCTTGGGGTAGTTCGTGGTCGGTATTAGATTCCCCTCGACCTGAACATTCAGCTGTGTTCTCATCTCCGCAGACCATGTGGTAAAGAGTGTGGCCGTTGATTTCGTGGCGGATATTTTCATATTCCTCGCGTGGAAGTATGCGGCAAGCTCCGCAATATAGGGGTTCAACCTTTCGCATATGTCATCGACCACTGGACCCGACGCCATGATCGTACAATCATCCGCATACGTTACGATCTCAATGCCGTCTGGAGGGCGAGGAATTCCGGAAAGGTAGAGGTTAAACAGTTCCGGAGATATCACCCCGCCTTGGGGAACTCCCTGTTTCACTCTACGGGCTTTGGACTTCTTGTTCCGGAATTCCACGTACGACTGGCGTCCACACATATAGTTGATTATCCAACGTTTCAAACTTGGCCGGAGGGTAGTTCTCTGTACGTCCTCAAACAGTGTGGCATGATTGACCGTATCAAACGCCTTTGATAGGTCAAGGGCTACCAACACTGTTCTGTCACACGGCCTGTTCTGGTTCAGTCCTCTACTAATATGTGTGGAAATGGCGTGTAATGCTGTTGTGGTACTATGTTGTGGACGGAATCCATGCTGGTGGTTGGCAACTGTATAGCTTCCTCTAATGCTGGGGAGGAGTAAAGCCTCAAGAGTCTTAGCTACTGGCGACAAAAGCGAAATCGGCTTCAGTAGCGGGACCACCCGGCCCATTTTCCAGGTTTCGGGCACTATGTAGGTGGCTAGCGACAAATTGAGAACTTTCGTTAAGTACTCGACTCCCGGCGTATCCAGCTGCTTCAACATTACCATTGAGATTCCGTCCGGGCCCAACGCTTTGGATGACTTAGCGTTACGGATGACATTTGCAACATCACCCATCGTAAACTGTGGTGGTTCCTCCTCGGCGGGAAGAGATCTGATACGACGTAGTACTCTTCGCTTCGCCCTATCGCTCACGGGGTGCTCGACAAATTGTCGGTTAAAATATTCCGCGCACCTCTTCGGATCAGTCACCGTTACGTCGTTAAAAGTGACTGAGGTCCTATCATCCTTTTTTCCAGGGTTCGAGAGCGATTTAACCGTTACCCACAGCTTACTCATATCGGTTCCAATGTTGCAGCACTTCAGATGGTCTAGCCACTTTTTCCTCTTATGCTCCTGTACCAACCGGTTGACTTCCACTGTCAAATCACTGATTCTAGGATCAGTAGGGTTGGTACGACGGAGATCATCACGCTCATTTGCTAATCCCGCTGCCTCTGCTGGGAAGTTTGGTCTTAACTCGGGTATTCGACCAGCAGGTATATAGCGAGCGGCTGCAGCTCTGATGATGTTTCGGAAAATCCTTTCTGCTACCCGAACATCAGAAGGGTTGGGCAGTTCTCTGAAGCGGCGGTTGGTGAATTCTCTGAACTCTGGCCAGTGAGCTTTCCCATGGTTAAGGAAAGTGCGGCGTTCAGAGGTTATGAAATCGGGCGACCTGCTTATGGAGACGATTATCGGGAGATGGTCTGAGCCAAGAGAAATGACGGGTTGCCAAGTCACGTCATTTATCAGACCGGGTGACACTATGGTTAAGTCCGGCGAACTGTGACACTCTCCTCTTATTCGGGTGGGGGCATCCTCGTTAACCGTGCAGAATGTGGAGCAGTCAATCTGCTCTGCCAGCGCTGATCCCCTCTGGTCATTACCTAGGACGGAATGCCACAACTCATGGTGGGCATTAAAATCCCCTAGTACCAGGCGGTTATTGCCTACCAATAATGGGCTAATATCAGGCAAATAACGCGGTTCACAGCTATTAATCGGCGGGATATACACATTAAGCACCTCTACCTCGGCAGTTCCACACTTGACTGCTACCCCCATACATTACATGTAAAAGGGGGGGGAGGACGCTGACGTATGCCAATAGGCATATGTCGGCAAGCCAAAGACGAAATTAAAAACAAGATTTTCCGGACATAAGCCGGATCAAAAAATTGACAAGCCTCTCGAACAAAATACTGCTCTAACTGCCCATTGCACATTGACAAGACATAAACCCAACCTTAAATACGTCGACATATTGGCACAAGAAAAAATTACAAAAGACGATTTACATTGGAAATGTTACATGTTATTACCAAATAACAAACGAATTAATTATAAAATCGATACAGACCACTGTGTTTACATTTACAGAAGCCTAGTTCATAAACACCGACGAAAGAAAACTTATGTGGCGTTGTAACTTCACTTGGTTCGCTCTGTATTCGTTGTTTGGCCCTTAACTATGAACAAACTTCCTAAAATTTGTTCAAAATGTCAACATGTATACAAAAAAGTTGAAAACGTGAATGAAAATTGTAAAATTAATTATAAAATAAATCTTTGGGAGAAAAACAATAATTTCTTCTATTCATATTAGTGAGAATTCATGTATTTTAGTATAAATTCCCATTAAAAACAGCAAACAACATTTTTGAAAAAAATGAATTATTTTATTATGAATTACGATTCGTGACGTATGAACAGGTTAATTCGTGTACCTAATTCTGAGAGCGAACAACGTGATTGAAAGTGTAATGAGAATATAGCATAAGCTTCATAGTGACAGCCAAGCTATTAATTAAATAAGTAAAATACTTTTAAAATTGTTAATAGTAATAATAATAACAATAATAATAATTATATTTTAATACCTACATTCAGGTAGTTATGTTGATCTTCCATGGTATCTGGCACAATGTATCTTGCAGGCACAGTTTGTTTAGTAGAAAAGGGCCCATAACTAGCTCTTATCGATACAGGTTGTGTGGTTTGAACTACTGTGAAACGATCAACAGATAGAATAGAATCATAAGTTGTACGCGTTCGTAGAGGCGGCAAAGGTGAAGAGTGGCTGGTAGATATCTCTGGAGAAACTGGTGGCTGTCGAGCATGTTTCAAAAAAAAGCCGCTGTCTGCCGACTCAAAGTGAACTTCCACGCCCTGGCATCCGCCTGAAAATATATATTTATTATTTATAATCGGAATTACATTAATTAGAAACTTATGTTGATAAAAAATAGGATCTACAAGTTTTTAGTGGACACATATTTAGCTGATTAATTTATGTATTGTGCATTTTTGCTAGCATTCATGTGATCATCTTCTATGTATTTCAATAAAACTCAATGTTTGTATGTGTTAGTAAACCTATTAGTAGAATTCAGTGGATTTCAATTCAAACACATACTGTTGAACCGACATTTTAAATCCAGATTGGTTTTCCTTTCAAGCACATGAATTTGAAGGAAATGGTCGATTAAGCGCTAATTCGACTAACTTTCTGTTTATATGCATTATTTTCTTAACATTGTTTTAAAAGTAATATTAATAAATGATGACAGAATAAAATATTTTGCATACAACATGCCTTAATTAAATTTTCAAACATAGCAAAGCCAATGATCGAATTGTCAGTGAACTTGAATTAAATAAATATTAGGTTAACATAAACAGAACTGCAAGAATGTCAACGGCTATTATTTTTACCATTTTTAACTGAACTTTAGAATGAATGCTGTATTTGCAAATTAAAGAAAATAATACTCAAAAATAAAAGAAAGAAATAACTGTATACATATCTTTGTGTGTATGTTTAATTGTTTTTACTCCGCCGCGTTGACATCGTTCAATCAGCTGCAATATCAGTTGTTGATTGATAAGACCTTAAAGCTGGTGTAGGTGTAAATGGAGTCACTTTTGTTTGTAATTTTAAACGGAGTCTCCAAACCAACACGCCGAGCAGAATGATAAGGAAGCAAAGGAAAGAAGTGTAGCTAACCGCATGATGATGTAAACTTTTTGAGTAGATTAGTTGAGGCAAATGCCGTAGTTGTGATTCATTTGATTGTTTTTGTAAATTATCCCACACATCGAGACGAATCTTAAATGGAGTGGTGTTGGTATATATTAAAACCTTTTCTATATCCTGTTGTTAACTTAATGAATGTATGTCTTTTAGTCTAACAAAGGAATGTGTAGGTTATTTGAAGCTTTAAAATGACGATGAATGGTAATAAACTTTTTTTTATCACGCAGTTGGGACCAATTTCCATTATCCAACATTTTTTAAGGTGATGAGGGAACTTTCCGTTCCACATACATGCAAAACTGTCGTTCCTGTAATTCTTTTGAGATTGCAATGGTTTATCGATTGGTTATTAAACATATTGATCTCGCAGCGACTGACAACTAAATTTCTCCTAATTTTGAGTTGCTGATTTTGGCAAAGATTTCTAGTTTTGCCTTGTTGATAGTCCGTGAGATTTCTTCAGCATAGTCCGCATAAATAACGCCAAATATTGAACACACAGTGTTACCAACTATGTTGAATAGAGATCTCTTAAAGCATCTTTAATAAATAACTCATTTTCTTGAAGCAATTCATTTTTTATCTGATTAAGGTTGTTCAAGAAAATATTGCACATCTCGTGCTGATGTATTTCGAGACACATTAGCTGCAAGTTTGCAAGCCAGATAATTTTATTTTAGATAAAAAGGGTGTTAAATCACTGTTCCCATTCCTCCAAAATACAGTCCCGGATCATTCTGAAATTTTTAAACTTGTACTTGCACAGTTGTTGTTAAATCATCAAAATACCGAATATAAGGTGGTACCATGGGAGTTATAAAACGTGGACCTGCACAGACAATTTTCTGGCATATGTTGTAGTATCCATTACGAACTTCAAATACAAAATGTCGAACTTCAAATACAAATGATGTCGCTAAAATCATCAAAATACCGAATATCGGGGGTACCGTTATATGGGCGCTATACGAAGACGTGGACCTACATGACCCATTTTCTGTTTTATGCTGTAGTATCTATTACGAACTTTAAATACCAAATTTGAAACAATTCCGGTAAATAATGTCGCTAAAATCAGCAAAATACCGAATATCAGGGGTACCGTTATATGGGGGCTATACGAAGACGTGGACCTGCGCAGACAATTTTCTGCCATAGGCTGTAGTATCCATTACGAACTTCACATTCAAAATTGGAAACAATTCCGGTAAATAATGTCGCTAAAATCATTAAAATACCGAATATTGGGAGTACCGTTATATGGGCCTACAAGGCCACTTTTCTGTTTTATACTTTAGTACATATTACGAACTTCAAATACCAAATTTGAAACAATTCCTGTGAATAATGTCGCTAAAATCATCAAAATACCGAATATCGGGAGGCACCGTTATATGAGGGCTATTCGAAGACGTGAGCCTACATGGCCCATTTTCTGTCTAAGGCCGTAGTATCCATGACGAACTTTAAATACCAATTTTGAAACAATTCCGGTAAATAATGTCGGCGAACACATTTACAATTCTGGCCATTTCATCGGAGGAAAATTGTCTTCCTTTGTAATGACCATATCTCCTTTCATAAGATTGTTCATCATTTTCTTCCATTTCTAACGTTGTTGCAGTTCTTGTAAATATTCCTCCTTTTTCCAGAATTGCTGCCGAATTTGTGAAACTAACTTCTAGTGGGAGGTGCTGGACATTTTCAACGTATTTGCTCTGCTTTCTGCTTGCGAATTTAGAGCTTATCCTATTAGAAAATGTCCCGGCGTCAGTGCTTCAAGAATTACTGGATCGTTAAATAGAGGTGTAAGAGACCGCGAATTCGGGATAGCCTCAATTTCCACGATGATAGTTTCTAATTATTCATATGTTAGTGATTCTGTTGTTATACTGCGTACCAAGAGACGTTTTGCGGATTTCACTGCAGCTTCCCATACACCTCCTAAATGAAGTGTCTTCATGGAATAAAATGAAATTGTATGCCCCTAGCACTTGCAGCGGAAATAAATTAATCTTGTGCATTCTTTGCCTAAATGTTTTTCGATAGTAGCATTATCAGAATATATGTTTTGGCAATGCCCGCGGCGAGCAATAAATCGTTTGAGGGCAACAATGAATGATTCAGTGCATAAGTCATAGAACTGCTTTTATTGCAAAGGATCAAAACACAGCTACATATGCCTTAGTTGGTCATTTGCCCCTCACCTTGTAATGTACCCAAAATGGGCCGCAATAGTCCACTACACAATTTATGAATGGTCGAGCAGGAACCACCCTTGTTGGTGGCAGATGGCCCATCATTTGTTAATATAGTTGTGGTCGCACTCTGGTACACCTGATGCATTTTTGAACAGTGGGTCATGCTGTGTGGGGGTTGCTTGCTGCCTTGATTGGGCAAAATCGCTGCCTTATTGTGTTCAAAATTACCGGGTCCATAATGCTTGTTCTCCTCTTGAGTCATCTTAAACAGTATTTTTACCAGCGGATCGTAATATGGCAGAATTATTAGGTGTTTCGCATCTAGCTGTAGCATAGAGTGTTCCAATCTGCCTCCTACATGAAGAATGTCAGAAAATGGTGATAGACTGTATGGGGAACTATGTTTGTCAAGTTGATTCTCAGCCTTCGACTCTTTAATCTTAGGTGAAAATTCTGAAGATTGCATAGCATGAGTATTAAGGCGAAGAGAGCCGTCTAATTCTTTGGAATTAAGTGCGATGTGAAAACATCCATCAGGCCGTTGCGTCTTTGGTATCCGTGCGTTTCTTGTGAATCTAAGCACGTATGCCACAATTTCCTGAATGAATTGTTGTGTTCTATTTCATATATGAAATGGATTTCAACATTGACTATTGCTGTAGTAGCTTCAGCTTTAAACTCCATTTTATTATTAAAAACACCTTGAGAAGAGACCGGTCATAGCTCTTCTTTTCCATGAAGAAAGACAAGTCCATGAAACCAAAACCGACATTTAGACAGATCTGTCGGTTTAAGTCATCCTGGTAGAATGTCGGCAGGTTTATCTTTGGATGGGACGTGTTTCCATTGTTCTGGTAATGTTAATGTTTGGATAACTGATACACTATTTGCTACAGGTTTTGTATAAGTTTGACTGCGATTTTATCAAGGCGAGTACGATCTCAGAATCTGTCCATAGAGAAATAGGATGAATTTAAAGCCTTAGATCAGCCTTTACTCTGTTAGCCAGCTGAGCTGCTACCACTGCGGCATATAATTCTAATCGGGTAGTGTTTGTTGTTTCAAAGGAGTTATCCTGGACATAGCACAAATCAGACGTACATCTACGCCCCCGTCCTTTGTAATAAAGCGAATGCAAACAGCAGCGCCAAAGGCTTTTTCGGATATTTTTTAATCTGAATCTCTCCACAAAATTCATGTCTTGGGATGTTGAAATTGTTGAGACCATCTAATTCAGTTCGGAATGCTTTCCACGTAGCGCAAAGTTTTTCGGTTAATGGTTCATCCCAATCTAATGTAAGTTACCACAGCTGCTGAATAAATATTTTTTGCTTTCACAACAATTGGTGCAAGTAGACCAAGAGAGTCGAAAAGTTTGGCGAGTTCAGACGTAACTGAGCGTTTTGTTACTACTTGGAGATCATCAATATGTACCTTTACGCAAAATTGATCGGCTTGCGGCATCCAATATAATCCCAATGTTTTAATGGTTGTTCTTATATTTTCGTTAAAATCCAAGTTGACTTATAGATCACTATGTGGTATATTCTTCAGCAGTATTTGAGTATTTGAAGACAATTTTCTAAGATTGAAGCCGAGTTGCTTAAAAATAGTAATTAATTGCCTTTGAGTCTCAATAGCTGTACTTAGGCTATCGACACCACTGAGACCGTCATTCATATACAAATTTTCACTGAGCGTTTGTGATCCAAGTGGATAACGATTCGTGTTGTTCTCTGCAATCTTCTGTAAACATTTTGCAGCCAAGTATAGTGCTGTCCGTGTACCATAAGTTACAGTGTTTAGCTTGGCCCAGTGTACGTTAACTCATTTAATGAATAACCTAAAGACGTTTTTGCGGATGCATCATATACGACCCTTAGTTTGATTGTAGTGCCGGGAGCAAGCACGATATACACACTTAGTTTAGTAAACACTAATTAACAAATTTTAGTAAAGTCAGACGCTGAAAATACGCTTTAGTCATTAAAACAAAACATTATAGATTTAAGTATTTCTTTCTTTACATTAAAATAGTAAACTTTCGTGTTAAAATAAAAAAAAAAAACAAAGACTCAATAAATTTGAATTGAATTGACCCTTAGTTTGGTTTAAGAACACAGTGATGCGGAATAAAATATTTAGGGTTTGATATGGCACCCACGTCAACTTTTTCCATGTGTCCTAGTTGCTCATATTCTTGCATGAACTTTATGTATTGCATTCTGTTATCTTCTTTCTGTAGAAGTGGTGTTCCAAACTCATAAATCGGCTATACATGGGATTTCCCCAATGATGTTGAAGATTCTCGAAAAGTCTTACAATAAAACGACCGTTCTGATCAGTCTGAACATGTTGGTTGTAATGGGATTCGCAAAGCTTTTCTAAGGGAGACATTACTTTCTCTGTTGTTTTTACTTCTTCAAGTTTCCATAGTTTCTCAATCGCTTGTTCCGCTGAAGCTGAATAAAATAGTAGCGATGTTGACTTGTGTGGTTGAGGTTGATTTTTGGTTTGCGGCAATAGATGATTTTCAGATTTTCTTGGCAAATGTAGTAATGTATTGCGCTTATTTTTACATTTTTTGCAGTTGCCAGAAGTGCAAGTTTTTGCCGCATGATTAGACTTAAAACAATTTGCACACAATTTATATTGCTGCAGCCATTTGAGTCTTTCCACATCACATTTTTTTAACATTCGGAAGAGGCTGTTTGTCTACCATCTCCAAGAACAGCTCATAGAACTGACGCCACTTCAAACAATCTCCATTGGGGAATCGTTACCTTCGGTAGCGGAAGTGTACTGTGTGTTGTCATGTCATTTCCCAGTCACGGAACAATTAATACGCCGTCAGTACATTTATCTATTTCATCATTTCATCCATAACCTTTTATGGTCTCCTCTTTGATCCCATAGAATTGCTGCGGCTGTTCCGCTTCAACTAAGTCCAAACTCGGCAAATGGCGACTAAGAACGACCATTCGAGCATTTATTCTTCTGGCAAGTTCCTCCACGTGGGAGGTTGTTGATCCTTCAGTGCATGTTGGCCTGTTTGGGGCAACTGGACAAAGCCAACGTCTGGTGATTCATTTCTGCCTCGATATATTCTACAGTTGCTCCAAACTTCTCGCCGATCGTTCTATGCAGATTCTCTGCACTGTACGGATCATTTTCAGGCAACGACGCCTGCCGATCTTCTTTCAAGAGCGGCTTTCTTAATAGTTTTGATGAATTTCTCGAAGCTAACTCCCCTTTCCTCTTGTTCGACTACAAGGTCTTGAAGAGATGCCATTGTTGACATTTAAACTCACTAGGATTGTTGAGATTTAAATAACACCTTCGGGGTCACCAAAAATGTTAGTAAACCTATTAGTAGAATTTAGTGGACCTCAATTCAATTTAAATCCAGATTGGTTTTCCTTTCAAGCACATGAACTTGAAGGAAATCGTCGATTAATAAAAGCAAAACAATTGATTATGTCAAAAGCGTTAATACGACTAATTTTCTTTATTGTTGGCATTCTTTTTATATGCATTATTTTCTTAACATAGTTTTTAAAGTAATATTAATAAATGATGACGGAATAAAATATTTTGCATACAAAATGCATTAATTGAATTTAAAAACATAGCAAAGGCAATGATCGAATGGCCAGTGAATTTAATGAAAACAATACTCAAAAATAAAATAATGAAATAACTGTATGCATATATTTGTATGCATGTTTAATTGCTTGGTACTTTGTTGTTATGCTTGTGCATATGTATGCGTGTTATTATTGTTGTATGTTCCTTGTAGAATCGAAAACGACTAAACCAAATTTTCCTCAATTTTCACAGAAAAATTAAAGAATTTACTGTGGTGAAAAAATGCCATTATTTTTTTTAGAAATTCGAAGGTTGATTGGAACCTTCCACACGCCTACTTCCTAAAATTGAATTTTGGATTCATCAAAGACCAAGATTGGCTGTTAATATTAAATTGCAAAATCAAAGAAGATCTGGAATTTCACATATGTTCTCATTTATTTAAATTCAAATACATACAATTTGACCTACACTATTGAAAAAGGTATGTAAATCATTCTGTAGTAAATTAGCAGTTTTCTCAGAATTATGAGTAAGGCAAATCATTGACAATAAAAAAAGAATTGGTCCAAGGTGACTTCCTTGCAGAACAACCGATAGAACATCAATCGATTTTGATAGACACCCTTCAAACAAAACTAGCTGTGATCTATCTTTTATGTAATACGATATTCATTTGACTGAGTTTGTATTGGATCCCATGAAATCTAATTTATTTATGACGAGCTCACGGGGTTAACCATAAAAGCAAAAGCATTGTGAAATCGGTATAAATAGTGTCAGTGTGATTACGCTGAACAAACCCTTTCATAACCGTTTATGTAAATTGTGTAAGATTTGTAGTAGTTGAGAAACTACTACGATGTGGACTCTGTAAGGATTGAATTTTGAGAGAAATAACCCCAGCAATTATTTTTTTAAACAATTTTGGTTTGGCACTAAATTTGACAATTATCTTATAATTTCAGACATTTGTTAGACTACCAGACTAGTGTAAAGGTACTATATAAGACTAAGTTAAAGGGAGTACTAATGTGTCTGAACAATTCTTGAGAATTATATTAGGTATGCCATCCGGGCCTGGATGTTAATCTATATTAAACTGTTGAATACGTCTTGACATTGTAGAAAAGGAATACAAATTTGATCAGTCTGCGACAACCCATAGGGATAAGAATCTTTGAATTAACAAGGTGTCCATGAATAAGTTGTAGCAAAAAAATCTGCGAAACATTCATTTAATGAAGATTGATATCACAGAACCGATTAAAAATAGCAAAAATAAAATATATACTGAACAACACCAATTTATTGGTGATTATCATAAAATTTTAGTCATAAAAAAGAGTATATTGTTTGCCTATTTTCTATATACACATAGTGTTATTTTAAAATTAAAGTTTGTGGGCAGAGATTTGACTCTCATTCAATAACAGAAGTTGCACAGAATTGAACAATAAAAGTATAAAGTGTTGTTACGTGAATTACAGTAACACTCATTCTCATTTACACCTCACTACCGGAAGAAAACATTTATGAAATTATAATCAAAATAAGAAAAATTTTCAGGGTATTACTGTTTTTCAATAAGTATAAATATTTAAGATTTTTTCGTCAATAACCACGAAATGTGAAAATTTTGTGTGGGCCAATTAGAAGTACCTTTAATATTTTAGTATTCGCCAAGAAATTCTTTATTACAAAAATGCATTTTTCACATATCCAAAAAGCAGGTAGCGATTGCGCTTCGCGTTCATCACGTGTGTGTCTTTTTCGTTGGCAATTGTTTCATAATTGTTGTTGTTCTTTTGATAGAACATTTTTGTATGACACACTATTCAACATTCCCTTTTATTGGTCATTACATGTTATGACGATGGGTTTGAGTGTGACCGACATGACGGACATCGAGCATTTGGTTGGATGTCACGTACTGTTATGCGTTTGATCAAACAGGACACAACATGACGAGCGTATTCTCTCCATGGCATAAATAGAGAAAATTGTCACATTTGCAGCCCTTAACTCTGAGCATATAAACGGTTAAGTCGAAGCTTATAGCATCTCAAAAAAATAATCTCCCTCAATACTTGATATTATACAAACCTGAACGCTAATAACACCTTCATGTCAGGAGCCATAGATAATGGCCTTTGTACAAGTTGGGATTTACCAGTATGGAGAGTGGCGGATGATTCCAGAATGCCTTGATTAGATTGTGGAGGATTCTTTGGCACTTTCCTAACATCCCCGTTAATTATCGTGACTGGATGTGTCATAACACTGGCATGTCCACACATGGTCTGCAGGACGACGCAATGTTCGAAGGCGAAGCTCACAAAAAAAAAAAAACGAAATAGCTGTCTGGGGCTCAACTGGGAAAGCTCGCGAAGCAACAGGCAAGCAAAAATAGTCAAGGACCTCACAAAGAAGACTGTCCCAAGAATACTTCGACCGAGGGGGAGGAAGTTAACTCCAACATTAACCAGTAAAGAGTCCTAAAGTCGGGCGGGGCCGATTTTATGATACCCTACACCACTTTGCTAATTTAGTTGAGCTCCACTTAATAATTAAAAGTTTTTATGGGAGATTTCAATCATACACGCTTTGATTATAATTATAATTTAAAATTCAAAGGACTAAATATGCCGAAGCATTTGTATCTTTTAAATTCGGACTTGTATTGTCCATTTGGTGCGAAATTAATTTGAAATCGGATAAAAATATATATGGGAACTATATCCAAATCTGAACCGATCTCGATAAAAATCGGCAAAGATATTTCTGAGCTGAATTTGATATATTTCCCTGAATATCGTTGTTACGGAGTGCATATTACGGCTGTGGGTAACAAATACAATAAATCGGATGAACAATATATATGGGAGCTATAACTATATCTGAACCGATCTTCACCAAATTTGGCATACTACCTTCTAGACTAAATTCGGTCGTATGTGCCAAATTCCATCCCATTTGGACAAATATTAGACGTTTAGTGCACAATAAATGGTAAATCGTTATATATGGGAGCTATATCCAAATCTGAACCGATCTCGATAAAATTTAGCAAAGGTATTTCTGAGCTGCATTTGATATATTTCCCCAAATATTGTTGTTACAGAGTGCATATTACGGCTGCGGAGGACAAAAATAACAAATCGGATGAACAATATATATGGGAGCTATAGCTATATCTGAACCGATTAATTTGGCATACTTATTTTCAGGCCTAATTTGGTTGTATGTGCAAAATTCCATACTATTCGGGCTGATATTACACGTTTGGTGCACAATAAAAGGCAAATCGGACGAAGATATATATGGGAGCTATATCTAAATTTTTACCGATTATCTCGAATTTCAATAGGGTTCATCCTTGGGCCAAACAAATGTTGTTTGCAAAATTTCATCTCAATCGGATAATAAATGCGACCTGCATTTTGTTCACAAGAATACGTGGACAGACGGACGGACTGACATGCATAAATCAACTGAGAAAGTGATTCTATGCAGATCATCAAAAGGAACTAAGGGTCTATCTCGTTTCCTTTTGCCTGTTACAAACAAATGCACAAAGACATGATACCCTGACCACCTTGTGGTGTAGGGTATAAAAGGGGAGCCCAGCCAGAGATTCGGCAAAGAAATCGCGGACCCGACAGATGAGGAAGCGGACCGAGGGAACGGGTAAGAAACCTCCAACTTACGCCAAAACAGCAAAAATATATAGGGACGAAATGCACCACGCATTGTCCAATAGAGGTTCAGGTAATTTACACAAAAACCACTTGTTATTTAACCGCTCATGCAAACATTGCCGACCTAAAAGTAATTATCAATTAATAAATCTCTCTTGGGAAAACGGCAGCTTTAAGCCTGTGAGGAAGAGTGAAATTCCTCTCCTATCTAAAACGACGATATACGTCAGAGGATTTGGCATCGATGCAGAATAATACTTGGGATTGGAAGTCCTTCACAGAAAGGATTGGAGTTTACGATCTCTCCTTCGCCAGTCTGACACTGTGTCCTATGTCTCTTATGCGATAAGAGAATCGACCTTGACGAGGACACAAAGAGCGACAGCGAGGAGGGGAAAGAAGAGCCCCCAAGCTACTCAAAACAGAGAAGACCAATGATAGAGGTCATCCAGATAAATCTTCAAATCTAGCTCTGATGGAACAAATTAATACACATAAGATACATATTGGATTAATTCAGGAACCTTGGACTGTTCTACCTACTGTTCTATACCAATTGTCTTGCCTACTGTTCTACACAATTGTCAACCTCGGACGCAACAGCACGGGAAGGGAGCAGGGGAAATAAAATTCATAAAATTCACAATCTGGAAAATAGCGTAGTTTCAAACAAGCATTAAATATGTTTGTAAGATGCTTGACTCCAACCCTTAGCAACTTTTTAAAACATTTGTTGCTTATTCCATCAATACAGGATGATTTATTATTCTTTAGCTTCAAATATTGTGGATCTGGTATTGCAATATTTATACAATCAACAGCTTCTAGAATTGTATTTATATCACATTTTTGTCCCTGTGTAAAGAACATTTCCCTATTTTAAGAGGAGGCCTATTCTTTTTCTTCAATACCTTTGATGTTTTTTCAGAAAAGAGATAAGACTTCACATTTTCGTTAGTGATGTATTCCAATTTGCATTTCTAATATTGGTTAATTCAATATTAATTTTCCTATTGAACACATTTATTTGATGGCTCACGGGTATCCAGAAGACTAAAATGGCAGAGGACACTTTCCGCACTATCTTTTTAATAACACTATCTCTTTACTTCTCTACTCCCTTTTCCTTCTCTCTAAACCAGGATGATCACAATGGACCAATAGTAATAAAAATCCTTTTATTACTGTTGACGTAAATGGAAAGAATTTTGTGAAAAATTACCGCAGTAATTGGTTTTTCAAACAAATTTAAAATGACACAAAATGTGACACATTTGTTCGATTTATGTTAAGGTATAATATACGTTTTTTACCCAAAAAGTAGAAAAGTAAGTAATTAAACAATATAGCTCAAGGGAATGATAATGTTAAATATATTTTAAATTAAGCAAACTATGACTGACATTGAACGTATACAAATTTAATCAGTCTGTGACAACTTACAAGGATATGCATCTTTGATTTCAACTCACTCAACAACTCTGCAAAACATTTAGCAATATCAAAGCCTGTGGCAAATTCTTTACAATTAAAAATTGTTATTGATATAAACACAAGCAAGCAAAGGAGCTACTTAATTTTGTATTCAAAACCATGGTGCAACACAAATTAAAACAATCTCAACAGGATTGCCAAGTGTTGTGAAAAATAATTTTACTTTAAAATATCAAGTATATCTATGAAAAACGTTTGTCGTGTCAACTAATAACTAATATGAAAACAAACTTATATAAGCTTCGAACATTCCAGCTATCTTTGTGTGGATTTTCCTTTTGTATTATTCTAAAACCCTCCTTAATTTTCGATTCCAAAGATGCGATCAATCATCGATGGGTTGGCATATTTTTTGCACTACTTCTTCTATTTACAAATAATGGCAGGTAAAGATCTATATCGATTCCGGATGCTAAGCATGGAATTATAACCAGACTTTTTGCATGATATCTTCAGCCAACCACACCCAAACTCATACGATGTCGTTTTCACCCAACATTCGACATGCAATTTTCAGCAACTAGCACCTACTGTGGCCAAGGCAATTGCTATTAAATATTTGTAGCCAGACTGAAGATGTACATGATCAGCTATTTAGCTAGTTTTTTATATGCTAGCTATTCTTGTTTAGTCTTAACCGGCAATGAAGCAACAACTTCAGCACACAAAAAACAATTACTCTGATTTTTGCAGTTGCTTTTTTTGTTTTAGCCGATTGAGTAGCCCGAAATATATTTTATGGTTGTGTGTTGTTACGTAACGTAATACAGAAATAGAAATTTATTTGAGCTTGTCAGCTAGTCGAATTTTATTTTTTAATTGTACCTCACTAATATTTTTTTCTGAAATTGTTGAATAACATCATCCAAAGCTAAAATACATTTTAATTTAAAAACTTCATCATTATTGTATATTGCATAAGAACCCGATTTATATTGCATATTGTAAGATGCAAAATTTGTATAAGCAAAATTAAAAAGAAATATTTTTTGTTGGCTGAAAACCTAGGTAGAAGTAGTACTGCTTTTTTGTAATAAAAGATCTATTAGACGAAATGGAATGTAATATCAAATGTTGTAATAGACGAAATGAAATGTAATATCAAATTTTGCATATTTAGAAGTTATACATATCGTATGATACATTGTGAATTACACAAGTAAAGTATATGTAATTTTTTCCATCACAGCGACCTATTTTAATAGGAAATATATAATTTGAACAAAATAGCTGTTTGTTTGTTATGTGATAACATATAAAAAAATCATTTTTTTAGAAAATATAATATAACAACAATTTAATCAAAGAAAATAAAAAAACATATACAACCGTAACATTGATAAATCTTATGTAAAATGTGAGACACATATAGAAATACACATGGAATATGAAAACAAGTAAAAAAAACTTTTAATACCCTCCACTTTAGGGCAAAGGAAACATTAGAACCCATTATGACCCACAAATACCAATTTTTAGACATAATCGTGCAAAATGTGCCAAAAATTAACAAAATACCGCATATCGAGAGGTACCGTTATATGGGAGCATCAAATCGTGGGTCTATATAAACAATGTTTAGCGACCAGAGCTAGAACCCATTATGGCCCACAAATACCGATTTGTAGATAAATCCATGAAAAAATGTGGCAAAAATCAAAAAATACTGGATATCGAGATGTACCGTTATATGGAGGCACCAAATCGTGGGTCTATACAAACAATGTTTAGCCACCGGAGCTAGAACCCATCTTGGCCAACAAATTCAAATTGTTAGACATATTCGTGGAAAAATGTGTCAAAAATCATCAAAATATCGAATATTGGGAGGTACCGTTATAAGGGGACCTATACATACAATGTTTCGCCACCGGAGTTAGAATCCGTCATGGCAAATAAATTGTCACAAACTGGGTAAGTGTTCTGCACATCGTTGTCAATCCGGGCCCAATAGGAATTTAGGCGGCCGCACCTTCCGGATCTTAACTGAGCGAAAACTACTTCGGGTTTTTGGGGGATGGTCTCCTAGTACAGTATTCATTCTATATCCTTCCATGACTTTGTGAGACCGCGGGCCCAATTTTTTTAAGATGAACATGTGTGTTTTTTGTGGGCTTATGAATACAGTTATATCCGTGAATTAATTGAGTAGGTAAGTTTAGATACATTTATATCTAAGTGAGTCGCGGACTACAAGAATAGTCTTAAGGATATAATGTGACTTTGTTTCGATACAGTTAAATCTAATCATCCCTCGGACTACAATAATAGTCTTGTCGATTTCTTCACTAATCATCCCGCGGACTACAGTAATAGTCTTAGAAAATCTCTTGATCGTTAATAATAAATAATTCAATAACACCTATAAATGTGTAAATTTATTCTTGTGTGTCTATTATATTTTTCACCACGAAAGTAACTTTCGTATACTTGTGGTGTCCTTTCTTGCATTTGCTGTTTTGTGTAAGTTGTTGCATTTACCGCCTACAACTATTTTCGAAGCTCTAAAAACACTTTCCAATCTTAAAAACTAAGATTTAAATCAACGCAAATAGCAATCAAAGTAATACACAAAATAAACAAGTAAAAACACTAAGTTCGGCCGGGCCGAACTTTTAATACCCTCCACCTTAGGGCAAAGGAAATATTAGAACCCATTATGACACACAAATACAAATTTCTTGGAAAATGTCCCGAAAATCAACAAAATACCGGATATCGAAAGGTACCATTATATGAGAGCACCAAATCGTGAGTCTATAAAAAAATGTGACAAAAATCATAAAATTATCGAATATCGGGAGGTACCGCTGTACCAAAACGTGGACCTATACATACAATGTTTCGCCACCGCTGCCAGAACCCATTACGACTAACAAATACCAATTTTTAGACAAATCCGTGAAAAAATGTAACAAAAACCATCATAATACCGAATATCGGGAGATACCGTTATATGGGAGCTATACCAAAGCGTGGACCCATACATAGAATATTTCGCCACACGAACTAGTACCCATTACCCGGCAGCGGGTTCTACGATACCGGATTGACCCGAAACAACAAGATTCCAGTTTCGGCCAGCGGCTGCCAACCCAGTATGTACATGTTTGTGTTTGTTTATTTTTCTGCATTGGGAGCAGCATATCCCGGAATGCTTGCTCCGGATTTTATTGGTCCGTGCCGGGATTGAGGAAAACCCCGGACCTTGGTTCTGCTCGGTTTGTCAAAACGTCATCCACCACAGATCTGTCTCGGTGCGATGTAATGGATGCAGAGAGTGGGTGCACTTCAAGAACTGTTCCGGATTAAGGCGTTTGCGAGACTACAGCGAAAGGGATTATGTTGCGACTTGCTGCAGTAACGTAGTCCCCAGCGAGTCCTCTTCTTCGTCGTCCTCGTCAGAGACGTCGTCGGAGTATGGCACTCCACCTCAGTCTCCAGAACAGCAACCAACACCGCAGCACCTAACGCCACATGTTGCTGTTCCAACTCCGGATTGTGCATCGTTCTTGCAATTCAATTGCAACGGACTTCGAGGCAAAATAGATGAGATAGTGGAATTTATGAGTCGGAGGAATATTAAGATCGCAGCGGTGCAGGAAACCAAGCTGAATGAAAATTGCAGCCTACAACGTTGTTATGGTTACAACGTACTAAGGAAGGATCGCACCAGAAGTGGAGGTGGGGGATTAGCGTTCCTGTTACACCATTCTGTTCAGTACAGGCCTATCTCGCTTGAGCTAGTCTCTAGTGACCCATACATGGAATGTATGGGGGTAGCAGTCAAGTGTGGAACTGCCGAGGTAGAGGTGCTTAATGTGTATATCCCGCCGATTAATAGCTGTGAACCGCGTTATTTGCCTGATATTAGCCCATTATTGGTAGGCAATAACCGCCTGGTACTAGGGGATTTTAATGCCCACCATGAGTTGTGGCATTCCGTCCTAGGTAATGACCAGAGGGGATCAGCGCTGGCAGAGCAGATTGACTGCTCCACATTCTGCACGGTTAACGAGGATGCCCCCACCCGAATAAGAGGAGAGTGTCACAGTTCGCCAGACTTAACCATAGTGTCACCCGGTCTGATAAATGACGTGACTTGGCAACCCGTCATTTCTCTTGGCTCAGACCATCTCCCGATAATCGTCTCCATAAGCAGGTCGCCCGATTTAATAACCTCTGAACGCCGCACTTTCCTTAACCATGGGAAAGCTCACTGGCCAGAGTTCAGAGAATTCACCAACCGCCGCTTCAGAGAACTGCCCAACCCTTCTGATGTTCGGGTAGCAGAAAGGATTTTCCGAAACATCATCAGAGCTGCAGCCGCTCGCTATATACCTGCTGGTCGAATACCCGAGTTAAGACCAAACTTCCCAGCAGAGGCAGCGGGATTAGCAAATGAGCGTGATGATCTCCGTCGTACCAACCCTACTGATCCTAGAATCAGTGATTTGACAGTGGAAGTCAACCGGTTGGTACAGGAGCATAAGAGGAAAAAGTGGCTAGACCATCTGAAGTGCTGCAACATTGGAACCGATATGAGTAAGCTGTGGGTAACGGTTAAATCGCTCTCGAACCCTGGAAAAAAGGATGATAGGACCTCAGTCACTTTTAACGACGTAACGGTGACTGATCCGAAGAGGTGCGCGGAATATTTTAACCGACAATTTGTCGAGCAACCCGTGAGCGATAGGGCGAAGCGAAGAGTACTACGTCGTATCAGATCTCTTCCCGCCGAGGAGGAACCACCACAGTTTACGATGGGTGATGTTGCAAATGTCATCCGTAACGCTAAGTCATCCAAAGCGTTGGGCCCGGACGGAATCTCAATGGTAATGTTGAAGCAGCTGGATACGCCGGGAGTCGAGTACTTAACGAAAGTTCTCAATTTGTCGCTAGCCACCTACATAGTGCCCGAAACCTGGAAAATGGGCCGGGTGGTCCCGCTACTGAAGCCGATTTCGCTTTTGTCGCCAGTAGCTAAGACTCTTGAGGCTTTACTCCTCCCCAGCATTAGAGGAAGCTATACAGTTGCCAACCACCAGCATGGATTCCGTCCACAACATAGTACCACAACAGCATTACACGCCATTTCCACACATATTAGTAGAGGACTGAACCAGAACAGGCCGTGTGACAGAACAGTGTTGGTAGCCCTTGACCTATCAAAGGCGTTTGATACGGTCAATCATGCCACACTGTTTGAGGACGTACAGAGAACTACCCTCCGGCCAAGTTTGAAACGTTGGATAATCAACTATATGTGTGGACGCCAGTCGTACGTGGAATTCCGGAACAAGAAGTCCAAAGCCCGTAGAGTGAAACAGGGAGTTCCCCAAGGCGGGGTGATATCTCCGGAACTGTTTAACCTCTACCTTTCCGGAATTCCTCGCCCTCCAGACGGCATTGAGATCGTAACGTATGCGGATGATTGTACGATCATGGCGTCGGGTCCAGTGGTCGATGACATATGCGAAAGGTTGAACCCCTATCTCGCGAAGCTTGCCGCATACTTCCACGCGAGGAATATGAAAATATCCGCCACGAAATCAACGGCCACACTCTTTACCACATGGTCTGCGGAGATGAGAACACAGCTGAATGTTCAGGTCGAGGGGAATCTAATACCGACCACGAACTACCCCAAGATTCTTGGGGTAACGTTCGACAGCATGTTCAAGTCGTCCGCGCAAGCCACAGCTATCTGCGACAAGATGAAAAGTAGGAACAAGGTCCTCAAGGCGCTAGCCGGCAGCTCTTGGGGTGCGGACAAAGAAACCTTGTTGACCTCTTATAACGCGATAGGTCGGTCTGTGGTCAACTATGCGGCTCCAGTGTGGTCTGCGAATACTAGTGCTACGCAGTGGAAGAATATCCAGACCTGCCAGAACGCTGCCCTGAGAACTGCGACAGGGTGCCTCCTCATGACACCAGTGGACCATCTACATGAGGAGGCGAAAGTCCCTTCCCTTACGTCAGCATAATCATATGCTTTCGTTGCAGTACCTGCTTGGGTGTTACCGTGAGAGTCATCCCAACCATCATATGGTGGATAACTCTCCCCCACCCAGGCGTGTCAGGAAGGACATACATGATCTAGAGAGGGAGGTCCAGCGCTACAAGAGAGAGCCTCTAGATCAAGAAGCCTATCAGGCAGGTCTGAGTGGCATTCACACCGATGCAGTCGCGGATGCTATTAGCAGTTATAAAGTGAATGCCGTCCTCGGAGTCCACCCCCCATCCATTGCAGCCGAAGAACGTCAGCTGCCTAGACAAACCAGGGTAGTTTTGGCGCAATTACGTTCAGGATGGTGTAGTCGCCTCAATTCGTATTGGGCACGAATTGATGAAGATGTGCGTGACGCCTGCCCGGCGTGCGATACAGGCCCGCACAATACGCTACACCTTTTTAATTGCTCAGCCAAACCTACCCAACTCACTCCAGAGGATCTCTGGCTACAGCCCGTTAAAGTAGCCGAATTTCTAAACCTGGAGCTGGAACCAGATTAGCAGAACAGAAACACACACATGTACTACTGCTACAACAACAACAACAACAACAACCTACAAATACAAATTTTCAGACAAATCCGTGAAAAAGTGTGGCAAAAACCATCAAAATACCGAATATCTGGAGGTACCGCTTTTCATTTTCAATACCAACCATCCTAGACACAATACAAATTGTTCTGCTAAATTTTGACGCTCTACGTCAAATAATATGGGCTGTATCGTGATTGCAACAGACAGACAAGGCGGACATCGTTATATCGACTTAGAATTTTATGCTGATTATGAATATATATACTTTATGGGGTCTACGACAAATATTTAGGGATGTTACAAACGGAATGACAATGTTAATATACCCTCCTTTCCAAGGTGGAGGGTATAAAAATAGCAGTAGATAAATCATAAATATTAAGAATATTTACAATAAATACATAAGAATTAAATAATAAATAAATAGAGATGGGAGCTACTATTTTTGCAGGACTCAATTATGAATTACACAATTTGTTGGGAACATGCGCCAAAATACTGCACTGTCAAAATACTGTCTGAGTCGTTGATAGAAACGAGATTCTAATATTTAGATGAAGATTGGCAAAACGTACGCAGTACTTTTGAGAGCGTTTATCTTGCCGATGATAAAGCTGTGGGCGAAGACTACAAGGTATGGGCAAAGAAAGAATTTGAGTCCGCTTGGGATCAATATCAAAAAAACCAAAGCCAATCTAATGGAAATTTTTTGAAAAAGATAGAAGTCAAGCATTTGATTTGTCTGAGGTGTGCATTAAAGTGCCACCATGTGATACGAAAAACTTCTATGGAAGTTACGAAGAATGACCCACTTTTAGGGACATGTTTATGACCATATACGGCAATCATACTAGATTGACATCAGCTTAGAAATTATACCATTTAAAAATCAAAACTAAAGGTGGGGCCGGCAGGATCGTAGATAGATTTCCGCTATCAGATCTATTTTTATTTTATTTTGATTTTAATTTAGCATGGGATGCGTTAAAGATGCGTTACGAAAACAAGCGAATGTCTGAGTATTTGTTTCTTGTGTGTCTATTTTATTTTTCACCACGTAAGTAACTAATTTTTTAGGTAGTTTGTCAAATAATAAAACATGTACTTTAATTGTTTAAAAATAAAATTATTCTAGATTTAATAACTTCTAAACTCATACCAAAAACTACATTATAGTACAAAGAATTAAAGTCAACACTCTATTTACTAGGAGGTTCGCCCATTGAATAAATCGGTATATAACAATTGGTAGTATCTACTAGATCTAAACGGAAAAAAATTCTAGTAGATGAGATTAGGAAATTTCAAGGTATATTAGTTGGTGGTCGAAATTAGAACACCATCGACCTGTACATTCAAAGGTAGCCTCATCTCCGCAGTCCATGTGGTGATAAGTGTGGACGTCGATTTAATGGTGGACATCTTCATATTCCTCACAGTGAAAAAGGCGGTTGTATAAGTTCGATACGTTCCACCACAACTTTCCAATGCTCGATCAATCACGGATGCTGATTGGCGCACAGGCATCTCCTCTACAACTCCCCTGGCGGAGACCGTAGTGAGCGGATCGTCACTGGGCATTGGTTGTTGTCGGTAGGCTCACCTTGCTCTCATTGGAAGTAGTTGTAGTTGTAATTGTAGACAGACATGGGACCCTCAGCGGTCACTCAGAACCATTGCGTTCACTTGTCTTTAGTCTTTGAAGCAATACCCAAAACGGCCACTGTCGCCAACACACCATATTAAAAAGAGGTAATCCTTATTGTCGAAAGAACACATCAAAGCAATTCAATAAACCAACAAATTTTGCAAGAAAAGAAATTAATACAATTTGTTTTATTTTTCTTTTCCCCCATTACTCTACATAAACAGCGGTTGTATCAACAATTAACCAATCAATTAACCGATCGCAAATGTCATCATGTGCTCGGACGCCACGAGCGTACCATCATATGCGTATCTGACGCAGGAAAGCGGAAAAAGAAAAGGAAGAAGAAGACCACTGACGGAAACAATGCTCCGGTGGTTCCAAAGGAGACCAAACCCTCCTCGCGGTTAACACTGAAGAGAGGACGGTCAACTGAGGAACCACATCCCGAAGCAGGAAGCCGTCATCGGGCAATCTTCCTCCTCCGCCACCTGCGTCATCTACACTTCCCGTTGGAGAGAAGGACGCTTCCAGGACGGCTCAGGTAGCCCCTACAGGCCCTAGGTCTGTAAATGCTAGACCTGCAACCGCCAACCCGCAACGTTCGAGCCAACAAAACAGGAAGAGGAAACATTCCCAAACCATCTACCCGGACAACCTCCGTGTAGCGGTCATCGACCGAGCTGAGCCGGAAGGCAAGATCAGCGAAAGTCGGTGGCTTCTCATTGAGGACCGTCTGAGGGAGTTGGTTTTCCTAGGGGAGGATCCTTCACGGCTGCAATTTGGCAGTGCTACAAAGGAGTGAAGGTTATCTGCTGCGAGAATGAGGAGTCCAAAAACTTCTTCGTGACCGCAGTAGCTGGCTTTCAAGGCCTTTGGGATGGAAGTGCACTTGCTGTTGTATCCCTAAAGGAAATTCCCTGTAGGAGAATATTGTCAGCATGGGTGCCATCACCCTCAGTGGATCCGTCACGCGTGCTGACAATATTGGGAAAGCAGAATCCCAACCTCAACACGGAAAGTTGGCGTTTGGTCTGCTCAAATATGGAGGGGGAGGCCTGGTCGTCAAAGTATCTATTGATACAGCCGGCCAGGAATACCTTAAGGCTCGTGGGGGAAAGCTGCACTTTGGCACAGGATGGATTCGGTTCCGTCTAACGCCGATGGCGCATTAAGAGGAAGGAAGCCGCTGTTACTCAACGTTGTTCAGATTAATCTGCACCACTGTAAGGCAGCCGCAGCTGAACTTCTCTTGTCCCTCACCAAGTTTGAAGATGACATAGCACTAGTCCAGGAACCCTATATTGTCAAAAATAGGGTGACTGGGCTAGGGAATGAACGGTACATTATCTACGCCACCTCCAACGGAGATAAGGTTAGAACATTTTTCGTCGCTAAAAAGAACCTGAATTTAATCTTCCTCAATAATTTCAGCGAAGGAGACGCTACGGCGGTTAAGATGGAAGCACGAGACGGAAGGGTACTCTTTTTTGCTTCCATCTACCTACCCTTTGAGTACCCCGACCCGCCAGGCGAAGCAGTATAGAGGCTGTTCACGGAACTGGGAAGTAAAGGCAGTCTCGTCGTTGGATGTAACGCTAACGCGTTACATCTCGTTGGTAGAGGGATTGAATCAAAAACCGCATAGGAACCCGAGAAAGGCTCGATGGGATAAATTTGCGGAGCACACTGCATGGAAACTGAGATCTACCGGTAGACTCCGCCTCTGATGTGGACGAATCCGTCAATTTGTTAACTAGAATCCTGATTGGGAGCTATGAAAAAGCTTGCCCGCTTACCTTCCCGGGGAAAAGGTGCCAACCTGTCTGGTGGTCGAAAGACCTAGCCCAGTTTAGGAAGATAAGCAGACGCCTCTACAATAGGGCCAACAAGACCAGATTGGGTACGGACTGGGAGGTATACAAATCAGCCTTCAACAAGTACCACAGTGAAATCAAGAAGGCCAAACGAAGGTCTTGGATTTGCTTTAGAAGAAGTCAACGCAGCATCCAGATTCCGTAAAGTGCTTTCAAAGGACCCCAAATCCATTGGTTGCATAAAGCGGGATGACGGCAGCTAGTCTGACTCTGGTCTAGAGACACTCGACCTGTTAGCCAATACTCACTTTCCGAACTGCTCCGATGCGGTGAATGATCAATTGTTAAATCGGTCTAGTCAGTATCTTGGGGTGGAGGATGTTAGTCTGACTGAGAGGATCATAAGCGTTCCCAAAATCTTGTGGGCTATTAATTCATTCAAGCCTTTCAAGTCACCGGAACCAGATGGCAATATTCCCGCCATGCTGAAGCATGCATCGACGGTGATATTACCAATTCTGGAGGCAATTTTTAAAGCTTTTCTGCGTCTTTCTCACATTCTATTATTATGGAGAGAAGTTACAGTCACTTGCATTCCCAAAGCTGGTCTCTCATCATTTCTATTGAAAACGCTGGAGAGACTACTAGACACCGAGATTAGATCTATGATACCCCTGACCTCGCTGAGCACATCTCAACATGCCTATATGGAAGGCAGATCTGTTGAATCAGCGCAACACGAGGTAGTGGGTTATATAGAGAAAAATCTAAACAACTCGTGTTACACTTTGGCAGCCTTTCTCGATATTGAGGGAGCCTTCAATAATGTCACACTCGAGGCAATTCACAGTTTCCTAGTAGAGCTTAGTATACCACCACTCCTAATTGATTGCATTGATGCCATGCTCAGCACCAGAATCATCAACTCAAGCATCGGGGAGTGTTCTGTTAGGAAATCTGTTACTAGGAGAACCCCGCAAGGAGGGGTTCTATCACCACTACTCTGGCTTGGTGATAAACAAAATTCTAATCGAACTGGAACAAGGCAAAGGTCGTGGCTTACGCCGATGATGTTGTCTTGCTGATTGTTGGGAAATTTCCCCAGACTGTTTCAGATCTTATGCAGGGAGCTCTAGTTAAACTCTCAAGATGGACACGCTGCAATGGACTTGGCGTGAATCCATCAAAAACTTTTCACAAGGAAACGGAAAATACCGTTTTTTTCGCTGCCTATCCTTGATGATGTTCTGCTAAGCCTTTCCTCGGAAGCCAAATAGCTCGGTACCATCCTAGACCAGAAGCTAAACTGGAAGAGGAACATCGAAGAGCGAGCGAAGAAGGGCTTAATTGCACTCTAAACTGCAAAAACTCCATAGGAAACAGCTGGGGTCTCAAGGCACACATAATCAAATGGTTATATGAGTCTGGCATTCCCTAGGGAAATCCACCTTCAGGAAAAGCATTGATAAAGTCCAAAGAGTTGCATCGCTACTAATTACAGACGCGTTTAGGAGCACACCCCAATCCTCACTAGACACCCTACTCAATTTAAACCCATTAGGTTTTCTCGTAGAGGAACAAGCTGCTAGGTGTGCCCTGCGGCTCAATGGCGGGGTCAGGATTAGGATGAACACAATGGACCGAAAGGTCTCCGAGTGAAGTGGTTGTATTTCTTACAACCACACATCCTTTAACTTAACCTGTTGTGATTAGTGTCAAAAAATTGTGGTGCTGCGTGCTTTTGAAAAAAATTATTAGTTATATATTTTACTAGCTGGCCAGGTCCGCGTTGTCGGCCCGTAGTTTTTGTCTATTATGCATATATGTCAAAGCATAATTATTCACAGATATGACTGCTATAAGAGTTCACGTACTGGTCGATTAAAAGTGTTTTAAAATACCTGTTCTCATATCTAAGCCGTGGGCTTCAATATTTAAACCGTGTGTTTCAAATATTTGGATGTGCTATAAGAATCTATTAAAAAGTATATATCAATCGTATCCCCATGTAAGGGATCAAATTAATTTTTAGTATGTTAAAAATCGTAGCAAAATTTTCCGGTCAAATGAGCATTAATTTGGAATTTACTGTATGTTGTACACCTCATAATTGAGGGAAGAATTATTTAAGAATAGCCAAAGTTAATTACTTTTTTAAACCCATTAACACCTTAGATTGGGCATTAGAGTCCTCATAAGTCCCCCGAACCATGTCGGTCTGTTTGTCCGCCAAAAAGTAGACTTGAGGGGGTGCTATTACATGGAGAAAATTCTAAAATTTGTAGCTATGTTGAAATTTTTGTGTAAGATTTTCACCCCCCAAATACACCCTTTTAGCCAAATCCTTTGAAATATCGTAAAATCAGGAGGTACCTTTATATGGGGACTACTCCAAAACATCGACCTACATTGAAAACTTTCTTCCACCCCTTATAATCCAAGATGACAAATAGTGGCCAGATCAAAAATTTAGCAGAACAACATAGCATGTCAAATTGAAAAAAATTAGCGTGATTTGAATAAGTAAAAATAGTTTTATCCACCTCGTAATTGAGGGCAGAATGATTTCAGAATAGTCAAATATAATTACTATTTTACACCCATTACCGTAAGATGGGAATTAATTTTATTTGCCATTTAAATTGTAGTTTGGAGACCTCATGAGGTCCATATTTTTCATCATAGTACAATTCAATGACGATTCAACAAATATTCGGTCCCGTGCTACTTTCTTATATTTGTAATTTGTTCATGTTTTCACAATTTATTTCAAATTCAATAGAATACAAATTTTCTGAAAAGTGGACTTGGAGGTACACTAATGTAGGAACTATACTCAAATAAATGCCTATAAGGACAATTATCTGTAAGATGATTCTCTACCCCAGAGTTGCCTAAATATATTTTTTAGCCAAATCAATTGATGAATGTGGTCAAGGCCAAGATGGACTCTGACAATTGAAAACTTTATGAGAAGGGGTTTTCTAAAGGCTTAAAAATAAAACAAAAATTTCCAAGACTCCGAAAATTGCTTAAATCATATGAAATGAGTATGCATGAGTATGCAATGTATGGTTAAAATGTAAGCTATACTCAAAATCGGGCTGTACCCTTAACCGAGAGTCATATATCATGACCTGCAAAACCGATTTAAGATATCTTAAAAGTTTAGGAAGAATTTCTGGAAGGATATAAATCTTTTTTTTTACTAAATGCTAAATTCGCTCTACCATTTTGCACCCTTTATATTCGGTATTTCACTGATTGCAGTCCCCAAGAATTGTATTTTTTGAGTTCTCATTAGACGGATTATTGTCATATGAAAGAAGTATGACGTACGTAGGTGACTCATTTCATTTTTAATATTATTCATTCGGAATTCGTAATAATAAAAAATATACACTTCAATATAGTATGTCAAATTAAAAAAAATAACACCAAAAAGATTTTTCTCATTCACATTTTTATTGGAATATTTTACTGCGATTTTTATTTTTTTTTTGCCAGGATACCATTCCAAAATTGAACGAATTGTCAATAACCGTCAAGCCGTTCTTTAGTAATAAGCGTAGTACCTAACATAACTTTCTTTTATATTGTGAAAATAATTCTTTATTTTATTTACAAAATGTCGATTGATTTCAATATGATAAGCCAAATTGAATAGTCATTTAAAATTTATTTCATTGCGATGATTGTCAATAGAATGTACTATTATTTTAAAATTCGATTCCATTGAAATTTTTTTTTTCGATTTTTTCCCCGATTTTAGAATTTTTGCAATGAGATATCTTTTTCGTGATTTTTTAGATTTTTTTTAACTTTGGTGTGACCGTGTTAAATCTTATATATATAAATAAAAGATGCTCTCGCAGCAGAAGGATTCGAAACAAAGTCTATCATCAACATTTTCAATAAAGATAAAATTCCGCAACCTATGCTTAAAGTAGAACTAACATACGAATCTTCGCAACTAAAGAAAAAGGGACAATTTCATCCAATTTATAGCCTTAGGCTTCTTTGTAATCGCGGTGTGAAAATTGAAGAACCTCAAAAAAGAAAAGGCCAACCTCAATGTACAAACTGCCAAGAGTATGGGCATACCAAAACGTATTGTAAATTGCTATCGGTTTGTGTTACTTGTGGTGACCTCCACAAATCATCGGAATGTCCACATCCCAAAACTGACCCAAGCGTCAAAAAGTGCGGCAATTGCGGTGGAAATCATACTGCAAACTACAGAGGATGTCCTGTATATATCCACTTAACAAAATCTAGCTTAGCCACATAAAAGCCTACAAGCTACCAGGTACGGGAAAATCCACAATTTAATATCAAAACAGCTGAGTTCCATGAGCTAAACAAGAGGAATGAAACCACCGCTCCTAATTACAATCTCCCCTCACAGAATATGCAATACTTATATTCTGATACTTTGAGAAATGACTCACCCAACTATAAAAATTCAAATATAGAATCATCTATCGAAAAACTAATCGTCATCATGAATTCTTTTATGACAAGTATGCAAAGCATGATGCAAGATATTGTGAGAAATCAATCTATGATTATGCAAATAGTTTTAAAACAAAAATAGATAAAATTCGAATCTGTTTTTGGAACGCAAACGGCTTAAGCCAACATAAACACGAGGTCGAAAACTTTATTCACTCACTCAACATACACATTTTACTGGTATCTGAAACTCATTTCACTTCTAGAAATTGTTTTAGAATAAACGGTTACAGTACATACGACACTAAACACCCCAGTGGGAGAGCTTGCGGTGGCACGGCGGTGATAATTTCTAATAAAATTCAGCATTACCCCATGCCAGAATATAAGTTTGACCACCTACAAGCTACAACAGTTGCACTATCTTCAACGAATACAGCTATATCTGCAATATATTGTCCTCCGAGACATAGTATAAGCAAAGATGAATTCGCACACTTTTTCTCATCTCTTGGTAGTAGATTCATTGCAGCTGGAGATTATAATGCCAAACACACCTTCTGGGGATCTAGACTTATTACACCCAGAGGTAGACAGCTTTTAAACTCCATTTCGTCCGCTAAACTGGACGTGTTATCTACTGGCCAGCCTACTTACTGGCCTTCAGACCTGCAAAAACGCCCTGACTTAATTGACTTTGCGGTAACAAAGAATATTAAGAGGGAACAAATGTCCGTGGTACCCTCGTTTGACTTGTCGTCAGACCATTCCCCAACTATAATAACATTAAATGATGTTCAACTCGCAACTTCCCCGGATTATCTACCAAATAAATATACAAACTGGATGAAGTACAAAAAATATGTCAGTACACATGTGAATTCTAACACTCCTCTAAAGTCCGGAGAAGAAATTGACAATGCAGTTAAAATATTTACTTCGATAGTCAACGCCGCTGTCAATGTTGCCACTCCCACTAAATTTTCAAAACTAGAAAATAATTCCTATAATCCATCGACCATTCGAAAACTCGTGTCTGATAAAAGGAAGGCCAGAAGAGAATGGCAGAAGCACCGATCACCTAGGTTTCGGGAAAAACTAAAAGAATGTGAAAAACTCTTACAACAAGCACTCAGATTAAATGAAGAGCGAAACCTAAAAATATTCCTAAATAACCTGGATCCCACAGAGAGAACTGACTATAGCTTATGGAAAGCCACAAAAAACTTGAGAAGACCTATCGCCCACGAATCTCCAATTCGCCTAGAAAATGGGACTTGGGCAAGATCTACAGAAGAAAAAGTAAACGCATTTGCCGAACATCTTGAATCTGTATTTACCCCAAATCCCGGACCATCGACAGTTGTTCAACCTTTAATTGACATTGTCCCGAATCCAATACGATTTTCTCTAAAAGAAATCGAAAGTTCTATAGCCTCGATAAAACTAAAAAAATCCCCGGGTAAAGATAGAATTACTCCAAACATGCTCAAGAAATTACCAACACCGGTCGTTAAACTAGAATCTGAAATAGTAATGATTCCGAAACCTGGAAAAGATCCAACGCAGGTAAAATCGTATAGACCCATCAGTCTTCTATCTATACTCTCAAAGCTGTTCGAAACAACATTACTAAGGAAGTTAACTCCCCATATTACAAATAGCAATATTATCCCCGACCACCAATTCGGCTTCCGTAAGAACCACAGTACTATTGAGCAAGTGCACCGCATAGTCACAAACATTAAAATGGCATTCGAAAGGAAGGAGTACTGCTCGGCGCTATTTATAGACATTTCCCAAGCGTTTGACAGAGTCTGGCATCTTGGAATTCTATACAAAATTTGTGAAACTCTACCTAAAAACACTCATAAACTTTTTTGTAGTTATTTGTCAAATCGTACGTTTGTTGTTAAATCGAAAGACATACTTTCAAATTCGAGAAAAATATTGGCTGGCGTCCCACAGGGTAGTATCTTAGGACCAATTCTGTACGTGTTATTTACTGCCGATATGCCCACAACCAATGAAACTCTAACCTCAACGTTTGCTGATGATACTGCTTTCATTAGCATACACAAGGATCCTCTGATTGCGTCGGAAAAACTACAATACCATGTATATCTTCTCGAAAATTGGCTGACAAAATGGAGAATATCGGTAAATGCAAGCAAGTACATACATGTTACTTTTGCTCTAAGACGTGAACTTTACCCCACGATAAAAATCTTTAATACTCAAGTTCCACAGAAAGATACCGTAAAATATCTCGGAATGCACCTGGACTTACATGGAAGCAACACATCGATGCAAAAATCACACAAATTAAACTAAAAAAGGCCAATCTTGAGTGGTTAATTGTTATACGTTCTTCTATTAAATTAGAATATAAAGTCCTATTATATAAGACTATAATAAAGCCAATTTGGACGTATGGCATACAGCTCTGGGGCACAGCTAGTGCCTCTAACGTAAGTAAACTACAAAGAAGACAGTCGAATATTCTTAGATCTATTACAGATGCACCATGGTACATAAGGAACGCAAACATCCACAAGGACCTAAATATACTTACTGTTGAAGAAGAAATAAAGAAGCTTTGCCGCAAGTACTTAAACAAACTATCCGAGCACCCAAATAACTTGGCCCGCCAACTCCTACTATTCGGAGGACACGATAGACTGCGCAGACGTGACACTCTTTCTATCATATAGTTTATTTTTTTTTTTTTGTCTTACGCTCTCATTATTTTCAGCTCTTGTCTGGCCAATTGAACGTCGCCCACTGTTATACTTCTACAGGTAGTAGTATGCTAAATTGGGAGCTGGAAATCGAAAAGACTATCACTGTAGTCCGCGGGAAGATTAGTGAAGAAATCGATAAGACTATTACTGTAGTCCGCGGGATGATTAGATATAACTGTATCTAAACAAAGCAACATTATATCCGTAAGATTATTTCTGTAGTCCGCGATTCACTTAGATATATCTGTATCTAAACTAATCTTAACTACCTACTCAATCAATTCACGGATATAACTGTATCCACAAGCCCACAAAATAACACACATATATATCATAAAAAAAACAATAATAATTAAAGCATGAAAAAAATATGGGGTGATTGTATTGAAAACCTCCCTATAAAAATATTAGTATATAAGATATGAAACCTTATTGTTATATTCATTAAATATATGAAAGATTCAATAAATTAAACAATAAAAAAAATATCATCTATTCCGTTTCGCCACCACAAATGTACATTAGAAAAAAGTAAGTCAAAACGGAAAAAATCATGCAAAATAAAACATTACTATTGTACATTTCAAAAGTCAAAATGAAAATGTTAATATATCACATTTTTACGCGATTTTTTCGAATATTATCCTTTTCGGACAGGAGACAATTCCGAATTTGTATGATTCGTTAAAATCAGTCCAGCGGTTCTTAAGTTATAAGCGTAGTAACTAACACAACTTTCTTTTATAGATAGATTAAATTAATTAATCTGATAAAAAAAGTGTCTATAAGTGTTTAATATTAACTTTGCAACTCATAGTAATAATTGGTGTACTGTCTTTAAATCTTGTTTTGTGTTTAAAATTCTGTTAACATTTTAAAAATACCGCATATTAGGGCCTGTACGACGTACACCTACAAATTCAAAACTTGAAATAAACGGTGAATAATGTAGCCAATATCATCAAAATACTGTACATAGGGAGGTACCGTTATATAGGAGCTATACGAAGACCTGGACCTGCATAGGCTGCGAAAAAGGACCAAAGAAGGGAATGCCTAGTCCCAAAGGAATAGTTTCTGTGGAGAACACTGTTCACCAACCGGTTTCAGTTAATATCACTGATACAACTGAGACTGGACGTGAACAGTCGTATGTCAGTGTTGTTACACACCCAATTCCGGTTGTTGTTGTAGCAGTTTTAACATGTTCCGTTGTTTGTTTTCTGACTAATCCGGTTCTTCCTCAATGTCCAGGTTTAGGAATTCTGCTACCTTTATGGGCTGTAGCCATAGATCCTCTGGACGGAGTTGGGTACGTTTGGCTGGACAATTAAACAGGTGCAGCGTATTGGTGGTTAGGGTGACTCCCACGATAACACCCAAGCAGGTACTGACACGAAAGTATATGATTTTGCTGACGTAAGGGAAGAACCTTCGTCTCCTCATGTAAATGGTCCACAGGAGTCATGGGGAGGCACCCTGTTGCAGTTCTCAGGGCGGCATTCTGGCAGGTCTGAATACTTTCCCACTGCGTTGCACTCGTATTCGCCGACCACACTGGAGCCGCACAGACCGACCTATCGCTTTATAAGAGGTCAACAAGGTTTCCTTATCCACACCCCAAAAGCTGCCGGCTAGCGCCTTGAGGACCTTGTTCCTACTTTTCATTTTATCGCAAAATGCTGTGGCTTGCGCGGAAGACTTGAACATGCTATCGAATGTGACCTCAAGGATTTTGAGATCGGATATTTTCATATTCCTCGCATGGAAGAAGGCGGCAAGCTCCGCGAGTAGTTATTCATCCTGGCACATATGTCATCAACTACAGGACGCGACGCCATCTGGAGGGCGCGGAATTCCGGAAAGGTAGAGGTTAAACAGTTCAGGAGATATCACCCCACTTAGGGGAACTCCCTGTTTCACTATACGAGGCTTGGACTTCTTATTCCGGAATTCCACGTACGACTGGCGTCCACACATATAATTAACTAACCAACGTTTCAAACTTGGCCGGAGGGTAGTGTTCTCAACGTCCTCGAACAGCGTGGCATGGTTGACCGTATCAAAGACCTTTGATAGGTCGAGAGCCACCACTACTGTTCTGTGGCACGGCCTGTTCTGGTTGAGACCTTTACTGATATGTGTGGGTATGGCGTGCAATGCTGTTGTAGTGCTATGTAGTGGACGGAAACCGTGTTGATGGTAACAACTGAATAGCTTCCTCTGATACTGGGGAGGAGTAAGGCCTCGAGAGTCTTTGCTACTGGCGACAAAAGCGAAATTTTCCTGTATGATTCGCCTTTGCTGGTATTCTTGCCAGGCTTCAGTAGCGGGACAACACTGCCCATTTTCCAGGCTTCGGGAACTATGTGGGTGGCTAACGACAAGTTAAGGCCTTTGATTAGATACTCAACTCCCGGCGTATCCAGTTGCTTCAACATTACCATTGATATTCCGTCCGGACCCAACGCTTTAGATGACTTAGCGTTTTGGATGACATTCGCAACATCACCTATCGTAAACTGTGGAGGTACATCCTCGGCGGGAAGAGCTCTTATACGACGTAGTACTCTTCGCCTCGCCCTATCACTCTCGGGGTGCTCGACAAATTGGCGGTTAAAACAGCCAGCGCACCTCTTCGGATCAGTCACAGTTACGTCGTTAAATGTGACTGCTGTGCTATCATCCTTTTTCCCAGGGTTCGAGAGTGACTTTACCGTTACCCAGAGTTTACTCAAATCGGTTCCAATGTTGCAACACTTCAGATTGTCTAGCCACTTTTTCCGCTTATGCTCCTGTTGACTTCCACTGTCAGTTCACTGACTCTGGGATCAGTAGAGTTGGTACGTAAGAGATCATCACGCTCATTCGCTAATCCCGCTGCCTCTGCTGAGAAATTTGGTCTTACTTCGGGTATTCGACCAGCAGGTATATAGCGATGATGATGTCCCGGAAAATCCTTTCAGCAACCCGAACATCAGAAGGATTAGGCAGTTCTCTGAAGCGAAGGTTGGTGAACTCTCTGAACTCAGGCCAGTGGGCTTTCCCATGGTTAAGGAAAGTGCGGCGTTCCGCAGTTCCACACTTGACTGCTACCCCCATACATTCCATGGTCACTAGAGACTAGCTCAAGCGAGATAGGTCTGTATAACAGAATGGTGTAACAGGAAGGCTAATCCCCTACCTCCACTTCTGGTGCGATCTTTCCTTTCCGTTGTAACCATTGCAACGTTGTTAGCTACAATTTTCATTGAACTTGGTTTCCTGCACCGCTGCGATCTTAATATTCCTCCGGTTCATAAATTCCACTATCTCATCAATTTTTGCCTCGGAGTCCGTTGCCATTGAATTGCAAGAATGATGCACAATCCGGAGTTGGAACAGCAACATGTGGCGTTAGGTGCTGCGGTAAAGGTTGCTGTTCTGGAGTCTGCGGGGGAGTTCCGTACTCCGACGACGACTCGGAAGTTGACGACGAGGTCGTGGACTCACTGGGGACTACGTTGGTACAACACGAAGCAACATAGTCCCTATCGCTATAGTCTCGCAACCGGGTTAATCCGGAACAATTCATAAAATGCACCCATCCTCTGCATCCATTACATCGTACCGAGACTGATCTATGGTGAATGGTGTTTTGGCAAATCGTACATAACCATGGTCCGGGGTTTTCCTCAAGCCCGGCACGGACCAAAAGAATCCGGAGCAAGCATTCCGGGATGTGCTGATCCCAATACAGAAAAATAAACAAACACAAACATGTTTACACTGTGTTGGCAGCCGCTGGCCGAAACTGGAGTGTTGTTGTTTCGGGTCAATCCGGTGTCGTAGAACCCGCTGCCGTGGGATTGCCCAGTTCCGGTAGTTAACAGCAGTATATGTAAAGGGGGTAAATAATCCTGATGTTATGAGTATAGATAGTAAGGCTTCTAAGAAAACCTCTCAATCTACTCATGACATTCAGGAATTATCACTTCCTTCACTTATCACCAGTGATCCCGATACGGCTACTAGCAAAACCCAACCTGTCCAAAGAACTTTATCTATGGCTCCCGCCATGAAAATGATATTTGCGACAAGGTTTGCACCAGAAACAACGGCCGATGGCATAAACTATTATATAAAATCAAAAATTGAGGGAGATAACTTTTTGAGATGTTATAAGCTCACATAAGCTCTGCATTTGCTGAAAGTAGATCTTCTTTCAAAATCGTTGTGCCTGAAAACATTTTTGTTCATTTGATTTTAAAAGAATTTTGGCCTGCTAGGGCATTTATTAAAGAATTTCTGGAGGGATCCGATAATTTAGTTCATTTGCCTCTAAGACCAGATTCGGTGCCAAAAAACTAAATGACTAAATGAGACTGAAAGGAGGCTTAATACAAAATTAACCAGTTTATATACTAATAGGATTGATTTCTTTTATAATGTACTAGCTGGCCCGGTCCGCGTTGCCGGCCCGTAGTTTTTGTCTATTATGCATATTTGTCAAAGCATTATTATTCACAGATATGACTGATATAAGTGTTCACGTACTGGTCGATTAAAAGTGTTTTAAAAATGTTTTAATATATCTGTACCCATATTTAAGCCGTGGGCTTCAATATTTAAACCTTGGACTTGAAATGTGAGGATGTGCTATACAAATCTCCATGTAAGGGATCAAATTAATTCTAGTATGGTAAAAATCGTAGCAAAATTTTCCAGTCAAATGAGCAGTTATTTGGAATTTACTGTATTTTGTACACCTCATAATTGAGAGCTGAATGATTTAAGAATAGCCAAAGTTAATTACTTTTTTAACCAAATAGCACCTCAGATTGTGCATTAGAGTCGTCATCATTCCCCCTAACCATGTCGGTCTGTTTGTCCGCCAAAAGGTGGACTTGAGGGGGTTCTATTACATGGAGAAAATTCTAAAATTTGTAGACATGTTAAAATTGTTATGTAAGATTTCCACCCCTAATATACATTTTTAGCCAAATCCTTTGAAATATGGTAAAATCAGGAGGTACCTTTATATGGGCACTACTCCGAAACATCGACCTACATTGAAAACTTTCTTCTACCCCTTATAATCCAATATGACAAAAGGAGGCCAAATCAAAAATATAGCTATTTTACACCCATTACCGAAAGATGGGAATTTATTTTATTTGCCATTTAAATTGTAAGTTGGAGACCCCATAAAGTCTATCTTTAACTTGTTCGCGGTTTTTATAGCAAATGTTTAAAGATCCTTACAAAGCTTGTCAATAGAATGTACTATTTATTTAAAATTCGATTCCATTGATTTTTTTTTCGATTTTTTCCCGATTTGAGAATTTTTGCATGAGATCTTTTTTCGTGATTTTTTAGCGATTTTGAAAAAGTAATTATCTTTTAACTTTGGTGCGACCGTGTTAAATAATTTCGAATCATCTATTCCGTTTCGCCACCACATAATTCGGTACTTCACTTCCATGTAACCCGACATCAATTTCAGTTCTAAAGAAATCAAGTCAATTAAATAAATTGTTATTAATATTCGAATTCAAAAATTAAATTATAAAAAACAATACAAATGTACATTAGAAAAAAGTAAGTCAAAATGAAAAAAAATCATGCAAAATAAAACATTACTATTGTACATTCCAAAAGTCAAAATGAAAATGTTAATATATCACAATTTTACTCGATTTTTTTTTTTTGGTTATTATCCTTTTCGGACAGGAGACAATTCCGAATTTGTATGAATCGGCCCAGCGGTTCTTAAGTTATAAGCGTAGTAGCTAACACAACGTCCTTTTATATACGTAGATTAGTTTTCTCCGAAACTTGGATAAAAACATCTATATTTAATAGTGAAATTTTATGTTCAAAATATCAAGTATTTAGAAAAAATCGTGTTTGTAATAAAGGTGGTGGCGTCCTTATTGCAGTTGATATCAAATATACCACTAATTTAATTGATTTAAATGATTTTCTTGGTATAGAATTTGTTGGTGTTTCCATTGAATTTGGCAAATCTAAATTGTTTGTAACTTGCTCTTATATTCCACCTTCATCTTCACTTGACATTTAGAATCAGCATTTATCAGCAATAAATTTAATACCTGAAAAAGTAAAAGATTTCGATCGCATCCTGATTCTTGGTGATTTTAATATGCCTTTCATTAGCTAGCTTCTAATGCCAGATTCTGAAGCTCTGATTCCTTTGCCATCCGAAATGAACAGTACCCAATATAAATTTGAAGTTATAAATAGTTTTTGTAACTTAAATTTTTATCAGATAAACAGTGTGAAAAATTCCCACAGTAAAATTCTTGATTTGGCGTTTGTAAATATAACAGCATTTTGATATATTCAGAATTCCTCCAATATGCACTCCTAAAGATATGTAAATATAACACAGCATTTTGATATATTCAGAATTCTTCCAATATGCACACCTGAAGATATATACCATCCAACTTTATATATTTCCATGACTCACAGTTATGTAACTGAAGAAAGTCTGTCCGACTCATTTAAAACTGTCCTCAATTACAAAAAAAAAACTAATTTTCGAAAACTTAATACCCTCATTTCATTCGTTATTTTAAATAGATTTAATAAGGAATGTGTTCCAACTACTAGAGTTTAAAATTCAAATAAATATCCATGGATAACCCCAGAGTTATCAAATTTAAAAAATTCTAAAAAAGGCTTTTTCGTAAATATAAAAAATTAGGCTTAATAATAGACTATACAAATTACTCTGTTCTCTGATCTAAATATACTTTATAGTCTCGTAGATTGTACAATCTTCACCTCGACAAGATTAAAAATAATTTTAATTTTTTTAATAAATTTTGTTAACCTAAAATATCTTTTTATACTTGTAGTAGCTACATTCGCTCGGTTGGAAACGAGTGATGATTAGCGCTTAAGTGTATTGATGCCTCTTGCTTTTTTCCTCTCTACCTTGCTTAACTGTTGTTTAGCTTGTGTCTGAGGTACTAATTACTAAATTGCTACTAAATTTGAATTATTATTATTATTTTTTTTTTTTTTTTTTGTATATATATTACTATTCGTCCGGCCGATTATCGGAAGCATAGCTGGTTGCTACCGGACGCGTCCACAGGTTGCGGATAGTGGAACGCCCAACAGATATATAGGGCAGCTGCGAATAAATAAGCGCACTCGCGGACAACTCAGCGGTTCCGGGGGATCCCTGGTTCGACGAGGCGAACAACTGGCGCCTCGACTTATCCAGTGATCGGTGTTGGTCTACCGAGGAATAAGACCCCCTAACGCTGGGGTGTTACGTAAACAGTGCTGGGTGTTACGTAAACCGTGCCCATCAGTGTTCCTCGGTTTGCAGTCAGGGTACCGACTATATTCGTACGGTTGCCTCACTGATACCTGGGCGCCTCAGTGAGTAACAGGCTTAGTTGCCAAGTCCTTGCCATGGTAGAGAGGCTATGCCATGGTGGAACTCGTCTCCTCCAAGTCCGACCTTTTCACATGGAGAAGAACAACAATAACAAAAACAAACCCCCCAACTACCACCAATGACACCATTGCTTACAAGGAAGCAACGACCAAGGACCGGCCACAGGACATGATTTCCAACTCGGGAGGGGACGACATACTGAACTACAGTGACGTTATCCACGACAAGATCCAGCGACAAAGCGAACAATTGTCCTCCCTCCTGGAGAAGACAAAAACGCTAAGGCTCAGTCAGGAAAGTATTCCTTCTGGCTTTGGAGATGACTCGCCACTTTCGGATGAGGAACTGGACATCACGGTCATTTCCTCGTCTCAAAGTGGTAAGACATCTCAACAAGCCACCAAGAACACTCCCAGCGAGACTTGCGCAGAGTCCCAAAAACAGGAGGGACTAACGTCGGTCACTTCCGATGTCACCAGCCTCGATCGGCAAGACGCCATCATTGTAGGTACTGGCGGGGATCCTGCCACAAACCCTACCTCTCATGATGGCGCAGACCTAAAAGAGGCGAAAGCAAAGCGGGGCTATAAAAGGTCGGTAAATTACTGTAAAGAATTTATCGGCCAAGACTCCGCGCAGATAACGGAGAGAGAGAGGATTCTGATCAAGGTGAACTTCAAGGTAATTGCAAAGTTCGAACGGAACCACCCGCATTTACCAAGCTGTTCTCTTAACCAGACTTTTCTACCTCTCCTACAATCTGCTATCAGCAGTAGGGTAAACCAACCTGTGGTTCAACCCTCTGCTGAGGGCCCTGCGGAGGTCAGCAATTCCACCGCCGATAACAAGACCACCACGGTCGTTGTTCACGAGGTGACGGCTAATGCTGACACTGCTGGTCAAATCCACCTGCCAAAAAGCGCAGGAAAAATAAGGCCAAGAAACCGAAGCCCATTATAGCCGTAGCCCCTGCAGTTCCACCGGAAGCCGATACCTCTTCACGCCCAGCGTTGAAAAGGGGTCGGTCTACAGAAGAACCACACCCTGAGGCCAAGAAAGCATCCACGGGCCCGGCTTCTCGGCCTTTGTCCACAACTTCCACTCCGTCCGCTAGCAAGCCGGTCGTGACTAAGCCGCCCCCACCAGCCCCTTCAAGCTCTAAGCCTGACAAGGTCCACAAGGGAGAGGTCAAGTCATAAACGGGAGGCCAAACAGGACGGAAGAGGAAATACTCACAAACCATCTACCCGGACAATCTTCGGGTAGCAATCATCGACAAGGCTGAACCGAAAGGTAAAATCAGCGACAGTCGATGGTTGCTATTCGAAGATCGTCTGAGGGAGCTTGTCTTCACGGGAGAGGGTGACCCACGAAGTATGCAGTTCGGCAGTGCAACCCTTTACAAAGGCGTGAAAGTAATGTGCTGCGAGAACCAGGAATCTAAGGATTACCTGGTCACCGCAGTATCTGGCTTTCGCGATCTCTGGCAGGGATGTGATCTGGCGGCTGTATCCTTAAAGGACATCCCCTGCCGTAAGGTATTGACAGCTTGGGTGCCACCACCATCCGTGGATCCGGCACGCATCCTGACAATACTGGGCAAGCAGAACCCCAACCTCAAAACGGACAACTGGCGTCTTATCAGTTCAAACACTGAGTCATCAAGGTATCTATGGATACGGATGGCCAGGAATACCTTCAAGCTCGTGGGGGAAAACTGCATTTCGGCGCTGGATGGATCCGTTTCCGTCTAACGCCGTTGCATTAGGTGGAAGAAAACAGCGGCTACTTAGCATCATGCAGATTAATCTGCATCACTGCAAAGCACCTGCTGCAGAACTCCTCCTATCCCTCTCGAAAGCTGAAGTAGACATAGCTCTGGTTCAGGAACCCTATATTTTGATGATTTTATCGACAGTATGCACTGAACTTTTTCAAATTTCTCATTTGAAGTTGGCAATGGTTACATTAACTTGTTTTCCATGCAGATCCACGTTTTCCAAATTTCAATTGGAACCGATTTAAGTAAACTGTGGATAACGGTAAAGTCACTCTCGAACCCTGGGAAAAAGGATGATAGGACAGCAGTCACATTTAACGACGTAACGGTGACTGATCCAAAGAGGTGCGCTGGCCGTTTTAACCGCCAATTTGTCGAGCACCCCGAGAGTTATTGGGCGAGGCGAAGAGTACTACGTCGTAGAAGAGCTCTTCCCGCCGAGGATGTACCTCCACAGTTTACGATGGGTGATGTTGCGAATGTCATCCGAAACGCTAAGTCATCTAAAGCGTTGGGCCCGGACGGAATATCAATGGTAATGTTGAAGCAACTGGATACGCCGGGAGTTGAGTATTTAACCAAAGTCCTTAACTTGTCGTTAGCCACCCACATAGTTCCCGAAGCCTGGAAAATGGGCAGGGTGGTCCCGCTACTGAAGCCTGGCAAGGATGCCAGCAAAGGCGAATCATACAGGCCAATTTCGCTTTTGTCGCCAGTAGCAAAGACTCTCGAGGCCTTACTCCTCCCCAGTATCAGAGGAAGCTATTCAGTTGCTAACCATCAACACGGTTTCCGTCCACTACATAGCACTACAACAGCATTGCACGCCATATCCACACATATCAGTCGAGGACTCAACCAGAACAGGCCGTGCCACAGAACAGTAGTGGTGGCTCTCGACCTATCAAAGGCCTTTGATACGGTCAACCATGCCACGCTGTTCGAGGACGTTGAGAACACTACCCTCCGGCCAAGTTTGAAACGTTGGATAGTCAACTATATGTGTGGACGCCAGTCGTACGTGGAATTCCGGAATAAGAAGTGCAAGCCCCGTATAGTGAAGCAAGGGGTTCCCCAAGGTGGGGTGATATCTTCGGAACTGTTTAACCTCTACGGAATTCCGCGCCCTCCAGAATTCCGCACCCTCCGGCATCGAGATCGTAGCATATGCGGATGACTATACGATCATGGCGTCGAGTCCCGCAGTTGATGACATATATGTCAGGGTGAACGGATATCTCGCGGACCTTGCCGCCTTCTTTCATGCGAGCAATATGAAAATATCCGCCACTAAATCAACGGCCACGCTATCTACCACATGGACTGCGGAGATGAAAACACAGCTGAATGTGCAGGTCGAGGGTCACATAATTCCGACCACTACCTACCCCAAAATCCTTGGGGTCACATTCGATAGCAAAGAGCCTAAAGAAATGACTGATTGCCAAGTTTCGCCATTGGTCAGACCTGGGCTGTGGCAGATATCGATTTGCTCAGCCAGAGCCATGCCTCCCTGGTCATTACCTAGGACGGAATGTCATAGTTCATGATGGGCATTTAAATCCCATAGCACCAGACGGTTATTGCCTACTAAAAGTAAAGTGGTACTGGGCATATAACGTGGGGCACAGCTATTTAACGGCGAAATGTACACGTTAAGCACCTCTGCCTCGGCGGTTCCTCACTTTTTGTTTACTTAAGTGTATTAAAATAAAACCTGAAAATTAGAATTCTTCATAACTTATCATAACTCGACTAAATAAACCAGTGATGTCATCGAATCAAATGAAAATAATTCCATTAAATTTTTTGTGAACTATCTAAAGAACACTGGACTAAAGTCGTGGTGGAAATTGAAATTAAATAAATGTTAAAGATAGATGTTATATTAATTTTTTATTTATATTCAATTAACACAGTTACCTAGTCCATGGACGGTTCCAAAAACTTCTATACATGACTACTCTAAAATTATTTATAATATTCTTAATCTAAAAGACCTTAATTAAAATTTTTATTAACATTAAAACAAATTAACAAAAATAAAAAAAATTAACAATTTATTAAATAATAAGATGAATCAGCTATGCAAGAGAAATGCAAAAACAAACACAAGAAAATCATGAACATTATTAAACAATATTTTGATTGAAGTGATCATATAATTTACGCTTATACCATGAATTAAATATCTTAAGATTGGGCGGCAGATTGTTGAAAATAAGAGCAATTCTTACGTAGAAGGATTTTTCCAACAGAGGAGTCAAGCGTGGTATAAGTATTAACGGGTTCCTCACAGATCTAGAAAACAGATCCAAAAGAGAAAAGGTGTCCGCAATTTAAAGTTTTTGTAGAAGAACAACATTGACCTTAAATTTACAAAACAATCAAATGAACTACCAAGGAACTCATTCACAGAAGGAGATATAAGATCACGACGTTTAACACAAAAAACATATCGCATAACCCTATGAAACAATAATTTCAACTTACGAAAAACAAAACCACATCTACCCCCAAAAATCTCAATACAATATAACAAGTGAGGCATAATTAAGGCATAGACCAACTGAATAATTGAAATTTTCATAATTTAATAAAAATAAATTTAAAGTTTGTTGCCTTTATCTAAGGCAGAATGTCATTTATTAATTTTTTGCTAAACCCAGTGCGCTTCGCTACCCCTTTTGATTTTATATGCATTCAAAATATTCTATACGATTATTTATTTGTTAAAAAATAAAACAAATTCAAAAATTAAAAAAATAAATATTGTTATTCCTTAATGGAATGGTAGCAAAATACTTTTCCCCTAATAATCGTATCCTCAATTATATTGTTGTGTATTTTTTTACTGTTAGCATAATAACATTGCAAAGGCGTTCTGGTTCAATGCTTCTTAATAAAATCATATCCCAAAATTTACTTTTACACCAAATTCCGTCACAGCTTCCATATTCATTGAAATTGGCGTGTCAAATATGTGAAATCGGCCGAAATTAAAATCGGCAAAAATTAAATCATCTTGTAAATTAATTCATTCCTATCTAGTTGGACATAAACAGTATGTATATTACAGTGGTTTTAATTCTTGTATTGGTAATGTGACTTCTGGTGTACCGCAAGGATCGATTTTAGGCCCCATTCTATATCATATTTATATTATTGATATTGTCAGCATTGGAAAGTTCTATATGTAATCCTTACGTTTTTGTAGATGACATTTTTTGTTGTTCCCATCGTATTCTTCTGTAGACAAATAATAATGAATAATCATATTTATTTTATTTCAAATTTATTATTATCTAACAAGTTGAAAATTAACCCTTCAAAGACCAAAGCGTTATATTTTCATCCACGTAACCAAATTGCATCTATTAACAGTATTGCAATAAATGGTTCCCCTATTTTGTGCATTCTATGAAGTGTCTTGGCTTAATTATTGATTCTCACATTATCTTTACTAACCATATTAATGATATTAATGAAAAAGTGCGCCTTACTTTAAGAAGACTTTATAGTCTTAATTCTTTTACATCCTTAAATGTTAGAATACACTTGGCCAAATCTTTATTAATGTCCATTGTAAATTATGGCATTAAAGTTTTTTCTGGAACGTGGTCTTATAATCTTGATAGGATTAAAAAAATAGTGAGTAAAATTGTTAAATATATTTTTCATATAGGTATCCATATAGGTATCCAGGTATCCATGCTCTTCAATTAACACCAGTATTTATAGGTTGCAATTGTAGGGATTACATTAATCTGCGTACAGTTCTTCATTTTTACAAGTGTTGGTTCATGAGTTTGCATTTATAAATTCTACACGTTACATACAAATTGATGCTCCATTAGTGCGAACTTCTACTTTTTAACACTCCTTCGTAGTTCGTGTTTACCGACTCTGGAACTGTTTTCCATGTTCGCTGAGAAAATTTGGCTATTCTTACTCCATGGCATTCATACTGTAATTATTAACTATAGTTATAGTTGTGTTACTTACTGATTTAAACGATTCAGACAAATTCGGGATTGTCTCTTGGGAGAAAAGGATAAAATCATTCATTTAATTTTGAAAGTTTTATATGTGTAGTCTTTTTGGGTACTCCCCAAGCGGCAACGTACAAACTGTTATTTCTACATTTTATGTATTTATTGAGTAAAAAAGTAAAAAAGCTTTGGAAAAAAAAAACAATATTTTACCATGCACGAGCATTTTTTTTAATTTGATTAACTTTATTTAATTTAACTCGATTTCTTGAAAACTGAAATTGCAGGTGGGTTACATTGAAGTGTAGTACCGAATTATGAGGTGGCGAAACTGAATAGATAATGCCAATATAATTTACTTATAACTCCAGAATGCCATGAGGGTTTTTGACAATTCATACAAACATATCTTAGCATATGGTATCTTATCGCACGAAATTGTGCCAATAAAATGTGATTGAAAAGAATCTTTATGGTGTGAAATTTTTTCATTTTGACATACTATATTGAAACGTAAATTTTTTATTGTTTTGAATTCTGAATGAATATAATTAAAATTAAAAGAAGTGCGCAAATGGCTTTCATGTCTAAAATTGGCTATCAACTCCAGGACCCACTATGTAGGAAGATGCAAGCACATTTAAACAAATAAAAATACCGGCAAAGCGTTATGTAGGTCATTTCACTTCTTTCATGTGACAGTAATCCATCCAATGTCAACTCAAATTGCAAAATTTATTGGGACTTCAAACAGTGAAATCCCGAATATAAAGGGCGCAAAATAGCAGTCCCACCAGAAACTCTCCCTTAGCTTAAAAGATACCTTAAATCGCTTTTGCAGGTTATGATATAAGGGTGCAACCCGATTTCAAGTATATTTTACATTTTAACTATATTTTTCGTACTTATTTCAGCAAATGTTGGTAATTTAGGAAGAAACCATCCTTGCAAAAAATTATCACATATTGGTATACCATCATATGATATAAACTATTTTCGGGGTCTTGGACAATTCTAAGGGGGTAAAAAAAACCCTTCGCATAAAGTTTTCTGAATATGACCCCTCCTGGTCTTGACCAAATTCATCAATTGATTTGGCAAAAAAAATATTGTATTTAGGCTACCCTGGGATAGAGAACCATCTTACAGATAACTGTCCACATAGGCATTTATTTAAGTATAGTCCCCACATTAGTGTATCTGCAAGTCCACATTCTCAACTAATGTCAGGTCAGAAAATAAAAATAAAAATGTTTTGTAATTTTTCTTCTATAAATCTAAAATTTCATTTGATTTGCAAAAAGTTTCGTTTTGGTTGGAAAAAGTTTCATTTCGGTTGCAAAAGGTTTAATTTCCGCTGCAAAAGGTTTCATTTCCACTGCAAAAGGTTTCATTTCCACTGCAAAAGGTTTCATTTCCGCTGCGAATGGTTTCATTTCAATTGCAAAAGGTTTCATTTAATCTGAAAATGCTATATATGAAAGAAATTCCGAAATGCCAAACTGGGACTCATTCAGTCGAAAATTTTGGCAGAAACATGAAAAAATTACGAATCGAATATCACGGGACCGAACATTTGTTTATTCGTCATTGAATTATACTATGATGAAAAATATGGACTATTTAAATGACAAGAACAATTAATTCCCATCAGTGCTTTACTATACTTTAAAGAGTTTCACATAACAATTATAAGTTTTTATGGGCAATTTGTGAGAATTAAATCATATCAACTATGACCATAGTTCTAATTTAAAGTAATTGAATGTAATATCCTCCTCTGAATTGATTTCTACTAAATTTTCCGTGGCGTTTGTGCTTTTTCAATTCAGGATTTTATTACCCATTTGGTGCACAATTGACATGATATCGGATCAAGATATATATGGGAGCTTTATACAAATCTGAACCAATCTCGATAAAATTTGGTAATGGTATTTCTGAACTGTATTTGATATATTTTGACATATTACGGCTGCGGAGGAAAATATACCATACTATTTGGGCTGATATTACAAGTTTCGTGCACAATAAAAGGCAAATCGGACGAAGATATATTTGGGAGCTATGTCTAAATTTTGACCGATTATCTCCAATTTAAATATAGTCTGTCCATGGTCAAACAAAATGAAAAATTTCATTTCATGCAGATCATAATTTTTCATTTCATGCAGATCATCTCGTTTCCTTTTACAAACAAATGCACAAAGACAATACCCTGACCAAAAAAGTATTTGGATTCACAGTGCTATTTAGAAGAAGAATAAATATCAAAATAAAACCACTCCACGTCCATTTTTATACCCTCCACCATACTATGGAGGGTATATTAACTTTGTCATTCCGTTTGTAACCCCTCGAAATACTCATGTCAGACCCAACAAAGTATATATATTCTTGATCAGCGTAAAATTCTAAGTCGATTTAGCTATGTCCGTCTGTCTGTCCGTCTGTCTGTTGTAATCACGCTATCTTTCGAATGAATTGAGATATATGGCTAAAATTTTGCACACATGTTTATTTTTCCAGTAGGCAGGTTAAGTTTGTAAATGGACCATGTAGGTCCACGTTTTCATATAGCCCCCATATAACGGTACCTCCCTATATTCAGTATTTTGATGAGTTTAGCGACATTATTCACCGGAATTGTTTCAAACTTGGTATTTGAAGTTCCAAATGGATACTTCAACCTAAGATAGAAAATTGTCTGTGCAAGTCCATGTCTTCGTATAGCCCCCATATACGGTACCTCCCGATATTCGATATTTTGATGATTTTAGCGACCTTTTTCCCGGAAGTAATTTAAAATTTAGTATTTGAAGTTCAAAATGGATACTAATCCTAAGACAGAAAATTGTCTGTGCAGGTCCACGTCTTCGTATAGCCCCCATATAACAGTACCTCCCGATATTCGGTATTTTGATGATTTTAACATTATTCACGGGAATTGTTTCAAATTTGGTACTTGAAGTTCAAAATGGATACTACACCCTAAGACAGAAAATTGTATGTGCAGGTGCACGTCTTCGTATAGCCCCCATATAACGTTACCTCCCTATATTCAGTATTTTGATGATTTTAGCGACATTATTCACCGGAATTGTTTCAAAATTGGTATTTGAAGTTCGTTATGGGAACTACAGTCTGTGACAGAAAACTGTCTGTGCGGGTCCAGGTCTTCGTATAGGCCCCATAAATCAGTACCTCCCTATATTCGGTATTTTGACGATTTTAGGTACAATACCCACCGAAATTGTTTGAGATGTGGTATTTGAAGTTCGTAATGGATACTACAGCTTGTGACAAAAAATTGTCTATGCTGATCCAGGTCTTCGCACAGCTCCAATTTAACGGCACCTCCTTATATACGATATTTTGATGATTTTAGCTACATTATTCACCGTTTATTACAAGTTTCGAATTTGAATATGGTAATGGCCCCAATATAACGGCTATATTCGGTATTTTTAAAATTTTAACAGAATTTTTTAAGGATTTTATTTTTGAAAATTTCCAAATTCGTTTCAAATGGTGGAGGGTATTAAAAGTTCGGCCCGGCCGAACTTACTGCTTTTTAACTTGTTTTTTTTTTTTTTAATTTTTCGGGTTTCACGAAATTCTTGGGTCCCGGACATTTGACCCAAAAGTCCGAGTGCAAAAACTTTATTAACCTTCGCAGTAGTCAACATAGGTAACATTTGACTGCTAAAAATGAATACCTATCTAACAAGTGGTACATGAACCGATTCGGGAGTTATAGCAAAACAATGGATTTTTTGGGACCAGGATTTTTTACAAAAACTACTTTTCCGTTTAAAAATCGCTACATGTACACAAGACTTAGGACAGCATTTGGAGTATAAAAATATCGAATTAGAAAGAATTAATTAAGGTATATGCGTAGCATTCTTTATTAAAATGATTAACTAATTTCCAAAAAAGGAATATGATATTCCGTATGTATTATTATTAAACCGAAGGAAGGAAGTTGTACAAACCCGCAATTAACAATTAATATTTTTGTGCCGAAAATTTAATTCTAGTAAAAAATCCAGCAATAAATAGATGGACCATATACGTAATATAACTTGGAAAACTTTTAATTGTGCAGGAGTTTACGGGTGCAAGATGTTAATTTCAAGAAGTTGGAAAATGGTTTAACAAAATCGTTTTATTGCATACTTACATGACTGTAACAGTTGAAGAGTTACGGTAAATATCAGGGAATTAACTACCAACCGAAAACACAATTCTAACATTCTGCTCTTCTTACAGAATCTCCTTTGTAATGAAGATATTTCCTATGAGAGAAATTCAAGTCGATATTTCGCTGAATATTTATATCAACGTATCCTTTTATCGATTCATTCGATGAAATGGTATAGACATCTCAATTACTTATATGTAGGTGGAGCATATACAGCAAATTTGTAAGATTTGTAGAAACATATTAAGTACTTTGCAAATAGAAACTCAAATGTTGTTTTATAATTAATTAATTCGCAATTTTGTCTTCATTTTATGTTTAATTCGAAACACTTTAAAAAATATATTAATTGTTTTTCTCCGTTTTCAATTTTTACTCCTTCTCTTAAGCAAAGACTCTTATTTAGGGATACGAACAAGAATCTCAGTTAGGGATACGTAATTCGATTTTCGACGAGTTTACTTTAGTATCAAAAGAGCACAGAAGAACCCCCTTATAGAAGCAGAGAGCCAGCCATCGTAGATTAACGAGGTAACCTTATCAGGCCAGCGGAGAGAAAATTTAACAAATTTTTGCAGTCTGAATTCGCCTCAAATATTCACATAAATATCTTCGAAAGGGGAAAACATTTAGTAAAGCTAAATTTGTATATATGTTCCTGGACGAAAAAATTGGATAACTTGTGAAATGTACAAAGCAAAATATTGTACAAATTGTAATTTTTTGCTGATTCGTAATGCGTGTTAGAATTATAAGAAGGTAGAAGCAAAACTACAACAAATACTATTCAACAACAGCCACATCAAGGTAGATCTAACCAGCGTACGAAAATAAACTATTGAAAACGTTTGCAATCGTTTTGTTCTGTATTTTCCCGAAGTACGAAACAAAACCAATACTCAGCTAACGGCACTTGTTTTTTGTTTTGTACTGTTTGTGTATGTGAGTAGAAACAAAAACAAAACTGAAATGTACTCTGCTGGATGACGCAACATTGAAAACAGAACAGTACAATACACATTGCAAGCGTTTGCTTGTAAATATATTAACTCATTACAAATAATATTGAAAGTAATATTAAGATGAATTCATGTATTTTTATTCATGTTTGAAAAAGTTTTAATAAAATAATATTATAAAAATGGTTAAAAAATAATTTGCCTTCATATTCAAATGCTCCATTTACTTTTGTTAATAAAATATGATCCAAGTTTTTTGGTGTTAGACGAAAACAATCTCTCCACGCTTACTTGTGTACATGGAATCGATAAAAATTGAATGCAATTGTTGTTAGGGTATTGTTTTCAGTTGTCCTGTAGTATATAATATTTACATTTTTTGCTAATCTGGGCTGTCTTTCATAAATTAGGAGGTAACGTTCAATACTTTTTATGTGTGACTCACTGCAGGAAGGTCTATCACAAGTTTTAAGGTAAGCTTCAAGTGCATTTTCAGTATTACTTGGTTCGGTACAAGAGGTTGAATTAGAAAATTCAGATTTAGAAAAATATGCAGTGTACAATTATTTCCTGAAAAATATATGAAATCTTAAATGGCCGGTCTTCTGTCATACGAAGTGGTCTGCCATTTTTAGTAAACAACTCCACTATAGCATTTTCCACACTTTTCTTATCAATTATGCATGACATTTTTAATACAGTTTTATTAACTGGCTGTTCATTTTCCATTTATATGTAGTTTTGATAGATTAGGGTGTGCAGTTTTTAAGTACCTTTCTAAATTACCTTCATGTCAGCATAATGTTTTATGGTAGTCTCCGTTTCTGCGCATAAATCGTTTATTTTAATCGTCGAAATCAAAGATTTCTAGTGTTATATCATTTTTTGGACGCGGCATGGTCTTACAAAGTCGCGGCTTGGTCTTACAAATTTTCAGCTGCTAATTGTCATCGTAAATAAATATAGGTAGATTTATTAGTGTAAACAAATGTGAACAATTTAATGTGAACCATGGTAGAAGAATATAGGTAGACGCTTCGACACAGCTGCTGGGACAATGAACTGTCAAACCAATTTTGGAATTTAAATTTTTGAATGAAAAATTACTCAAATTTGTAAAAATTATTAAAAAATGCTTATTATAACAATCTCCGATTGGCGTTGTGTGGTAAAACATAGACAAATGTACTTATTTTTGCAGAAATATTTAAAAAAATTTGACATATCAATGTTCCCAAGGGTTGATGCATCTACCTGTATTTTTCTACCATGAATGTGAACATTGAAAATTCAAAAATGCTATAATAATACTTTAAAAATAAGTAGATATTTAAATAATGTTTTGTACAATGTGATTGGTGTCGTTTTTATTATAGTTAAAAAAGTTTAACAAACAAACAAACAAATTTTTAATTTAAATTTACATTTTTGACAGTTCATTGTATCACTAGCTTTTTGAATACACTCAGTGTTGCCAGTATTGTGCAAAAATATATAGGCAGTTTTGTTTGGCGATGGTCTGAATGATGTAGCAAGAAAAAAAATAAATTTGTTTAAAATAGAATATGGAAAACGTTTAACAATACTTCGACTTTTCACCAAGAGAAAAACTTATAATTATGTCTAGCATACAACGGAAAAATATATAAAAATATTATTTAGAATGGCAACTCTAAATACACCAGTCATAATTTCGCTCAGCAAACGTTTGGAAACGTTTCCTGGTGATTTGTTCGCAAACAGAACAGATTGGCAACTCACGGCCATAGTACATTAAAGCAAATGTACTGTTTGTGTATTTCTGGCATTGAAAGGTTTGTGTTTTTGTTTTGTATGAAGTACAAAACGATTGAAAAAATTTTAAAAGTTTGTGGCTTCGTGTGAGCGGTACGTTAATCGTTTCGTTTGTTTTGGATCCAACAGTTAACCGCATCGGCGAATTGCTACAACAAAGCAACTTTTGTGGTACCCTCAAATGTCAAAATTGACATCTAAGGCGAAAAATAGATATTCGCCGTGATATTTGAAGTTTGCGGCAAATTTGCTACAGCAAATCAGAAACGAGGTGACTGTTTACATTTTATGTTGTGTATGGAAATTAAGCCAATTAATAATACGACTCTCGGGGACCATTGCAAAGTTCCCAAGTTAATAGTTAGCCCTCGAAGTGTTTATACAAGCCCACAATTGTAATATCTTCTACGTCTGGGCCGCCTGGAAATGTCCACGATAAATTACATTTCAAGGCCAGTGTTGAACATATTCTCAACACCTAGGATTTAAATAAAATAGCACCACATGACATGGATTCACCCGCCTACATCTCCAGCGACATTGCCCAAAATGTATCGAATGTTAACAGTGTACATATGCAGCAGCAGTAACAACAATTCTCGATTCGTTCCATGCAAAATCAGGACACCAACACTCCAATGAATATGGCCACACATACACCACACATTCAACAACAGCAGCGTCAGCTGGGCTGATGCGGCTACCTAATAGATATGCCTTGGGCCACTTAGTACTTTGTAAATGCATCATAGTAGAAGAATGCAGGCATTCCCATCGACAGAGCCGCTGGAACAAAGAACTGTCAAACTTATTTTGAAATGAAATTTTTTAATGAAAAATTGTGATGAACTGTAAGCATGGTATAATAACAGGAGGTAAACAAATAATATATTTTTTGTGGCCTTATTATCACAAAACATTTAGGGTGTAAGTACATAAGAAGCTTGAAGTCATGGCTAGGCACATTTTGTGATATTTCATAAAGGGATTGCATTAATTATAATTTGATATTAATATGCCTAGCCACGACTTCAAGCTTTTTATGTACTTACACCTTTACGCAATTTGTATATGTGTGTATTTTGCTTTCAATAAAAAATAACAAATAAAGGTTATAGAACAATAAATTTTAAATGGATTAATTGAATTAAATGTAGAAAACATGTTTTTTAATTTTCCCCATGCTAGAAGTTTTTTTTTATCAATTTTAACGATTTTGTATAAATTTTCATTCAAAATGTTCAATTTCAAAATTGGTGTGACAGTTCATTGTTCCAGCAGCGATGTCGGTGCGACTACCTGAATTCTTCTACCATGATTTTTCTTTCAGATTAAGTTTTATGCTAGACTATGAAAATTTTCATTAATGTGAAAATGAGTTTATAGGCAAGAGGTATGAAGAGGGTGAAACTATGTACACAAACTTCTGTAATCTGAAATTATTCCTTGTGCTTAAATTCGTAACTCTCAAATCAAGATTGCTGGGCGTCATTTCTTTGATTCCTTTCATTTTAATAGAAAATATCAACATTTTTCATATGAAAAAAATTGTGCGTAGACGTCGATGAAAATGGGAAAACATTTTCAATGAAATTTTTCATAGTCTGGCATAAGACTAAGTCCTGGTAAAATTAAGAAGGTATTGTCATTTCAAATAATAATATCAAATTTTATTAAATAAAAAAGTTAAGTTCGGCCTGGCCGAACTTGTAATACCCTCCACCATTTTGAAGGAACTTGAAAATTTTCAAAAAAATCCGTAGAAAAATAACTGAAATGAGAACCCTTATATGGGGGCTATACGAAGACGTTTTCTTTCGTAAGTAATTTTTTGTTACAAATACAAAATTTGAAACAATTCTGGTTAAAATACCGAATATTAGAAGGTACCGTTATATGGGGGCAACACGTAGACATGGACCTGCATGGACACTTTTCATACATTGTAGTACCCATTACGAACTTAAACTACGAAATTTGAAATATCGCTAAAATCATCAAAATACCGAATATCGGGATGTATCGTTATATGGAGCTATACGTAGACATGGACCATGGCCGTAGTACCTATTATGAACTTAAAATACGAAATTTAAAATAATTCTGGTAAAATATATCGCTAAAATCATCGGAATACCGTATATTCGGATCTATCTAATCTAATTATAATCTATATATATATAAATATAATTATGCGCTGATCAAGAATATATATACTTTGTTGGGTCTGATATGAGTATTTCGAGAAGTTTCCAACCGAATGACAAAGTTAATGAAGTTTAACATTAATGAAGCTTGTACATTTTTGGAATTTCAATCATTAAATTCAAAATGCAGTACGAGTATTCCGAAAATTATTAATTTTAATTATTTCACACTCTTTCCCCAATTGTTTAGTTCTCAGCGGTCCTACATAGACAATTTTCTACTATAGTGACTAGAATGCTTTGCGAAACATTTTAACACACTTTAAATTGGAATAACTTACGTTAGAAAAGAATTCTACAAGATTCAAAAGAATCTAGCCCACACTCTCAGAGAAGAGAACAAAGTCGCTACTGTCAATGTCGAAACCTGATCTAAAACTTGTGGTGGGTATTATCACAGGTCACTGTAAGGTGAGGGCAATGATCTCGAAATGGGACAGCGATGACATTGACTACTGTAGGATCTGTCATGATGAAGAAGAAATCGAGACAGCCGAACACTTGCTCTGCCACTGCCCAGCACTCATTAATGTGAGACACAGACTGGTGGGAGAACTAGTTTCACATGATCTGTCTTCTTTTTCTAACACTGATCCTATAGCAATCCTTCAATTAGCCAGAAGATTCAATTGGCTAAAAAAGGAGACGGCAAATTCTTCAGCCGTAGATCACACTCTATAACTCTATCTCTTATCTTCACCCCCTCTATCAACCACTTCTTCCTTTTTTCTTACTATTCTTCTAGGATGAACACAATGGACCTATAGGACTCCGAGTGGAGCGGTTGCCATATGGTAACTGCGAGTCCTTTAACCTAACCTAAGTTAGAAAACATGGTTAAATATGGAAAATATGGCCGGTCAATATTTTAATACTCACCACCATTTGAAAGGAAGTTAAAAAATGTAAAAAAAATGCACCGAAAAATACCACCAAAATGAGAACCGTTATATGTGAGATATAGGAAGACGTGGACCTGCATAAGTAAAAGAAAATTGAATATTTGTTAATACCGTTATACACACATTTTCAATTATATCGGTACTATAGGTAAACGTGGACCTATTTAGACAATACTCTGCCATAGAAAGTATATATAGTAAGTAAACTTTAAATTGCCAAATTCGATCTGTAGAAGTTTCTGCTACGATAAACAATTTTTACATTATAAAATCGAAAAAACTAGCAAGCTCTTGCAGTCTCTGGAAAAAACATGTTTTGTCCAGAAATACAGGAACGGAAAGCTGGTAAATATTTTAAAACGAAAAAAAGAAACAAGTAACATCTACTGCATTCACATTAAACGGACGCGTACATGAGAAATGTTTTGGTACCGATGTCCATAGTACAATAAAAAGTAAGTGTGCACGACCTCTACCAATTTTGTGCATGGTACAAAAAGGGAAAGATAGAGCTACCAACTGATTACAAATTTTTCTAACAGTCTGTTCCACGATATCGAAAGAAAATTTGTGCGAACGAAAACTAGTCACTCACTTTCGTATCAGAATGCGTTCCACTAACATTCGTTCGTTCTTTCACATAGCCTTACGTGACTTAGTGTTGCTAAATATACATTTTAAAAAATTAATCGCGAAATTAAACAAAAAAGGGTCAAAATGACAGATTTAAACGCCAAAAGGCTGTAAAAAATACAACCATACGTTAGATGGCTCTGCCTGAACTGACAATTTAGTTGTAAATAAACAAAATAACATTTCGAGTTTCCCAAAAATTCTGCTCAATTTATTTGTGTTTAAAAAAATAAATAATAATAATAATATATCTGTTGCCCTATATTTTATGGATGATGTGAAGGAACCTGATGCTTCCAAATATTGGCACTCCTCTGGTGAACTCAGGATTCTTCTCCGTATGATCAACTACAGCCCACAGCTGTATAGTAGATGATTATTTCATGCTGGAATTGAAAAAATAAAAATTATATTTGTTATTGACATATTATAATTGGCATTATTATTTTTGCATACCTTTTGTTTCCATTTTCAATATTTATGTTGAAAGAATTCTCATGAATTACAATTAGACGACAGTAATCACACAAGTGACTAATTTTGATGTTCGTACAATAAAAACAAAAATCAAACAGTTTCAAAGATATTGATCATTTTTGCCGAGGAATTGAAAGATTGGCCAGTTTGGATCATATTTTTTAAAGAAAATCTAAGTATTTCATTCATTTATTCAACGCATTTGATATATGAGGAAAAATATCAAATAAAGCATTTTCAGATTGAATGAACCCTTTTGCAATTCAAATGAAACTTTTTGCAGCGGGAATGAAACCTTTTGCAGTGGAATCGAAACCTTTTGCAGTGGAAATGAAACCTTTTGCAGCGGGAATGAAACCTTTTGTAACCGAAATGAAACCATTTGCAACCGAAATGAAAGTTTTTGCAAATCAAATGAAACTTTTAGATGTTAAGAAGGAAAAATAACAAAACATTTTTATTTTTAGTAGGTTTAATATTAAATCAACTAATTATAACTAATATATAGTTAAAGAGGAATTTTTATTGATTATTAATATTTATTTTTTTATAAAATATTTTCTTAAAGCTTCCATAAAACACAAGTGTAGATGCAGAAAGATTGAAAAAAGTTTTTCAAGGTATTTTTTTAAGGACCCGAATTAGGTATATTTTATAATCTCCTCCATGGAAAGGAGGATATATTAAATTTGTCATTCGGTTTGTAACGCCTCTAAATATTCGTCGTAGATCGCATACAGTATATGCAATCATGATCATAGTTGATTTAATGATTTCCACTTATCTGCCTATTGAACTCTCGACTGCTCTATCTCCATAATCAGTAAAGCTGCGAAGCGGGAATCCTTTATTAGGTAAGATTAATAGTATACTATAACTATAAAAAATTGTGGTAAAGCTTAATTTCACATTTCAGTCCTGGCATAGGTATGGTATGGCCAAAATTTGTTTAAATTTCTCTTTTTAGCGTTAAGCATTTGGAATTTAATAATATGGAAGCATTTTATATCAAATCAATAAAGAACCATTTGTTATTACAATAATTGAAAATGTAAGAAATAATATAAATAAATGTAGATATTTATAATCAATAAAAAATCATCTTTGTCAATATATTAGTTATAATTAATTGATTTAATTTAAAAACTACTAAAAATAAAAATATTTTGTTATTTTTCCTTCTATAAATTTAAAAGTTTCATTTGATTTGCAAAAAGTTTCATTTCGGTTGCAAATGGTTTCATTTCGGTTGCAAAAGGTTTCATTTCCGCTGCAAAAGGTTTCATTTCCACTGCAAAAGGTTTCATTTCCACTGCAAAGGTTTCAATTCCACTGCAAAAGTTTTCATTTCCGCTGCAAAAAGTTTCATGTGAATTGCAAAAGGTTTCATTTAATCTGAAAATGCTATAAATGAAAACAACTTGATGCACAAAATTATGAATAATTATGACGGGAATAGGGCATAGACTTAAGGTAAGAATACATAAGACGCTTTTTGATTGGCTTAAGTCATCGGCTGGCTTCTTCGGAATGCAAAAACTACCAAATTTTTGTCAAAACCAGTTTTCTAGGCCGTCCTTAAATATGCCGTAAATGCAGCGGCCAACAAATGTTTTCGTTACCAACATTAACTCATCGTTGTCACTATCGCGTTGCCATCTACGCATGATTACATCGATGCTGCCATTTAAAATGCACACCATACTATGGTGGGCAGTGTGACCGCTGGAAATTTTCAAAAAGTATCACAAATAGTATCATTTCTTAAAAAAGTGGCACATATCACTTTAAATGGTGACACAGAAAGTGGCATAATTTATTTCACATTTTATTTAAAACAAGTAAAAAAGTCGTAATTTCGGCCGGGCCGAACTTTAAATACCATCCACCATGTGATAAAAATTTGACAATTTTCACAAAAAAACTAAATAAAATCGGTTAAAAATTCTGTTAAAATCTTAAAAATATCGAATGTAACCGTATATTAGGGTCTATACGACGAGGTGGACCTGCATAGGCAAATTTTGTCATAAGCTATTATAATATTTAAATGCGAAACTTGAAAAAAATCTGTTTATAATGTAGCTAAAATAAATAAAATACCAAATATAGGGAGGTGCATTGGGGTTATAAAACGTGGACCTGCACAGACAATTTTCCATAATAGGCTGCATAGGCTGTAGTATCCATTACGAAGTTAAAATACAGAATTTGAAATAGTTCCCGTAAATAATGTCGCTAAAATCATCAAAATACCGAAAATCGGGGTACCGTTATATAGGGGCTATGAGAAGACGTGGACCTGCATGGACAATGTTCTGTCATAGGCTGTAGTATCCATTACGAACTTCAAATACCAAATTTGATACAATTCCAGTAAATAATGTCGCTAAAATCATCCAAATGCCGAATATCGGGGGTACCGTTATATGGGGGCTATGCGAAGACGTAGACCTGCACTTACTTCAACTTACTTCATTTCGTTCGGAAGCTAGAGTGATTTCCACAGACGAAGAGACGGACGCACATTGATAAATCGAAGTAGAATTTTATGCTGAGCAGAATATATTTTTTTTGGGGTCTAAAATGTATATTTCGAGGTGTTACAAACGGAATGACAAACTTAATATACCCTTCCTACTGTATAAAAAAGTGGCACAAAAATTCAAAAAAGTGGCTCTTTTAGGATCAAAATGAAAAAGTGGCACAAAGGTATCAAAGCCCAAAAAAAGTGGCAAAATTGATACTTAAGTAGCACAACGGTCACGCTGATGGTGGGTATGTTAACTTTGTTCTTTCGTTTGTAGGACATCGAAATACTTATGTCAGTCCAAACAATGTGCATATATTGTAACATTCTAAGTCGATTTAACGACGTCTGTCTGTTGTAATCAGGCTATCTCTCGAACGAATTGGGATAGAAAGCTAAAATTTTGCACACATGTGGATTTTGCCACTAGACAGGTAAAGTAAATGTGTCAAGTCGGACCACGTTTTCGTATAGTCTCCATGTAACGCTACCTCTCAATGTACGGTATATTCTTGATTTTAGTTACATTATTCGCCGGTATCTCCTTTTTTCGGTATTTTGAAGATATTAGCGAATTTATTCAACGGAATTGTTTTAATTTCGTATTTGAAGATTCTAACGGCCACTATAGCCTATAACACTAAATTGCGTATACAGATCTTCGTCTTCGTATAGGCTCCATATATATTATATATTTTTAAGTTTTGAAGAGATTACTGTAATTATTGTATAGCCATGTTTAATTTTAGATCAACTTTAAACTTAAAAAAATAATGATACTCAACGTTTTTCCATTTAATAGGAATTTCACTAATCAAACACAAACAAAATGAATGAATGTCATCGAGTTTTCCTGTATTCAGGAGTACATATAATATGTATCTCTGAATCATGGTTCCAATATGAAATTGAAGATGGTACATTCAATATACATGGGCATATACTTTTTCGTGCATAAATGCATTTGCATTTATGTTATGAATGAAATAAAATGTATGGTTGAGCTGAAATCAAGTTCTACCAGCTCAAGCGAATATATATTTCTGGAAGTCATATTAAAAAGATATCGCAAAAATTATTGTTGGTAGTTTATATAGACTCATGGCTCAATAAGAAAGGTTGCTCAACTTCAAAGAAACCAGGAAAATGCAACTCTGTGCTGGAGTCTTATAGTGTCAAATAGACTTTTAAATATGCAGTAGTAGGCTTTGTTTGTGTTTATTTTTTTTTTAACAAAATTCTTATATTGGGAAAAATCCGCGAAACAAGAATGGAAGTTCAGCATTTATTTTACAACCTTATATTATTGTATTTTTTATTCAAAACAATACGCACACATAATGTGTATATGTTTTGACATAATAAGGACACCAAAAGAAAAAAATTGTATTTGGGGGTAGATTTGTTCTACCTTCTGTAATTGTGTCATGTATAGGCTAAACAATATATGCTGGTTATTTTATTCTCGTATAATCTATTATACCCGATCATTTTGTTATGCACATAATTTTTACAAACCGAATACATAAAGACATCTTACACAAGTTACCTGCTTAAATGTTCCTCATAAGGAACAATTTTATATCGAGAATTCAAGATGCTTAGTTATAACCCAGGTAGATTTAACAGGTAACCGCATTGGCGAATTGCTACAACAGAGCAACTTTTGTGGTACACTCAAATGTCAAAATTGGCATATAAGGCGAAAAACTTACATTCGCGATGACTTTTAAATTTTGCGGAAAATTTGTTTCAACCAATCTGAAAAGAGGTGTGGTGGTGTGTGGACTCTCGGGGACCACTGCAACAGCCCAAAGTTGATAGATAGCCCCGACATGTTTTTTCAAGTCCACAACTGTAATAAATTCTACGTCATCGACAAATACCACTAATATTCCAGCCAATGTTGGTTACACCGACTCCAGCACATGCCACAACAGTAGCAAGTGTTCCCGATCAAATGGTTTTAAAGAAAGAACATAGCATAGCTAGTAGCCATTTGGTGGATACGAGCTTCCTTTGGTTTCAGAGCTGATGCAAATTCCCCAAAAAGGGGTTAGCAGGGGCTAGTGGAAGTATGGATAAGACCAACTGAGTCATAGCTCTCGTGAAAAACTGGATCAGCAAATGATAATACCGACACATTTACCTTTATGTTTGAATCGCCCAATCATGAAAAAGTCTCCAACTATGAAATGGAACTGATGAATCTCTTTCATTCCCGAAACAGATTACCCCTGTGTTGTACGCATGCATTCAATGGAATTTGCACGCATCCGAGATTTGGCGCAATTCAGTGAGTCTATGGTTATCTGTTGTACCAAGGAAGGTGTAAAATTTTCGGCATTTAGCGATGTTTGTTCCGTAAATGTTAAATTGGCACAAAGTTCAAGTGTGAACAAAGATGATGAGGCAGTCATTATTGAAATGCAAGAGTCTATCCCCTAACTTTCGCCTGTCTTTACCTAATTACCTTCACCAAGGCCAGTCCTTTGTGTGGACAAATGTACCATTGTCGGCCGATGTACCATTGGTGGTTGAGTATCGTATACAAGATTTGGGTCATATACGTTATTATTTGGCGCCTCAAATTGAAGACGACGAAAGTTAAGCAGTTCAGGGGAGTGAAGTGTCCAAAAAATAATTAGTGTTATTAAAATATATTGACGAATATTTATTCATTTTTAAAAAAGTTTTTATTGTAAAACACTTTTTGAAAGCAGACATAAACAAACTTTGTTTTTATTATTTTGCAAATTTCGGGCGAATTCAGCATTGTAACAACTTCTTTTGGCATTTAAAGGTGCCGTCAGCTGCGGCGATGCTACTACCTAGTAGATCTACCTTGGTTATAACATAATAATACAGTCCATAACCATGGTGCAATAAGGAGGTAGAACAGCTTCGTAAAACTACAGAAATACAGCCCTGAGGCTATGTCTGCTGCCTGTCGGATTCATTGAAAATTATATACAACAAGTTGTTTTCTTTTTTCATATTTTTCCTCATTTCTAAAATGAGTTAAATGGCGCCAAAAATGGATGAAATGCCTGGATTTTCTCTCAAAAATGTGATCCAAACTATTCAATCTTTCGATTTCATGGCCAAACTGGTTAGTACCTTTAAAGCGCGAGCCGCAATGTGCGTGTCATCCAATCAATGGTTTTGAAAATATTTTGTTTTCATTTTTCAAAACAATAAATACATACACAAAATTGGCAGACAACGGGCACACTCAGAAACAAACGTTGTTTTTATAAAAACAACAATAAAGGGATAAAGCCTGACCATTTTGCAACAACAAAATACTACGGTATCCCGAACAAACAAGCCAACACTGTTCTATTAATAGACAAGGTACGGTCGACGAAGGGGTTTTTGTTGTAACAGACAAAACCAACTTACATGGTTATGCTATTTCGTTCAGGTTGAACGAAAGCATAACACATGGAGAAAGATGTAAATGTTTATAAGCGCGGTTGTAAAATTTAGAAGACTTTCCAAAGGAATTTTAGTTTTATTTAATTCTTTGGTTCCTCTTCTATTGAGCTTACGATCTCGTCACTTGGGTAAAAAATGTTTTTTGTCAGAAGTTATTTTTAAAATAACTTCTGGGGAGAATATCCCAGACAAAAAAACAAGGGAACTGATGAGGATTGGTGACTCTTTCCGAAACCTAGGTATTCCCTGCCTTACCCCCTGGTAAACATTACCATCGTTCTCCACTAATAAACGTTGTTTTTATAAAAACAACAATAAAGGGATAAAGCCTGACCATTTGCAACAACAAAATACTACGGTATCCCGAACAAACAAGCCAACACTGTTCTGATAACATTTTCTTATAAAACATTTTTCTTATCTCTCTTAGATTTAAACAATGGTACAATTAAAAGAAAATCTCAACCAACCATACGATTATAATTATTTTTATTTGATGTCATTTCACTGTCAAATTTATATTTTGTAGTCCTTCCATAAATATGGGCGTGCAGCAGGCAATAATTTTTCATTATTTCAGACCAAATATTTTGCTATTTCCACGTCTTTTAGAGGGTATAAAATTCAGGTAAGAATAAAATCTAAAACAGAAAACTAAAATATTAGTCTTATAAGTCATGCTAGACTTAATTATGGAAACGTTGAATTTGGTTTCGCTTATGACAAGTATATAGGCATAGCATGTCTTGTATTCTACAATTTTGGTAAAAGATTTTCATCTCACAATTTTAGTCGAACTAGTATTGAATTCGTTATCAGAAATAGTAGTAGTACAGAATCCATATAGCAGGTATTGTGAAGATTTTGGTAACATTTTTCAGCTAGTCTTAAAGTAAAACCTCATCGTCGAAAAAGTTCCTTAAGAAGAAGAGTTTGAAATTTTTATATGTTTAGTCCAAGAACAGATATATAAACTTGGTATTCCTAAGCTATGGAACGTAAAACTGTTTTATGTGCCATGAAACGCCGCAAATAAAAGATTATTAATTTTTTTGTAAAATCTGCTACTCTTCATGCGACAACATTTTGGATATAAATTTTGATTTTATTTGAAAACCAAGTATAAAAAACATTAAGTTCGGCCGAGTCGAACTTTTAATACCCTCCAACTTAGGGTAAATGAAACAGTATAAACCATTATGACCCACAAATACCACTTTTTAGACAAATCCGCAAATAAATGTGGCAAAAATCATGAAAATACAGAATATCGGGAGGTACCGTTATATGGGAGCTATATCAAAACATGGACATGGCCAACGGAGCTAAAACCCATTATGACCAACAAATACCAATTTTCAGACAAATCCGTAAAAAATGTGACAAAAATCTTTAAAATACCAAATATCGGGAGGTATCGTTATATGGGACTATACCAAAACGCGACCGATATATCCCATTTTCAATACCAATCGTGCTAGACAAAATTCAAATTGTTCTGCTAAATTTTTACGATTTACGTCAAATAATGTGGGTTGTATCGTGATTTCAACAGACAGACAGACGGACAAGGCGGACATCAAATCGACTTAGAATTTTATGCTGATTATGAATATATACTTTATGGGACCTACGACGAATATTTAGAGATGTTATGAATGACAAAGTTAATATACCTTCCTTTCCAAGGTGGAGGTTATAATGACAAGGTCGAGTCCTTCAGAAAGGGGTTTTCATATTCAATGTAGCAAATGAGTTAACCTCTATTGTCTTGCCATGGATTGAAACCATGGTAGAAGAATACAGGTAGGCCAATCGACACTGTCAAACCAATTTTGGAATTGAAAATTTTGAATGAAAAAATTATTTAACCTTTTTAAACACTATTGAAAAACGCATATTATAATAACCTCCTAAAAAAGAATCAACATTTTCACATATCAATGTTCTCAAACGGTGATGCATGTACCTGAATTCTTCTACCATGATTTATACCAAAATATAAATTTGACAATAGGTGTGTCTGGTTACTTTTCCATCAGGAATTGTCCAGCAACTTCTTTCTGAGAGAGTAAGGTAGTTTTATTCTCTTTTGCAAGGAAAATGCGAAAAGTAAACAGACGGTATTCCTGCAGAAGTTTGCAACTAATCAGCTGATTTGTCAAAACAAACCAATTTGTCCCCATAAGGAGAATTAAAACAAAGGAAGCAATACTAATTTTACAAGTTTTTTAAATAAAAATGTTGGAAATAGTCTTTTATTTTCTTATTACATATTAATATTTACTTTTTTTCACATTCTTTTACGTTGTTCTCAAATTGAAACTAAACAAGCAATAGAAAACATCTGATTGAATGTCGATGAATGAGAAGAAGAAGAGTTGCAAGTGATTGCAAGAAGAAATTTGTCCAGCAAGAATTTGCAAACTCTCACTGAAAGAACTGTCAAAATTTCTCTCTCCAACCGCTCTCTTTTGCAGAACTTTCGGGTTAACAGACGACTTCCAGTAACAATTTGTAACAATTGTTACAAATTTTAGAGTAACCAGACACACCTAATAAAGGGACATCAAATAAAAAAATGTAATCATACAGTTGCATAACATTATATTGGTAATTGTAACATGCTCATAACATATTACAGTCATCATTTGCAATCGCATTGTAAAGACGTACACAATGCACGCTCCTCCAAAAATTATTTGGTCGAAGTGTTTAAAAAAATCTTGTGCAAATTTTGTGCATGACACTTTTTTAAACCAAATTAAAAAACGTGTTAAATTTTTTAATCAAAACATCTATACTGCATTTAATAGCGATGACTGCTTCTCGATATAAAGAAGAAAGAAAGAAAGATAGATATATATATATATTGTATAAGTTCGATAAGTTCCACCACAACTTTCCAATTCCCGTCAATCACGGTTGATAATTGGCACACTGACATCTCCTCTACAACTCCCTTGGAGACCGTAGTGAGCGGATCGCCGCTGGACATTGGTTGTTGTCGGTTTGCTCTAATTGGAAGTTATTGTAGTTGTAATAAAAAAAGACGTGGGATCCTCAGCAATCACTTAGAACCACTGCATTCACCTGTCTTGTAGAAACGAAAGCGAAAGCACACGGCCGCTGTCGCCACCTCAATTACTAAAGGTAATTTGTCGCATTAAAAAATAGTATAAATAAATCATGAATTATATTAAGTAATAATACTAATTTATCTTTGTTTTATTTCTCGTAATTTTCTTTCTTTGCACAACAACACACGCGTATCACCCGCACCTCACTTCAACTCTCTCCTACACATCATCTCAAATAATAACTCTTGGGAATTATCGTTAAAGGATGTCAAGAAAGAGACAGAAAATTTAATTCTGCAAAAAGAATGAGACAAATGAGGAGAATGTCCAGGAACGTGAATTGGTGCAGCAAAATGAGACAGTACTTGAACAATTAGTAAGTATGGAAAATTGGGTTTTTGATTGCTTAATTCACTACTTTAAAAATATTAATACTTATATAATTTTTTGATTATCATTTTCGAGGAAGAGTTTATTGCAAAAATCGGTGGTGGAGGACTCCCACAACTGCTACGGTCTGTAAAGCTGAGTGCAGAAAACTGCTATTTAGTGACAGCAATCAAAAGTAAGCTTGTCTTTTTAACACGTTTATGAAGAACTAGTAAAAAGGACAGACCTGTACATATTTTATTTCAGATATTTGTCATTTCAAATACACTAGCCACGACAAGGATGTAAACACAACCTTTCAAAAACATTTTATTCACGTATTGATGTAGGTAAAATAACCGAGTACACTTCCAGATTTTTTTGATTTTACATTTTTTTTTTTTATTTTTTTACCATAACTTTTCTATTTTGTATACAAAAAATGACATTCATTGATGTAAAGAATGTTGTTTATATTACACATGAAAATAAACATGGAAAATACTAGTACAAATTGTAATTATAAAAGCAGAATTATATTTATTTTAAATTAACTTTTATATAAACTCCCAACTCCCGTAAATCACGGATGCTGATTGGCACACTGGCATCTCATCTACAACTCCCTTGGAGACCATAGTGAGCGGGTCCCCGCTGGGCATTGGTTGCTGTCGGGTTGCTCTAAGTGGAAGCAATTGTAGTTGTAATAAAAAGAGACAATTGATCACATAGAACCTCTGCGTTCACTTGTCTGTATTTGTATATGTATTGTACATAGACATGGAATCCTCAGCGATCACTTAGAACCACTGCATTCACCTGTCTTGTAGAAACGAAAGCGAAAGCACACGGCCCCTGTCGCCAGCAAAATTACTAAAAGTAATTTGTCGCATTGAAAAGAAGCATAAATAAAGCATGAATTATATTAGGAAATAATAATAATTTATCTTTGTTTTATTTCTCGTAATTTTCTTTCTTTGCACTCCGCACACTCGTATCACCCGCACCTCACCTCAAGTCTCAACTATATATCATCTCAAATAATAACTCTGGGGAGTTATCGTTATTGTTGCTACCTCTATCGAAGCCATTCTCCCACTCCCCTGAGTTAAACATTGGCCGTATCGAGCCATCATTTGATGTCGTGGATGAAGAAATTACTGGATTACTCTCATCATCACCACCTTTTTTGACTAAGAAACAGGTACGTAAATTCAGATTTCTATTTGAAGTGAGCTACTCGCTTTTCGTTGTGCATATTAATTTGTTTAGTTTTGGTCGAATCGCAGTGCATCTATCTGTCGTATGGTTACTTTGTCGTTGTCACCAACGCACATTCATTGTTATTGCAATTCTTCCTCATTTGTCTCCAAACGTCGATCATTCTCACTTGAGAATTTGCATTGCCGAAAATTGCAACAAAAATACTTCATCATTCCACGCGCCTTTTTAGCGTCAGTTTGATATACAGTAAAAGTAATAACAAATCGTTTTGATCTCCAACTCTCACTGTTGGATCGTTTGTGTCGTTGAGGATAAATACAATAATGCATTTATTGCATACCATTGGTATTTGACCACTATAAACAAGCACCTTATCGCCTCAAAAATTCCAAATAATGATAATAGCTCTCCTGCTGTAACTTTTCAGTCCTCTCCTTGTGAAAATTGTATTACTGCAATTAATAATACTAATGTTACACCACCTTCAGACTTGCTTTTGAGCGAACCTAACTTGTCGGTTCCTGTCCAATTCACCCTTCGATAATCAGTGTTTCATGTTGCCACCTATTGATATCGAAGTCTTTACAGGTGATTTTGTATCTTGGCCAACTTTTCGAGACCTATTCACCACCCGGTTCGTCAGTAATTCAGACCTTTCAAACATAGAACGTCTCTGCCATCTTAGACAGAAGACTACCGGTGAGACTCGCGAAATTGTTAGCAGATTTTCACTCACAAATTGCAGTTTCCCCTTAGCGTGGAAAGCTTTATGGGATGCGTATGATAATAAGTGTATCGTGGTGAATAGTCACATATAAAGTTTGTTTGATATTCCAGTTTTAAAGTTTGAAACTTGTTCGGGATTGAAAACTATCCGACGTGGAGTAAATAGTTATCTTGCTGCAATGGCCATCTATGACATCGCCAAGTATCAGTGGGAACCAATTCTTGTGCATATTTGTGTGCAGCGCTTGCCTTTAACCACCTTTGTGGGAGCACAGCATCAAAAATAAGTTATTGTTGTCTTCTTGGTCAGACTTAGAAACTTTCCTGACCGAAGGAATACAAACTTTGCAATGTATTAAACATATGCGTAGAAAATTGTCCACAAACATTGTTTCTCCTAGTTATTTGCCTAACTCGTTATCATCACATAGTGTTTCATCTCATTGCTCCTCCGCTAGATCGTTGACATCTAAGCATGTTCCTACATCTAGTTCCACCATTAAAAAGTCGTTAATACATGTGCCAAAATCTGTTCCGTCATCTCAGTCTACTAATTTTCTGTCAAGTTTATAAAACTTTCATTTGATGTCAAATTTGTGATTGTTAAAAGGATAAGCATTGCATAAATTGTTATTGTTTTCTTGTGGCCACACTGTTAAAAATTGTCATAGTGCAAATAGTTGCAAATCGTCCAAACAAAGGCATGACAGCATTCTTCACCGACCACAAATTACTAGTCTTTTGGAATACCTTGTTCAAAACAATCTCCGGTATCTACAATTTTTAAGAATCTTGAATCTGGCTTGGCTTCACAAACACACATTATTTTACGAAGGTCCAAAGTCGAGCACCTAAGCCTTCTAAAACGCACCCATTCTCTGCAAAAAATATTTCCAGTCGGTCTCCCAAAACAATTGAAGATATTGTGCTTTTGGGAACTGCAATAGTCAACATCGTTCATAATGGCAAATCGTACACTGCTCGAGCAATTGTAGATCCTTCTTCTACGGTATCAAAAAAATTAAAAATAAACTTGGTATTTTAACGCGCTCTGAGACTACTTTCTCTAAAGCTGTTGTACCAAGAGAAATCTGTTCTCTAAAGTTCATCTAGAATTTTTAAAACTAAACCTTTAGTCTTACCTAAAATCAAGGGGGAGTTGTTCTCGTCTCCACCTTTTTGTATTTTAAAGACTCGAATTCCTTTATTCAGCGGATTCTCGATAATATCCCAATAGATTTGCTGCTTGGCGCTGGCTTGTATCTTATATTCTAGAAGCTGAACCTCCAAAAATTGTGTTGGATACTTTGCTGGCCCAAAAGTCTATTTTCGGGTACATTCTCACCGGTTCAGTACCTCCCTCAACTGTAACATAATCTCGATCCAAACATTGAAATCGACCAAATTAGCAAAGAATCGTATCACAAAAGAAATTTGCTGAAAACATTAATTGCGCTAAACATTGAAATTGTAGACCGAATCTATCGGTAATTCGTCAAATCGCTATGATAAAAATTCGAAAATCTGCAACTATAGCTCACTTTGGAATCTGAATTTACATTATCTTCTAATTTCTGTTAACATAATATAGATTGCTAGACTCGTAGTTCTAGCAAGGGGCCGGAATGTATAAGTTCCACCACAACTTTCCAATTTCCGTCAATCACGGATACTGATTGGCACACTGACATCTCCTCTACAACTCCCTTGGCGGAGACCGTAGTGAGTGGATTGCCGCTGGGTATTGGTTGTTGTCGGTTTGCTCTAATTGGAAGTAAATGTAGTTGTAATAAAAGAGACAAGGGATCACATAGAACCTCTGCGTTCACTTGTCTGTATTTGTATATGTATTGTACATAGACATGGGGTCCTCAGCGATCACTTAGAACCACTGCATTCACCTGTCTTGTAGAATCGAAAGCAAAAGCACACGGCCTCTGTCGCCACCCAAATTACTAAAAGTAATTTGTCGCATAAAAAAGGAGAATAAATAAAGCATGAATTATATTAAGAAATAATACTCATTTATCTTTGTTTTATTTCTTGTAATTTTCTTTCTTTGCACACCACACACGCGTATCACCCGCACCTCACCTAAACCTTCACCTACACATCATCTCAAATAATAACTGTGGGGAGTTATCGTTGTTGTTGCTACCGCTTTCGAAGCCATTGCGCCACTCCCCCTGAGCTAAAAAGACATTGTGATTATTGAATTTAAAATACAGAAGAATAGTTCTTAAAATTATGCCTTCATATCATTCCCCTGAATGTAAAGCTAGCCATTGTAGACGAATACAGGTAGATGCATTAACGCTTCCAAACTAGCATTTGGAAGTTTGTTTTTGAAAAAAATCACTTTGGTGAATCTTCTTCGAGTCATTTTGGTGATCAAAAAATCAATTTAATTTACAACAACAAAATGTAGGCCAATTGCAAATCATTGAGATCTGCAAAATGTGGCTATATTTCCGTTATTTATTATCGTATTGCGATAATCTAAAGATTGAAAAATGATTAGTCTTAAAACGATCATGGAGCTGTTTGAAAAGTGATCATAATTATGTATTTTTTGATATTTTTAATTGTAAATTCTCTTAAGTATATACATTTTTCCATGTTACGCAGTACAATGGTTGATCTTTTTTTTTTTGTTCAAAAAGATTACTGAAAAACAAGATGAAGTCGAAAGTAATAAACACTTCAAAGCTGAACTGTTTCTATAACAGTATGTCCGGTATACGTTCCAAAGCTGATATTATGGTCTTTACGGAAACATTGTACAATGAAGAGAAGGTAGACTACACAACAACAAGTTGTTTATTATCACAAAAAATGATACCATTTGTGGCATTGATTTTAAATACATAAAAAAACGCGAAAAATTTACAGCCTGTTCCACGATATCGAAAGAACACGTTCGCACTACTTTTACACGACAAATAGCTGATTTCCGTTCCGCTAAAATCCATCAGAACGAAAATTTGCACGAAAATCAAAGCGTACGAAAACGTAAGCGTTTCAGTGAAATTTTGCGTTCCACTATCTTTTTTCTTTCGTACGCATGCGAACACAAATGTCAAAATCAGTCACTTGTGTGTTTGCTGTCGTATGATAACAATTAAGGAAAATTGTTTTAACATAAACATTGCTTGCTTGAAAATGGAAACAAAAATGTAAGTTAAAATAATAAATGCAATTTAATATGTGAACAACAAATATATATTTTTTTTTATTTTCTCAATTCCAGCACGAAAAAATAACTACACAGCTGCGGGCACTAGTTGTGTATATGGAGGAGAATCCTGAGTTCGCCAGAAGAGTGCAAATTTTTGAAAGCAGCAGGCAATGCCTGAAAGACCACTGGAAGAAATTAGTTTTTAAATTAAATACCATACATTGTTCTTTCATAGAAAGCCTACATTGTGTTGTGTTCCTCTGTGAGTGTCGGCTTTTTTATCCATTGGCCACAAATGTGGTCCTCAATGGTTCTGCTCACTGTCGACTTCGCTGTTGAAGTCAAGGCTTCGTTCCCTAAATTCTGTTGGTAGCTTCCTTTCGCCAAAAACCGCAAGAATGAGCCAAGTTTTAAATCGGGGCGGATTTGGGTAGTTCTACAACCGTGCACCCACTTCTCTTCCATCATATCCAAAAGAGCCCGAAAAACTTCCTTCGACACACGAAAATTGGCCACAAACCTAGAAAAATTCATTTTTTATTATTTCAAAATGTAAAAATACAATCATACTTACTGGTTGTTAGGTACTTCAAATAAATTCGAAGCATCTCTTAAATGCCTCCGTGGCACATTTTGAACCTCCTCCACATCATTCATAACAAATAGGACTACAGAAATATTAATTTTTTTATTTTTTAAGAACACAAATAGTTTGAACACAATCTTTATTCTGTTTGTTTATTTACAATTTGTTTGTTTACAACTGAACTGTCAGTTGAGACAGAGCCACTGCTGCTTTTTCGCGTTTAAATTAGACATTTGGCGATTTTTTTTGCCTTATTTCGCGATTAATTTTTCCAAAAAATATTTAGCAACACTGAATCACGTAAGGCTATGCGAAAGAAAGAACGAAAGTTAGTGGAACGCATTCTTATACGAAAGTTAGTGAGTAGCCTTCGTTCGCACAAATTTTCTTTCGAGATCGTGGAACAGGCTGTTATAATATATATATATATATATATATATATATATATATATATATATATATATATATATATATATATATATATATATAATCGATTGCTTGTGCCCTACCTTGATTTCATTGTACCATTGTTAAATGGTGATGTGTAATTAACTAACATTTAACAATAACAAAATTATTGTTAAAGGAACTATAAATTCATTCTGACAATTAATTCGTCGAGAGCAAACACAAATATGTAATAACAATATATTTCGTTAAATAAAGTAACAAAAAACAGAGATTCTGAAAAGATTTTTGTTAATCATTAATCGCTATTATACATATAAAATGTCTTCCTGGGAAACTACAATTGCAATATCTGTCCTGGCGTCATGTCCTGGTTTGAGGGATTTTGTTTGGCGCTCAACCACAATTTTTGAGAGTTATGTTGGAGGGAGTCTTAAACGCACCTCAAAAAATTTAATGCATAAAACAATCTGGAACTTCAATTTATTTAGGCTGTGTATGTGTCAGAGTGTTGCATTCCTAAATTATAGGCGATATTTATGCTTTAAATATTTTTTGCGAAAAGAAGGCTTCAGAAAAACATTTTCAGATGTATATCTATTGCTTAGAATATCCCTCACATAAAAACTTTTTCCGATATTCGATATTTTGAAGCTTTCGAACAAACTTTATTCTCAGACGACTTGGGAACTATAGTTTTTGAATAGCGATTTCATTGGGGGTTGCGATATTAAGGGATCTAGCTCTAATGAAATAATATGCAACAATTATTGTATATTTTCTAACTAATTGTGATTCATTTAATTTAAAATTTCCTCACGGGTCCTTTTTTACCCCTTCTTTACATTTTGTCCACTACTCATTTATACGTCCTTGTTTATTTCGTAGATTTTGTTTCCATTTCCTTTGCATTGTATTGTGTTTTCGCGCATTTCTTCTATTTGTTCGTGTTTTTTTTTTTTTTTTTTTGATCTATTGATATTTTGGTGTTTTGTTTTTCATTTATTTCATCTTCTTTCTTCAAAACCCCAAAATCATCACAACAACAATTACCATATACAAGAGTAATTGTCATCTCTGCTGATTGTTGCCACCTTGTGACATATTTGACACTTACGAATAAAGCTGCCCTCAGACACACCAACAGTTGGCCCAACTTGTCACTTTTAAGTTGTATGAAAAAGTTGGTCGGTCTCCTCGCACGTACCAACTTTTCATACAACTGTTGTACCAACTTTTCATTTACAAAGTATTTTTGAAGCGTCAACATGAACTCGGATGCTTCTTGCGCTCAGCATTTGTATGTGCTGCTTCACCAAAGTCAAGACATATATGAAAAAAACACTGAAGTTGGTACAACTTGCCCTCACACGCACCAACAGTTGGCCCAACTTACGAAATTATCAAAAATTTTTGATATTTCCAACCAACTTTCGAAAAAGTTGTAAAACTAGCACTCAGACGCACCAATAGTTGTACCAACTTGTCACAAGTTGGGCCAACTGTTGGTGTGTCTGAGGGCAGCTTAAGTAACATATGATCACATTTATTAGGGGTGTTCACACTACCTAATATTATCCAACAAATTGATAAAAACATTTTTATGCCATTTCCGGATATTTCTTGTATTTATTCCTTCGGATATCAACTAAAATTAAATTTAAATTAAACACTGTGCACCCTATATCCGGTCTTATTTATTAAAATATTATTATTTTTATATAAATATAATATAACATATTATATATTTAATAAAAAATATTTAATTTTTTATAAAACATTTTTGATTTCATTTTTTTGTTGTTGTCCGCTACTGATTGAAAACGTACATCTTACAGTCCGTGCACCCTACAGTCGTTTTTTAGACATTTTTAATATTTTTTCGAATTTATGATTTTTATTAAAAATTTTTGATATTTTTTCGTTGGCAATTGTTATCATCGATACTTTGCCATAGTTTGCAGGTATTCTACGATACATTGTACATATTTTACGAAATTTGGAAGACACTGAGGGAAATTTTTAGTTAATATTTATTTTTTTCTTCAAATTTCTATGTATTTGTGGTTTAATCACGTTAAACTTCAATATTTTAACCGTATCTACGATACGTTATTACGATTAGTCAACGACTTATTATAAAATCAGTGTATTTCTAATAAACCACATTAATTTTCTTGAAGCATCGCGTGCTTTAAAGTACATTTTATTAACATTTTTGTAAAAAATGTTAACGTTTTTAATTTTCACACAAATTATTCGACATTACGTGCCAATTTCTAGAAATTAAAGCAAGGTCAGAACGTTATGGGAAAAGGTGAAAACCGTTTTTGACAAGTGTCTTAATTATTTTGCAGAAGAAGACAGTTCAGGTGAGGAAATCACTGCCGCTGACACAAAATACGATGTTGCATTTAGATGTTATCTAAAATTATTAGCTTTCATAAACAGGAAGTTAGATGAACTTCGGACTCCGCCTAAGTCATCAATGGCGACATCGTCTCCTCAGGCTAGCGTAGGTAATAGGACTATATCTCGTTCCGAGATTAACACAGTCAATCAGCCTACTCCTCGATCGCCTCATTCGCCAATATCTTATAACTCATCACTCACATCCTGTGGTGGTGATAATTCTGGTCATAGGTTGAATATACCGCCTTGTGACAGAGAAATATTTAATGGCCGCTTTCTGTCTTGGCCTATATTCAGAGACTTATTCTCGGCAGTGTATATTAACAATACTGGCAATAGTGACATTGAACATATATGTTATTTAAACAATAAGAGCAGTGGCGACGCCCATGACTAAGCTTTCACTTACCCACAAAAACTTTGGTCTTGCGTGGAAAGTTCTAAAACAAACGTATGACGATCCACGTATTTTGGTGAACCACCAACTTAAACTTTTATTTGACCTGCCAGTATTAGACAGTGAGACTAGTTTAGGTTTAAAGAAGTTACAAAGGGGCATAAATGGGTGTATTCCGGCCATGTTAAATTATGACGTGTCAACTGAAGGCTGGGACCTTATTCTAGTGTTCATATGTCTTCAAAGTCTCCCCAAAAATAGCGTCACACTTTGGGAATAGTGTATCAAAAATAAATCTGCTTTGTCTTTCTGGGAAGATTTGGATAAGTTTCTTACAGAACGCATCCAAACTCTTACCTGTCTTCGTGACATTAGAGGAATTGACAACGTCAAATCTCAAATTATTATAAAAATTCACATTTCACGAATGCTGCACAAACCGATCCTCTACTTTTACGCCTCGTAATTCACCTTCGTCATCTAGGCCATCCCGAGCACCCTCCTATAACACATGCATTCTATGTCCACGACAAATTTGTTTGTCCAATCAGCCCTCCACTTCTTCAGGTCTAACTTCCAGCTCTTCTAACAGACAGGTATTTCATACCGCTCAAAGTCGAAATGTTCCATTAGGCACGGCAATGGTGAACATCGCTCACCACGTATCCTGCCAGAGCATTAATTGACCCTGCTTCAGAAGCTTCTATTATTACAGATCGCTTACAGCACATTCTAGGCATCGCCTACTCTACAATTGTGGCTACCATTTCTGGTATTAATCAGACAGTTTCGACTACGTCGCGCAAGTTGTGTTCTTCGACTTCGTTTCTCGTTTGCCAAATGTACGTTTGGCTGATCCAAATTTGTTCAACAGTCGCCCTGTTGACCTCTGTCTGGGAGCAGATCTTTATTCGAAGATTCTACTACAGGGAATTCACACTAATATCTTAGGTTCCCTAATAGCACAAAATACGGTCTTTGTTTGTATCATTACTGGTTCAATTCCCCCTCAACATCTATCTGACTTTTCCGTTAAATTCAGTATATCTGACGAAGAGAACCTTAAAAAGGTCCTTCCTCGTTTTTGGGGACTGGAGGAATTTCCTAAACGTCCAATTTTGTCGCCCTCCGACCAGTTTTGTGAGTCAAATTATAAACGTACCACACGTCGGGATTCAGAGGGCAGGTACGTGGTCAGCCTTCCCCTCAAGACAGAGTTAGTTGGACAGGCAGACTTAGGATTTTCCCGAAATATTTGTTTACGACAATATCTTCGGAATGAGGCATCTCTTCTTCGAAAGCCACGAATCAAGACAGTCTACGACCAAGTGGTCAATGAGTATTTAGATTTGGACCATATGAGGCCAGTAGTTGCCGCGTCAACAAACTCTACGGTTTGTTACCTCCCCACCATCCAGTAATAAATCCCAACAAGAAGACTACCAAGCTTCGAGTGGTTTTCAACGCGTCGAATAAAACTTCCAACGGAAAAAGTCTTAATGATATTTTACATGTGGGTCCCACTCTGCAATTAGACTTGGTATTCCTTATCCTTAGGGGGATATTTTTGAAATTTGTACATAACTGCGACAGAGGTATCGCCAAATTCGTGTCGATCCGGCACATACTCCACTATAGAGATTTTTTTCCGGGATTCTCCTCAGACACCTGTTCAGGATTTTGAGTTGAAGACGGTAACATTCGGCGTAAACTGTGCTCCCTATTTAGCCATACGGACGATTTTACAGTTAGCTGACGACACTGACGACGAATATCCTCTCGCTGCACACATACTACGAAGGTGCATGTACGTCGACGTCATGCTAACGGGATATCATGACTTGCGTACAGCTTTAAATTCTCGCGATCAATTAAGATCTGCTCTAAATTTGAGTTGAGGAAGCGGACAGCAAATGACCGTGCTATTTTGCAAAATATTCCTACGGAAGATTTAAAAGACGCCAAAGTTCTTTCCTTTGTGGAAGCTAGCAGTTCCAAGTCGTTAAGTATACGTTGGAATGCTCAGCTTGATTTGTTTTACTTTAGTCTGAATGCTCTCGCCACAAAAGCCCACTACATAAAACGAGAAACTTTGTCCACTATTGCCAAACTGTTCGATCCTTTAGGTTGGTTAGGCCCCTTAATTGTGACAGCTAAAATAGCTATGCAGAAAATCTGGACAGATAAAATAGGTTGGGATGATTCACTTCTGTCCACGACAGAACGTGATTGGCAAAATTTTGTGGATTGCTACCAGGATGTGAATTCCATTCAAGTTCCTCGATGGGTCCATTATACGCCAAGTTGTTCCGCCGAACTTCATGTCTTTTCTGATGCCTCAGAAAAGGCATACGCGGGGGTGATATATATTCGGATTACAATGCCGAATAAAGACATTTATACTCACCTCCTGACCTGCAAAACTAAGGTAGCCCCCCTAAAGACAATTTCCTTTCCACGGTTGGAACTTTGCGCAGCCGTTTTGGCCTCCAAATTATTAAAAAAATTATTGTTGAACTAATTCTACGATCTTCCTCTCCTGGCTCAACAAAAGTCCATCTACGTGGACGACATTTGTTGCCAACCGTGTTAGCAAAATTCAGGAGATAACAGACGTAGGTAATTGGCATCACGTGCGCTTTGAAGATAATCCCGCTGATTTAGGCAGCCAGGGGGTTTCGCCTTCCGAGCCACAATGTCTACGCCAAAATAGTTCCCATTGGAATTTATCCAATTTTCCTCTTCTTGACACCGAAATTGAAATGCGTGCTGTCAAAACTCATGCCTTTTCCTTCAATAATTATTGTGACCCCTTAGAAGATTTCTATTCGTTGGATAGGGCCCTTCGAGTCCTCTCCTCTCACCGGACTCATCCTGCTCATAGAGGTCGACACATTTACAATGAATTGGATGAATTCGGGGTAATTAGGCTTAATGGGCGCTTGTCACAATCACCTCCTCTGTTTTACACAGAAAGACATCCCATTATTCTGCCTCGCCAAAGTCGTTCCACGCACTTTCTACTTCAATTCATACATGTTCTTTTCATCCACGGTGGAAATCAACTGATGTTACGCATCATTAGAATTGAATATTGGGTCCCACGACTCACATCACTAATTAAAACTACCATTACTAAATGTAAAACATGTTTCTTGGACAAAAAACGGTCTTGCTCTCAGATAATGGCTGCTCCTCCTCCGGAGAGAACGGTATTATCTAGACCATTCACCACTACCGGTGTTGATTTTGCAGGCCCCTTTGATCTTAAATCATTTACAGCCCGTTTTGATAAATCACTAAAGGTTACGTCTGTGTTTTTGTCTGTTTTTCTACGAAAGCAATACATCTTGAGGTTACTTCTGATTTGTCTACGACAACATTTTTAGAAGCTTTTCATCGCTTTATCTCCAGACGTGGTTGTCCAAAAACCATTTTTTCTGATAATGGCACCAACTTTGTTGGAGCTTCAAGGGAAATCGAAAATAATTTTAAAATAGTTCTCCGTGAAAGTCGTACTAACTTGTGTTCCACACTGCAGTATCAGGAGCTTTCATGGCAATTTATTCCCGCTGGCGCTCCCCATATGGGTGGTCTATGGGAGGCCGCCGTAAAAAAATTTAAATTGCATTTTCGTAAGCAAGCTAAGAACTTCAAATTTACGTTTGAAAAACTTTCTACGATTCTTTCCAGAATTGAAGCTTGTTTAAATTCACTTCCTTTATGTCCCATAAATGACAATCCTCAAAATATAGTAGCACTAACACCAGGACATTTTCTCATTGGAACCCCAATCCTTGCTCCTCGCTTCTCCGGAGCCAGAAATTGACGAAGCGCCTTTACATCTGGTAAATCGGTTTCGGAAGCTTAAAGCTCTCACTCAGCAAATCTGCCTACGGTGGAAAGACGAGTATTTGAAGAGCTTGCACAAAAGATACAAATGGAAGTTTCCGGAACGCGATCTTCAAAAAGGCGACTTAGTCGTAATTAGGCATGAAAATCTTCCTCCCATTTCGTGGAAATTAGGACGGATTATAGCGGTGCACCCGGGTTCTGATGGTCGAGTACGAGTCGCAGATATCCATACGGAAAATGGTACTATCCGACGGCTAATTGTTGAACTAATTGCGCTACCATAATTGTCATAGTCCATGTTTTTCGATTCGTATTTGTATCCTCTATGCTTTTCGTGAAATGAAAAATTATTATTGATGGCCGTCTACGACGGTCCCTGAAGCTCCTTCAGGAGAAAATGTGATCACGCCACCTTCTTCGGCACCCTGCCGAAGTAACCAGGGCTCGGACAAGGCATGCGTTCTTTGCGACGGTAAACATCGCCTACGTGATTGTAAAGAGTTTCAGGTGATGCGAAGGATTCAACAGTCGCTCTTCACAGATGTTGCGGCAATTGTTTGGCGTCAACGCATTCTCTCCGAGATTGCAATAGTCGGCGTTTTTGCACTATTTGCAACAAGCAGCATCATACGTTGCTACATCAGCCTTCTTCCAACCCTATAACGCCAACGCGCTCACCCGGTCCAATCCAAACAAACAACTCCAAACCGTCAAAAAAAAAAAAAAAACTACGGAAGCGTAGATCTTCGAAACGTCCGTCCGCTAATACTTCCTGACCTCCAATCTATGGTATCGCTTCCCGACATAATGCGGCACATTTGGCTCAACCCCGGCTTGTATTCGCCATCCAGTCTGTAGACACGCTTAGACCTACGCTGGTGGTACAGGTCATTTTGGATACCACCGGATACCAGTCAGGGCACTTCTGGACCCATGTGCAGGGCACAGTTTGATTTGTCGGTCTTAAGCTTACAGCCTCGGATTATATCCTGTGATTGTGGGTCCAGAAAGATTCTGTCAGTTGTCCGTTGGCTCTTCTTACGATGGTACGCAACGCATTTTTTTGTCGGCGCGAGTGATAAACCTGGCGCACCTAATTTCTCCTTCGGAGTCTGTGTCCGAGGGTCTAAAAGACCATTATGCTGGCCTGCTACTTGCCGATCCTCGGTTCTACGAAACAGCTGCAGTCAGTTTGATTTTAGGCCCAGAAGTCTACCATAAGGTAATGAGGCCTCAGACCTATTCTAGCCCTGGTTTCCCATGGGCCCAGCTCACCATTTTTCGCTGGTGTAATATCGTGCCCATGCAATATTTAAAAGAAGTGAGGGGCAATCTTCAATTGCCTTTGGCTCTACGAGCCCTCGTCACTGGACTCTACGAGTCATTTGATACAAAAAACAAAGTTAACGGATCTGATCTCTACGAGCCACTTTACGTTCGTTGCTCTTTGAGCAAAAATTTTGTTTATCTTATAAAATGTTTTTGAAAAAATGAAAAAAATAAGAAAAATAAAACAAAAAAAATTACACATATATTTATCTTTTTCATAATTTTGCAACAGCTGGATGTTGCAACGCGGGAGGCTGTGTATATTTTCAAAGTAATTGTGATTCATTTAATTTAAAATTTCCTTACGGGTCCTTCCTTATCCCTTCGTTACATTTTGTCCACTACTCATGTATACCTATATGTTTATTTCGTAGACAAAGACAAATGCAGTAACAAAATGTAACGAGTAGCTTTATAAACCCCGCTTTGCGACATCTTAGCTCTTTTAATTCGCTAAGATTACTCGCTTATTGGTTCACGACCAGAAAGCATCAAACCCCTACATCCTGTAAAAAAGGTAATTTAATTGTTTTACGAACAGTTATCAATAATATATCAGTCCACGACTGCATCAAAATAAAATTTTAATAATCTTGTGTTTTGTTTATTTTCTTTCATTTTGCAACGCAAACAGTTTTTGTTTAATTTAGAATTGCATTAAATATTGCTTTTTATTGACCCCTGGTTTGGTCCTTAATTATTCGTTAAATGTAAAATGTCAAATTGTGCTAGCGCCTTTGACATTTTAACGAGCAATTATTTGTCACTTGTTTTGCAAGTAGACATCAAGTAGTATTTCGCTGTCAGTCGGACAGACAACCCCGGCAATATCGTTTGCAAAGCATATATCGTTGTGCATAGGCACATTGTTGCCACAGTTAATACCACCAACCAAACTAGTAATAAACAGTTGATATATATTAAGGAAACCCTTGTGTTTTATTTATCTTCTTTTACAATCAACCCTACGGTCCACTGCTCGACGCATTCGACGTTTTACTCCCATCGGCGGAGCCTCACTGAGCTAAACATTTGGTCCAATTGAATCGGATATTCCAGCCCTCTTGGATGCTTTTAGAAAACCACAACATACAGTCCATTACTCCTGCATTACAAGGTACGTATAGTGCAGTGTTTTGAAGTGAGCTCCCGTTAGTAAATTGACGCGACAATAACAAACAATCGGTTTGTTTAGGTACAAAAGTCGTTTTACAACGTCACCTCTTTCCCTCTTGTTTTGTTTCCCGCCAATCGCTGGCTTCTAAGTTGGATGCTTGCATTCGGCATCATCGTAATTAAAACAAAACTCGAAAATAAAATTCTTGCAAAAGTCTTTGGCTAATATTATTTTTGCTTTGGTTCATTTAAAACAACAACACATTCAATATTTCCTTTCGCTGATACCAATAAAACCTTCGTCAGGCATTTTTGTTTGTAGCTCTTAGTTTGGTGTGCTTTACTCAAAGAGCAAAGATTGCAATATTATTCTTTTTGTTTGGTCCGTCCGCTGTAATATTGCAAATTGTTGTTGTTACATTTTTTCTTTTCTCTCGTTGTAACAACAGTTGTTGTTGTTTGTGCTTTGTTAGATCAGTGAACGAGCATAACAAACGAAGGAAGAATATTTTTGTTCATTCATCGTCGGTCACTTTGTTAGTTACATTGTTTGTTATAGGCCATCGGAAAGTTAAAACTAAATAAAATAATGTAGTTAATTTTATTTTTTGTGCTTTTTTGTAAATTTAAAAATTAATACAACCTATGCTCGATAATTTTGGCAAATTAAACAAATAAAAATAAAATTGTTATTTTATTTATTTTTGTATTTTTCTCCAAATTGGTTCGCTGTTTCTTGCTATAGTTATGGCCTTCGCTCCTCTGCAATATTTCATAAGAGACTTAGACGCTCTGATAGAATTTAGTGCACAAATTGGTGCAGTAGAAGATGATGGTATAGACATTATTTTTAAAAGGAAAGGAAGAGCAAGTTAGAAAAACTATGGCAATCGGTAAATAAATCTTCGCGTCTCTTAGAAAATTCGGAAAATGTAACAAAAGAACATCTGCATTTGGCAGAAAATAAATATAACGATTCCTTAATCATTTATTCAAGTACAATGGCAACAATTAATAGAAAAAATATAAAATATCGTTGCATAAAAAGAAAACCGAATAAGATTGCGGATAAAACTGAAGAGCAATCGACTCAAACACTTTTGGCTCCTGAATCGCAGGAACATACCACAATTATGTCTTTCGTTCACAATATGGCATTGCCCCCAATTGATATTGATATTTTTGAGGGAGATTTTTCTTCTTGGCTTTCCTTTAGCGCCATTCGCATAAATAACTCTCGGTTGAGTGATGTGCGACGCCTTTACTACTTGCTGCAAAAGACTGCTGGTGATGCAAGGGAAATAGTTTCGCAATTTCCTTTAACTAATCGTGGTTTCGCTTTCGCTTGAAAAGCATTAAATAATGAGTATGACAATACTCGTATAATGGTACATCGTCAGTTGTCTTCGTTATTTAGTCTTCCAATTCTAGATAAGGAAACAATCACTGGTTTGAAAGAGATTAGATTTGGAATTTATCGTTGTATCTCCTCCATGTCGACTTATAACGTTCCCACAGATCAATGAGATCCGATACTTGTCTTTCTTTGCCTGCAACGCTTACCGGAAGAAACGACAATGCTATGAGAACAAAGCGACTCTTACTTCGTGGAAAAATTTAGACATCTTTCTTTCAGAGCGAATAAACACGATCGTGTGTTTGGAAAGTTATAGAGAGAAATCTATTCAATTCTAAATGTTAGTCTCCCCCTTCTATTGGAAAATCGTGTCGTCTTTGTCATGATAAAATTCATCTCCTTCATTATTGCTCAAAATTTAAGGAATTATCCCCCGCAAATAGTTTCGCAATCGTCAAGCGCCACGAACATTGTATAAATTGTTTGGTAAAGGGACATAGACTAGTAAATTGTACTAGTAAAAACAGTTGTTTGAAATGTGGTCAACGTCATTAGTATTAGTAGCTATAATTGCATCCCTACATTGCTCACCTAAATCAGAAATTTGAATCTCGTTGAGCTCAGAAACAAGACTTTCTATTTTATTAGCGAAACCTTGCAAATTGTTGTTTCTTTGAGTTAAACCAGACAACTCATTCAAAACAGCATTGGATGACTTTACAGGCTTAATTCTATTCTGGACCCGACTATCTAACCTTGAGCAAAAAACATATTTAAAGAAGAATTCTTTCTTTTCATTTGGAATTGTTTCGTATACTAACTCTAGGTTAGCAGTGAAACTTTCCAAATCTTCTTTTTTGCCTGTAAAAACCGGTACTAATGCAACGATAGTCTTTAAATCATTAGTTTCCATCTTGTTTTCTTGTTTTACTGTATCCTTTTCTTTAACCTGTTGAGTTAACTCTGAGTGTTCTAACAACAAACTTAAAACTTCTGCTTTTAACTCGCTAAATCTTGTCTTATATTTAACTGAATCTTCCAATTTTTCCTTTTCTACTAACTCGTTGAAATCCGTCTGTAGGTTTACAATTTCTAATTTCTTTTTCTCTATTGTTTCCCTCGTATAAGGTTCGCCTAATGATTTTTTAGCATTCGACAGCAAAATTTCTAACGATTGTAAAACCTTATCCATGGTACCAAATCAGTGATGTGTGAGTGGACTTATTGCTATTACAATTTTACAATATTAATCATTTTTACAATATACGATATTAATCATTAATATATTTTTGAAATTATTGCAACGCGCTTAATCGAGCTTGTTACTTACGTGTTTGCTTCTTTACATATTTTTTTAAGTACTTAATAATAACCACCAAAGTTATTATTATGCAAACTAATATTAATACCTCAATGCTAATACTAACGGCTGTTGGTGCATTGGCCGTAGCCTGTATCACCTCGCTTATTTTTGTTTGGGTACTTCCCATAATTATCAAAATATAGTCCTATTTTTCCCTTTTTTTCTGTTTTTATAAAATAATATATATATATATATTTTTTTTATTTAATTTTTAATAAAGTCATAGTTTTTGTTATTTAAAAAAAAAATATAATCTGTTGACCACGAGCGCAACGCGCTTACTGGTCCTAACGTCTGCAGATTGACGCAGCGTTTTATTTATTTTTCTAACTCCTAGTGCTGAGATAGTTCCTCAAGAGGAAATCTATTTCATCGATGCGTATCCAGAGCCTGGAAGTACGTTCCCAGGGAGGTGGCGGATCGGCATTTATTTCACGTATCAGGAGAGCTCTCTCCTTTTTAAGCCTCCAAGTGTAACCTCCTCTCGTCCTCGGTCTGGTCACCTTCGGGATCTTTATTTCATCCTCTCTTGCACTATTTAGCCTGTTTCTTCTTCTATAGTCGTCAATCGTTAGTGGCTGCGGTCCCGACATCTGTTTTTAATCCACGATCCACGGCTTGGATCGGACTGCCCGGACAGTATGGCAGTGTCTTCAAAAATTTCTAGCAAGGATCTGCGGCTGATTTTCTTTTTTTTTAACTGCGGATAGAACGCAGGAACTGCGGATGGAACGCAGGATACTTGCTGACTAGAGAGCAAGATTTGGCAGGATCGCCATGTAATAAGTTACTTTTATGTTTTGTTGGCTTGCTGATAGAGCAAGCTTGATGGATGTCAGCACAAGTCTGACTTCTTTATTTTTCCTTTTTGTATTTATAATAAAATTCTTAATTCTAACAAAAATTCTTAAATCTAGATATCACTCAATACTCTTTTCTGTTAACCAATCAGAAAAGAGTTCTTACAAATCTATTTTACAACGAAGTATATTTGTATGTGTGTATGTGATATTTTTACATATGTTGTCATGCATTTCATATTTTCATTCATACTCATATTTTGGAATTTCACTCAATCAAATTTACTATTGGGATATTCTTCATTCCCATTGGCCGAACTTCTGATACATTACAATAGTATTTGAGTTTCCAATTGGAAACTCTAAACTGTCGCCCAACATATGAGTAAGCATGAAGCAATGAACTTCATATGAGTAGCGCTTTGAAAACAAAGAAACAATGAAAGCAATGAACTCGTTGTGGCACTGTCCAACTCAACAAAACAAAATACTGAACATCAAAATGCATGGCAACATAATGTGATGGTGACACACTACACACGTTATTACATCGCGAGTCGTTAAAACCGAATAGTTCGATTCCGGTTTTGACTCCAAAAGCTCAGGCAAGCTCGTCAAAACCCTCAAATTGTACATCCTCCACATCGGTTGGAGTCGAAAATCCAAAATCTAAATTTGTTCGTTCGAAATCGCTGCTCAAAATGTCGAAGAGAAATCTAATTAAATTTATAAAAACTAATTTATCGGATGGAAATCATAAAAAGAAATTAAAATGTGTGAACAATGTTGTAAGAGGACCTCCGCGCGAAATCGTCCCAGCGAATATCCTTTTGGGAAAAACGTTGCTCGTTTGAAGTCCAAAACTGTAACTGCAGTTTCGTCTGCGGCTTCAAAGTATGACATTTCGTGTATTAATATAGTTTGATTGAAGTCCAAACCTCTTACTGCAGATTCATCTTCGGCTTCATATTATCGTTGTAGCGGAGATGGATTCCGAATCTGTTACTGCAGATTCATCTGCGTTTCCATTCCCTACATTTTGTTGGAACAAAAAGCTCACACTGCACTATGCATCCCGTACCTAATATTGGAACTAAATTAGATTAAGTTTAATTGTTTTGAAGCATGCTTTGATGTATCAAGGGGACCTGTATGGTCGGAATTGCATTAAATATTGCTTTTTATTGACCCCTGGTTTGGGCCTTAATTATTCGTTAAAATGTACAGGCTACGGTTTATTGCAACCTTGTGGTAGCGCATTTGCAGCCTCCTTCAGACATCAAGTAGTATTTCGCTGCCATTTTGTACAGACAACACCCACAATATTGTTTGCAGCACATATCGTTGTACATAGAAAGGCAATATGTTGTATATATATATATACATGTATATATATATATATATATATATATATATCTATATATATATATATACATATATATATATGGTACCATGAAGAGAAGGTAGGTCAACTTTGAAAAAATTGCAAGTATATATATATATATATATATATATATATATATATATATATATATATATATATATATATATATATATATATATATATATATATATGGCTTGTAATGTCGAAATTAGTATCAAAACAATAAAAAATCAAACAACTTTTTGCATTTATTTTGAATAAATAATTGAAAACCGCGATAACTCAATGAAAGGTCAACGCTTCTTTTCAAAATCATGTACTACATATCTCTAAAGGATTATTTCGCTACAAAAACTGTCGATTTTGTCGACGCATACGTTGAAATAAACATTTTGAAAATTTTGAAAATTTGAATATTTTCTGGACAATTTTTTTTGTTATTGAAAGGAAAACACATACATAAACAAATAAAGATGACATATTAAGCCAAGAAAATAAAAAAAAAATGAAAATCATATGGTATCATAGCCCTACCTTGATATCATTGTACCATGTATAAGTTAAATATTATGGGTATTTGTATGGTGTTGTTACACCTTCTTTATTCCAGTTCTCTTATCAAACTAACTTATTAAGATACTTAAAGCTATGAATAAACTTATAATTATTGTTTTCTACTGCTGACTCTGCGCTTTTTTGTGGAGTATTATATTGCAATACGTTGAATAAATGCTCGTATGTTTGGTGTTGGCTAAGCAATGATGATGAAGATAATTGCTGACACTGTGCCTCGTGTGGAGTGTTGCATTGCAATATGTTGGGCGAACAATTATTATAGTTCGCCATCGTTTAACCAAAGTATTAGGGTGGGAAAAATGGAGATTGTGTTAACTCCTCCCCCTAAGGGCCGTCCTCGGGTCTTTTGTAGCTATCAATGACAGCTTCAATAACATCGCGTTTTACTGTTCGTCTTCGACACAATTTGAATGAAATATAAAGGCTGATGATTAAAATAATGCTTATAAGTCCAGAGACCGCTGGACCGGTTATTGTCCTGTTCTTCACGACATCGATGTGTTGTAAGTTTTCAAAATTTAATCTTTGATGATACGGCAGGCTCAATATCTCTTGATGACTTGTGATATTAACTATAGTAGATATAGCCGACGTCGGTACCATCTTCAGCACCATCTTCTGGTTTTTGTATATGGAGTCATTAATACTGATTTCATCTTCAAACGTAATCACAGTACAGTTTCCTATTGCAATTATACGATTTCCACAATTAGCGACGCTGTTGGTTTCAGCAAGATGTAGTATTGTGCCATTATGTTGGACGGGGTGCATAATTATTTTCTTACATACTAATTTGGGCTTGGGATATTTAATAAGAAAATACAACATTTCATTATACAGTAGGACCTTAATTAGTGATACTTCTAGCAAGTCTGTTACAGTTGTATTTGTTGAACTTATTTGTAATAATTCATTTACATCATCGGAATATAATAGCGTAGGATTAATTACATCTGCTTTTACAAGAGTGATTGATAGCATTAATGTTTCAATTTCCGCAATTGTAATTCTGTTTCGAGCAAGTAGTATTTCGTATAAATACCCTGTATGAATTTGTTCAGGTTTTGCGTTTCCAATAATTTTGTTGACAATATCTGTTAACTTATTTATCTGATCCTGTGTTTTAGAGTTGATTGAAACCTGTTTGTTAATTGAATTTATAAGTTCCTTCTGTCGAAATTTCTGTTCCTCAAAGTCGTCAAAATCGGGAGTCCCCGCTATTATTTTTAGTGCTGTTCCCAAGATGTTAATACTTCTCGCGTGTCTGTGGTGAACATACAATGATTGTAGGAGGGAGCGTATTCGCTTAATATCAGACTCGATTATTTTCACCATATGCGAGGAGCGGAAATGTTCCATAAGTTTTTCGGTTTCGTCCGCAATTTCCAAATATATTGTCAGATTTGATGTATGTCGTAAGTAGTCAAAGTCCTGCCAAATTATAACATCCCCATCTTCAATCGGTATGTAGTCGGAGCCAGAATAGTCAATTAATTTTGTGGTAAGGGGTCTGATATTACAACATCATCAAAGTCCTAAAATTTGTTTAAAAGAGTTGTTAAGTATAATCGGATTATACAAATTTTGAATTATCTTATGTTGTCCTTGTGGACCACCCTGCCTCTAATAAGTTCCTAGATCGGTTTCTATTGTTTCTTCAGAGTATATCGGGGTCAATTTGTTTCCTAGCCTTTTCTTGTTTTTCACTAGTACGGACTCACCAACTTCAAATGTTCTATTTTGCCTGGAGGCATTGTTTCTTTTTAGTACGGTCTGTTGAGCTTTTGAAATTTTTCCTTTAATTTCCTCCCTTAATTCGGATGAGGAAAATTGGAAAATATCTATCGGTCGTTTGTTGGTTATTGAGTGAATAGTCCGATTATATTTTTTATAAAATAAGGTCAACTGTGCTTTCCTTTTTTTCTAATTTGAGGCATCTAGCTATTTCAGAAAGTGTGCTATGAAAGCGCTCGACTTGTCCATTTGATGTGCTTGAAGGGGAGTAGCGTTTTCCACTTTAACATTAAATTGGTCCCGTAACAGGGACATAATAGTCTCAGATTTTAGTGAAGTTTCGTTGTCATAGTAAATATTTTCCGTGTGTGGAAAAAGATTCATTAGTTGTATAATCGGGCCTTTTAAATCTATTATTGTACGAGATGGAATATGTTGAACAACCGCAAACTTTGAAAATTTATCGATACATGTTAGGAAAAATTTTTTATCCGTTGAAAATACATCGATATGAAGCATTTCGCCTACGTAAGATGGTGTTGGGGTTACCCCAAGCTCATGTTTCATAGGGTGTCTGTCGTATTTAGTCCTCGAAAAGATTTTACAATTTGCAGCAATTTCATTTGCCAACTTTGCCATTTTTGGAAAATAATAATCAGAAAGTATCTGCTTAACATTTTCCTGAGCTGCCCTATGGGCACGGTAATGTTCGATGGCAATAATTTCCCTCTGTTCATTTTTATCAAAAATTTCCTGGACAAAATTTTTGCAGGGCCAAAATTTAGTAGCGGGAAAGTATCTAACCAATTCATGCTGAATACAGGCTAAAGTTGGCAGATCACAATTATCACTGATTTTACTTCGTTTAGCAATGTTTCCCTGCTTGTGAAGTCGAGTCTTCTCAGTAAAGACAATAACATTTCTTTTAAGTAGGAAATTTGCCTCCCGGAGGACAATTTGGTTCCTAAAGTAATTGACCGGTTTTTCTGTAGACTCAATGGTAAAGGTCAAAGATATTTCGCTGTGTACCGTTGCGAGATCTGAGTGATTATCCTCTTCCAAAGTATTCAAAGATTGAGGCTCGAAATGTTTCTCGGTGCGCATAGATTCTACATTCAGAGTATGGATATTCTGTCGTGAAAGGGCGTCCGCCACATAATTCTCCTTTCCAGGTTTATAAATAATTTTGGCATTATGTTCGTCAACAAATGCTGCCCACCGTTTTATCTTAGCATTCGGATTTCTATCAGAGACTGAAATGTAAGTGGTTGGTGGTCTGTGTAAATATTTAAATATCTTACTCCATATAAAAAGTTCCTCAATTTTTGAAGAGCCCAAACAATAGCTAAGAGCTCTCGCTCATTAGTGGCATAGTTTTGCTCTTTATCTTTAAGGGTTCTGGAAATCATGGTGATTGGCCTCCCCCCTTGTGAGAGAACTGCTCCCAGACCCAATGAAGAGGCGTCTGTTGTAAGATCAAAAGGTTTTTTGAAGTCAGGATAAAGAAGCATAACTTCTTCAGAAGCAAGGATTTCCTTTAATTTACTAAAGGTCTGCATTTGCTCTTCATTAAAATTTATTTTCACCCTTTTTTGATTGAGAAGCACTAATCTTGCCGTTTTCGCCCTTTAGAATATCTTTAAAAAAGCATCTGTAATAACTTGCCAATCCTAGAAACGACCTTACGTTGAAGAGTGTAGAAGGTGTTTCATAATTAAGGATGGCCTTTACTTTTTCCGGGCTCGTTCTGATGCCATTTCTGGACACAAAAAAACCGAGGTATTCGACACTTTCCCGAAAGAAATGTGATTTTTCCCCAGAAATTCTCATATTGGCCCCGTATAATCTCTCCAGTAACCACTCAATATGTTTCACATGGTGTTCTTCGGTTTCAGAGAAAATAATGACGTCGTCGACGTAAACATAACATGACTTTCCAATTTGCTCTCTCAGGACATCGTCGATGGCCCTTTGGAAAATGCTGGGGGCATTCTTCAGACGAAAAGGAAGACGGCAAAATTCATATTTTCCATTTCCAACTGAGAATGCAGTTTTTTCACGATCTTGTTCAGATAGTGTTATTTGATGGAAACCTGATTTAAGGTCAAGTGTCGTAAAAAATCTTGCTTTGCCAAGATTTGAGAGAATGACGGGTATTTGGGGTATTGGGTATTTGTCATCGATCCTAATGCTGTTCAGTTTCCTGAAGTCTATAACTAATCGTTTTTTGGAATTACCGTATTCGTCCTTGCCTTTTTTATCAACAACCCAAACGGGATTATTGTAGGGTGATCTGGAAGGCCGTATTATGCCGTTATGCAGAAGTTCTTTTACTTCATTGTTAACAAAATCTGCTATACCCAAGGGATATGGGTATAGTTTTGTATAAACAGGATCACTAGAACTAGTTCTAATGGTAGCTACAATATTCGTATTATATGGAAGTGATTCTTTGGGGTTTGCAAAAACACCCGAACATTTTTTTATCACTTCCTTAAATTTTTCCGCAACGAATTGAGGTATTTTCATGTCCTCAACTTGTGTAAAATTTACATTTACGCATTTTAAAAATTGGATCTTTTCGATCCCAACTATAGTTTTAAGTTCCCTACTTTCAAAATTCAACGTTGCACCTGTCTGTGTTAATAGATCCAGGCCAATTATACCATCAAACGTTGATAGTGATGGTAAGATAAAAAAATTACTATTAGTTTGAAAAATTTTATGATTTTCCCTGCCACTTTCCTTTCTATAAATGGTAGCAGGGAGTTGTGCCTAAAAAATTAATCTGGTCAAATTCATCCCCAGCATCGATTACAATATCGTCTGCTTCGGTTTCTGCCATTTGATGGTAGTCTTGACCACATCCGGACTCATCTTGAGAAATGTGATTAATTCTCTGATGTTTTAGCCCAGTGTATTTTGCCGTACCACTGTTGGGTCTTTTCACGGCCTGCCAATTTGGTCGATTTTGGAACGGCTGTGGTAGGTTCTGATTTTGATCGTATTGATTCTGAGGTAAGCCCTGTGTAGATGGCTTGAATTTAGTTGATTGTCTGAATCGCATAGATTCATCGACCTCCATGGGTTCTATTTGATTATTTTCGTTCTTGTTTGAACGATTTGAATTTCTTTTAGAAACGTACGGATTTTTTACTTTGAACATTTCCGTGTGCGAAATGTGTTTCATACTTATACTTATCTCTGTCCTCGCGTGATTTAGCGAAGTTTGACGCGAATTGGTATCTCTCCCGATTTGACTCAACCTCTTGGGCCAATGCCAATGCTGATGGTAAGTCGGATGGACGAGCGGAAAATAATACATTACTCAAATCTTTTTTTGTTTTTGTTGGTAAGTAATGTTTCTTTTCTACTTCATCATAGAATTCTAGTAACGTCATATTACCCTGACGAAGAGTGGACAACTCTTGCTCAATTAAGTAAATTGGACGCTTATCCGAATAAGTAAAGTCCAGTCGGGCAATAATAGCCTTAAAATTTAACACTGTATTGAATGAGGATAACACCATATCGGCTTGACCCTTTATTTTATTTCGAATTATTGCTACTGCCTGATAGTGTTTAGAACTTCCATCGTAAGGCTCGTAAGGCTTATAAGCTGTATGAGCAGCCTGGCGCCATGAAACGTACGTTTCATGCCTGCCTTCAAAGTCTGGTAAGGATTTTACAACCTCTAAGGACTCATCACACCGAATTTCTTTGTTAATTTCAACATCCTTATAAGGCACAACTTCAGGAGTCGATAAAGAGAATTTTTCAAGTTTTTTATCAATATCGGAAATTTGTTTTTCAAATTGCTGTCTTTGAACTTTCGAAACCGCCGAAATGGCAGAGTCAACAAGCACACGTATGCTTTCTGCGGTAGTTGCCATTATATTATTATTGTCAGATCTTTTGTCTACAGGGATTTGATTGAAGGAATCTATTATAAATTCTACTTCTTGGTCAAGATCGCGATTATTCATTAATATCAGAAAAAAACGAACAGGCTTTTTTTGTTAAAAATTTCACGAATTTCAAAAAAAAAAAACAAGCGGAATTAATTTTAAATATTATCGAAACCAATTTTTGCTAGCAGCCACTCACTTCTTATTAAGATCTGATTTCGAAGGCTGGTGACGCACCTTCTTTCCAAGTTTTCACTTAATGTTTTAAGTTTTTTATAAACTTATTTTATATTTATTTTTTAACCCTGTTGGGCGCCAGTTAAGTATTTTGGGTATTTGTATGGTGTTGTTACACCTTCTTTATTCCAGTTCTCTTATCAAACTAAGTTATTAAGATACTTAAAGCTATGAATAAACTTATAATTATTGTTTTCTACTGCTGACTCTGCGCCTTTTTGTGGAGTATTATATTGCAATACGTTGAATAAATGCTCGTATGTTTGGTGTTGGCTAAGCATGATGATGAATATAATTGCTGACACTGTGCCTCGTGTGGAGTGTTGCATTGCAATATGTTGGACGAACAATTATTATAGTTCGTCATCGTTTGACCAAAGTATTAGGGTGGGACAATGGAGATTGTGTTAACTTATATATATATATATATATATATATATATATATATATATATATATATATATATATATATATATATATATATATATATATATATATATGCAAATGTGTGTCTTAAAGAAATTTTAATTATTATATAATCATTGAATCATTGACTGATGTTTTTGTTTTTCGGTCGTGAACCAATGAGCGAGTAGTCTTAGTGAATTAAAAAAGTCTGACACGAAAATGAGTGATTAGCTTTCGTTCGCACAAATTATCTTTCGGTATCGTGGAACAGGCTGTAAATACATACATTTTCCTAAATCAATATATACTATTTCTGCAAATGTGTGTCTTAAAGAAATTTTAATTATTATATAATCATTCTTTGCGTTGCAAAATTAAAGTAAAAGAATACAAATAAAACACAGGGGATTAGAATTTTATTTTAATGCAGTCGTGGACTGTATATTTTTATTGATAATTGTACGAAAAACAATTATAATTTTTGTACTGAATGTAGGGATTTCTGATGCTTTTCGGTCGTGAAGCAATGAGCGAGTAGTCCTAGTGAATTAAAAAAGTTAAGATGTCGCATATATATATATATATATTCATCATTCCGTTTGTAACTCATCGAAATAATCATTTTAGACCCAACAAAGTATATATATTCTTGATCAGCGTAAAATTCTAAGACGATTTAGCCCTGTCCGTCCGTCTGTCCGTCTGTTGTAATCACGCTACAGTCTAAACGAATTAAGAGGTCCACGATATCGTATAGCCCCCATATAACGGTACCCCCCGATATTCGGTATTTTGATGATTTTACCCACATTTTTCAACGGAATTGTCTGAAAATCCACACAAGAAGTTCCTTATGGGTACTTTATACCTCGGCAGAAAATTGTTCATATAGGTTCACGATATCGTATAGCCCCCATATAACGGTACCCCCCGATATTCGGTATTTTGATGATTTTACCCACATTTTTCAACGGAATTGTCTGAAAATCCACACAAGGGGTTCCTTGTGGGTACTTTATACCTCAGCAGAGAATTATCTATATAGGTCCACAATATCGTATAGCCCCCATATAACGGTACCCCCGATATTTGGTATTTGATGATTTTACCCACATTTTTCAACGGAATTGTCTGAAAATCCACAAAAGGAGTCCCTTGTGGGCATTTTACCTCCTCAAAATGAAGTGTCTATATAGGTCCACGATATCGTATATCCCCCATATAACTGTAATCTCCGATATTCGGTATTTTGATGATGTTAGCCACGCTTTTCAATGGAATTGTCTTAAAATCAACACAAGTAGTTCCTTGTGATTACTTCACCCCCTGAGAGAGAATTGTCTATACAGGTCCACGATATCGTACATCCCCCATATAACGGTGCCTCCCGATATTCGGTATTTTATGATTTGACCCATATTTTTCATCGGAATTGTCTGAAAATCCACACAAGGAGTTCCTTGTGAATACTTTATATCTTGGCTGAGAATTATCTATATAGATCCACGATATTGTATAGGCTTCATATAACGGTACCCCCGATATTCGGTATTTTGTTGTTTTTAGCCATATTTTTCAACGGAATGGTCACAAGGGGTTCTTTGTACACAAGGGGTTCTTTGTGAGCACTTTACCCACCGACAGAGCATTCTCTATATAGGTTAACGATAACGTATAGCTCCTATATAACGGTACCTCGCGATATTCGATATTTTGATGATTTTAGCCACATTTTCCAATCGTATTGTCTGAAAATCCACACACGGAGTTCCTTGTGAGTACTTTACACGCAGACATAGATTTGTCTTTATAGGTCCACAATATCGTATATCCCCCCATATATCGGCACCTTCCTATATTAGATATTTTAAAGATTTTAAAAGAATTTTTATTGGATTTTATTTTTTTGAAAATTTTCTAATTCGTTCCAAATGGTGGAGGGTATTCAAAGTTCAGCCGGCCGAACTTACTGCTTTTTTACTTGTTTCTTATTCATTGGCCGCAAATGCGGTTCTCAAAAATCTGCAGACATTCAGCAATGGTTCTACTTACTGTAGACTTCGCTGTTTAAGTCAGGGCTCACGTCTCTAAATGCTCATGGTTGCTTCCTGCCGCCAACATCCGCAAGAATGCGCCAAGTTTTAAATCGGGGCGTATACGGGTTGTTCTGCAACTGGGAACTCATTTATCTTGTAGCAAATCTAAATAAACCCGAAAACTTCCTTCATTTTGTATTATTTCAAAAATGTAAAAATACAATCATCTCTTAAATGCTTCCGTGGTACGTTTTGAAGCTCCTCTACATCATCCATAAAGTATAGGGCCACCGAAATATTCATTTTTTTATTTTTGTATAAAACACAAATAATTCGAACACAACCACTGGGAATATTATTTTGTTTGTTTATTTACAATTTGTTTCTTGACAACCGAACTGTCAGTTCAGGCAGAGCCAGCTTACGTATGGTTGCATTTTTTATTGCTCTTTCGCGTTTAAATTAGTCATTCTGGCGCTTTTTTCCTTAAATTCGCGATTAATTTTTAAATGGTATATTGAGCAACATTGAGTCACGTAAGGATATGCGATAGAAAGAACGAATGTTAGTGAAACGCATTCTGACACGAAAATGAGTGATTAGCTTTCGTTCACACAAATTATCTTTCGGTATCGTGGAACAGGCTGTAAATACATACATTTTCCTAAATCAATAAATACTACTTCTGCAAATGTGTGTCTTAAAGAAATTTTAATTATTATATAATCATTGTTTGCGTTGCAAAATGAAAGTAAAAGAATACAAATAAAACACAGGGGATTAGAATTTTATTTTAATGCACTCGTGGACTGTATATTTTTATTGATAATTGTTCGAAAAAGAATTATAATTTTTGTACTGAATGTAGGGATTTCTGATGCTTTTCGGTCGTGAAGCAATGAGCGAGTAGTCTTAGTGAATTAAAAAAGTTAAGATGTCGTATATATATATATATATATATATATATATATATATATATATATATATATATATATATATATAATTTTTGAAACAATACAAAATGAAGGAAGTTTTCGGGTTTATTTAGATTTGCTACAAGATAAATGAGTTCCCAGATGCAGAACAACCCGTATACGCCCCGATTTAAAACTTGGGGCATTCTTGCGGATGTTGGCGGCAGGAAGCAACCATGAGCATTTAGAGACGTGAGCCCTGACTTAAACAGCGAAGTCTACAGTAAGTAGAACCATTGCTGAATGTCTGCAGATTTTTGAGAACCGCATTTGCGGCCAATGAATAGGAAACAAGTAAAAAAGCAGTAAGTTCGGCCGGCTGAACTTTGAATACCCTCCACCATTTGGAACGAATTAGAAAATTTTCAAAAAAATAAAATCCAATAAAAATTCTTTTATAATCTTTAAAATATCTAATATAGGAAGGTGCCGATATATGGGGGGATATACGATATTGTGGACCTATAAAGACAAATCTATGTCTGCGTGTAAAGTACTCACAAGGAACTCCGTGTGTGGATTTTCAGACAATACGATTGGAAAATGTGGCTAAAATCATCAAAATATCGAATATCGCGAGGTACCGTTATATAGGAGCTATACGTTATCGTTAACCTATATAGAGAATGCTCTGTCGGCGGGTAAAGTGCTCACAAAGAACCCCTTGTGTACAAAGAACCCCTTGTGACCATTCCGTTGAAAAATATGGCTAAAAACAACAAAATACCGAATATCGGGGGTACCGTTATATGAAGGCTATACAATATCGTGGATCTATATAGATAATTCTCAGCCAAGATATAAAGTATTCACAAGGAACTCCTTGTGTGGATTTTCAGACAATTCCGATGAAAAATATGGGTCAAATCATAAAATACCGAATATCGGGAGGCACCGTTATATGGGGGATGTACGATATCGTGGACCTGTATAGACAATTCTCTCTCAGGGGGTGAAGTAATCACAAGGAACTACTTGTGTTGATTTTAAGACAATTCCATTGAAAAGCGTGGCTAACATCATCAAAATACCGAATATCGGAGATTACAGTTATATGGGGGATATACGATATCGTGGACCTATATAGACACTTCATTTTGAGGAGGTAAAATGCCCACAAGGGACTCCTTTTGTGGATTTTCAGACAATTCCGTTGAAAAATGTGGGTAAAATCATCAAATACCAAATATCGGGGGTACCGTTATATGGGGGCTATACGATATTGTGGACCTATATAGATAATTCTCTGCTGAGGTATAAAGTACCCACAAGGAACTCCTTGTGTGGATTTTCAGACAATTCCGTTGAAAAATGTGGGTAAAATCATCAAAATACCGAATATCGGGGGGGTACCGTTATATGGGGGCTATACGATATTGTGGACCTATATAGATAATTCTCTGCCGAGGTATAAAGTACCCACAAGGAACTCCTTTTGTGGATTTTCAGACAATTCCGTTGAAAAATGTGGGTAAAATCATCAAAATACCGAATATCGGGGGGGTACCGTTACATGGGGGCTATACGATACCGTGGACCTATATGGACAATTCTCTGCCGAGGTATAAAGTACCCACAAGGAACTCCTTGTGTGGATTTTCAGACAATTCCGTTGAAAAATGTGGGTAAAATCATCAAATACCGAATATAGGGGGTACCGTTACATGGGGGCTATACGATATCGTGGACCTATATGGACAATTTTCTGCCGAGGTATAAAGTACCCACAAGGAACTTCTTGTGTGGATTTTCAGACAATTCCGTTGAAAAATGTGGGTAAAATCATCAAAATACCGAATATCGGGGGGTACCGTTATATGGGGGCTATACGATATCGTGGACCTCTTAATTCGTTTAGACTGTAGCGTGATTACAACAGACGGACAGACGGACGGACAGGGCTAAATCGTCTTAGAATTTTACGCTGATCAAGAATATATATACTTTGTTGGGTCTAAAATGATTATTTCGATGAGTTACAAACGGAATGATGAACTTAATATACCCTCCATACCTTTTTTGGTGTAGGGTATAAAAATTGTAAAATTACCAGATTATTTATTAAAATAAAATATATTATTCCAAAATTTGTTTAGATTATTATTTATGATGATGGTTTGATGTTCCAGGTGTTGGTTTATTACGTTGGTGTTGTTGTTGGGTCTGTGTTTGTGCTGACAGTGTCGCTGTTTTGCTGTTTGTGTATAGAGACCCCATCCCTGATGCCTACTGTTTCCAAAAATTAGTACTCCTCTGGCAAACTCAGGATTCTCCTCCATATACTCAACTAGAGCCCGCAGCTGTGCAGTTGATAATTTTTTCGTGCTGGAATTGAGGAAATATAAAAAATTATATTTGTTGTTGATATGCTATAATTATATTTATCATTTTTACTTACCTATTTGTTTCCATTTTCAATCAAGCAAAATACCTAATGTCGGGAGATAAGTTTATATGGGGGCTATACGTAGACCTGGACCTGCAACTTGCAACAACTTTCTGTCATAGGCTTTAGTATCCATTATTATTTATTTTATTTTAATTATAATTATTTCTTTTTAAATATACAAGTTACAACAATATTTTTTAAGACTAGATCTGTAGCTGTATCCTCCACAATACTACGGAGGGTATATTCATTTTGTCATTCCGTTTGTAACTCATCGAAATAATAATCTTAGACCCAACAAAGTATATATATATATATGTATATATGAACCAATGAGCGAGTAGTCTTAGTGAATTAAAAAAGTTAAGATGTCGCATATATATATTTATATATATATATCATATACCGCAGAAAGCATACGTGTGCTTGTTGACTCTGCCATTTTATATTTGTTGTTGATATGCTATAATTATATTTATCATTTTTACTTACCTTTTTGTTTCCATTTTCAATCAAGCAAAATACCTAACATCGGGAGGTACCTTTATATGGGGGCTATACGTAGACCTGGACCTGCAACTTTCAACAACTTTCTGTCATATACTTTAGTATCCATTATTATTTTTTTATTTATTTATTTTAATTATAATTATTTCTTTTTAAATATACAAGTTACAACTATATTTTTCAAGACTAGATCTGTAGCTGTACCCTCCACAATACTACGGAGGGTATATTCATTTTGTCATTCCGTTTTCCAACAAATGATCAGCGTAAAATTCTAAGACGATTGAGCCATGTCCGTCTGTCTGTCTGTTGTAATCACGCTATCTTTCGAACGAACTGAGATAGAAGGCTAAAATTTTGCACACATGTTTATTTTTCCAGTAGGCAGGTTAAGTTCGCAAATGGGTCTGTAGGTCCCCATATAACGGTACCTTCCAATATTCGGTATTTTGATGATTTTAGCGTCATTATTCACAAGAATTGCTTCAAATTACGTATTTAGAGTTCGTAATGAGAACTACAGTCTAAGACAGAAAATTGTCTATGCAGGTCCAGGTCTTCGTAAAGGCCCCATATCTGTATTTCCCTATATTCGGCATTTTGACGATTTTAGATACAATACTCACCGAAATTGTTTAAGATGTCGTATTCGAAGTTCGTAATGAATGCTACAGCCTGTGACAGAAAATTGTCTATGCTGGTCCAGGTCTTCGCACAGCTCCGATATAACGGTAACTCCTTATATACAATATTTTGATGATTTTAGCTACATTATTGACCGTTTATTTCAAGTTTCCTATTTGAATATGGTAATGTCTTATGACAAACAATGCCTATGTAGGTCCACGTCGAATACACCCCAATATAACTACTATCTTCGGTATTTTTAAAATTGTAACGGAATTTTTTAAGTATTTTATTTTTTGAAAATTTCCAAATTCGTTCCAAATGGTGGAGGCCGAACTTACTGCTTTTTAACTTGTTTCTCTCTAACTTCTTACTGAGAATGTGTGTCTGGTTACCCTAAAATTCGTAACAATTTTTACAGTAAGTCGTCTGTTAACCCGAAAGTTCTGCAAAATAGAACAGTCGGAGAGAGAAATTTTGACATTTCTTTCAGTGAGAGTTTGCAAATTCTTGCAATCACTTGCAACTCCTCTTCTCATTCATCGACATTCAATCAGATGTTTCTATAGTTGGCTTATTTCTCTTTGTTCTCTCAATTTGATTTTTTTGGAATTAACAAGACTAAAGCTGGGAATACATAAAGCGCTTATTTGACTGGCTTAAGTCATCGGCTGGCTTATTCGTAGAGGAACAAATGAGTTTTAGGTTGACTTAGTTCGATTTTGACCCTAGGCTCCTTTGTTCATTTCCGAAGAAGCCAGCCGATGACTTAAGCCAGCCAAATAAGCGTTTTATGTATTCCCAGCTTAATTGTATGCAACACGTTTAATAGTTCCGAGGGACACATCAAATCTACCTTTTTTTAATTGCTCATATTTTTATTTTATTGCTAATTTCCATTTTATCTATAAAACTTTTAAAATTGGTGGTGCTTTAAATTCTTTTCTTTTTTAATGGGGGACAAATTGGTTTGTTTTGACAAATCAGCTGATTAGTTGCAAGCTTCTGCAGGAATACCGTCTGTTTACTTTTCGCATTTTCCTTGCGAAAGAGAATAAAAATACCTTTCTCTCCCAAAAAGTTGTTGCTGGACAATTCCTGAAGGAAAAGTAACCAGACACACATATTACAAGAAGCTTGGTGTTACAAATATACGGCGTTGTGTATTTCCGTTTCATACATTCCTTCAGGCAGTTCAAATGAGTTGTGCGCTGAACATATAAATATTATTACTAATTTTAATTTTATGGACGATTTTTATCTACCTGATTTAGTTTGGATAGAATTAAATTCCTATTAATAATTGATTCAATTTGCGACCTTGGTCATGTGCAAATAAATTAATTCAACAAACTCAATAAGTTATTGGACTTAGTGTCTTTTCAATCTATTTTTAAAACCATTATTGTGGAATATTCATTCCCATTCTTCCTTAACATTTTCATCATAAACCTTTATCAATTAAAATTGAATATTTACACTTGATTAGGCAGTCTAGTATTGTGCGTTATAAAGTATATGATTACAAACAATGTAATCTTGATGTTATAAATTCCGTTTTCTTTAATATTAATCGGTCAGAATAATTTTGGTAGGGTAGAATGTTTTTTTATTGAATAAAGAAATGAAAATGTTCATAACAATGACAAAATTCTAACAAAAGTTCTCCAACACCCTCTCTCACTCTATTAAGGTTAGTTTTAATTTAACATTTGAAATATGTAGTTCCTAACATTTTGGAACAAATGACTGCAATTTCATCAGTTGTTTAAATACGCCTAACATCAATTGTTCCTTGAGCCAAATTATCTCTAATAATTTGTTATGTTGCGATCTTTTTTATTCTGTACTCCTTGCCATAAATATACATTCTTGATTGTCCTCCAACAAAGGTACCCTGTATACGTTTCAACAACAAACATATCTTCCAGAATTCCTTTTATCCATATAGCTTCTGATGTGGCAGCACTTAATGCTATGTATTCTGCTTCGGAAGAGGAAGTAGGCACTATAGCTTGTTTTTGCTTGACCATCGAATTTACTGATTTTCTGTTAAGGTCGGAATCCCAAACAGCGTCTGAATATGCGATTATTGATTCAGAACCTTCTTTTCGTTTTATTATCAATTTGAATTGCTTTATACCCTTAATATATTTTAAAATTCTATTTAAATTTTTCGATGAATTTCTGTTGGAATTTGTTGAAAACTTGTCATTCATTTCTATCTTTTATTGTTAACATGTCTGTATAAATTACTGGATATTGTCTCCATTTATTTGAAATGGAATCGTGGTACAGTTTGGTGCAACACTTATCGTATTGTACATTCGTTGAAATCTGTTCACTACTCCTTATTGCAACATTCAGCGAACGAAAACAAACGAAACGATTAACGTACCGCTCACACGAAGTCACAAACTTTTTTCAATCGTTTTGTACTTCATACAAAACAAAACCACAAACCTTTCAATAACAGAAATACACATTTTTATATATTTTTCCGTTGTATGCTAGACATAATTATAAGTTTTTCTCTTGGTAAAAGGTCGAAGTATTGTTATACGTTTTCCATATTTTATTTTAAACAAATTTATTTTTTTCTTGCTACATCATTCAGACCATCGCCAAACAAAATTGCCTATACATATAACGACTTATTCACAGAAACGGAGACTACCATAAAACATTATGCTGACATGAAGGTAATTTAGAAAGATACTTAAAAACTGCACACCCTAATATTTATCAAAACTACATACAAATGGAAAATGAACAGCCAGTTAATAAAAATGCATTAAAAATGTCATGCATAATTGTTAAGAAAAGTGTGGAAAATGCTATAGTGGAGTTGTTTACTAAAAATGACAGACCACTTCGTATGACAGAAGACCGACCATTTAAAATTTTATATATTTTTCAGGAAATAATTGTACACTACATATTTTTCTAAATCTGAATTTTCTATTTCAATCTCTTGTGTCGAACCAAGTAATACTGAAGATGCACTTGAAGCTTACCTTAAAACTTGTGATAGACCTTCCTGCAGTGAGCCACACATAAAAAGTATTGAACGTGACCTCCTAATTTATGAAAGACAGCCCAGATTAGCAAAAAATGTAAATATTATAGACTACAGGACAACTGAAAACAATACCCTAACAACAATTGCATTCATTTTTTATCGATTCCATGTACCCAAGTAAGCGTGGAGAGATTGTTTTCGTCTAACACCAACAAACTTGGAGCATATTTTATTAACAAAAGTAAATGGAGCATTTGAATATGAAGGCAAATTATTTTTTAACCATTTCTATAATATTATTTTATTAAAACTTTTTCAAATATGAATAAAAATGCATGAATTCATCTTACTATTACTTTCAATATTATTTGTAATGAGTTAATATACAAGCAAACGTTTGCAATGTGTATTGTACTGTTCTGTTTTCAATGTTGCGTCATCCAGCAGAGTACATTTCAGTTTTGTTTTTGTTTCCACTCATATACACAAACAGTACAAAACAAAAAACAAGTGCCGTTAGCTGAGTATTGGTGTTGTTTCGTACTTCGGGAAAAATACAGAACAAAACGATTGCAAACGTTTGCAATAGTTTATTTTCGTACGCTGGCAACATTGATGTGTCAATGTCAGATTTCAACGACTTGGTGCTAAATAGCTTTAGCTAGTGAGGTGGTAGCCCACCTCACTTCAGTCTGTCTTGGTGATTCCGTCTTTGCTATCGGTTGAGTGTTTATGCTCAACGTTGTAAACATTACACGTTCGTGTGTAACTACTAAGGTAAATTTGGTAACCTATTGATTTGAATATCAATAAAGAATTAATTGTTCACTTGCAAGGAACTAAAACGATCGTGTTTTATTTCTATTTTTCTCTCCCCCTTTATCGGAGCGCAATTTCGGCGCACTAACATTTGGTCCATTCTAGCCGCGATCGATAAACGAGCCACCAACAAATACAGTCCATTTCAATTGATGTCTTTGGTTGTTGCCTTCTATGTTCATTTGGAAGAAATCCCCAGCATCATCATCAATACCATCATCATATTCATTTCTACAAAAAAGGTAGGTGCAGTGCATTTTTATGTGAGATAAATAAATAAAATTTACCAACAAAAAATTGGCCCAAGTTTAGAGATTTATTTAGTGCGGTTTATATTAATAATTCGCGTTTGAGCAATATTGAGCGACTTTGTTATTTAGTGCGCAAAACCAGCGGAGAAGCTCGCGAAATCGTCTCGAGATTCCCTCTGACCAACCGCAGTTTCGATCTAGCGTGGAATGCCTTGAAGGACGGTTACTCGGTTACTCGTCCATAGTCATTTGAAATCTCTTTTCGCGCTTTCTGTTCTTGAAATAGAAATTAGCTCTGGTTTGAAAGTAATTCAACGCGGCTGTTTATGTAGAGTAATGGGGGAAAGAAACAATAAGAAATAAAACAAATAGGATTAATTTCTTTTCTTACAAAATTTGCTGGTTTATTGAATTGCTTTTGGTGTGTGTTTTTCAACAATAAGGATTACCTCTTTTCAAATATGGTTTGTTGGCGACAGTGGCCGTGTTGGGTTTCGCTTCAAAGACCAAAGACAAGTGAACGCAGAGGTTCTAGGTGATCGCAGAGGATCTCATGTCTGTCTACTAATACAACTACAACTACTTCCAATGAGAGCATGTGTAACAAGGTGAGGTTACCGACAACAACCAATGCCCAGCGACGATCCGCTCACTACGGTCTCCGCCAGGGGAGTTGTAGAGGAGATGCCTGTGCGCCAATCAGCATCCGTGATTGATCGAGCAAGGGAAGTTGAGGGGCAAAGTATCTAACTTATACATTGCCGCCCACCTTGATATACATGCATGTGTATCAACTAAATAAAGCTCAAAGGAATTATGTTATATATTAATTCATGTGCAATAAGGTTTACAAGTTATAGGTTAGGACGTAAGTTCAGTTTATTTGTGAGCATTTTATTCAAATCATTTTAATTCATATAATTAGATATCTTTACCGCGGCAATTACAAATTGACGGGCCCGAAATTACCCAACCAAACGAGGTATATTTCGCAAACAACAGAATTAATTAGGTAACACAACTAACTTTACGACTGGTCGCCTAACAATACCCTGATCAGTTCGGACGTCTACAAAGCGAACCTTACTATCATTACAAGGATGTGTCTCGAATAACTAAACAAACTCTTTCTTTAAACCAAACGGAAAGCTGATGCGTCAATGCCTTAGGTTTTTTATACCGATTGACTAAACTCAATGGCGATTCTTCAACAAGGGGTTCTGGCAGAGCAGGAAGGGGGGCACCTATAAGAGAGTTTGCATTGAAGCGAATTTTCATTCCATAAAAATGGACTCAGAACATTCTGAGGCGAATCACCAATTTCCAAGCTGTGAGGAAATTCAGAACGTGTGGGAAGTGGGACAACGTAACGACACTTCGAGTTTCTCGTAGTTGTGGACCGGAAATTGTCCTCGCAGAACTTGTCTGATGACGAAAGTAATTTGCGTTTGTGAACCTCCTCAAATTCCCCAAAACGCAGAATGGTTTTATTGAGGCTGTCTTCCTCACTAAAGCTCAAAGTAGTCGCAAAGACCTGCAAGGGTTAGGAGGGAATTGGACCCGAGAGGATCCAACCAAAGACGGTATTTTGCGCCAATAGAGAACCTAATATATTTTGTTGTACCCCAGGCAACAATATTTGCGGATATAAGTCTGCACCCAAAAGCATATCTACTGAACGACAGTCAAAAATGTTTGGGTCAGCCAACTGGAGATTTGGCAGAGAACGAACTAAAGCAGGGTCAACAGAAAAGGATGGAAGGTTACTAGAAATCTTGGGGAGAACAAAAGCATCGGTTTTCAACAAAATTGAAGCACTTAAGCGAGAACTTATAGAAATTCGACAGTTTTTCCTAGAGGTAACGGAAGACGAACCATTTACACCAGAAATGGTTGCAAGAGTGGATCGAGACGATAACTTCAATCTATTTTGAAGGTTCTCAGTTATAAAACTAGCCTCAGACGCAGGGTCAATGAGGGCTCGAACAGGATAAGAATTTCCTTCGTGAACAATATTTACAATGGCGGTACCGAGAAGGACTCGAGAGTTATGCGATGTGTGAAACACTTGACGGTTTACTACAGTCGGATTGGCACCAGTGGATGTAGAGGCAACATTATCTAGAATAGAATTGGAAGCAGTTCTTGGGACTCGGACTGTGGGCGTCAGATTTGAGGAGGAACTATTTGTAGGTGTCGAACGTTTAGGATTATGCATAAGCGTTTTTCATGGCATACATAGCAGCTATGTGCACTGGGACAATTACTAACAGAATGACCTCTTGACAAACAATTGAAACACAAGCCATACTTTTTTACAACAGTAATTTTTTGATCGAAAGACATCTTTTTGAAACGATGACAAGAGTAGAGCGCATGATTTTGATTAGGACACAACGATGTTTTGGATAAGATTTTACTGTATCAGGGGAAGATTTCGCCACATGTACCTTAACGTTGCGTTTGTTTGGGGATTTTGATGAATCTATACCTTTTATGTCCCGCAAACAGGCAAGCGTCTGAATTCTCTCCGTGAGGAACGAATTGAGCTGAGCCCATGACGATAAGGAAGACTTATCTGTGAGACTCTGTTCCCAGAGTGTCACCGTAAGTTTTGGCAGACGCTGAATACAAATAAAAACTAAAATAGGATCCCAATGATCCGTGACAATGTCATAGACTGACATGGCAGATAAACAACCATTTATGCCTCTCTGTAAAGTCTTAAGACCTGAACTCGTTTCATTAGCTAATGATGGAAGATCGAACAGAATTTTTAAATGACTATTGACTAGAATTCTTTTGTTGTCATAAGCATCCCTAAGAGCTTTCCAAGCCAGAACAAAACTTTTATGCGTGAGTGGAAACTTCGACACAATTTCCCTAGCCTCACCTTGAGTTTTCTTAATCAAATGACACAACCTCTCAAAAAAATCTCCGTGGAAATCATCTATATCGCACGGCGGTAAATTAAGATTATGCATGGTGTCGGAACTACAAGGCGGTAAACTCCAATTCGAAACTGAGATATCAGTAGTACTCTGAATATCTGGATAAGCTATATTGGATAAAGGCGGCAAACTATTATTCAGTACATTGTTTGAATTGGTAGTACCTGACTGTGAAGTATTCGACCTATTGCATGACCGCGCCACAGAAACCTGATTTTGGACATTCTGGGGGATACTAACACGAATTTCAGATGGTGTGGAAGGAGGTGTTTTCGCAGACTTTATTTTCGCAACATTTCAGTTATTTCCGAAAAACATCCAACGTAGTTTTCTCTAGTGGACTGTTATTTCTCATCAGCAGAAGCAATTCCGTCTGAGGTAGTACCCTCAACGGTTATCAGATAATCGAGATATTTTTCGTAAGTATCCTTGACCTTGTACCACAAGTCCTGAAGTTCGGTGTTTCGAATTTCTAAATTGAAACCCGTGTGAGTTTCTGCCTTAATCAATTTAAAAGCAGCGGCAAATTTGACAACATTATCGGATGCCCGAATAAATTGAGTTAGTGGAGTGACCGACATGGTTTCAGAATTCAATTTCAACAAATACTAATCAAATATTCAGCTAAAATGAAGCACAATGACTTATTAAAGAAACCCAAATAAAGGTAAAAGCTAAGAAAGTTTCAAAAGAAAATGCAAAATATTTGAAAAATCCCAAAGGAAAACTAATTCGACGGAGAAAAGATTGAAAAACTTCCAAAAATTTACCCAAGCAATAGCAAAAAAGAACAAAAAGGTTATTTATAATGAAATGTATTACGAAAATGCAAATAAAAATGAATATAAATATCCAAATAACAATTAAAATATATTTAAATTGTCGATATTTATCAAAAATACTGAAAAAGTAAGAAAAATGATAAATTGTCAGTCTGTGCCGAGTGTAGGGTACACGTATTTCCAACTGGCAAATATTGATATGTACGCACGAACTAATAATTTCTTTAAAATAAGCTAAACTTTTAAGATAAATTACGAAAATATCGATATTTTTCTCGCAAATGAGCACAATAAAAAGTACATATAATATGCCGAATGTAGGGTGACAAAAATTAAAAAAGTCCAAAAACACTTTTTTATAGACAGTTATCAAAAACAAAATAAAAATTATTTTTCAAAATTTTATTTTTTATAATTCACAATTTTGCTACTTGAACCCACTGTGCAGTGGTGAATAACGAATACCGCACAAAGAAGAATAAAACACAAGCAGCTTTTGATGGTCGAACGGTGACGGGGGTGGGTTAACTACCACACTACGAGCTGACCAACGACAATGATCGCAACGTATATCGCACAAAAGAAAATAAAACACAAGCAGCGTCAGCAGAGCGCTCAGTGTGTGTGGGTAAGCAACTGCCTCGCTACGAACTAACCAACGACAACGAACCGACAGTGAGAGTTGGAGAAATAAATAAGTTGTTATAGTTGTTGGTTAGTAGACTGACGCTAGAAAAAGGCGCTTGGAATTTTAGGGATTATTGTTATTGCAATGACAAGACAAACAGACCAACGAAAATGACCAAACAGTGTGTGTTGGGGCTAGGTACGGGGGGATTTAGCAAGTGTTGGTATGTTTGTATGTTTGTTAGAAAAAGCGGCACTTGCAATGTGGTGATTTTATTCTCGTTGAGAGTAATACCGAATTGGTGAGATGTAAAAGAGATCACTCGACAATGCAGAAATGTGTGGAGAATATTGCAATAACCGAAAACAAAATTATGCACACTACAGCGGCAGGTTATTTTATAAACAAAAATATATATATTTTTTTTTTTGGGATAAATTTGAATTATTAAAACACAAATGAATCTGGAAATTCGATTATTTCGCGATATAGTGGAAATAATGCGAATTTGTCTAGTTTAAAAAGAATTTTTAATATATATTTTTTGCAAAACAAAATTGTTGTGGACTGTATGTTCAAAGATACCGCGAATTAGGGTAAAACAAAGGCGACCAGTACCGCGAAGCAAACAAAAACTAACACTTTTCACTTATTTTTTTCAAAAATAATAGCACTCTAAGCTCACAATAACAAATTTCACTGAACTTACGTACCTTTTTTGATGTTGAATAGGATGATGTTGATGCGGTGGTGCGATTAATGAGGGGGGATGTGTGTTTTGCAGATGATTCCTTTGTAAAAAGAGAACAAAAAACAGCAATTAATATCCAGGCAAACTTCTCAACTTGGCAAATCCGGCTCGATGCGACCAAAATGTTTATGTAGAGTAATGGGAGAAAAGAAACAATAAGAAAAATTTGCTGGTTTATTGAATTACTTTTGGTGTGTTTTCGACAATAAGTTTACCTCTTTTCAATGTTGTGTGAAGATATTATTAAACAAAAAATATCGATATTTTCGTAATTTATCTTAAAAGTTTAGCTTATTTTAAAGAAATTATTAGTTCGTGCGTGCATATCAATATTTGCCAGTTGGAAATACTGCACCCTACACTCTTCACAAACTGACAATTTATCATTTTTCTTACTTTTTCAGTATTTTTGATAAATATCGACAATTTAAATATATTTTAATTGTTATTTGGATATTTATATTCATTTTTATTTGCATTTTCGTAATACATTTCCTTATAAATAACCTTTTTGTTCTTTTTTGCTATTTCTTTGGTAAATTTTTGGAAGTTTTTCAATCTTTTCTCCGTCGAATTAGTTTTCCTTTGGGATTTTTCAAATATGGTGTTGGCGACAGTGGCCGTGTTGGGTTTCGCTTCCGTTTCTAAAGGACAAGTGAACGCAGTGGTTCTGAGTGACCGCTGAGGGTCCCATGTCTGTCTACAATTACAACTACAACTACTTTCAATGAGAGCAAGGTGAGCCTACCGACAACAACCAATGCCCAGCGACGATCCGCTCACTACGGTCTCCGCCAGGGGAGTTGTAGAGGAGATGCCTGTGCGCCAATCAGCATCCGTGATTGATCGAGCATTGGAAAGTTTTGGTGGAAAGTATCGAACTTATACATTCCGGCCCCCTTGCTAGAACTAAGAGTCTAGCAATTTATATCATAAAGTGTTATAAGTTAGGAGAGAACGTAAATTCAGATTCCTAAGTGAGCTATAGTTGCATATTTTCAAATTATCAAAGCGATATGACGAATTTTAAATAGATGCGATTTACTATTTCATGTTTAGCGCAAGTGACTGTTTCAACAAAAATTGGATTTTAAAAGATACAATGGTTTTCCTGATTGGTCGATTTCAAAACTGTGCAAGATTACGTTACAGTCGAGGGAGGTACTGAACCGGTGAGAATGTACCCGAAAATAGACTTTTGGGCCAGCAAAGAATCCAAAACTATTTTTGGAGGTTCAGCTTCTAAAATTTTAGGATACAAGTCAGCGCCAAGTAGCAAATCTATTGAGCTATTATCGAAAGAATCCGCTAAATCTAAGTTAGGAATCCGAGTCTTCAAATTGTTAATAGATGGTGACGAAAACAACTTCCCCTTAACGTTTGGTAAGACTAATGCATTCGTTTCTACAGTCTTAGATTCATTTTTAGGGGAGGACAACTTCAGAAAGCAAACTTCCTTTTTAGATTTAGATTTTGCTAAAACACGAGTTGTAATGCCAAGTGCATTTTTGAGTTTCTTGCTAACAATTGATACCTTAGAAGAAGGGTCTACTATAGCACGGGCAGTATGACTTTTTCCATTATGAACCATATTAACTAGTGCAGTCCCAAGAAGCACATTATCTTCAATGGTGTTGGGAGACTGGCTGTTCGAACTATTTTTTGTAGAGAGTGAGGCTGTTTTAGAAGGCTTTGTACCTCGACTTTTGACCTCTGTAAAAGCCGGAGGGGTATTGGGAGCTCGACTTTTGACTTTGGTAAAGGCCGGAGGTATGGTCTGTTTGGACATTGAATCTGACAGGCAAAATTCAATATTCTTAGGTTGGGTAGATACCTGTGATTGTTTTGAACAAGGTGATCTAACAAAACTACTAATTTGTGGCCGGTGGAGAAGGCTGTGATGCCTTTGCTTACAAGATTTGCAATTATTTGTACTGTGACAATTTTTAACTACGTGGCCAAGTGAGAGACAATTGATACAATGTTCATTCTTTTTAACAATCAAGAATTTGTCCTCAAACGAGAGTTTTATAAACTTGGGGCAGAGTCGAAGAACATGCCTCTGGTTAGGACAAATGGAGAAAGAAGTGTTTGGCTGAGGAGAAATAGCAACACATTTTGGCTTATGTACCAATGAATTTTTAATGATGGAACTAGATGTACGAACATGCTTGGATGCCAACGATCTAGTGGAGGAGCGATGAGGTGAAACACTCTGTGATGACGACGATTTCTTCACAGGTCTGGGAGGAGTACCATTCTTCGGCGACAACAAGGACTTAGGAGACGAAACTATTTTGGGCAAGTACTTTTGGGTGGACTGATTTTTATGTATGTTCTGAATACACTGCAAAGTTTGTATTCTGTTTGTGAGGAAAGCATCTAAGTCTGGCCAGGAAGGCAACAACGACTTATTTTTGATACTTTGCTCCCACAAAGTCAAGGTGGTTAAAGGCAAACGCTGCAAACAAATATGTACAATAATTGGATCCCACTGATCCGTGGCGACGTCATAGACGGCCATTGCAGCAAGACATTTTATGCCACGTTGGATAGTTTTCAATCCCGAACAAGTTTCAAACTTTAAAAGTGGAATATCAAACAAACTTTTTATGTGACTATTCACCACGATGCGCTTATTATCATACGCATCCGACAAAGCTTTCCACGCTAAGGGGAAACTATAATTTGTGAGTGGAAATCTGCAAACAATTTCGCGAGCTTCACCGATAGTCTTCTGTCTTAGATGGCAGAGACGTTCTATGTTTGAAAGGCCTGAATTACTAACGAACAGGGTGGTGAATAGGTCTCGAAAAGTTGGCCAAGATACAAAATCTCCAGCAAAGACTTCTATATTAATTGGTGGCAAGGGCAGACAATGTTTATCGAAGGGAGGGTTTGAACTAATTTGATAGGCGGAAGATTGTAAACAAGCTTTAACGGTGGGAATAGCTGACTGCACAGAAACCGGTTCAACGAGACTGTCCAAAAGCAGCTCGGAAGGAAGGAAGGATGTACTTTTAGAGACATCAGGCGTAGTTCGGTTTTCTACATTAGTACTTGAAGCAGATGAGGACTGAGAAGCCACAACAGGAGAACCATTATCATTGATTGAAGATTTAAGGCGATCAAGTTGCTTGTTTAAGGTGGTCAAACACCAATGGTATGCAATAAATGCATTATTGTATTTATCCTCAACGACATCAATATTTTCAACCTGTGCAGTCTCGGATGCCGTGAGGTATTTTTTACACTCAGTGTAAGTGTGCAAGACCTTATCCCACAATTCTCGAATTTCTGATAGACGAATTTCGAGGCTGCAAACTGTGAAATGTGTGACATCAAGTTGTTCAAAATAGTCTACACTCTTCAGAACAATGTCAGTGGCTCTTGCAAAGCGAGTGAGAGGGGTAATTGACATTTTTTAACAAAAAAGGAAATTATTCAACTTCAGTCAGGTGATGAAATCGGAAAAGAAAGCTTAGCTAAATAGGAGATAATTTAAGAGAAGTTCCCCTAGGTGACAGAAATTACTTTAATTTAAAGCAGAAGGTAAAACTTTACTAAACTTCATCCAATATCAAGTAAGTTTAGATTTTTAACACCTAAGCAATGTCAGCTGTGAAATCTTTTGTAAAACTAATGGACAATTTCCAAAAATCATACGACAAGCTCGATATTTCTGCAAAGATTTATCAAATTTGCTGCAAAATGAAGTAACTTCACCAACTATTTAATGCTAAACTGATTAAAGTTTTTTAGTTGAGGCCGAAAGTAGGGTATATTTTTCCAAAAATTCCAAAAAGCCCACTACTAGTCAAAAATATATCACAAAATAAACCGAAAATAATGTCTAAAATAAATTGCAAAAAATTCACAATTTGTGCTGTTTTATCCCACTGTGCCGAACCAACAACAGATATCGCACAAAGAGGAATAAAACACAAGCGATGTCGGCAGAGAAATGACTATGCGTAAGCAGCTACGCACCCACACAACAAGCGACGCCACAAACGATCCAACAGTGAGTGTTGGAGATCGAAACACTTTGTTGTTATTTTTATTGAATATCAAACCGACGCTAAAAAGGGCGCGTGAAATGATGAAGTATTTTTGTTGCAATTTTTGGCAATGCAAATTCTCAAGTGAGAATTGATCGATGGTTAGAAACAAACGAAGAAGAATTGCAACAACAATAAATGCGCGTTGGTGACGACGACAAAATAACCAATCGACAGATGGATGCACTGTTATTACAAGTGTGTTGTTATTGCTAATTAGAAACAAACAAATCTCGTTAAAGGGCTCAACCTTTGAAACGTGAAGGGGGATAACAACAGCGAACGTTTGGTTGGTGAGAAATTGAACAACAAATGAACCAAACGACCAAATATAAAACAATGTGCATGTATGCTGTGGTGATGCAAATTTTTCTTCAACTAAGGCGAGGGAGTAGAGCAACAGCGAGGGGGATACTTTCTATTCTCACAAAGGGTTCAACATTTGAAATGAGAGTTAGAAATGGAAATAATGAACCAAGCAGAGCAAGAGCATCAAATATTTTTGTATGATCAACGCGACAACGGATGATCAGTATAAAGAAAGCTAATTATTTTCACAACGAGAGAACTACTTGTTGTCGGGGAATGCACTTAATTAACACAAGAAGTGTTAATATAAGTCGACCTACTGACTTGTTTCCAAACGAAAGGCAATCGTATGATCAACGAAACGTAGGTTGATCAGTACAACAAATGCAATTTAATGCAACAAGAGTGGACTGTATTCGAATTACAATAACACACGCGAAGGGTGATTGAAGCTCGACCAATACGATGTTTTTTTTTTTTCAAATAAAAACAATTAACATACGCACTAACAAAAACGGGTAGCTCACTTCAAATAGAGATCTGAATTTACGTACCTGATTTTTAGTCTTATGTATGTTGATGATATGATGAGAGATAATCCAATGATTTCTTCATGCAAACGAGGGAGCAAGAGCAAGTGATGGCTTCAATCCGGCTCGATGCGACCAATGTTTAACTCAGGGGAGTGGGGGGAAAGGCTTCGACAGCGGTAGCAATAACAAAACTCCCCAGAGTTATTATGTGATGTGAGAATGAGGTAATTTTGTTGTTTGAAAAGAAAGAATCACCAATAAAACCATGAATTTATATTGAATTACACTAATTATATTTCTTTGCTTTATTTCTTGATTTTGTCTTTCTTTTATCCTACACCACACGCGCGAATCACCCGCACCGTCGCCTCATCTCTCACCTACACCTCGCATACCTCATTCTCACATCACATTATAACTCTGGGGAGTTTTGTTGTTGCTACCGCTGTCGAAGCCTTTCCCCCCACTCCCCTGAGTTAAACAGCGGCATTAATCGATGTCTTTCGGCGATGTCCATATATGATATTCCTACGGATTCTTGGGATCCAATTATCGTTTTCGTTTGTCTCCAACGTTTGCCAAAAGTCACATTGACACTTTGGGATAGTTTTCTGACGTAGAGAATTCGTACTCTCACTTGTCTTCACGACATGAGGGAGGTTGAACCATCACCAAGAATGTTTGATCAATCATGTTCTTATTCGCTATCTCCTTGGCCGTTGCTTGTTTTGCCCCTCACAACGCCATCCTCTTTTTGAATGTCCTAATATCAAAAATATGACCCTTTCTGCAAGATTTTATACGGTGAAGCGTAATCGTTTGTGTATAAACTGTTTGCGCAAGGGACATGAGATAAAAAATTGTAGAAGTCGTCGTCGGTGTGTATTTTGTAATCGGAATCATCACACATTGCTTCATAGAGATGGTTCAACAACAAATAGTCCAATGACAACACCCCCAAGTTCACGTTTGTCAGTTTCGGCTCCACCTTTTTGTCCCTCGAATTCTCCCCCAAGCATTAGTAAATCTCTCGATTGAAATGCATCTGGTTTCTACACATCGGCTGGAGATGTAATTCGACAGGCATATCACGCTGCGCAGAATCAGTGGGTATTTTTGGGCACTGACATGGTGAAAGTCGTTCATCAAGGCGGTTCGTATTCTGCTATGGCGTTGATAGATCCGGCCTCGAGTCCTCTTTTGTCACAGAGCGACTTCAAAAGAAACTTAAGCTTCCAGCTTGTTCGTGCAATTCCACCATTTCGGGTGTTAATGGTTCACGTGCGGCTACATCAAAGAATGTTTGTAATATTGAAATCAGAACTAACCTAGACCATTCATTATCCCTGAAAACTTCAGCGGTCGTGCTGAATTCGATTTCAGGAAATCTACCCTCGCTTGCGGCCACGTTCGACCTCAGAAATCGACTGTCTAATGTAGTATTAGCAGATTCAAAATTGTTTAAGCCAAGTCCAGTTGATATTTTGATAGGAGCAGACTTGTACCCTAGAATTATTAAAGACCACAGCTTTCGATTTTCGTCTGGTTCTCTGCTTGCTCAAAATACCATATTTGGTTGGATTGCACTGGACCAATTCCGCATCGACAAAATCGCTCTCTTGAAACTACATGAAGCTTTTCGTCCTAATTAATACACCTATTTTTTCGAAATTGAAATCTAGTATTGTAAAGTGGCCACAAATGTACTCCTTTTTCGGAGCAAATCCGTCACTGCGGATTTCACATACCTGGTTTCCGTAGCAAATCCGTAACTGCGGATATCGTGGAACTAAAATCTGTAACTGCGGGTGTCGTTATTGTATGGTGAAAATAGCCCATAACTGTGGATTTTGTTTTGAACTTAAAACGTTTTGCACAAGTCCGAATCCATACCTGTGGGTTTTTGGTGACTTTGAACTATCAATTTGTTTATCGTTTACTTTCGAAACTGCTTACATGTTGCACCATTTCGGTGCACTTAAACTATTTATCGAATTAATTTATATTGTTACACCATCCCAGGATGCTGTAAGGTGGCCGGCTAATGTTTAAGTAAGAATTGTCTCCATTTATTTGAAATGGAACTGTGGTGCAGTTTTGTGCAACACTAATCGTATTGTACACTCGTTGAAATCTGTTCACTACTTGTTTATGCAACATTGATGTGTCAATGTCAGATTTCAACGAATTGGCGCTAAAGCTACAACCTCACATCAGTCTGTCTTGGTGATTCCGTCTTGGCTATCGGTTGAGTGTTTGTGCTCAACATTGTAAACATTACACGTTCGTGTGTAATTACAAAGGTAACCTTTTGATTATAATATCAATAAAAGATCCACATATTTATTTGCAAAAGAAATTAAAACGATTGTTTTATTTTTCTCTCCCCCTTTATCGAAGCGCAATTTCGGCGCATTAATAATCTGTTTTGTACCTCACAAAGTAATTCTTAAAAACTTTTGGTCTCTTTAATGCTGATGGATCATCTTCTTGTGTGCTGAAAATATATTGACGATTATTTTGTATTGCTGTTTCCGGCACACTATCTGCGTTAAATGTTAGTTTCACATCTCTTGTTTCTTCAATCACATCATCACCAAACATGATCTTTACAACGAAAAACTTGTAACTTTTTAATATTGGTTTGAATATCATACCAAATTTCCGCTAACGTAATTGCTTCCCTTATCCTCGTCGTATCCTCAAAAAATGTACGAACATAAAAAATGCATTTTCATTCCATTGTGCATACATATGTATGTATGCTTAAAAAATATCTTGCGCAAAGACAATATTTAGTTTCATATGCATTCTTAATTGTTCCACTTTCGCTGAAGTAAATATTACATCTAGCTCTTCCCGATATATTAAGTGGAACACTCTCGTATTTGTTTTCACCAACTGTTTGCGGGGAACTTTCTTGAGATTCGGCATCTTCATATGTGCGTTGAAACAGCAGTAATGACAAATTTGGGGATGTTCTTATATTTGAAAGTAACAACGCGGTCGATTCCGATCGTGGAATGATTTTATTCATAACCATGTACGGTTAAGCTTTGTTCAAGTTCACGCATCTATTAACTTCCTTTTGGAACTGTAAAGAGACAACAGTTTGTCTACTGTCTCTACGCTACCTTAAATGACGTTTGAAGTTGGAATGTAACAAAATTATAGTAATAATAAAAATATCATCCTTCGGTTTTACGTAATATTGAATAATTTTTGGCAAGTTTTTTTTCTATCCGCTTGAACGGTACATTCTGGAATGCACAGTACTTAGTAAAAGTACACATTTATCTTATCTTCCTCTCTACAATATAAGCCTTGCATTATTAGTGATTGGTACAATGCAGCTTTTTAAAGTCCAAAAGATTTGGTGGTATGCTTTTTCCGAATTCTTTCTTTCTTTCTTTATTTATTTAATTCATACTTAATACTAAAGCCTCCAAAGCCAATTAATTGTATTAATAAGGTACTCAATACCAAGTAGAAAAATTCAAAATAACTTATAAATAACTATAACACTATTAAAAAAAACATGTTATAAATAATGAGTCAATAGAGGCAAAATAACCAACAACAAGCAATTAAATTTTTTTAAGAAAGGTGAACAATAAAGGCGACGATAAAAATAATTTAAAAATTATTATTTAACAATTAGAAAAGAGTAAAATGAAGAAAATAAAAGCTCAAAACAACGAAAATAAAACTAATTGGGATAAATACCAGGATACAGGACATGATTCAACACTTTCAAACGAAAGGCATTATTAGAATGGGAAAAAATTCTAAGCTCAATAGGTAGATAATTCCACAAATGTGCAATACGTACAATAAAAGACTTTTCAAATGTTAAGTTATTTATTCTGGGTATTAATATCTGAGTACTCCTAGTTGACCTGGAAAAACTGAACATGTTAGCCAGAAACCTAGGAACACCACCTCTGATAGTTTTGTAAAAATAATGCAATAACTTAACAGATAAAAATTGCTCAAAAGAAACTCCCAGGAAATCTATAACAAAATTTGAGATGTGATCACGTTTCTTCAAGCCATACACAAATCTTACGATAGCATTAACTACACGCTTAACTCTTAAACTAATACAATGTATTATACCAGAAACCAGCTCGAGCCCATAATTGATATGAGGCATTAAAAGAGCATTCAACAACCTCTTTTTAACCCACAATGGTAAAAATAAATTAGTACCATATAATCTACGAATAATAGCAAAAACTCGTCTCTGAACGGAATCGACATGAGTCTCAAAAGAAAGTTTCCCGTCTACTAAAATACCCAGCATTCTGTGACAGCTTACAAAACTAATTAGATTACCATCAAGAGCAATATTTAGATTATATGCATTACTAACAAACTTAATAGACAAACTTTGACGGATTCAATACCAGACAATGTTCAAAACACCACTGTCCAACATGAACAAGACAATTATTAATTTCACTTTCAAAAGCCATAGGATTAATATTAGAATTGGTAAAAACGAGAAACACATCATCCGCATATAAGAGAGGAGTGCAATTTACACCATTACAACATTCGGAGAGGTTATTGACACATAAAATAAAAAACAAAGGACCTAATACGGAGCCCTGCGGAACACCACAAGAAAGCAATGCCACACTTGAGGATCTGCCATTGTAATAAACGAATTGGGATCTACCAGACAAATATGATAAAATAAGATTACAAGCTGTCTCAGAAAAATTGAACTCATACATCAGTTTACTGAGTAATATTTGATGAGAAAGAGAATCAAATGCCCTTGTTAAATCCAATGAAACAATTACAGTATCCTTTTTAAGGTTCGTGTTAGATCTCACTAACTCAGTTATGTAAAGAAGCAAACTGGTGGTGTATAAGTTAGATACTTTGCCCCTCAACTTCCCTTGCTCAATCAATCACGGAACCTCTGCGTTCACTTGTCTTTAGTCCTTGAAACCCAACACGGACACTGTTGCCAACACCATATTCAAAAGAGGTAATTCTGTCGTTTGAAAAGAAAGAGTCACAATAAAGCATAAATTATATTTAGAAAAATACTAATTTATCTTTGTTTCATTTCTTGATTTTGTCTGTCTTTTATCTTACACACGCGCGAATCACCCGCACCGCAACAAACATCTCACCTACACATCGCATACCTCATAAGTATGCATAAGTTCAGTGAAATTTGTTATTGTGAGCTTTGAGTGCTATTTTTTGAAAAACAAGTGAAAAAGTGTTAGTTTTTGTTTGCTTCGCGGTACTGGTCGCCTTTGTTTTAACCTAATTCGCGGTATCATTAAATATACAGTCCACAACAATTTTATTTTGCTAAAGAATCTATTAAATATTCCTTTAAATCGAGGCTTATTCGGATTATTTTCCATTTTCTCGCTAAATAATCGAATTTGCCGGTTAATTTGTGTTTAATAATTCACATTTATTCAAAAAGAAATATATTTCTGTTTATAAATTAACCTGCCGCTGTAGTGTGCATAATTTTGTTTTCGGTTATTGCAATATTCCATAGACATTTAACAACAATTGCATTCATTTTTTATCGATTCCATGTACACAAGTAAGCGTGGAGAGATTGTTTTCGTCTAACACCAACAAACTTGGAGCATATTTTATTAACAAAAGTAAATGGAGCATTTGAATATGAAGGCAAATTATTTTTTAACCATTTCTATAATATTATTTTATTAAAACTTTTTCAAATATGAATAAAAATGCATGAATTCATCTTAATATTACTTTCAATATTATTTGTAATGAGTTAATATACAAGCAAACGTTTGCAATGTGTATTGTACTGTTCTGTTTTCAATGTTGCGTCATCCAGCAGAGTACATTTCAGTTTTGTTTTTGTTTCCACTCACATACACAAACAGTACAAAACAAAAAACAAGTGCCGTTAGCTGAGTATTGGTTTTGTTTCGTACTTCGGGGAAAATACATAACAAAACGATTGCAAACGTTTGCAATAGTTTATTTTCGTACGCTGGCAAAATTGATGTGTCAATGTCAGATTTCAACGACTTGGTGCTAAAGCTACCACCTCACTTCAGTCTGTCTTGGTGATTCCGTCTTTGCTATCGGTTGAATGTTTATGCTCAACGTTGTAAACATTACACGTTCGTGTGTAACTACTAAGGTAAATTTGGTAACCTATTGATTTGAATATCAATAAAGAATTAATTTTTCACTTGCAAGGAACTAAAACGATCGTGTTTTATTTCTATTTTTCTCTCCCCCTTTATCGGAGCGCAATTTCGGCGCACTAACATTTGGTCCTTTCTAGCCGCGATCGATAAACGAGCCACCAACAAATACAGTCCATTTCAATTGATGTCTTTGGTTGTTGCCTTCTATGTTCATTTGGAAGAAATCCCCAGCATCATCATCAATACCATCATCATATTCATTTCTACAAAAAAGGTAGGTGCAGTGCATTTTTATGTGAGATAAATAAATAAAATTTACCAACAAAAAATTGGCCCAAGTTTAGAGATTTATTTAGTGCGGTTTATATTAATAATTCGCGTTTGAGCAATATTGAGCGACTTTGTTATTTAGTGCGCAAAACCAGCGGAGAAGCTCGCGAAATCGTCTCGAGATTCCCTCTGACCAACCGCAGTTTCGGTCTAGCGTGGAATGCCTTGAAGGACGGTTACTCGGTTACTCGTCCATAGTCATTTGAAATCTCTTTTCGCGCTTCCTGTTCTTGAAATAGAAATTAGCTCTGGTTTGAAAGTAATTCAACGCGGCATTAATCGATGTCTTTCGGCGATGTCCATATATGATATTCCTACGGATTCTTGGGATCCAATTATCGTTTTCGTTTGTCTCCAACGTTTGCCAAAAGTCACATTAACACTTTGGGATAGTTTTCTGACGTAGAGAATTCGTACTCTCACTTGTCTTTACGACATGAGGGAGGTTGAACCATCACCAAGAATGTTTGATCAATCATGTTCTTATTCGCTATCTCCTTGGCCGTTGCTTGTTTTGCCCCTCACAAAGCCATCCTCTTTTTGAATGTCCTAATATCAAAAATATGACCTTTGTGTATAAACTGTTTGCACAAGGGACATGAGATAAAAAATTGTAGAAGTCGTCGTCGGTGTGTATTTTGTAATCGGAATCATCACACATTGCTTCATAGAGATGGTTCAACAACAAATAGTCCAATGACAACACCCCCAAGTTCACGTTTGTCAGTTTCGGCTCCACCTTTTTGTCCCTCGAATTCTCCCCCAAGCATTAGTAAATCTCTCGATTGAAATGCATCTGGTTTCTACACATCGGCTGGAGATGTAATTCGACAGGCATATCACGCTGCGCAGAATCAGTGGGTATTTTTGGGCACTGACATGTTGAAAGTCATTCATCAAGGCGGTTCGTATTCTGCTATGGCGTTGATAGATCCGGCCTCGAGTCCTCTTTTGTCACAGAGCGACTTCAAAAGAAACTTAAGCTTCCAGCTTGTTCGTGCAATTCCACCATTTCGGGTGTTAATGGTTCACGTGCGGCTACATCAAAGAATGTTTGTAATATTGAAATCAGAACTAGCCTAGACCATTCATTATCCCTGAAAACTTCAGCGGTCGTGCTGAATTCGATTTCAGGAAATCTACCCTCGCTTGCGGCCACGTTCGACCTCAGAAATCGACTGTCTAATGTAGTATTAGCAGATTCCAAATTGTTTAAGCAAAGTCCAGTTGATATTTTGATAGGAGCAGACTTGTACCCTAGAATTATTAAAGACCACAGCTTTCGATGTTCGTCTGGTTCTCTGCTTGCTCAAAATACCATATTTGGTTGGATTGCACTGGACCAATTCCGCATCGACAAAATCACTCTCTTGAAACTACATGAAGCTTTTCGTCCTAATTAATACACCTATTTTTTCGAAATTGAAATCTAGTATTGTAAAGTGGCCACAAATGTACTCCTTTTTCGGAGCAAATCCGTCACTGCGGATTTCACATACCTGGTTTCCGTAGCAAATCCGTAACTGCGGATATCGTGGAACTAAAATCCGTAACTGCGGGTGTCGTTATTGTATGGTGAAAATAGCCCATAACTGTGGATTTTGTTTTGAACTTAAAACGTTTTGCACAAGTCCGAATCCATACCTGTGGGTTTTTGGTGACTTTGAACTATCAATTTGTTTATCGTTTACTTTCGAAACTGCTTACATGTTGCACCATTTCGGTGCACTTAAACTATTTATCGAATTAATTTATATTGTTACACCATCCCAGGATGCTGTAAGGTGGCCGGATAATGTTTAAGTAAGAATTGTTTCCATTTATTTGAAATGGAACTGTGGTGCAGTTTTGTGCAACACTAATCGTATTGTACACTCGTTGAAATCTGTTCACTACTTGTTTATGCAACATTGATGTGTCAATGTCAGATTTCAACGAATTGGCGCTAAAGCTACAACCTCACATCAGTCTGTCTTGGTGATTCCGTCTTGGCTATCGGTTGAGTGTTTGTGCTCAACATTGTAAACATTACACGTTCGTGTGTAATTACAAAGGTAACCTTTTGATTATAATATCAATAAAAGATCCACATATTTATTTGCAAAAGAAATTAAAACGATTGTTTTATTTTTCTCTCCCCCTTTATCGAAGCGCAATTTCGGCGCATTAATAATCTGTTTTGTACCTCACAAAGTAATTCTTAAAAACTTTTGGTCTCTTTAATGCTGATGGATCATCTTCTTGTGTGCTGAAAATATATTGACGATTATTTTGTATTGCTGTTTCCGGCACACTATCTGCGTTAAATGTTAGTTTCACATCTCTTGTTTCTTCAATCACATCATCACCAAAAATGATCTTTACAACGAAAAACTTGTAACTTTTTAATATTGGTTTGAATTTCATACCAAATTTCCGCTAACGTAATTGCTTCCCTTATCCTCGTCGTATCCTCAAAAAATGTACGAACATAAAAAATGCATTTTCATTCCATTGTGCATACATATGTATGTATGCTTAAAAAATATCTTGCGCAAAGACAATATTTAGTTTCATATGCATTCTTAATTGTTCCACTTTCGCTGAAGTAAATATTACATCTAGCTCTTCCCGATATATTAAGTGGAACACTCTCGTATTTGTTTTCACCAACTGTTTGCGGGGAACTTTCTTGAGATTCGGCATCTTCATATGTGCGTTGAAACCGCAGTAATAAAAATTTGGGGATGTTCTTATATTTGAAAGTAACAACGCGGTCGATTCCGATCGTGAAATGATTTTATTCATAACCATGTACGGTTAAGCTTTGTTCAAGTTCACGCATCTATTAACTTCCTTTTGGAACTGTAAAGAGACAACAGTTTGTCTACTGTTTCTACGCTACCTTAAATGACGTTTGAAGTTGGAATGTAACAAAATTATAGTAATAATAAAAATATCATCCTTCGGTTTTACGTAATATTGAATAATTTTTGGCAAGTTTTTTTCTATCCGATTGAACGGTACATTCTGGAATGCACAGTACTTAGTAAAAGTACACATTTATCTTATCTTCCTCTCCACAATGTAAGCCTTGCATTATTAGTGATTGGTACAATGCAGCTTTTTTAAAGTCCAAAAGATTTGGTGGTATGCTTTTTCCGAATTCTTTCTTTCTTTATTTATTTAATTCATACTTAATACTAAAGCCTCCAAAGCCAATTAATTGTATTAATAAGGTACTCAATACCAAGTAGAAAAATTCAAAATAACTTATAATTAACTATAACACTATTAAAAAAACAAGTTATAAATAATGAGTCAATAGAGGCAAAATAACCAACAACAAGCAATTAAATTTTTTTAAGAAAGGTGAACAATAAAGGCGACGATAAAAATAATTTAAAAATTATTATATAACAATTAGAAAAGAGTAAAATGAAGAAAATAAAAGCTCAAAACAACGAAAATAAAACTAATTGGGATAAATACCAGGATACAGGACATGATTCAACACTTTCAAACGAAAGGCATTATTAGAATGGGAAAAAATTCTAAGCTCAATAGGTAGATAATTCCACAAATGTGCAATACGTACAATAAAAGACTTTTCAAATGTTAAGTTATTTATTCTGGGTATTAATATCTGAGTACTCCTAGTTGACCTGGAAAAACTGAACATGTTAGCCAGAAACCTAGGAACACCACCTCTGATAGTTTTGTAAAAATAATGCAATAACTTAACAGATAAAAATTGCTCAAAAGAAACTCCCAGGAAATCTATAACAAAATTTGAGATGTGATCACGTTTCTTCAAGCCATACACAAATCTTACGATAGCATTAACTACACGCTTAACTCTTAAACTAATACAATGTATTATACCAGAAACCAGCTCGAGCCCATAATTGATATGAGGCATTAAAAGAGCATTCACCAACCTCTTTTTAACCCACAATGGTAAAAATAAATTAGTACCATATAATCTACGAATAATAGCAAAAACTCGTCTCTGAACGGAATCGACATGAGTCTCAAAAGAAAGTTTCCCGTCTACTAAAATACCCAGCATTCTGTGACAGCTTACAAAACTAATTAGATTACCATCAAGAGCAATATTTAGATTATATGCATTACTAACAAACTTAATAGACAAACTTTGACGGATTCAATACCAGACAATGTTCAAAACACCACTGTCCAACATGAACAAGACAATTATTAATTTCACTTTCAAAAGCCATAGGATTAATATTAGAATTGGTAAAAACGAGAAACAGATCATCCGCATATAAGAGAGGAGTGCAATTTACACCATTACCACATTCAGAGAAGTTATTGACACATAAAATAAAAAACAAAGGACCTAATACGGAGCCCTGCGGAACACCACACGAAAGCAATGCCACACTTGAGGATCTGCCATTGTAATAAACGGATCTACAAGGCAAATATGATAAAATAAGATTACAAGCTGTCTCAGAAAAATTGAACTCATACATCAGTTTACTGAGTAATATTTGATGAGAAAGAGAATCAAATGCCCTTGTTAAATCCAATGAAACAATTACAGTATCCCTTTTAAGGTTCGTGTTAGATCTCACTAACTCAGTTATGTAAAGAAGCAAACTGGTGGTGTATAAGTTAGATACTTTGCCCCTCAACTTCCCTTGCTCGATCAATCACGGAACCTCTACGTTCACTTGTCTTTAGTCTTTGAAACGAAACTCAACACGGCCACTGTTGCCAACACCATATTGAAAAGAGGTAATTCTGTCGTTTGAAAAGAAAGAGTCACAATAAAGCATAAATTATATTTAGAAAAATACTAATTTATCTTTGTTTCATTTCTTGATTTTGTCTGTCTTTTATCCTACACACGCGCGAATCACCCGCACCGCAACAAACATCTCACCTACACATCGCATACCTCATTCTCACATCACATAATAACTCTGGGGAGTTTTGCTGTTGCTACCGCTGTCGAAGCCTTTCCCCTCACTCCCCTGAGTTAAACATTTGGTCCTTCGAGCCGGATTTGCCAAGTTGTGAAGTTTGCCTGATTATTAATTGCAGTTTTTTGTTCTCTTTTGCAAAGGAATCAACTCAACAACACACATCCCCCTCATAAATCGCACCACCGCATCAACATCATCCTATTCATCATCATCAACATCAAAAAAGGTACGTAAGTTCAGTGAAATTTGTTATTGTGGGCTTTGAGTGCTATTTTTTTGAAAAACAAGTGAAAAAGTGTTAGTTTTTGTTTGCTTCGCGGTACTGATCGCCTTTGTTTTACCCTAATTCGCGGTATCATTAAATATACAGTCCACAACAATTTTATTTTGCTAAAGAATCTATTAAATATTCCTTTAAATCGAGGCTTATTCGCATTATTTTCCATTTTCTCGCTAAATAATCGAATTTCCCGGTTAATTTGTGTTTAATAATTCACATTTATTCAAAAAGAAATATATTTCTGTTTATAAAATAACCTGCCGCTGTAGTGTGCAATATTTTGTTTTCGGTTATTGCAATATTCCATACACATTTCTGCATTGCCGAGTGATCTGTTTTCTATCTCACCAATTCGGTATTACTCTCAACGAGAATAAAATCACCACATTGCAAGTGCCGCTTTTTCTAATAAACATACAAACATACCAACACTTGCTAAATCCCCCCGTACCTCGCCCCAACACACACTGTTTGGTCATTTTCGTTGGTCTGTTTGTCTTGTCATTGCAAAAACAATAATCCCTAAAATTCCAAGCGCCTTTTTCTAGCGTCAGTCTACTAACCAACAACTTATTTATTTCTCCAACTCTCACTGTTGGTTCGTCGTCGTTGGTTAGTTCGTAACGAGGCAGTTGCTTACCCACACACACTGAGCGCTCTGCTGACGCTGCTTGTGTCTTATTTTCTTTTGAGCGATATCCGTTGCGATCATTGTCGTTGGTCAGCTCGTAGTGTGGTAGTTAACCCACCCCCGTCACCGTTCGACCATCAAAAGCTGCTTGTGTTTTATTCTTCTTTGTGCGGTATTCGTTATTCACAACTGCACAGTGGGTTCAAGTTGAAAAAATTGTGAATTATAAAAAATAAAATTTTGAAAAATAATTTTTATTTTGTTTTTGATAATTGTCGATAAAAAGGTGTTTTTGGACTTTTTTAATTTTTGTCACCCTACATTCGGCATATTATATGTACTTTTTATTGTGCTCATTTGCGAGAAAAATATCGATATTTTCGTAACTTATCTTAAAAGTTTAGCTTATTTTAAAGAAATTATTAGTTCGTGTGTACATATCAATATTTGTCAGTTGGAAATACGTGCACCCTACACTCGGCACAAACCGACAATTTTTCATTTTTTTTTACTTTTTAATTTTTTTCAATATTGTTTGATAAATATAGCATATTTAAATATAGAATAATTATTATTTGGTTATTAATATGCATTTTACTTGCATTTTTTGATAAATTCGTTTAATAAAATTTTCTTTTTTGCTATTTCTTTGGTAAATTTTTGGGAAGTCAATCTTCTTTCCAGTTAGTTTTCCTTTGTGGGTTCTTTGCTGAATATTTTATTAGTATTTGTCGAAATCGAATTCTGAAACCATGTCGGTCACTCCACTAACTCAATTTATTCGGGCATCCGATAATGTTGTTAAATTTGCTGCTGCTTTTAAATTGATTAAGGCAGAAACTCACACGGTTTCCAATTTAGAAATTCGAAATACCGAACATCAGGACTTGTGTTATAAGGTCAAGGATACTTATGAAAAGTATCTCGATTATCTGATAACCGTTGAGGGTACTACCTCAGACGGAATTGCTTGCTATCAGTCTACTAGAGAAAACTACGTTGAATGTTTGTCGGAAATAACTGAAATGTTGCAGAAACTAAGGTCTGCGAAAACACCTCCTTCCACACCATCTGAAATTCGTGTTAGTATCCCCCAGAATGTCCAAAATCAGGTTTCTGTGGCGCGGTCATGCAATAGGTCGAATACTTCACAGTCAGGTACTACCAATTCAAACAATGTACTGAATAATAGTTTGCCGCCTTTATCCAATATAGCTTATCCAGATATTCAGAGTACTTCTGATATCTCAGTTTCGAATTGGAGTTTACCACCTTGTGGTTCCGACACCATGCATAATCTTAATTTACCGCCGTGCGATATAGATGATTTCCACGGAGATTTCTTGTCGTGGCCCACGTTCCGGGATTTATTTTTTGCAATGTTCATAAATAATTCCGACTAACTGATATTGAGAGGTTATGTCATTTAATTAAGAAAACTCAAGGTGAGGCTAGGGAAATTGTGTCGAAGTTTCCACTCACTCATAAAAGTTTTGTTCTGGCTTGGAAATCTCTTAAGGATGCTTATGACAACAAAAGAATTCTAGTCAATAGTCATTTAAAGCTTTTGTTCGATCTTCCATCGTTAGCTAATGAAACGAGTTCAGGTCTTAAAACTTTACAGAGAGGCATTAACGGTTGTTTATCTGCCATGTCAGTCTATGACATTGTCACGGATCATTGGGATCCTATTTTAGTTTTTATTTGTATTCAGCGTCTGCCAAAACTTACGGTGACACTCTGGGAACAGAGTCTCACAGATAAGTCTTCCTTATCTTCATGGGCTCAGCTCAATTCGTTCCTCACGGAGAAAATTCAGACGCTTGCCTGATTGCGGGACATAAAAGGTATAGATTCATCAAAATCCCCAAACCAACGCAACGTTAAGGCACATTTGGCGAAAACTTCCCCTGATACAGTAATATCTTATCCAAAACATCGTTGTGTTGTCTGCCCTAATCAAAATCATGCGCTCTACTCTTGTCATCGTTTCAAAAAGATGTGTTTCGATCAAAAAATTACTGTTGTAAAAAAGTATGGCTTGTGTTTCAATTGTTTGTCAAGAGGTCATCCTGTTAGTAATTGTCCCAGTGCACATAGCTGCTATGTATGCCATGAAAAACATCATACGCTTATGCATAAACCTAATCGTTCGGCACCTACAAATAGTTCCTCCTCAAATGTGACGCCCACAGACCGAGTCCCAAGAACTGCTTCCAATTCTAATCTAGATAATGTTGCCTCTACATCCACTGGTGCAAATCCGACTGTAGTAAACCGTCAAGTGTTTCATACATCGCATAATTCGCGAGTCCTTCTCGGTACCGCCTTGGTAAATATTGTTCACGAAGGAAGTTCTTATCCTGTTCGAGCCCTCATTGACCCTGCGTCTGAGGCTAGTTTTATAACTGAGCACCTTCAAACTAGATTGAAATTATCGTCTCGATCCACTCTTGCAACCATTTCTGGTGTAAATGGTTCGTCTCCCGTTACCTCTAGGAAAAACTGTCGAATTTGTATAAGCTCTCGCTTAAGTGCTTCAATTTTGTTGAAAACCGATGCTTTTGTTCTCCCCAAGATTTCTAGTAACCTTCCATCCTTTTCTGTTGACCCTGCTTTAGTTCGTTCTCTGCCAAATCTCCAGTTGGCTGACCCAAACATTTTTGACTGTCGTTCAGTAGATATGTTGTTGGGTGCAGACTTATATCCGCAAATATTGTTGCCTGGGGTACAACAAAATATATTAGGTTCTCTATTGGCGCAAAATACCGTCTATGGTTGGATCCTCTCGGGTCCAATTCCCTCCTCACCCTTGCAGGTCTTTGCGACTACTTTGAGCTTTTGTGAGGAAGACAGCCTCAATAAAACCATTCTCCGTTTTGGGGAATTTGAGGAGGTTCCCAAACGCAAATTACTTTCGTCATCAGACAAGTTGTGCGAGGACAATTTCCGGTCCACAACTACAAGAAACTCGGAGCGTCGTTACGTTGTCCCACTTCCCATACGTTCTGAATTCCCTCACAGCCTGAAAATTGGTGATTCGCCTCAGAATGTTCTGAGTCCATTTTTTAGGAATGAAAATCCGCTTCAACGCAAACTTCCTTGTAGGCGCCTCCCTTTCTGCTCGGCCAGAACCTATTGTTGAAGAATCGCTATTGAATTTAGCCAATCGATATAGAAAGCTGAAGGCATAGTTTTGTTCAGTTTTGCATTAGGTGGAAAGAAGAGTAATAGTTTAGTTTGAACGTTAGTCGAGATACATCCCGGTAATGATGGTAAGGTTCACGTTGCAAGCGTCCGAATGCTCAGGGTATTGTTCGGCGACCAGTCGTCTAGTTAGTCGTGTTACATAATTAAGTCTGTTGTTTGCGAAATATACCTCGTTTGGTTGGGTAATTTCGGGTCCGTCAATTTGTAATTGCCGCGGTATAGATATCTAATTATATGAATTAAAATGATTTGAATAAAATGCTCACAAATAAACTGAACTTACGTCCTTGTAAATCTTATTGTACATATTTATATATAACATAATTCCTTTGAGCTTTATTTAGTTGATACACATGCATGTATATCAAGGTGGGCGGCAATGTATAAGATAGATACTTTGCCCCTCAACTTCCCTTGCTCGATCAATCACGGATGCTGATTGGCGCACAGGCATCTCCTCTACAACTCCCCTGGCGGAGACCGTAGTGAGCGGATCGTCGCTGGGCATTGGTTGTTGTCGGTAACCTCACCTTGTTACACATGCTCTCATTGGAAGTAGTTGTAGTTGTATTAGTAGACAGACATGAGATCCTCTGCGATCACCTAGAACCTCTGCGTTCACTTGTCTTTGGTCTTTGAAACGAAACCCAACACGGCCACTGTCGCCAACACCATATTGAAAAGAGGTAATTCTGTCGTTTGAAAAGAAGGAGTCACAATAAAGCATAAATTATATTTAGAAAAATACTAATTTATCTTTGTTTCATTTCTTGATTTTGTCTGTCTTTTATCCTACACACGCGCGAATCACCCGCACCGCACCAAACATCTCACCTACACATCGCATACCTCATTCTCACATCACATAATAACTCTGGGGAGTTTTGCTGTTGCTACCGCTGTCGAAGCCTTTCCCCTCACTCCCCTGAGTTAAACAGGTGGTATTATGATTCCTACGGAAAGCAAATTGACCATTATATAACTTGCCTGCCATATGAGCAAGTATTTGGTCCTCCATAACATGCTCACACACCTTAGCCATCACAGGGATAATTGATATAGCCCTGAGATCATTAGGGCCACGAACCCTTTGGAATTGGAACGACACGAGCTTGCTTCCACAAGCAAGGAAACACAGACGACATCAAAACAGAATTGACCAAATCCAAAATAATATCACTCACATATGGAAAGATTAATTTCAAAAAATCCACAGGTATTCCATCAACTCCGACAGATTTAGACTTTCTTCTGTTTAGTGCAATAATAATTTCTTCCGAACACAACTAAAAGAAAATCAATCACTGCGTGAGTTAGACAATTGCAAATCATTATTAGGCATATGTAAGTTCCTATATTGAAAAAAATAGTTCAGATCATCAACATCAATGTCAAGAGACACATCATCATCACCAATACAACCCGAAGCCCTAAAAAAACGCCAAATAGCAGTTGAACCCAACGTATTAAATTTCTTAGAGTAATACTTTCTACGCTCACGACGAATAACTAACTTCGCTCTCTTACGATAACGACAAAAAATATTTCAATTATCATTGCTTTTATTATCAAGGTAAGCCTTAAACGCCAAATCACGAAGTGATCGAGCAAGTGTAATGCGATTTGAACTAATCAAATTATAATCAGATCGCATTTTTCTATGCACCAAAGGAACATAATCAAACAACCCCAACAAATAATTTGATATTTGAGAACATTTAGCGTCAACATCCACAACATTCATCATATCAATATTAAAGGCTGATAGATAAGAAAAAAAACCCGGCCAGTCAACACAAGAGTAATCTCGATACTCAACAAAATCAGAAAATGTATTAATACCAATATTTAACGATGCAAAAATGAGTGAATGGTCAGATATCGATGGACATATTGCCTGATCAGACAGATGTAGCATAGCACAATCATTAATCAGCATAAAATCAAGCAGAGAAGACGCACGATGAGTAACATCATAGTGAGTAGGTTTGGAATTATGAAAAACTGACAAGTTTAACCGGAAGCAGACTGAACGGACAGACATAGATTTATGCGGATCAAACATATTAGTATTAAAATCACCCACTATAGCAATTTTTGAATACTCTAAAAATAAATCACTATGAATATCTTCGTAAACATTAATATCACCTGGAGGAGGAAGATACACAACACCAAACAGAACCTTTTCATCACCAGACATAACCTCAATAAAAAGCGATTCGCATTTACCTACCACAGATGATCTGAAAACTACTTTATGAGAAATATCACTAGAAATATATATACCAACACCACCACCTCTAGAGTATCGACGGTCATTCCTCACAAATTTATAACCAGGTACATTTATTGCACTAGTTGGAATATCAGATTTCAGCCAAGTTTCAGATATACCAAGAAAATTCAAGTCTGATCCCGATAAAATATTTTTGAGTTCACAAAACCTCGTTGTATTCATAGATGGCCTAATACTGCGTGAGTTAATATGAGCCACATTGAACTTATTACCGCAAGAAACCAAAACATGTTTAATATAATCATTGTTGCTGATCACCGGCCCCAAATTAGTACTTAAAGACATGAAATATATTAGTAGTTGTGGCGGGGAACCAATTATAAGAATTCAACAAAATTTCACTAATAAAATATAATTTCAATAAATTCATAATGAAAAATAAATACAATGTTAACGCAGCTGAATACTATAAAATGAATTAAAAACATAAATCAAATGATCCAGCACAAAGATAAAGAATGGAATCGAAAGCAATTAAATTAATCAAAAATTAAAGCAATTAAGAAAAAAAATCAATAGAAATATTAATTAGAAAAAAATAAATATTGATATGCAAATTTAATTTCCACCACCTTCCGCATCCGCAAGCAATGTCTCACATTGACTAACGTTGTAAATATCCTCTCTACCATCAGAAAAAATCAGCCATGCCTTTACAATATCAGAATTCAAAATCTTTAATTTTTTGCCTACTTTAAGGCGACGCAGTTTTTTGCAAACAAAGTTTAAATGCGATGCAGCAGGGGAAAAATGATCATTAAGGAACACTCTGTTATTTAAAGCAACACCTTGGACACCAAGTAGATCACAGATTCGAAGATTGCGAGTTTTAAAATATTCTCTCATGAGGCTATCACGCAACGCAACTTTGTTAAATTTAACAAGAATCTGTTTCTTACGATTAATAATACATGATTGGTTATGTTATATGATTGGCTGGTTATAGGTATGTTATAGAATGATCCCAATGCAATAACAGGCAACTCCAAATCATCCAAACCTTCAGCAACCCTCCTATGAGGATGTCAGACCGATTCATCCGTTTATGCATTACATTGTCTTCCCGCTCAAGCGCAACAAACTTCGTAGCAGTAGAAGATTCAAGCCGCTGCACATTGTCATTACATTGCCTGATGTCAGTCCTCATTTCAGCAATGCATGAACTCACTTCCTCCTTTATGTCATCCAAAACAACTTTAAGACTATTTTGCTGCGTCTGGTAACTAGCAATAAAGTTATCTAATTTAGCAGTCAGACTATTAATTTTGTCAACGACACCATCAGAAGTAGGGTTGCTGCATAAATTTGGCTTACATGAAGGACAAATGTAAACAAACGATTTTACCGACTTCAAAACATTCAAGTACTTCTTATAAATGTTTGCACGAACAGTATGGATCCAGCAGTTGCAAGCTTTACAAAGAACACTAGGCTGTGTCTTCGTAACATTGCAATTACAAATTTTACATCTGGCAGCTGGCATAACTGAGGTTAATAGCAAACAGCAACCAAAAAGAACTATATGTCCGAAAGAACCACAAATGGCAGCAACAACAGCAACACAGCAGGATTATGCAACACACAAAAATTGTAAAATTTTCCAAAAATTTTATAAGGACATCCATTCAATGCAATTGTATTTCAGCTATATTATATCCAACGTTTGTTTATATACGTAGTTAAGGCAAATAAACAGCAAATAAACAAAAAGATCAGCTGCGACAAAAAAAAATACTTCTACTCAGCCATAGGGATCTATAGGTAGGGCTCGTTAGCCCTCGAGCGCGGCTATTAGATAAAAAAAATTGTCTATTGCTACATTATGGTCCTTCAATCCTCTAACAAAATAAATCTGTTTGACAACTAATTGATCTGCTTTAATCTTTCGGCTCCAGCTCCAATTTTCTGTAGCAATGTAGCAAGTTTCGGAAAACATAAGCACCCAAAATTATATTCCATATCTCTCAGGATTCTTCCGCAATACATTCGAAGAGATTAAAATAATCAGGTAAACCACCACTTTTCAGGTTAGACCAGGTTAGACCACTTTTCAAATACTTCACGTATTGGGGCAAATTTATCTGTAGAACTTTGTTGACGATGGCCCATAGCATCATCAAATCTGATACCTTTATTCATATTCAAAAATTACGAAAACATCGCAGTCAATTCGACTTAATCGATTTCTTGAAATTCGAAATCATTATAACTTTCACAAATAACAAAGGGAATAATTTTCTCCGGACTCATTGACAAAATGTTCTAATTCTCCGTCGGAAACTGTTTCTACCAAATCAAGTATAAACTAACACCTTCTTTGTATTATGCGTTACTATTGTTTGTGAAATAATGCAAACAAACTGTCTATCTGTACAGCAGGAACACCAGCTTATAATAATAATTATCACATAGTTTCATGGCAATCAGTTACAAAATTTATTGAAAAATTAAAAACCGAAAAGATTGTGTGTGTAGTTTTGTCCACAAGGGTAAGATGAGGGTTAACACTCCTGGTAGAGCTACGATTCAACAAATAAACTGCAGGAAACGCTGCTCATCTATACATTTCTTTTGGTGCGTTTGAACCAATCAACATTGCTTGAACGTTTTCAATTAAGTTATGTTAGAACGTTCAGCTACGCCATTATGTTGCATTGTTTACGCAATAGTTTCCTCATGTTGTATACCTTTCAATTTGTAATACTACAACTGTTTTTTAAGCGATATTCTGAACCCTCATCGCAACTTAAATCGATATTTTTGTTGAATATTTTGCTCTTACAAAAGCTTCATATTCCTTACACTTGTGGAATACTTCAAACTTGTTTTTAAATATAAAATAGAATCTTCAATGAATGAAACAAAATATTTAAACCGTCTTGTATTTTTGGTTAAATGGCACCACATACTCGTTGGGAATTACCTCCAAGGATCGAGAACTGTGGATGTGAACACCATTGGAGGGTTCTCGACACTGTTTACGCACACACAAACCGAACGATTTGATATTTCCCATAGCCTTCACCATCTCATACTGACTCATCGGCTAATGACCTTTTTGAGTTATGTGCTCTAAACTGCAATGGCAAAGCATTCCCTCATAAAGTAAACACGAAAATAAGAACAATTTAAGCATTTAATAAAAATAAGTTCAAAATATTTCCTCTGGGTTCAGTTATGGCTATTTCTAATCATTTGTTTCAAATTGGTGCAGTAATCTTCTTGAAAACTACCTCTAACCCACTTTTTTTCGCTAACTGATAAAAAATGCTCTCTCAGGTTTGGGTTCATAAAAAACACTTTTAGATTATTTGCAATGTGATCACTTGATGCAGAGTCCAAAGTAAAGTATATGTCCGGGGCTTCTCTTCTAGTTTCATTCCTTGGGATTTTCACAGTTCATTGATAAAGTAACTTTTTTTTAAACGACAATCTTTTCGTATATGTCCTATTTTTCCGCAATTGTTACATTTTCCTTTGAATTTATTACTCTTGCGAGCTACAAATACCTCTGATTTATAAACATCATGCTCCCCAATCCGATCAACCTTTCTTCTCTCCTCAGCTAGTAAACGTGTTTTTACAAATGATAATGTCATCCTCTTTCATATTTTCCAAGGCAGTTTTAGGTTGTCATAACTTTCAGGCTAACTTACAACGATTTTGCGTGAAATGTGAAATTTTTAAATTGGCTTTTCAAATGTACAATATAAAAGTGTTAGTTTTTGTTTGCTTCGCGGTACTGGTCGCCTTTGTTTTACCCTAATTCGCGGTATCATTAAATATACAGTCCACAACAATTTTATTTTGCTAAAAAATCTATTAAATATTCCTTTAAATCGAGGCTTATTCGCATTATTTTCCATTTTCTCGCTAAATAATCGAATTTCCCGGTTAATTTGTGTTTAATAATTCACATTTATTCAAAAAGAAATATATTTCTGTTTATAAAATAACCTGCCGCTGTAGTGTGCAATATTTTGTTTTCGGTTATTGCAATATTCCATACACATTTCTGCATTGCCGAGTGATCTGTTTTCTATCTCACCAATTCGGTATTACTCTCAACGAGAATAAAATCACCACATTGCAAGTGCCGCTTTTTCTAATAAACATACAAACATACCAACACTTGCTAAATCCCCCCGTACCTCGCCCCAACACACACTGTTTGGTCATTTTCGTTGGTCTGTTTGTCTTGTCATTGCAAAAACAATAATCCCTAAAATTCCAAGCGCCTTTTTCTAGCGTCAGTCTACTAACCAACAACTTATTTATTTCTCCAACTCTCACTGTTGGTTCGTCGTCGTTGGTTAGTTCGTAACGAGGCAGTTGCTTACCCACACACACTGAGCGCTCTGCTGACGCTGCTTGTGTCTTATTTTCTTTTGAGCGATATCCGTTGCGATCATTGTCGTTGGTCAGCTCGTAGTGTGGTAGTTAACCCACCCCCGTCACCGTTCGACCATCAAAAGCTGCTTGTGTTTTATTCTTCTTTGTGCGGTATTCGTTATTCACAACTGCACAGTGGGTTCAAGTTGAAAAAATTGTGAATTATAAAAAATAAAATTTTGAAAAATAATTTTTATTTTGTTTTTGATAATTGTCGATAAAAAGGTGTTTTTGGACTTTTTTAATTTTTGTCACCCTACATTCGGCATATTATATGTACTTTTTATTGTGCTCATTTGCGAGAAAAATATCGATATTTTCGTAACTTATCTTAAAAGTTTAGCTTATTTTAAAGAAATTATTAGTTCGTGTGTACATATCAATATTTGTCAGTTGGAAATACGTGCACCCTACACTCGGCACAAACCGACAATTTTTCATTTTTTTTTACTTTTTAATTTTTTTCAATATTGTTTGATAAATATAGCATATTTAAATATAGAATAATTATTATTTGGTTATTAATATGCATTTTACTTGCATTTTTTGATAAATTCGTTTAATAAAATTTTCTTTTTTGCTATTTCTTTGGTAAATTTTTGGGAAGTCAATCTTCTTTCCAGTTAGTTTTCCTTTGTGGGTTCTTTGCTGAATATTTTATTAGTATTTGTCGAAATCGAATTCTGAAACCATGTCGGTCACTCCACTAACTCAATTTATTCGGGCATCCGATAATGTTGTTAAATTTGCTGCTGCTTTTAAATTGATTAAGGCAGAAACTCACACGGTTTCCAATTTAGAAATTCGAAATACCGAACATCAGGACTTGTGTTATAAGGTCAAGGATACTTATGAAAAGTATCTCGATTATCTGATAACCGTTGAGGGTACTACCTCAGACGGAATTGCTTGCTATCAGTCTACTAGAGAAAACTACGTTGAATGTTTGTCGGAAATAACTGAAATGTTGCAGAAACTAAGGTCTGCGAAAACACCTCCTTCCACACCATCTGAAATTCGTGTTAGTATCCCCCAGAATGTCCAAAATCAGGTTTCTGTGGCGCGGTCATGCAATAGGTCGAATACTTCACAGTCAGGTACTACCAATTCAAACAATGTACTGAATAATAGTTTGCCGCCTTTATCCAATATAGCTTATCCAGATATTCAGAGTACTTCTGATATCTCAGTTTCGAATTGGAGTTTACCACCTTGTGGTTCCGACACCATGCATAATCTTAATTTACCGCCGTGCGATATAGATGATTTCCACGGAGATTTCTTGTCGTGGCCCACGTTCCGGGATTTATTTTTTGCAATGTTCATAAATAATTCCGACTAACTGATATTGAGAGGTTATGTCATTTAATTAAGAAAACTCAAGGTGAGGCTAGGGAAATTGTGTCGAAGTTTCCACTCACTCATAAAAGTTTTGTTCTGGCTTGGAAATCTCTTAAGGATGCTTATGACAACAAAAGAATTCTAGTCAATAGTCATTTAAAGCTTTTGTTCGATCTTCCATCGTTAGCTAATGAAACGAGTTCAGGTCTTAAAACTTTACAGAGAGGCATTAACGGTTGTTTATCTGCCATGTCAGTCTATGACATTGTCACGGATCATTGGGATCCTATTTTAGTTTTTATTTGTATTCAGCGTCTGCCAAAACTTACGGTGACACTCTGGGAACAGAGTCTCACAGATAAGTCTTCCTTATCTTCATGGGCTCAGCTCAATTCGTTCCTCACGGAGAAAATTCAGACGCTTGCCTGATTGCGGGACATAAAAGGTATAGATTCATCAAAATCCCCAAACCAACGCAACGTTAAGGCACATTTGGCGAAAACTTCCCCTGATACAGTAATATCTTATCCAAAACATCGTTGTGTTGTATGCCCTAATCAAAATCATGCGCTATACTCTTGTCATCGTTTCAAAAGATGTGTTTCGATCAAAAAATTACTGTTGTAAAAAAGTATGGCTTGTGTTTCAATTGTTTGTCAAGAGGTCATCCTGTTAGTAATTGTCCCAGTGCACATAGCTGCTATGTATGCCATGAAAAACATCATACGCTTATGCATAAACCTAATCGTTCGGCACCTACAAATAGTTCCTCCTCAAATGTGACGCCCACAGACCGAGTCCCAAGAACTGCTTCCAATTCTAATCTAGATAATGTTGCCTCTACATCCACTGGTGCAAATCCGACTGTAGTAAACCGTCAAGTGTTTCATACATCGCATAATTCGCGAGTCCTTCTCGGTACCGCCTTGGTAAATATTGTTCACGAAGGAAGTTCTTATCCTGTTCGAGCCCTCATTGACCCTGCGTCTGAGGCTAGTTTTATAACTGAGCACCTTCAAACTAGATTGAAATTATCGTCTCGATCCACTCTTGCAACCATTTCTGGTGTAAATGGTTCGTCTCCCGTTACCTCTAGGAAAAACTGTCGAATTTGTATAAGCTCTCGCTTAAGTGCTTCAATTTTGTTGAAAACCGATGCTTTTGTTCTCCCCAAGATTTCTAGTAACCTTCCATCCTTTTCTGTTGACCCTGCTTTAGTTCGTTCTCTGCCAAATCTCCAGTTGGCTGACCCAAACATTTTTGACTGTCGTTCAGTAGATATGTTGTTGGGTGCAGACTTATATCCGCAAATATTGTTGCCTGGGGTACAACAAAATATATTAGGTTCTCTATTGGCGCAAAATACCGTCTATGGTTGGATCCTCTCGGGTCCAATTCCCTCCTCACCCTTGCAGGTCTTTGCGACTACTTTGAGCTTTTGTGAGGAAGACAGCCTCAATAAAACCATTCTCCGTTTTGGGGAATTTGAGGAGGTTCCCAAACGCAAATTACTTTCGTCATCAGACAAGTTGTGCGAGGACAATTTCCGGTCCACAACTACAAGAAACTCGGAGCGTCGTTACGTTGTCCCACTTCCCATACGTTCTGAATTCCCTCACAGCCTGAAAATTGGTGATTCGCCTCAGAATGTTCTGAGTCCATTTTTTAGGAATGAAAATCCGCTTCAACGCAAACTTCCTTGTAGGCGCCTCCCTTTCTGCTCGGCCAGAACCTATTGTTGAAGAATCGCTATTGAATTTAGCCAATCGATATAGAAAGCTGAAGGCATAGTTTTGTTCAGTTTTGCATTAGGTGGAAAGAAGAGTAATAGTTTAGTTTGAACGTTAGTCGAGATACATCCCGGTAATGATGGTAAGGTTCACGTTGCAAGCGTCCGAATGCTCAGGGTATTGTTCGGCGACCAGTCGTCTAGTTAGTCGTGTTACATAATTAAGTCTGTTGTTTGCGAAATATACCTCGTTTGGTTGGGTAATTTCGGGTCCGTCAATTTGTAATTGCCGCGGTATAGATATCTAATTATATGAATTAAAATGATTTGAATAAAATGCTCACAAATAAACTGAACTTACGTCCTTGTAAATCTTATTGTACATATTTATATATAACATAATTCCTTTGAGCTTTATTTAGTTGATACACATGCATGTATATCAAGGTGGGCGGCAATGTATAAGTTAGATACTTTGCCCCTCAACTTCCCTTGCTCGATCAATCACGGATGCTGATTGGCGCACAGGCATCTCCTCTACAACTCCCCTGGCGGAGACCGTAGTGAGCGGATCGTCGCTGGGCATTGGTTGTTGTCGGTAACCTCACCTTGTTACACATGCTCTCATTGGAAGTAGTTGTAGTTGTATTAGTAGACAGACATGAGATCCTCTGCGATCACCTAGAACCTCTGCGTTCACTTGTCTTTGGTCTTTGAAACGAAACCCAACACGGCCACTGTCGCCAACACCATATTGAAAAGAGGTAATTCTGTCGTTTGAAAAGAAGGAGTCACAATAAAGCATAAATTATATTTAGAAAAATACTAATTTATCTTTGTTTCATTTCTTGATTTTGTCTGTCTTTTATCCTACACACGCGCGAATCACCCGCACCGCACCAAACATCTCACCTACACATCGCATACCTCATTCTCACATCACATAATAACTCTGGGGAGTTTTGCTGTTGCTACCGCTGTCGAAGCCTTTCCCCTCACTCCCCTGAGTTAAACAGGTGGTATTATGATTCCTACGGAAAGCAAATTGACCATTATATAACTTGCCTGCCATATGAGCAAGTATTTGGTCCTCCATAACATGCTCACACACCTTAGCCATCACAGGGATAATTGATATAGCCCTGAGATCATTAGGGCCACGAACCCTTTGGAATTGGAACGACACGAGCTTGCTTCCACAAGCAAGGAAACACAGACGACATCAAAACAGAATTGACCAAATCCAAAATAATATCACTCACATATGGAAAGATTAATTTCAAAAAATCCACAGGTATTCCATCAACTCCGACAGATTTAGACTTTCTTCTGTTTAGTGCAATAATAATTTCTTCCGAACACAACTAAAAGAAAATCAATCACTGCGTGAGTTAGACAATTGCAAATCATTATTAGGCATATGTAAGTTCCTATATTGAAAAAAATAGTTCAGATCATCAACATCAATGTCAAGAGACACATCATCATCACCAATACAACCCGAAGCCCTAAAAAAACGCCAAATAGCAGTTGAACCCAACGTATTAAATTTCTTAGAGTAATACTTTCTACGCTCACGACGAATAACTAACTTCGCTCTCTTACGATAACGACAAAAAATATTTCAATTATCATTGCTTTTATTATCAAGGTAAGCCTTAAACGCCAAATCACGAAGTGATCGAGCAAGTGTAATGCGATTTGAACTAATCCAATTATAATCAGATCGCATTTTTCTATGCACCAAAGGAACATAATCAAACACCCCAACAAATAATTTGATATTTGAGAACATTTAGCGTCAACATCCACAACATTCATCATATCAATATTAAAGGCTGATAGATAAGAAAAAAACCCGGCCAGTCAACACAAGAGTAATCTCGATACTCAACAAAATCAGAAAATGTATTAATACCAATATTTAACGATGCAAAAATGAGTGAATGGTCAGATATCGATGGACATATTGCCTGATCAGACAGATGTAGCATAGCACAATCATTAATCAGCATAAAATCAAGCAGAGAAGACGCACGATGTGTAACATCATAGTGAGTAGGTTTGGAATTATGAAAAACTGACAAGTTTAACCGGAAGCAGACTGAACGGACAGACATAGATTTATGCGGATCAAACATATTAGTATTAAAATCACCCACTATAGCAATTTTTGAATACTCTAAAAATAAATCACTATGAATATCTTCGTAAACATTAATATCACCTGGAGGAGGAAGATACACAACACCAAACAGAACCTTTTCATCACCAGACATAACCTCAATAAAAAGCGATTCGCATTTACCTACCACAGATGATCTGAAAACAACTTTATGAGAAATATCACTAGAAATATATATACCAACACCACCACCTCTAGAGTATCGACGGTCATTCCTCACAAATTTATAACCAGGTACATTTATTGCACTAGTTGGAATATCAGATTTCAGCCAAGTTTCAGATATACCAAGAAAATACAAGTCTGATCCCGATAAAATATTTTTGAGTTCACAAAACCTCGTTGTATTCATAGATGGCCTAATACTGCGTGAGTTAATATGAGCCACATTGAACTTATTACCGCAAGAAACCAAAACATGTTTAATATAATCATTGTTGCTGATCACCGGCCCCAAATTAGTACTTAAAGACATGAAATATATTAGTAGTTGTGGCGGGGAACCAATTATAAGAATTCAACAAAATTTCACTAATAAAATATAATTTCAATAAATTCATAATGAAAAATAAATACAATGTTAACGCAGCTGAATACTATAAAATGAATTAAAAACATAAATCAAATGATCCAGCACAAAGATAATGAATGGAATCGAAAGCAAAGCGTTTATGCATTACATTGTCTTCCCGCTCAAGCGCAACAAACTTCGTAGCAGTAGAAGATTCAAGCCGCTGCACATTGTCATTACATTGCCTGAGACTCTACAAATTTGAACCACAAATGGCAGCAACAACAGCAACACAGCAGGATTATGCAACACACAAAAATTGTAAAATTTTCCAAAAATTTTATAATTCAACACATGACATCCATTCAATGCAATTGTATTTCAGCTATATTATATCCAACGTTTGTTTATATACGTAGTTAAGGCAAATAAACAGCAAATAAACAAAAGATCAGCTGCGACAAAAAAAAAATACTTCTACTCAGCCATAGGGATCTATAGGTAGGGCTCGTTAGCCCTCGAGCGCGGCTATTAGATAAAAAAAATTGTCTATTGCTACATTATGGTCCTTCAATCCTCTAACAAAATAAATCTGTTTGACAACTAATTGATCTGCTTTAATCTTTCGGCTCCAGCTCCAATTTTCTGTAGCAATGTAGCAAGTTTCGGAAAACATAAGCACCCAAAATTATATTCCATATCTCTCAGGATTCTTCCGCAATACATTCGAAGAGATTAAAATAATCAGGTAAACCACCACTTTTCAGGTTAGACCAGGTTAGACCACTTTTCAAATACTTCACGTATTGGGGCAAATTTATCTGTAGAACTTTGTTGACGATGGCCCATAGCATCATCAAATCTGATACCTTTATTCATATTCAAAAATTACGAAAACATCGCAGTCAATTCGACTTAATCGATTTCTTGAAATTCGAAATCATTATAACTTTGACAAATAACAAAGGGAATAATTTTCTCCGGACTCATTGACAAAATGTTCTAATTCTCCGTCGGAAACTGTTTCTACCAAATCAAGTATAAACTAACACCTTCTTTGTATTATGCGTTACTATTGTTTGTGAAATAATGCAAACAAACTGTCTATCTGTACAGCAGGAACACCAGCTTATAATAATAATTATCACATAGTTTCATGGCAATCAGTTACAAAATTTATTGAAAAATTAAAAACCGAAAAGATTGTGTGTGTAGTTTTGTCCACAAGGGTAAGATGAGGGTTAACACTCCTGGTAGAGCTACGATTCAACAAATAAACTGCAGGAAACGCTGCTCATCTATACATTTCTTTTGGTGCGTTTGAACCAATCAACATTGCTTGAACGTTTTCAATTAAGTTATGTTAGAACGTTCAGCTACGCCATTATGTTGCATTGTTTACGCAATAGTTTCCTCATGTTGTATACCTTTCAATTTGTAATACTACAACTGTTTTTTAAGCGATATTCTGAACCCTCATCGCAACTTAAATCGATATTTTTGTTGAATATTTTGCCCTTACAAAAGCTTCATATTCCTTACACTTATGGAATACTTCAAACTTGTTTTAAATATAAAATAGAATCTTCAATGAATGAAACAAAATATTTAAACCGTCTTGTATTTTTGGTTAAATGGCACCACATACTCGTTGGGAATTACCTCCAAGGATCGAGAACTGTGGATGTGAACACCATTGGAGGGTTCTCGACACTGTTTACGCACACACAAACCGAACGATTTCGATATTTCCCATAGCCTTCACCATCTCATACTGACTCATCGGCTAATGACCTTTTGAGTTATGTGCTCTAAACTGCAATAGCAAAGCATTCCCTCATAAAGTAAACACGAAAATAGAACAATTTAAGCATTTAATAAAAATAAGTTCAAAATATTTCCTCTGGGTTCAGTTATGGCTATTTCTAATCATTTGTTTCAAATTGGTGCAGTAATCTTCTTGAAAACTACCTCTAACCCACTTTTTTTCGCTAACTGATAAAAAATGCTCTCTCAGGTTTGGGTTCATAAAAACACTTTTAGATTATTTGCAATGTGATCACTTGATGCAGAGTCCAAAGTAAAGTATATGTCCGGGGCTTCTCTTCTAGTTTCATTCCTTGGGATTTTCACAGTTCATTGATAAAGTAACTTTTTTTTAAACGACAATCTTTTCGTATATGTCCTATTTTTCCGCAATTGTTACATTTTCCTTGAATTTATTACTCTTGCGAGCTACAAATACCTCTGATTTATAAACATCATGCTCCCCAATCCGATCAACCTTTCTTCTCTCCTCAGCTAGTAAACGTGTTTTTACAAATGATAATGTCATCCTCTTTCATATTTCCAAGGCAGTTTTAGGTTGTCATAACTTTCAGGCTAACTTACAACGATTTTGCGTGAAATGTGAAATTTTTAAATTGGCTTTTCAAATGTACAATATAAATGTCTTATTTTGCATGATTTTTTTCCATTTTGACTTACTATTTTGGAATATACATTTGCAGTGTTTTTTTTTAATTTTTATATGATGTCTAGCCTTTTTGATGAGTATAAAGCGACAAAACTGTTATTTATAATTTTTATGTATTTATTGGGCTACGAACGAAAAAAAAAAAACAATATTTTATCGTGTACGAACGGTATTTCGATTCGATTAACTTTATTTAATTGACCCGATTTATTGAAAACTGAAATCGCAGGCGCTACAAAATAAAAAAGACTATCTCAGTTTTCTTTTTTTTTTCAATTTTTCAATGGAATCGAATTTCAAAATAATAGTACATTCTATTGACAATCTTCGTAAGGACATTTAAACATTTGCTGCAAAAAACCAACAAACCAGTTGAAGCTTTTTTTCTGTAAATTTTACACAATGTACGTTTTTTTCACTTGGCTTATTATATTGAATTCAATCGTTTTTTTTTTCTGTACAGCAAAAAGGACCATTTTCACCATATAAAAGAAAGTTTTGTTAGTTAATAAGTCTATATATCTAGAACGGTTGCCTGATTTTGACAATTCACACCGTTTCGGAATAATCTCTTGAAAACGGATAAGTCCCAAAATAAAAAAATGCGTAAAAATATGCTAAAATGCCGTCGTATAGACCCTAATATAACAGCTACATTCGGTATTTTAAGATTTTAACAGAATTTTTAACGGATTTTATTTTTTTGAGAATTTCCAAACTCGTTCCAGATGATGGAGGGTGTTCAAAGTTCGTCCCGGCCGAACTTACAGCTTTTTCACTTGTTTTTGGTCTGAATTCTGTATGTAAAGTGAAGAATATGAAATAAGTGCACAAATAACTGATTGGCATCTAGCTTTCCAATCACAGGACATACATCGTACTTCAGCTGGAAGATGCGAACACAATGAGAACTCATAATACAAAACTCATGGGTTATGAAATACCGAATATAAAGAGGTATTACAATATGCGGACTATGTAAAATGTGAGAGCAAAGTTAAAATTAAGTAAGAAAAGAATACATATTCTCCGAAAATTCTTCCGAAATCTTTAATATACTTAAATCATAGGTACCGCTTTATGCAATAACGATTAACAACATTGGACAATAGCCAATCTCGGGCTGGAAAATTTTTAGTGTATAGTATTCGGTTAATAGAACAAAATTCCAAAAATGGTTTTGGGTAACCAGGCTAAACTTGTTTATGGTCCATTATATAGCCTTAACCATGCTCAAAAGGCCTCAAATATTTTGCTCTATAATCTGCAAAATGTACGATAGATACGATTACGAATTTACGATAGATTTGATGCAATCCAATGGGTTACATAAATGTTGGTCTACGTTTTCATATTGCCCACAAATAAGGGTAAATCTCGCTTTCAAGTATTTTTTGAACTTATTTCGACAAAATTTGGTAACTCAAAATTTAGAAAGAAGAAAATGTCTTTTCAAAGGATTGTAAGTATGGCCCCACATTTTGATATATCCTCATATAAAGGTATCCCCTAAAGGTGTTGTCATATTTTTAAAGGGGATAGAAAACCTCTTCGCAATGTAGGCCAATGTTTTCGAGTAGCCGCTATATAAAGGAACCGCCTAATGTAACCTATTTCGATGATTTGCTAAAAAAATGTGTATTAAAGTGTAAATATATATATATATATATATATATATATATATATATATATATATATATATATATATATATATATATATATATATATATATATATATATATATTTCGAGGAGTTACAAATGGAATGACAAAATTAATATTCCAAAATTATCATTTTTTCAGCTGCCATAAAATACAGCATCTGTACAATTCAATAAACTCGTGCGCTGTCCCATACGATAATGTTTAAAATAATAGAGGTTATAACCCACACATAATATTCCTGCGTTCAGTAGATAGTCAATGCCACTTGAATGAATTAACAAGAAGCCATGTAATATTTTGTTTTAAATCTAACAATAGATATGAATAATTGTGTGATAATCGCTTCGGTTAAGTTATATTACTTTTAGTAGTACTAAAGGAAATATTAAAAAAAAGCAATAACAGAATCGAATCAACAGTCGAATTATAAGTTCGTGTTCCTTTCTCTCCTTCGAACACCTGTGTGACGTAGGGGTCCCGACGTTAAAATATTTCCTGTTCAAATTTTCTTAAACTATTGCTATGATTATTTATTTAGAGAATTCACTTGTAGTAAATACAATGTTAATAAGAGGCAGCATTGACTCCAGAGGAAATCAGCTGAATTGCTATAGTTTATTTGCAAAAAAATCAACATTGAATATTTATCATATTAAAAATAAATAAATTATTGAGTGAAATGTTTGTGAACAGCCTTTTCTTAACCGGCAAAGTCTTTTATTTAATAATTTTCAAAATTTCCAAAATTAAGTATAGGCCATTGTGAAAAACGAAAAAGAATGAAAAGACGGGAGATGTTCTTTGCTCGTTTACAAGATTACAATGACTTTGTTGTAACTTGAAGGGGGTTGAAATAATACACGCGTTTTCATTTCAGTAGTTTATTTCACAACGGATAACTTAAGACTAACAAAAAGGAATGATGAATGACAGATCATAAATATCAATAGAGTTGCCAATACTTATTAATATAAAATGGGGATATAACAGTCTCCCACGCTTAATAGAGATCATTAAAATGCAATCCATAATTATAAATAATAAGGTATTGAATTCAATTGCATTAATCAATTTCGTTCACATAATCTCTAAGATAACTTGGTTTTGTTCGGGAACGCTGAGATCTTCTTAGAGGTTGATGTTGTGGTTCCATCGATGATTGGTCTACTTGAGGTTGTCGGACATTTAAATTATTATCTTGAAAAGCTGGTTGAGACGGTGTATGAGTAATTGGTCTATTGTCGTTATGTTGAGAAGATTCTTGAGTATCTGCTTGAATTGATGTGTGTTGCGGTGGTTCTTGCGTAGATGGTATATTTTCTTGAGATGGTTGAAGATTTCGTTGTGGAGGTTGTTGAAGTGTTGGGTTATTTCCTGGATTATATTGATATTGTTGGTATGCTGGAAATGAGTAATGTTGATATCTATTCTCTGGTTGTTCTGTTGACGAATTATCTATGTCTGGATCGAAGTGGACTTTACGTTTTTGAACATTGGTTGCTTTTAGCTGATCGATATGGCGTTTCAAAACATAGCCATCGTCTAACTTCACGAGGTAATGTAACTGTCCATACTTCTCAACTATGGTACCAGTTTTCCATACAGTTTTATTATTTCTCATGTGTAAAACTTGGACTCTTCCTCCAACGCTTAATTGTCGAACGCCTGGAATCGGTTTGGTTGTTTGAAATTGCATTTTTGGCTTTATAGCATCTAGTCTTATTCGAATACGTCGGTTAAAGTATAATTCGGCTGGACTCTTCCCGCTTGACAAAGGTGTAGCTCGATATCTTTGTAGAATCTCATTGACTTTATTTTGCAGTGCTCCTTGTTCGGACGACATTGCCTTTAATATTCGCTTAAGAGTCTGGACGTTGCGCTCGGCTAACCCATTAGTACTAGGGTGTCCCGGTGCTATTAATTTTTGGAAAATTCCGTTTTTGGAACAATATGACTTAAAAACATCACTAGTAAAAATTGTTGCATTGTCTGAGACCATTATAATCGGGAAACCGTGAATAGAAAATATATCATCTAGAAGTTTTATTGTGATAGCTGTTGTGGGAGCATCCCGAGTAATTTTTATCTCTGCCCATCTTGATTTTGCATCTACAACAATTAGAAAATTATAACCTTGAAAAGGACCAGCGTAGTCGATGTGAATTCTGTCCCAGTTTCCATCTGGTTCCTCCCATTTATGTAGCGGGGCTTTTGCTGGTTTAGATTGAACCTGTACGCAGGCTTCGCAGGACCTTACCATTCTCTCTATATCAGCATCGATACCTTTCCAGAAGCAGTATCTCCTGGCGAGTTGTTTCATTTTAGTAATGCCTAGGTGTGTGTAGTGAAGCTCTTGGAGAATTTGAGTTTGAAGCTTTTTTGGAATCAATACTCTTTGACCCTTGAATATTATACCATTGTTTAGCGTATACAATTCATTACTGTCATGGTCACTGACAATTGTTTTAAAATACTGGATAGTTCTGGATCATTTGCAGTTTCTTTCGCTAGAATCTCAGCATTGATAAATTCACTCGAAATTTCGAATATTGATAATAGGCATAGTTGATTTACTTCTTCATTTATTACTTGATCTGTTGAAGGTTTTACTAAATCTTTTGTTGCTCGGGAAAGGCAGTCGACATTTGTATTTTCTGAACCCCTTTTTGAAAACAATCTCATAATCAAAATTCGATAAAAACTCTGCATATCGCAATAACCTCGCTGATGTCATTGCGGGTAATTTATTGTGCTGATGAAAAATTCTGGTCAATGGGCGATTGTCAGTAAGTAATTGGAATTTCCGACCGTATAAATAATTGAAAAAGTGATTTATGGTGAAGATAATTGCCAAAACCTCGCGATCTAACTGGCTGTAGTTTTTCTCGGCTTGCGTTAATGATCGAGAAGCAAATGCCACAGGATGTTCGCGTCCATTAACTATATGCGACATCACACCGGCTATTCCCGTTGGGCTGGCATCACATGCAACTACTACGGGCAATTGTGGATCAAATGGCATTAGAACTTGATCGCTGGCTATGGTATTTTTAAGCTTTAAAAATGATGCTTCACAATCTGTTGACCAATAAAATTTCTTATTTTTTTGTAATAATTGACGTAGTGGTGACGTTATCGATGACATCTCTGGAATAAATCTGGCATAATAAGTCACCATACCTAAGAAACGTCTAACATCATCTACCGTTGTTGGTCGAGGTATGTTTATTATTCCTTGAACTTTTGATTGAGATTTTGAAACTTTGTTATGTTCAATAACGTGACCTAAGTATTCTATTTTTGTCTTCATGAATGAGCATTTATTTAAATTTAGATGTAAATCATGGTCTTTCAGGCGTTGTAGACATTCGTGCAAATTATATTTACATTCCGAGTCTGTAGCTCCGTATACGATTATGTCATCGAAGTAAGACATGGTATTTCTTAGCCCGGATAAAATCTGTTCCATAATTCGGTTGAATTCTGAAGGTGCTGTCTTTATGCCAAAGGACAGGCGATTTACCAAATAAGTGCCTCGATGTGTAGAAATAGTCTGGATTTGGCTTGACTCTTTGTCTACCTTTATGTGTAAATACGCTTTGAATAAATCGAGTCTACAAAAATATCTTGCACCCTTGAGTTTGTTTAAAATCTCATCAACACGTCGAATCGGGTAATTTGCTGATACCAGTTTCGGATTCACCCCCACCTTATAGTCGACACACAGTCGAACACCTCCGTCTGACTTCGGAATAATTACTAAGGGTGATCCCCAATCACTTCGTTCAACTTTTGATATAATTCCAGCATATTCCAAATCATTTAGCTCTTTTTCTACTTGATCACGGAGTGCAAAGGGTACCTCACGTTCTTTGAAAAATTGTGGTCTTGAATTTTCCCTTAATTGCAACTTAACTTCATAATTGGGTACACATCCCACTCTTTCCACGAATACATCTTGAAATTTATTTATTAAATCTTCTATAGAGTGTGTGAATCCTGATGCTGTATTATTTATTGAATAAAATCCCTTTTCATCGATATCTTGGAGATTAATGTCTAATTTACGAATCCAAATTCGACCTAGTAATGACTCATAATCATTCGGCACGACGTACATCTCCTCAGTTGAACGTTTGTTTTTGTATTGAACATTTACTTTTACTTTTCCGTATGGAATTAATATGTTTTTTGTATATGATCGAAACGCTATCGTCGACGGTTGTAATTGTGTTTGAATTAGCAGCTGATTATACTCACTCTTTCTTATAAGTGTATACTTAAGTCCTGAGTCTACTTCGAATTGTTGACGGCGACCATTTATTTGAACGTTGACCATGTACTTGTCATCATCTCTGCGATCATATGATTGACTGTGATGAATATCAATTATTTTATTTATGCCATGCATGTTGAAAACTGTTTCGTCGTATTCGTCGTTCGTTGCGATTGAATTATTATTTGATGTTGACAATAAAGTTTTTATGCAAACTTGTTTGACGTGCCCTGGTTTTCCACAAGCTTTGCACTTTAGACGTTTAGGGTTGGTACGACAATCCTTTACCTTATGGTTATTTCTACCGCAGCGAATGCATAAATTGTCGATACCCAACTGAGAAAAATTTACCTTTGTTTTTGAAGATGTTGAACTCCTTGAAGAAGACCTTTGAAATTTCTGTCGGCCATTTCGATTTGATGATCTGGATCGTACTTTGTTGACGTCACTTGTTGCGCTGTTTTTGGATTCCAACTCCCGGCTGTCTATTCTTGAAGCTTCCAATGACACGGCTTTTTCTAATATTTTGTTGAAGTCTGGTTCTTCCGACTGTAGGAGTTGTTCTCTGATGTGTCCATCTTTTAATCCCCGAATGAACTGAGCTTGAAGGAAAATGTTGGATATGTCAGCTTTGCAGTCACAAGTTGACACAAACTCGCACTCGTTCAAATCTCGGCGGAGCATAGCTACATATTCGGAAAGTGTTTGACCTTCCCCTTGGTACGTTGATAAAAATCGGTGTTGAAGTACAAAAACGTTTTTCTTTGGGCATAAATGTGTCTCCAGTTTGCGTACCAATACATCATACTCAACATCACTTATCTTTTGTGGGGCCACTAAGGATACCATCAGCATAAAATGTTTAGGGCCAATCGAATTTATCAGTATCTGGTGACATACCGCTTTATCGGTTAATACTCCTCTCATTGACAGATAATTCTCGAACCTTTGCATGTAGAATTTGAAGTTTTCCTTGGTAGCATCGTATTGCTCAAATGGTGGAATTATTATTTGTAATGGCGGCGCATTTTGTTGTTGTACTGGGTGCGGATGGAAAGCTGTTTGCCTTTCTGCAAGTTGTTTCAGCAATTCGCTTTGAGTTTTGTTGAAAATATCCAGTAATTGTTGAAATTGATCTGCGTTCATCTTAAGTTGTTTGAATTCATTTTAATCGAAATGAATTTTACTTTTTATCTCGTCGCCAATCTGTTGTAACTTGAAGGGGGTTGAAATAATACACGCGTTTTCATTTCAGTAGTTTATTTCACAACGGATAACTTAAGACTAACAAAAAGGAATGATGAATGACAGATCATAAATATCAAGAGTTGCCAATACTTATTAATATAAAATGGGGATATAACAGACTTTATTCCTTAAAATTCTATGACGAAAAAGGAATCAAAAACAAAAAAAAAATGTATATATATATATATATATATATATATATATATATATATATATATATATATTTATATATATATATATATATATATATATATATGTTTGTGCCCTTCATTGGTTGATTCATTCCTTTGTTTTCTAAGCGACAGTTATAAGACAACAACAACAATAACAAGTAAAAAACATTAAGTTCGTCCGAGCTAAAATTTTAATACCCTCCACCTTTGGTTAAAGGAAACATTAGAAGAAATGTGCAAAAACCATTAAAATGCCGAATATCGGGAGGTACCGTTATATGGGGGCTATACCAAATCGTGGACCTATGCATGCTATGTTTCGCCAAAGGAGCTAGAACCCATTATGACCTACAAATACCAATTTTCAGACAAATCCGTGAAAAAATGTGGCAAAAATCATCAAATTACCGAATATCGGGAGGTACCGTTATATGGGGGCTATACCAAAACGTGGACCTATAATTACAATGACTCGCCACACGAACTGGGACCCATTATGATCTACAACTACCAATTTTTAGACATATCCGTGAAGAAATGTGTCAAAAATCATCAAAATACCGAATATCGGGAGGTACCGTTATACGGCGGCTATACCAAAACGTGGACCTATAATTACAATGACTCGCCACACGAACTGGGACCCATTATGATCTACAACTAAGGATGTTACAAACGGAATGACAAAGTTAATATACCCTCCTTTCCAAGGTGGAGGGTATAAAAATATGAATGCTTACATCGATCGACGCTTTTGCTTTTTTTAAGATAAAGCAGAGAAAGCATCGATAGAGGCAGAGGTACAAAACAACAAACAACAGTATGCACAGATAAATAACTCAAACAAATTGAAAATAAATGACAAAAAACAAAAATTATGCAAACTACTAATAAACAATTTAAAATAAATGAAATCAAACATATAAAATATCAATTAAAATATTAAAAAACAAGCAATGTAAGTAATATGAAAATTTAAATGCTTGTAATGAAAATGCAAAAAATAAAATTGATACGATGACTAAAATGCCGGCCTACTGCCGGCATATACCTCCCTTTTCGGTGCTGACATCGGTTACTCGAATACGTCCGTCTCGACCAGGAATATCGTTGATGATTCTTCCCATGAGCCATTTTTGAGGAGGAATGTTATCTTCGTGAACCAAAACCAATAGAGATATTTGAGTCAGAGGCAGTCCATTTATTTCTAACTTGCTGTTAATATACTCATGAGACCATTTCTTCCAAAATCGTTGTCTAATTGCTGTAATCAGGGCCCAGTGTTCTAGATTGCTCATATTGTTTGATGAGACTTCATGTTCAGGTAGAGAGCGTATGGGACTGCCAGTGATGAAGTGGCCAGGTGTGAGGGCTTCAAAATCGCAGGGGTCAGATGACACAAGGGAAATGAATTCAATTTCGACTAGTGCTGTGACAATTTCTCCACTGGTAAGTCGTGTGTTCGAAAGAGTTCGATTTAAATGGCCTTTGCCCGATTTAACGGCCGCCTCCCATAGACCCCCAAAATGGGTAGCGCGTGGAGGAATCAAATGAAAATTTACGAATTCATTTGCACAATAGTTAACTATTTTATTTCGATACTTTTGATTAAAGAGAAAAGTTTTCAACTCCTTCAATTTAGAATTTGCTCTGACAAAATTAGTGCTATTGTCGTAGTAGATGTCCGTCGGTAAACCTGCGATGAAAGCGTCTGTTGACAAATCGGAGACAGCTTCAATGTGGACTATTTTTGTTGCGAGACAGACAAAAACATCGATGTAAGTCTTATAAGGTATTTTACATCGGATGAGTAAGTAATTATTTATAGGGTTAAGGCGATCAGCAGGCAAATTCGTCATCATTTGTTGAAGAAGTTTTGGTCAGCGAAACCAAGACTATTGGACCAGCGTGATAATTTTTGATATGAAGATGGCGCACGTAACAAATTAAAAAAATTGACGCCCTTTGTCAAAATAATTGGATGTTTTTGTGCTTCAGGAATATCAGCCAATTCCAATCGTCCTCCAACATTTAGCATATCTATGCCACCTGAAGCGTCAATATATGGATTACGACATATCCAGGCGACGACTTGAATCATTTTTATATATGTGCTGCAATTCTCAACAAATTCTGAAATTCTATTGGGTTGTAACTGAAGATTAAGAGTTATTTTCCATTTCTCTTTGTTTACGATTTCATGGTCAATTTCATCACACCTATTTGGAGGCCATTTCTCAGAATCCTGTATAAGAAAATCTGAACTAGAAATCCAAATTGATGACTTTAGTTCTTGGAAGAAGGATTCAAACTGGAAGGTACATTGCGCCAGTTGCAACCTCTTGTAGAGACTTGTATTGACTTGATGACCTATAGCGAGAAAATTAATGCAAATACCAAGTTTTTTGACATTTTCAACCGAAGGGACACACCCATATCCTTAAAGCTTTGGCATTGAGCTACATAATGATCTGATTTAGAGCAAAAGACACAAACACATTTAATACACGATAAATAATATCACTGTTTGGACGGTTTCTGTGAAGATTTTCCAGAATGGTGTTCCGAACGACGAGAAGTTGTGTTTATGTCAAGTAACTCTAAATATTGGCATCTTCTTTCACGAACCTTGGTAGACAATTGGCTAAAGTCGAGAGAGTATTTCCATTTGCTGTTGGTATCGCCATCAACCTTTTGCATAACAATGTGAATCAGCATTGCGTTGACAATATCTTTATCACAACCAAGAGACTATAATGAACTGTGAAGCGCTGAAACACTATCCAACCGGCTTCTTAATTGTCCATAATTAGGCTTAGAGATATCAGTAAGTTAAAAAAAAATTGAAATATTTTCCATAAAAATCAATGTATTATTGTCGTAGCGAGATTTAAGACGTTCTACGCTGTGCCTTTGGAGGTAGTTTACTAAATGGTTGAGTTTTCGATAATGGAGAGCCCATGTTCACTACCGATGATTTGTTTAAAAGAACTAATGAAATGTTTGTACTCACTCTATTTCCCATTAAAGTCAGGTTATTTAAGATGAGGGAGTTTATTTGTTGGTACAGATATAGAAAATGAGGATTCGGACAATGTTGTGTTATGGCCTTCATCAGTAAGTTCACGTTGTATGTTAGAACTATTATAGCAATACAAATCTTCAATGTCCCACAACCATTGTCATCATGTTCAAGACCTTCAATTTTTGTTTGGGTTGAAAGAATTTGCTTCAAATCCACAACAGATAGATATTTGTTTTTGGCACTTGCCTCAATCAAAGTTTTTATGCGAGAAATATTTTTCTTCGTTATGGTGCGTTGTTGTTTTAATTCTTTCATGCTCATGTTTTTTTTTAAATGGAGAAAAATAACACACAAATATATGTACAATTAAACATGTCAGTGTAAACTAGTGTTATTGCGTAACAGTGCCTTGATTTTACAACAACAACAATTTCTTTAAATTCTTTTGTAATACAATTATTGAGCAAAAAAATGTAAGGGTGGACATACATAAGGCGCATATTTGGCTGGCTTAAGTCATCGGCTGGCATCTTCGAAGATGAACAAAGGAGTTTTAGGTTGACTTAGTTCGATTTTGGCCCTAGGCTCCTTTGTTCATTTCCGAAGAAGCCAGCCAGGTAAGCGCTTTATGTATTCCCACTATAAGATTAAATCAAATCCTTAAATTCGGGACAACACACTTTGATTTGCCTTATTTGTAATAAACCACAATGTTTGTCTACACTTGAGCCAAATTTGAAACAATTCCATTTGTTGACTTTGTTATGGCAATTAAATTGGGGCACAACAACAATTTTTAAATGGCTCACAAGAACACACCCCCGGAACAAAATAGTATTGTTGTAAAATATTTCACAAATGATCGGTTAAAAAAATTCACCTTTTTAAAGAAACACAATTGGAGCAGAATTTGTAATATCAAGTTTATTTCATTTTGATTACCTACCAACTTGATTTTGATTCACTATAGATTTATAAAAAAAAATTGTCAAACGAATAATTTTGAGAAAAAAAATGTGAACATATGATACAAAATATCTACCCGGGCTAACCCTAATAGACCAATCACAAAAAATCTTACCATATAAAACCAATATTTAATTTATTGTGATTAGTCAATTATAAGGGTTAGTTCGGGTATACAATGTACACTAACGCAGAGTTGTTACCATGGTAGAAGAATAGAAGTAATCGTATCGACACAGATGCTGGGACAAGTGTGTGGTGACGGGTGTCACATGCATATCATTGATAAGTGCCGTTAATATACCTTAATAGGTACTACCCATTGCGTACAGTTACATCATCATTTTATTTTTGCATTTCGCTACTTTATTTATTGCGGTCAACTAATAAAATTCTCATTCACCTCGAGTCACCTGAGCCTTTAATACTTTGGTATTTGCTACTTGCGGCACGATACTGCAGGGAGCCTGTTACCATATTCTTGGAGGTTTCCGTTCCCACAGAGACTTCGGTTTACTGTACCATTCCGGAAGCTTCGGTTTTCCGTCCCACTCAGAGACCTCGGTTTTCTGTATCCCACGGAGGTTTACGTTCCCACAGAGACTTCGGTTTACTGTACCCCACAGGCTTTAATTCCCCGTCCGTACAATTATGAAGTAGTTTGTGATCGTAACCCGTAGAAATAATGTTAATAACCCATCGCATCGTCGTTCCCGACCATCAACCGAATTCCCTACCGAATTAAACGAAATTTCAGAACTTTATCACATCGTAGTTCCCGATTATCAACCGAATTCCCGAATATCGTCGCTTCCCGATCATCAGCCGAATTTTCGAAACTCATCGTATTATTTGTTCCCCGATCATCATCATCGATCCCAGTTTCGGCCAACGGCAGCCAACCCAGTATGTACATGTTTGTTTATTTTCTGCATTGGGAGCAGCATATCCCGGAATGCTTGCTCCGGACTTTATTGGTCCGTGCCGGGATTAAGGAAAACCCCGGACCTTGGTTCTGCTCGGTTTGTCAGAACGTCATCCACCACAGATCTGTCTCGGTGCGACGTAATGGATGTAGAGAATGGGTGCACTTCAAGAACTGTTCCGAACTAAGGCGTTTGCGAGACTACAGCGAAAGTCATTATGTTGAGACATGCTGCAGTAACGTAGTCCCGACTTCTTCGTCGTCCTCATCAGAGACGTCGGACTCCGAGGGAAAAATTGATGAGATAGTGGAATTTATGAACCGGAGGAATATTAAGACCGCAGCGGTGCAAGAAACCAAGCTGAATGAAAATTGCAGCCTACAACGTTACAACGTATTAAGGAAGGATCGCACCAGAAGTGGAGGTGGGGGATTAGCGTTCCTGTTACACCATTCATGTTACCATTCAGTTCAGTATAGACATATCTCGCTTGAGCTAGTCTCTAGTGACCTATACATAGAATGTATTGGGGTAGCAGTCAAGTGTAGAACTGCCGAGGTAGAGGTGCTTAATGTGTATATCCCGCCGATTAATAGCTGTGAACCGCGTTAGTTGCCTGATATTAGCCCATTGTTGGTAGGCAATAACCGCCTGGTACTAGGGGATTTTAATGCCCACCATGAGTTGTGGCATTCCGTCCTAGGAAATGACCAGAGGGGATCAGCGTTGGCAGAGCAGATTGACTGCTCCACTTTCTGCACGGTTAACGAGGATGTCCCCACCCGAATAAGAGGAGAGTGTCACAGTTCGCCAGACTTAACCATAGTGTCACCCGGTCTGATCGATGACGTGACTTGGCAAACCCTTCATTTCTCTTGGCTCAGACCATCTCCCGATAATCGTCTGCATAAACAGGTCGCCCGATTTCATAACCTCTGAACGCCGTACTTTCCTTAACTATGGGAAAGCTCACTGGCCAGAGTTCAGAGAATTCACCAACCGCCGCTTCAGAGAACTGCCCAACCCTTCTGATGTTGGGGTAGCAGAAGGGATTTTCCGAAACATCGTCAAAGTTGCAGCCGCTCGCTACATACCTGCTGGTCGAATACCCGATATAAGACCAAACTTCCCAGCAGAGGCAGCGGTAAACGAGCGTGATGATCTCCGTCGTACCAACCCTACGGATCCTAGAATCAGTGATTTGACAATGGGAGTCAACCGATTGGTATAGGAGTGTAAGAGGAAAAAGTGGCTAGACCACCTGAAGTGCTGTAACATTGAAACCGATATGAGTAAGCTGTGGGTAACGGTTAAATCGCTCTCGAACCCTGGAAAAAAGGATGATAGGATCTCAGTCACATTTAACGACGTAACGGTGGCTGATCCGAAGAGGTGCGCGGAGTATTTCAACCGACAATTTGTCGAGCACACCGAGAACGACAGGACGAAGCGAAGACTATTACGTCGTATCAGATCTCTTCCCGCCGAGGAAGAACCACCACAGTTTATAATGGCTGATGTTGCAAATGTCATCCGGAACGCTAAGTCATCCAAAGCCTTGGGCCCGGACGGAATCTCAATGGTAATGTTGAAACAGCTGGATACGCCGGGAGTCAAGTACCTAACGAAAGTTCTCAATATGTCGTTAGCCCCCACATAGTGCCCGAAACCTGGAGTGGTACCGCTACTGAAAGGCGAATCGTACAGGCTGATTTCGCTTTTGTTGCCAGTAGCTAAGACTCTTGAGGAAGCTATCCAGTTGCCAACCATCAGCACGGATTACGTCCACAACATAGTACCACAACAGCATTACACATCATTTCCTCACATATTAGTAGAGGACTGAACCAGAACAAGCCGTGTGACAGAACAGTGTTGGTAGCCCTTGACCTATCAAAGACATTTGATACGGTCAATCATGCCTCACTGTTTGAGGACGTGCAGAGAACCAACCTCCGGCCATTCGTAAGTGGAATTCCGGAACAAGAAGTCCAAAGACCGTAGAGTGAAACATGGAGTTCCCCAAGGTGGGGTGATATCTCCGGAAGTGGTAACTCTACCTTTCCGGAACTCCTCGCCCGTCAGATGGCATAGAGATCGTAACGTAAGTGGATGATTGTACGATCATGGCGTCGGGCCCAGTGGTCGATGACATGTGAAAGGCTGAACCCGATTTCGCGGAACTTGCCGCATACTTCCACGCGAGGAATATGAAAATATCTGCACGAAATCAACGGCCACACTCTTTACTACATGGTCTGCGGAGATGAGAACACAGCTGAATGTGCAGGTCGAGGGAAATTTAATACCGACCTCGAACTACCCCATGATTATAGGGGCCACATTCGACAGCATATTCAAGTCGTCCGCGCAAGCCACAGCTATCTGCGACAAGATGAAAAGTACGAACAAGGTCCTTAAGGCGCTAGCCGGAATCACTTGGAGGAAACCTTGTTGACCTCTTATAACGCGGGTGTGCAGACCAGTGTGGTCTGCGAATACAAGTGCTACGCAGTGGAAGCATATTCAGATCTGCCAGAACGCTGCCCTGAGAACTGCGACAGGATGTCTTCTCATGACACCAGTAGACCATCTACATGAGGAGGCGAAAGTCCTTCCTTTAAGTCAGCATAATCATATGCTTTCGTTGCAGTACCTACTTGGGTGTTACCATGAGAGTCATCCCAACCATCATACGGTGCATAAATCTCCACCACCCAGGCGTGTCAGGGAAGACACACACGATCTAAAGAGGGAGGTCCAATGCTACAAGAGAGAACCTCTAGATCATGAAGCCTATCAGGCAGGTCTGAGTGGCATTCATACCGATGCAGAGACTATGGAATACTTGAAAAGACTGAAAGAGGTGTCAGATTATTATCGGACTCCTATTGGTCGACTGATTTCTACGTTACCAAGCGTTTTAAAGATTATTATTATTAAAAAGTAAAAAGAATTAATAATACTTAGGTGACTTAATAAAAAAACAGTCCTAATTCAAGAACAATTACTGAAGAAGGAAAATGACTTAAAAATAACAAGAAGACATTCATAGCCGGAACCACAACGAAGTTACTTTTCCAAATAACAAGAAGCTGCAACAACAACGAAGTTACATTTCCAAAAAACAAGAAGCTGCAACAACAACGAAGTTATATTTCCAAATAACAAGATGATGAGTTCAATTAACATTTTACTTTTGTAGGTCATATTCTAATTATAATTATTATTTCTATTATACTTATCATTATCATATCAAAAAAGCGAAATCTCATTTCGTACTCTGTAAAATTCCCAAAATTTCGCGTTTTTTTTTTCAAAAAAAAAAAAAAAATTATGGCTAACCCTAATATCATAAGACCTCTTGTCCTTAACGCTTCTATCCCCAATCCAAATACAGCGGTACAAATTACAACAATGTAGGAATTTAGTTCAGGCAATTATAAATCCTAATAATGACCTTAACTACGGGACAGACCAAAACATTGACGACAGATATAGGAATGACCTAAGTGATCTAGACAAAATGCCAGATATCGTCAGAAGTCTTAGAGATTTCTCCGGTAATACCATGGAATTTAATTCCTGGAAGAAAAGTGTGGACCGTGTTTTACAAATTTACGATTCGTGCAAAGGCACTCCTAAGTATTACGGAATTCTAAGCGTTATCCCTAACAAAATAAGAGTCAACGCTGACATCGCTTTAGAATCTTACAATACTCCTTTAATCAATTCATACAAGAAATGTAAACTACCAAAACAGACCTCGTCTTTTTAATCAACAACAATTTAATAACAAAAGACCTCCGTCGTCCGTTTATAACTAAAATGATTATGAGCAATTAATTCAAAATCAAGGAATTGACGAGTACGATGAATCCTATGATAAAGATCAACAAGACGAAATGTCCACTCTAAATTTCACTGATATCCATTTTTTAGGCTAACACATTCTTCGCTCCCATATTTTAAATGTAAAGCGAAGAATGGCAAAATTTTAAAAATTCGTATAGATACTGGATCCAATAAAAATTTTATCCAACCACGTTTTGTTAATAATCCTATCAAAAACGAAAACATCTTTTATGCAAATTCAGTCTCTGGAGATATCAAAATCACACACCACACATTCACAAACTTATTCAATTTACACAACCACCCTATAAAATTTTATATCCTACCTTCCTTGAAATCCTTTCATGGCATTCTTGCCATGATAGCTTAAAAGAATTAAATGCAATTATCCATATTAAAGAAAAATATTTGTTAATAAATAATAGAACTAAGATAAAAATTCATCAACACATTTCCCAGTCGGTTAACAAAATGGAATTCAGAACCAATCATATGAATGAAACTCAAAAATCTCTGTTAGATCAAATTATAAAAGAGCACCCTAACCTTTTCACAGATCCTAACTGTTACCGATAGGTATCCCATCCAGAAATCAATGAAGTTCTCGCAAATTTGGGTAAAAACAAGTACTTCACAATTGTTGACTTAAAGAGTGGTTTCCACCAGACACCTTTAAGAGAATGCGACGTAGAAAACCTTTTTTCATAAATCACGGCAAATTTGAGTTTGTACCACTCCCATTCGGATTGAAAAATGCTCCTTCAATCATTCAACCTACTCTCGACGATGTCTTGAGAGAGCACATTGGAAAATTATGCTACGTCTATATAGACGATATTGTCATCTTTTCAAAAAATGAGAAAGATCATTTCGAAAACCTCAGAAAAATATTCCAAACACTAGAATTGGCAAAATTCAAACTTCAATTAGATAAATGCGAATTTCTCAAAACAGAGGTTGAATCTCTAGGCTTTATTGTAGGAGCTGAAGGAATATAGCACCACCTAAAACCCTGAAAGATCTGAGAAGTTTTCTAGGGATGTTAGGTTATTATATAGGCGCAGTACTTTCGCAAAACAGAAAGCCTATTACATTTCTCTCAAGAACGCTCAACAAAACCGAGGAAAATTACGCTACCAATGAAAAAGAAATGTTAGCGATAATTTGGGCCCTCAATTCATTGAGAAATTATCTGTACGGTAGCAGGAAAGTAAACATTTATACAGACCATCAACCTCTAACGTATGCTCTCAGCAGTAAAAACACAAACAGCAAAATGAAAAGATGGAAGTCCATCTTAGAAGAATATAACTACGAACTTAAATATCAGCCAGGACTAACAAATGTGGTTGCAGATTTGCTATCCAGACCACCACAGATATATTATATGACATCAACACAACATAGCGATGAAAGTTCGTCAGATAATATGACCCCCGCAATAGAATGTCCTATTAATGTCTTTAAGAATCAACTTCATATTTTAGTAAGTAACGAAAACAGTTACAAATTCGAAACTCCATTCCCAACCTACCATAGGCACATTATCAAAAAACCCTTTTACACAAAAGACAACTTAATATTAATTTAAAAAAAATTCTTAACCCCAGCGTCACTAACGGTTTATTTACAACCGTAACAATAATGTGGGTAAATCAAGAATTCTATCCCGAACATTTCTAAAACTTCAAAATAAGATTCACTCAGTCCCAAGTAGAAGAAATCGTAAATGAAACAGAGCAAGAAGAAGTTTTGATTAAAGAACATCGAAGAGCTCATAGAAATGCCAACGAAAACAAAAATCAAGTAATACAGAAGTACTACTTCCCTAAAATGATGGAAAAAGCCAAAAGGATAGTGAAAAATTGTCAGACCTGTAAAGAACAAAAGTATGATCGTAGACCTCACAAACCGCAATTCCAACCTACACCAATTCCGAAAAATCAAGGAGAGATTGTTCATATCGATATCTATTCGACTGAAGGAAACCTAGTACTTACAGCATTATACAAATTCTCCAAATACGCTTTAGCAAAAATTTTAAAATCAAAGGGAGTTGAAGGTATTAGAGGACCATTGAAAGAAATAATTTTAGCATTTGGCATCCCCAAGTCCATAGTCTTAGATAATGAGAGACCACTAAATTCCGTAACGATAAACTTCCTACTTAAAGATCAATTGGGCATACAAACCTACACAACACCCCCTTACGCTAGTACCGTCAACGGTCAAGTAGAGAGACTTCACTCTACTCTTTCAGAGATGATGAGATGTCTTAAACCAGACGAAGTTCACAATTCATTTCATGACTTACTCACCAAAACACTATACGAATATAATAGATCAATTCACTCTTCCACTGGTAAAAAACCGATAGACATATTTTTCAATAAAAACTTTAATAATGACCCGGAGAAAGCAATTTTGGAAAAACAGGAAATAATAAATCGCTAGACAGAAAAACAGAAACAAGACCTTGACTACCATAATAAAAATAGGCAAGTACCCAAAACTTATTTAACAGGAGAAATCATTTTCGTTAAAGTTAATAAGAGATTAGGTTTAAAATTAACCCTGAAATATAAAAAGCAAACAGTCAAAGAAGACCGAAATACAACTGTATTAACAACATCAGAAAGAATTGTTTACAAAAGCAACATTAAAAGATGATAACTTACCTTTTCAGATTATTTTTATCCTATGCATCGATGGAAATCCAAATCATGGATTACACGTCATCCTACGTTGTCACCAACAAAGGTGACAGCAAAAATTCAGCAAGGAACCTTTACTTTTATTCACTCAATAGATTTGGTACAATACGCAAAATCCATGTCCCAAACCCACACCTTCATCCAACAAAACGTTCCAAATAGCCATAACCTATACCCCATCCTCAATCACGAACTCACCCAAATTAACAACATCCTAGAAAATCTAACGCCCGTCATAAGAAACAAAAGAGCAATAAATACTTTGGGAACAATTTGGAAGTATGTCGCAGGATCACCGGATCATGACGACTTTGAAATAATAACTAATAATGTTTACGAATTGAATAAAAACAGCAATAAACAGTTTTATGTAAATGAAGCTTTTAATAAAAGAATAAATAACTTAACCGAAATTATTAAAAAAATGTCAAATTTTGTAAGAAAAAGTGTTTGTTTAGAAAATGAAATAGCTATTAATTTTCAAAATACAATAAGATTAGTCAAAGAAGAATTAATAAATATCGTCAGTGGAATAGAATGGGCGAAAATTGGCATCATAAACCCATTAATACTGAATAAGAAAGAAACCGAAGTAGCTTTGAAAAAAATTGAAGAAGAAAATATTCCCTTTGTAAATCCAGAAGAGGCACTTCAATTTGCCAAAGTATCAATTTTGCATAACAATAATAATAATAAAATATTTTATATGGTTAAAGTACCATTAGCAAACAAAATGTATGAAAATGTAATCTTAAGACCAGTAAAAAAGGAAAAATATGTAATTAAACTTGAATTCCTATGAAATTTTAAAAAATGAAAAAACAATTTATACTATTAAAGAAAAATGTGAAACATATAACGATATTACAATTTGCAAAGAAAATCAAATAATTGATATAACAAAAAATACTTGTATCTTCAATATTATTAATAATAAAAAATCTTCCTGTGTAACGAGCAATAATCAACACATTTCACCAATTTAAGAGATTGAATGTGGCGTGATTTTGTTAAATGGTTTTAATGGATCCTTTAACATAGATGAAACATATCGATATTTATCGGGAACTTTTCTCATTAAATTTCATAACAGCACTGTAACTGCTTTTGAAATTGACCATATCAATCTATTATCACTCGAAGCTCTTAATGAACTTCAAATTAATAATACCGAAACAATCTCAACTATCCAAAAACACCTTCAGATTGGAAGTTTTTCAATATCCACTATCCTTTTCCTAGTTTTCATATTAATTGCATGTCGGAATTTTTACTTCAAAAGCGCCGGAAATATAGTAATTTGGAAATCCCAAATCCCTTTGAGTCAACTCAAAATCCAATTTGTTTACAAAATATTTCCGATCCACAAAATTTGAGAGAGCTTGAAGCTCCAGTCAAACCTCTTAGATTGCACAATATCCCATTTTTCTGAATGATTGGGGACAATCAAATAAAGAAGGGAGGAGTTAATAATAATAATGTTTAAATAATACTTTCCCACCAAATTAATCTGCTATGTCTGCAGTTTTGACTCCAATAGCCAATGAACTCTTACATGCTCTTTATTCTTTCGACACTCGATATGTTTCCGCTATTAACATGCGCAGCTATTTTTTGCTGACGCAATGTCTGCAAAATTAGGCATTGCAAGTGTTCTGATTAATGCGTCGCAAAAGCATAAATAATAAAATATTTAAGTTAAGGAGTAGCAGTAGCCAACAGTAGTTGATTGATAACGGACTAAAGAGAACATGGTTCTCTCCGCAATATCAATAATAATAATAAAAACAGGACTATAGAAAACATAGTTCTCTGCGCAATAATAATAATAATAAAAACAGGACTATAGAGAACATAGTTCTCTCCGCAAAAATATTAAAAATAAAAAATAAAATACAACAAATCAAAAAGTGATTTTCATTAAAAAAAAAATAAAATAAACAAAAAAAAATAGCACCAGGATACCCAGCTAACAATAGCCTCGGAAAAAGACATCTTCAGGCATTGAAGACGAATCTTAAAGCGATGGAAAAACGATATGTTGCAATTTCTTGGTTGACAGCAGTGTTGTAGTTTCACGTTCTGTGAAGCAAAGAATGAAAACAGAGCTATAATTTCACGCCGAAGTCACGATTGATCTATTGATCTGTTTTAGCCTTTACACGTCTAACATATTACATTATTGTTTCTGACTTATCATTATCTTTCTTTTAATACATGTAGTTTGTTTTTTAAATTAAAAGTGTTTTAGTTCTACTGCACAACAAGTATATGTTTCCAAAATAGTAAATCCAGTCCACTATTTGGAAATGCCATCAAATTATTTTTTAATGTAAAAAGGTAGAAACAAATAACAGAAAATTTGGCAAACTATTCCAGGTTCGGTAAACTCGAACTAGAAATTAATGCGGAAAAAACAACCTCTCTTTCAAATTGAAACCAAAACATATTTAAATAAAGTATTCTACATTTGCAATTTTAAGAAACATAAAATATACGACTATGTATATTACCTAATATGGTGTCGCTGTTCCTTAGCCGCGAACAAACTTTCCGCGCCATTGCCGTTTTGTTAAGTATAACAGCGATTATTATACAAAAAATAAGTTCACGTGGGCCTGTTGTGAAATTTCTAAAAAAGTATGTACCTATTGTATATCGTCAAATCAAGTCAAATCAGATGGGGTTTCCTGTCATCTGTAATAATTATACCATGTGCATCAACAACGAAAGGGCCAGGCGCATTCTAACGTTCCTTACAGTGCGTTTACATACAAAATCTCTACCCCGATCAACCCTGATATTTATTATCCGGGTTAACCCGGGTAGATATTTTTTATGTAATATGTACTTTTAGCGCAAAAGCTTCTAAATTATAATGCTGCGATGACTTATGTGGCGTTTCCACTACACTTGATTCGCTCTCTATTCTTTGTTCGACCCTTAACTATGAAAAAACTACTTAATTCTTCACACAAAATTTCCTGAGCGAACACTCATATTTGTACGTTGTTCAAATCAAATCACTCTCAGAACAACGAAAAAATATGTCCCATCCCTAACAAATGAGAGCATTTATCGAAAAAATAAATTATGACATTTAAAAATTAAAACTAGAAAAATTTAATGAAATTTTAAAAATTTTTGGGAAGACTGAAAATTATGAATGAAAACTACAATATTGAATGGCGTATGTACATTCAAACGAAAGTACATTTTGTTTTCTCTTTCATTCGAGGTACGCATTTTGTCCACGAGTTGGAATTTCCACAGAAAACTGCAAACAAAAGAGCAATATTTTCAAAATGTTTCTATCGGCAAAAAAAATGTTTGACAAGTGTCTCTCCAGCAGAATTAAAAAATGGAAAAACACTAAAATGTGTTCAAAATGTCAACATTTACACAAAAAGTTGAAATCGTGAACGAAAATTGTAAAATTAATGATATAATAAATCTTTGGGAGGAAAACAATAATTTCTTCTATTCATATTAGTGAGAATTTCATGTATTTTCGTATAAATTCCCATTAAAATCAACAAACAAAATTTTTGAAAAAAGGATTTATTTTACTATGAATTGCGAATCGTGCCGTATGAACGGGTTAATTCGTGTACCTAATTCTGAGAGCGTACAACGTTGTTCGGTTTCCAATGGAAACATGCTATTAAGCCAGTTAACAAAGCGTTTTATGTATTCTTACCTTAATTGAATGTAACAAGAATAGAAGAATACAGGTAGATGCAACAAAGCTTGGGAACATTAATATGTCAACAATTTTTAAATGTTTTTTTTTTTTTAATGAGTAGATTTTTATATGTTTTCTTATACCATGCCAATCGGAGGTTGTTATGATATGCATTTTTACAAAATTCAATCATTTTTTATTCAAAATATTTAATTCCAAAATTGGTTTGAGAGTTCATTGTGTAACGGGGTTTTGTCGTCGGCTTGGATACGCTAAGTCATGTCCAGGGTCGGCATAAGGACACACAAACCCTTACGAACATAAAACAATTTATTTTTTCATCTACGGGCTAAAATGAGTATTTATTGATATAAGTATAAGTAAATTGTACTTCAAATGAAATGCGACGGGTTGATAATTGCAGATGGAAGCGGTCGGAAATGACGGGGTGTGAAGTTCAGGTTCTGCGATGGTCGGAAAGACGACGATGATGATGTGTCTCGTTGAATTCGGCCGATGATTGGGAAACACGTTATATTATTTGACGAACTTTCATCGCTATGTTGTGTCATAGAATTTATCTGTGGTGGTCTGCAACCACACTTGTTCGGCCTGGCTGATATTTAAGTTCGTAGTTATATTCTTCTAAGATGGACTTCCGTCTTTTCATTTAGCTGTTTGTGTTTTTACTGCTGAGAGCATACGTTAAAGGTTGATGGTCTATATAGATGTTTACTTTCCTGCTACCGTACACATAATTTCTCAATGAATTGAGGGCTCAAATTATCGCTACCATTTCTTTTTCATTGAGCGTTCTTGAGAGAAATGTAATAGGCTTTCTGTTTTGCGAACGTACTGCGCCTATTGCATAATCAGAGGCATGTGTTGTCAGATCGAAGCCTTTTTCAAAATCAGGATGAGTTAAAATGACATCGTCAGAGAAAAGTGAATTTTTCAATTTCTGGAATGCGTCTAAAGCATTTTGATCTGAAGAAATCTTTTTTGGATGCATTTTTCGAAATGCGTCCTTTCTCCCCTCTTAAAAGGGATGTCAGGGGTTTGGCAAGCTTCGCAAAATTTTTTATGAAACGACGGTAATAACCTGACATACCTAGAAAACTTCTCAGATCTTTCAGGGTTTTAGGTGGTGCTATATTGGCTATTGCTTCTATTTTATTTTGGTTTGCTTTGATTCCTTCAGCTCCTACAATAAAGCCTAGAGATTCAACCTCTGTTTTGAGAAATTCGCATTTATCTAATTGAATTTTGAAATTTGGCAATTCTAGTGTTTGGAATATTTTTCTGAGGTTTTCGAAATGTTCTTTCTCATTTTTTGAAAAGATGACAATATCATCTCTATAGACGTAGCATATTTATCCAATGTTGTCTCTCAAGGCATCGTCGAGAGTACGTTGAAAGATTGAAGGAGCATTTTTCAATCCGAATGGGAGTCGTACAAACTCAAATTTGCCGTGATTTATGGAAAAGTTTTTCTACGTCGCATTCTCTTAAAGGTATCTGGTGGAAACCACTTTTTAAGTCAACAACTGTGAAGTACTTGTTTTTACCCAAATTTGCGAGAACTTCATTGATTTCTGGATGGGATACCTATCGGCCACAGTTACTGCGTTCAGTTTCCTGTAGTCAATGACCATTCTATATTTTTTCTCTCCAGAGGCATCCATTTTCTTTGGAACGATCCAAACGGGTTCATTAAACGGAGATCTAGAGGGTCTAATAATTCCATCAGTTAAGAGTTCATTAATCTGTCTTTCTACTTCGTTTTTCAATGACATAGGATAGGGGTACGACTTAGAATAGATTGGTGAATAGATCGGATTTCTCCTTGAACTCGAGAAGTGTATGTAAGTTTTTTATTAGGATCTGTGAAAAGATTAGGATGCTCTTTTATAATTTGATTTAACAGAGATTTTTGAGAGATTCTTTATATGATTGGTTCTGAATTCCATTTTGTTAACCGACTGGGAAATGTGTTGATGAATTTTTATCTTAGTTCTATTATTTATTAACAAATATTTTTCTTTAATATGGATAATTGCATTTAATTCATTTAAGCTATCATGACCAAGAATGCCATTTGTTAACTGGCTTAAGTCATCGCAGCATTATAATTTGGATGCTTTTGCGCTATAAGTACATATTACATAAAAAATATCTACCTGGGTTAACCCGGATAATAAATATCAGGATTAATACGGGTAGAGATTTTGTATGTAAACGCACTGTAAGGAACGTTAGAATGCGCCTGGCCCTTTCGTTGTTGATGCACATGGTATAATTATTACAGGTGACAAGAAACCCCATCTGATTTGACTTGATTTGACGATATACAATAGGTACAAACTTTTTTTTAGAAATTTCACAACAGGCCAATGTGAACTTATTTTTTGTATAATAATCGCTGTTATACTTAACAAAACGGCAATGGCGCGGAAAGTTTTTTTCGCGGTCAAGGAACAGCGACACCATATTAGGTAATATACATAGTCGTATATTTTATGTTTCCTAAAATTGCAAATGTTGAATACATGATTTAAATATGTTTTGGTTTCAATTTGAAAGAGAGGTTGCTTTTTCCACATTAATTTCTAGTTCGAGTTTACCGAACCTGGAATAGTTTGCCAAATTTTCTGTTATTTTTTTTCTACCAAATTTTCTGTTATTTTTTTTCTACCATATTAGCATAAAAAAATAATTTGATGGCACCAAATAGTGGACTGGATTAACTGTTTTGGAAACATATACTTGTTGTGCAGTAGAACTAAAACACTTTTAATTTAAAAAACAGACTACATGTATTAAAAGAAAGATAATGATAAGTCAGAAACAATAATGTAATATGTTAGGCGTGTAAAAGCTATAACAGATCAATCGTGACTTCGGCGTGAAACATTGCTCTGTTTTCATTTTTTTTCTTTACAGAACGTGAAACTACAACACTGCTGTCAACCAAAAAATTGCAACATATCGTTTTTCCATCGCTTTAAGATTCGTCTTTGTTGTGTTGAAAGTGGTCATTTCGAGTAGACTCTGTTGTGGAGTAATTGAAATAGATCTTGCACGCGTTTTTATGTATACTTATTTTATTAGGGAATTCATGTTATAACTCTAAACGTGACTTACAGACTAATGAGAATAGAATATGAAAAGGAATAGAAATGACATTTGATTATAGTGTTGCCACTGTATTATAATTACATATAGTTGCCAATATACATTTATACATAATTCGGGACATAACAGTCTCCCACGCTTAATAGAATATTTGAATATATTTTCTAATCTATTTCATCAACGTAATATCGAAGATAAGCTGGCTTTGCTCGTTGACGCTGTGATCTTCTTACAGTTTGCTGTTGAGGTGCTGGACTTGGTTGAGTAGTTTAGGTTTGAATATCCGGTGTAATGTCTTGTTCAGGATTTGAATTGACAATATTTGAATCTGGAACTGTTGAGGTTGACATATCAGGGTTATTATATTGTTGAGCCGGGTGATAATTTTGAATAATATGTTGATTCTCTTGAGATGATTGAGATGATTGAATTGTTGAATTTGATGTTTCTGGAATGGTTGACTGGAATTGATTTTGAAATGCTGATGGTAGAACATAATACTGGTATGCATTGTTAGGCTGTAGTGATGGTTTATTTTGAACTGTTGAATCGAATCGAACTTGTTTTTCTTTAATTCTCGAAGATTTTAATTGATCGATGTGCCTTTTAAGAATGTATCCGTCATCGAGTTTAACTAGGTAGTGTAGTTGTCCGTATTTTTCTAAAATTGATCCTGTTTTCCAAATGTTCTTGTTGTTTTGCATGTGTAGAACTGACACCCTTTCTCCCACGCTTAATTTACGCACTCCTGGTATAGGTTTGGTTTTTTGAAATTTAGTTGTTGGTAATATTGTGTCCAATTTAATTCTTATTCGGCGGTTGAAATACAATTCAGCTGGGCTTTTTCCACATAAAAGGGGTGTTGCTCTATATCTTTGTAAAATTTCATTAACCTTGCTGTGAAATGTACCTCGTTCTGTCGACATTGCTTCTAATTTCCGTTTCAGGGTTTGAACATTCCGCTCTGCCAAGCCATCGGATGACCAGGGGCTATTAGCTTTTGAAAAATTCCATTAATTGTACAATATTCTTTAAACTGATCACTCTTGAAAATACTGGCGTTGTCCGATACCATTATGATTGGAAAACCATGACTTGCGAAAATGTCCGATAATAGGTTTAATGTAATTTCAGTTGTAGGTGCATCACGTGTAATTTTTATTTCAGCCCATCTCGACTTCGCATCCACTACAATAAGAAAATGGTGGTTCTGGAATGGGCCCGCATAGTCAATATGTATTCTTTCCCAGTTTCCTGCTGGTTCCTCCCAGTGATTTAATGGGGCTTTCGCTGGCTTTGACTGAATTTGAACGCAAGACTCACATTCTCGTACCATTCTTTCAATATCGAGGTCAATTCCTTTCCATGTGCAGTACCTTCGAGCTAGTTGCTTCATTTTTGTAATTCCGGCATGCGTGTGGTGTAGTTCTTTCAATATTTGATTCTGGAGGGTTTTTGGAATCATAACTCGTTGTCCTTTAAAAATAATGTTGTCATTGATCGTATACATTTCATTGTGTTCATCGCCATTCCGTAATTTTTGTAACATATTGGATTAGTATTGATCTTTTGCAGTTTCTTTAGCAATTGATTCGGCGTTGATGACTTCGCAAGAAATTTGAAAAATTGATGTTAAACAATTTCTTCGTTCAAAGCTTGATCTGTAGTTGGTTGCTTGAAAATTTGAGTAGCTCTTGAAAGGCAATCTGCGTTTGAATTTTCCGTTCCTTTTTTGAAAACAATTTCGTAATCGAAGTTTGATAAGAATTCTGCGTAACGTAATAATCTGACTGATGTTATTGCTGGTAATTTATTATTTTGATGGAATGTCCGACATAAAGGACGATTGTCTGTGTTTAATTTAAATTTGCGACCGTACAAATACATGAAGAAATAATTTACTGTGAATATTATGGCTAAGGCTTCGCGGTCCAATTGACTATAATTTTTCTCGGCTGCTGTTAACGATCTGGAAGCAAAAGCTACTGGATGTTCTTGGCCATTTACTATATGTGACAGTACTCCTGCTATCCCAGTGGGACTCGCATCGCATGCTACTATTACCGGCAAATCTGGATCAAAAGGCATTAGTACTCGGTCACTGGCTATTATTTCTTTAAGTTTTAAAAATGAGCTTTCACAATCTCTTGACCAGAAAAACCTTTTATTTTTTTGCAGCAACGATCGTAAAGGCGAAGTAATTGTAGACATTTCCGGTATAAATCTTGAGTAATATGTCACCATGCCTAGGAATCTTCTGACGTCATCTATGTTTGAAGGTCTCGGAATGTTGGCTATTGCTTGAATTTTTGAGGGTGATTTCGAAATTTTATTGTGTTAAATTACATGTCCAAGATATTCTATTTGAGTTTTCATAAATGAACATGTTCTTAAATTTAGATGTAAATCGTATTGTTTTAAACGTTGAAGGCATTCATGTAGATTATGTAGACATTCATTTCCTGTAGCGCCAAATACTACGATATCGTCAAAATATGACATAGTGTTTTTTAAACCAGATAAAATTTGTTCTAAAATACGGTTGAACTCCGAAGGTGCTGTCTTTATTCCAAAAGATAGTCGATTAAATTTATAAGTTCCTCTATGGGTCGATATGGTTTGGATTTGACTGGATTCTTCATCAACTTGCAGGTGTAAATACGCTTTGAACAAATCCAAACGGCAAAAGAAGTTAGCGCCTTTCAGGTTATTTAAAATTTCATCAATCCGGCGAATTAGATAGTTGGCTGAGACTAACTGCGGATTAACTCCTATTTTATAATCGACACAGAGTCGAACTCCTCCATCTGATTTTGGAATGATTACCAATGGAGATCCCCAGTCACTCCTTTCAACCTTAGATATGATACCTGTCGATTCCAAATTATCAAGTTCTTTTTCGACGCGCTGGCGAAGGGCAAATGGAACTTCCCGTTCTTTTAAAAATTTTGGAATAGCATTTTCTCGCAATTGTAATTTGACTTTATAATCTGGAACGCACCCTATTTACTCGACAAAAAGTTCTTGAAATTTATTGACAATGTCATTAATTGTATAATTAATATTTATTCGAACTGATTGAATTGAAGCTAATTGTCTATTATCAGTATCTTGAAGGTTTATTTGAAGATTGCGTATCCAAATGCGTCCTAGTAGTGCTTCATATTCATCTGGTACGATATACATTTCTTGTTTTGATTTATTTTTGTTGAATTCAACTTCTACGCTTACCTTTCCATAAGGAATTAAAATATTTCTGGTGTAGGAACGAAACGCTATTGAGGAACGCTGTAATTGTGTTTTGACGTTGAGTCGCTCGTATGCACTTTTGTTGATTAATGTGTATTTTACTCCAGAGTCCACTTCAAAATTCTGACGCCGACCATTAATTTGAACAGTAACCATGTATTTATCATCGTGGTTTTTGTTGTTGGGGTGGTTGTGATAAATGTCAACATGTCAATGTCAATAAATGTTGTTTTTGGCTGCAATTAATGTTTTTATATACACCTGTTGAACGTGACCCGTCTTGTTACATGACCTGCATTTTAGCTTCTTGGGGTTGGTGTGGCAGTCCTTCACTTTGTGGTTGTTCCTTCCGCAACGAATGCATAGATTGTCAATGCCTAAATGTGCAAAATTAATTCTGGATTTTTGACTACTCCTTGAAAATGACCTTTTACGTCCGCGATCTCTTCGGCAGGTTGAAAATTTTGATTGAATTTTTTTTACATCATTCGAAGATACGTGGTGCTTTGAATTCAGTTCTTGACTGTCGATCTTTGACGCTTCCAATGACAATGCCTTTTCCACAATTTTTTCAAAACTAGATTCATCAGATTGTATGAGCTGTTCTCTTATGTATGTGTCCTTTAACCCTCTTATAAACTGTGCTCGAAGAAAGATGTTTGAAATGTCTGCCTTACATTCACACGTTGAGACAAATTGGCACTCGTTCAGATCTCGGCGTAACACTGCAACATACTCTGCCAATGATTGATCCTCACTTTGATACGTGCACAGGAATCGATGTTGTAATACCAAAATGTTTTTCTTAGGACATAAGTGTGCTTCTAATTTTTGCACCAACTCATCGTAACTTACGTCTGCCAATTTCTTTGGGGAAACTAGAGACACCATTAATTTGAAATGTGTTGAGCCTATTGAATTTATAAGCATTTGATGACACAGGGTTTTGTCCTTTATTGCATCACGCATTATTAAGTAATTTTCGAATCGCTGCATGTACAGTTTGAAATTTTCTTTGCTTGAATCGAAGCGCTCAAATGGCGGAATAACTAACTGTTGCACATTTTGTTGTTGTTGTTGCCGCGGCGGCTGTGTTCTGGATTGTTCTGCAATTTGGTTTAACAACGCTTGCTGGCTCCTTGTGAAGACTTCTAATAATTGTTGAAATTGAGCTTGATCCATTTTATTCCTGTTGTTTTCCTTGTCGCCAATCTTGTTGTGTTGAAAGTGGTCACTTCGAGTAGACTCTGTTGTGGAGTAATTGAAATAGATCTTGCACGCGTTTTATGTATACTTATTTTATTAGGGAATTCATGTTATAACTCTAAACGTGACTTACAGACTAATGAGAATAGAATATGAAAAGGAATAGAAATGACATTTGATTGTAGTGTTGCCACTGTATTATAATTACATATAGTTGCCAATATACATTTATACATAATTCGGGACATAACAGTCTTCAATGCCTGAAGATGTCTTTTTCCGAGGCTATTGTTAGTTGGGTATCCTGGTGCTATATATTTTTGAATAATTTTTTGAAGAAAGGGTTACCTTTCCTTTTTATTCCATTGATACATTTCATTGCCAAAATGTATATTCATAAATCCATTGTATATTCCCAAATTAATTTCCAGGTTTCTATGAAGTTAAATTTGACGAGGACCTACATTCAAATAAATGACCAAATTTGAAAAACACGGTACCATTTACGATGTTTTGGAAGCTTGTTTACATACTCTAATTTCATGCCATTTGAACTATGCCGGTTTAATCCACATGCACTTTTTGGAAATTGTGGATTGAATCATCCTTCTTACCATTGCACGATTTGGACAAGACTTAACAATATTCTCAATATCAGAGTCAATCTATCACCAAAAACAATATTCAAATATGTAAATGGCGCAATTCATGTAGGAGTGTCCCACGTAAATTTGCTGATATAATTACGCGCAACCCCTTGAATAAAATTCCATATTGTACTGAAAACTCAGCATCTACAATATTACCGTTTAATAAATGTTCTTTTAATTTCTTGAGTTCGATATCCTTAAGTGTTTCCTAAAATCCTCCTGACATCATCCACATTAATGGGATTTATACACATTTTGTGTATGTGTGTGTATTGTTGAATAAAAAATACAAATTTAAGACGAAATGTGTAACAAATTGTAAAGTTTTGTAATACAATTGTGGCGTCCTACTATTTTAGATTCAATTTTGTGGAATAACCCCGGGCCTTTCCCTTTTAAAGAATTTTGCTTAAAAAAGTAAAAGGAACCAAAGCCAACTGTTGCATATTTAAAAGTATATTTGACATTATAAGACTCCAGCACAGAGTTGCATTTTTCTAGTTTCTTTGAAGTTGAGCAACCTTTCTTATTGAGCCATGACATGGACCCATTACCATAGATTGATGAATATATAGGCAACGGAATGATAACACTGCTTGTCTTCCAGTAGGGTACTTCCCGTCTGAATGGAAAGAATCTGTAATAGTAATGATTCCGAAATATGAAAAAGATTGTTCGAAACAACATTATTAAGAAAGTTAACTCCCCATATTACATCTACCAATATTATCCCCGACCACCAATTCGGCTTCCGTAAGAATCACATTACTATTGAGCAAGTGCACCGCGTAGTCACAAACATTAAAATGGCATTCTAAATGAAGGAATACTGTTCCTCGTTATTTATAGACATTTCCCAAGCCTTTGAGAGATTTTGGCATTTTGGAATTCTATACAAATTCTACCTAAAAACACTAATAAACTTTTTTGTAGATATTTGTCAAATCGTACATTTGTCGAAAATTGACTGACAAAATGGAGAATATCGGTAAATACAAGCAAATACATACACGTTACTTTTACTCTAAGACGTAAACTTTTCCCTACAATAAAAATTGTCAATACTCAAGTTCCAGAGAAAGATAAAGCTTCAGAACAAATCAAAAGCACGCAATTTTACTTAAAAAAAAAAAAAAATAAAAATAAACAAAATAAATCAACAAAAATATTTGAAATTTCTTTACGATGGTACTAAATTACTTGCGATTCAAGCCTTGATACAAACTCGAAGTCTTGGTTTGTTGTCAATTCAATGATAAATGCTCGTTGAAATCTGCCTATTCTACTACAACAAGGTTGTAGTAATTAGGAGTAGACAGATTTTAACGGCTATTTCATTTCAAATTAAAGGCTGATTGTACAACCATTTATAACATCGATTCTGCTTCGGGCCATTAGGGACCCCGCGAAGTGAGCCAAGTGAATGTTTCTGAAACAAAATAAATAAACAAAAATATTTAAAATTTCTTTAAGATGGTACTTTATTACTTGCGATTCAAGCCTTGATACAAACTCGAAGTCTTTGCTTGTTGTTAATTCAATGAAAAATCCTCGTTGAAATCTGTCTATTCTATTACAACAAGGTTGTAGTAATTAGGAGTAGACAGATTTTAACGGCTATTTCATTTCAAATTAAAGACTGATTTTTCAGACCGGGAGAAGCGGAGAAGGAGGAAACTACAGTCTTAGAAGACACTCTCTTGTGGGTCAAATTAAGCGAAGTGTCAACATCCCTCATTTCATGCAAACACAGAAGAGTCTGAATTCTCTCTGTCAAGAATGCATCTAACTCTTTCCAGAATGAAAGAGACGTTTTTGTTTTCACACTTTGCTTCCATAAAGCGTTAGTTATTTCAGTTACCACAATCGGATCCCAATTATCCGTTGGTACATCGAAAATTGCCATTGCCGAAAGACAACTTTTTATCCAGCGTTGTATGGACTTTAGCCCCGAACTAGTTTCCTGCTCCAATGCAGGAAGCGCGAACAATGCTTTTAAATGGCTGTGGACAAGCAACCGTGGATTATTATATGTGGAATTCAGGCCATTCCACGCTGGTTCGAAACTCCGATGAGTCAAAGGAAACTTCGAGACGATTTCTCGAGGCTCACAATTAGTCTTATTCACCAAATGACAAAGACGTTCGATATCTGTCTATCGAGAATTATTAGCAAACACCGCAGTAAACAAATCTCTAAAAGTGGACCAAGTCAAAATACTTCCATCAAAGACCTCAATATTAAAATTATCTACATCTATTATCTACATGTAGAGCATTAACAACAAAGCTTGTGCCTATTCTAGGACTCCCAATATTCAAAATTGCGGAGCTAGATGCCTGTGTCCCACCTCACGCGAAGAGTGGGACAACGAGCCAATGTTTTAACGGTAGCATCAGAAGACAGCTTTTCTACAAGAATAATATCTGGATGCTCCATTAGGGAATCTACTGAACAGCTGCGAGATGATTTCAGGGACACATTTGATTCACTCTGACATTTAGACAACAATCGTTTAATCGCCGATGCGAAAATCATATATTCCCTGGAAACCTCGTACTTGCTATACAGCAAATCAAGATCTGCGGGACTTTCTATTTGGGACAACTGATGATTTCCACAATTTTCCAATCTCTTCACTCCTAGCCTCTAGATCATAAAGATCAAGTTCCTCTTCCTTCAGGGCACCGAATTGTGCAGTAAATCTCACCATAGAGTTGGAAGATCTCAGGAATTTTTCAATAGAAGTGAAAGCCAAATAAAAATCAATCCAAAGTTTTTTAACAAAACTCAAATCAAAATAAATATATGAAACAAATGAAATATTTTCAAAAAGTGCAAACCGTTAAAATAAAACTGCCTTAAGTCAAAGAAAAGGTTAATAATTACCGAAATGTTAAGATAATTTACTCAAATAGCTAAATAGATTGTCCAAACTAAATCTAAACTCTCTAGTTATTGCAAAAGCTTCAAAGCAATTGAACAAAAATCAATAAAAAATCCAACGAGAGACTTATCAAACTGAAATCAGGAATGTATTGAACATTCCAATTCAAAGAGTTGGAATTAACCGTTTGCAACGATATGCAAAGAAAAAGAAAGAAAATTGTTATTCGAATAAACGAATGGTTAAATTTATTAATCGAGCTACCGATTGTAGCGTACCAAAAAGGAAAAGCAGAACTGTAAATTATCTGAAATCAAAAGACTTTTTTAAAATTGACCAATTTATATAATTTGCAACTATATGCCAAAGAAGCGCCCTACACAACTAAAAAGCTCAATTAACCGGGTGTAGGGTGCACTATAATCCGAAATGTCCAAAATTGTTTTAATTTTTTTTATATATTTACAATAAAATATATAATTGCTTGTATCAGTACTAATTTACCTACCAGACACTGTGTAATAATACAATGGCGGGAGACTTTGCAATAAAAACGGACACAACACAAAAGAGCATTGCCCAAACAAAATATTTTTGTGCGGATGCGTGTGTATGCTTGTCGCATGCAATTGACTGATTGACTGACGCAACGAGTTCAGGGGAAAAATATTATTTTTATTTTGAGTTCTTATTCCCGTATGTCTGTCCTGAAATGGACTTTGATCTAACGATAAAAAGGGAATACGCGACGTTTTGTTATGACGAAACACTTGTTATTATTGTATTGCCAACTATACGTACCCATGTAAATTTATGTAAATAAATTAAGCGGTGATGCCTTTGTGGACTGTACTAAAGATTACAAAGGTATTCCAGTAATAAGCCGAAGTGCTGCAATATCTCCATCGTTAGGATCAATGTTAATGTGGGCCTGATCTGTATCCGGCTCGAAGGACAATTGTTAAGTCCGCACTATGGGAACTCGGGGAACAAGTGCCGCCGAAGCTCTCCCAATAAAGCCAGTACGTACGTGTGACCGTCCAAAGGTATGGGGGTTAAATAAAATGAAAATAAGGAAAACACAATAGTTTTAATAAAAGGTTTTGCCAATTGCCGTGTGTTTATTGGTGGTAAAAGATATTACCTTATTCAAGTACAACAATATGCACGTAGCTTACAATCTAAGCGCGGGTGTAATTAATTGCGATTCAAGCCTTGATACAAACTCGAAGTTTTTGTTTGTTGACATTTCGATGCCTAAAGGGTTGGCGGCATGTCAATTCTATGACAAACGCTCGTTTAAATCTGTATATCCTAATACAACAAGGATGTAGTAATTAGGAGTAGACAGATTTTAACGGCTATTTCATTTCAAATTAAAGGTTGACTGTTCAACCATTTATAACAACGATTCTAACTTAAACAGTTACCATAGCAAAAACTTTTAAATTCTTGTTCCGGTACAGACTATGGCTCAAAGAGAAAGGTTGCTCAACTTCATAGAAACTTTAAATTGCAACTCTGTGCTGGAGTCTTATAGTGTCAAATAGACTTTTTAATATTCAACCGTTGGCTTTGATTTTTTTTTTAACAAAATTCTTATATTGGGAAAAACTTGCGACACAAGAATGGAATTTCGAGGTTATTCCACAAGATCGTATCTAAAATAGTGGAACAATACCGTACCAAAATTGAACAATTTGTTACCCATTTCGTCAAAAATTTGCATTTATTTTGTAATCAAATTTGAAACAATTTAATATTTGTGTATTTTTTATTCAAAACACACATACACAAAATGTGTAGGTAAATGTTTCGACAGAATGTGGGCACAAAAAGAAAAAAATTATTTAGGGTGTAGCTTGTTCTACCTTCTGTAATTATGCCGTGGAACATACCAAATATATAACAGACTTATAATATTTTATATGGATATCCTCTTTTCAAGAGTTTTCTTCGTATAAAATTCTGGGAGGGAATATTTATCAGGGCAGTCGTCAAAATGTAGTTATGACCTTTTTTGCAATCTAAAGGCGAGAATACATAAAATGCTTTTTTGGCTGGCTAAAGACGTCGGCTGGCGTTTTCGGAAAAGAACAAAGGAGTTTAGGTACAAAATCGAACTAAGTCAACCTTAAACTCCTTTGTTTCTCTACGAAGAAACTAGACGATGACTTAAGCCAGTAAAAAATGCGATTAATTTAATCTCACCTTAATATATTTTTACAAAATATTTCAATAAAAAATATAATTGTGATATCAGTGGTTACCATCAGTGGCTACCATTTTTTTTGGGAATCGAAATATTCTAAATAGCGGACTTATATTAAAAATGCAGACCAAGAACAAACGCACAGACAGACCTCTTTAAATCTCTATGGCATGTTTCCATTTGAAACCAAACAACGCTGTTCCCCCCGGCATTCATAGTGACATGTTCTTATTTTTTGTTTCCATATTTTAATGGACATTTAAAATAAAAATTAATCGTGACTTTACTTTTTTTTTAATTTCTATTAATATATGCGGCCCTTTTATATGCGGTTCTGCAGGCCAAACTGCCTATATGCCGCATATGAAATGGTGGTCATAGTTGCCGACTGGCTCATCAGTACCCGCACCATCACGAACTCTTCCATCCATTAACCTGATCATTAAGTGGGCACCAATACCAAATCCCATGCAAAGGCCGGTGCGTTTATTGCTTCCATATTCAGAGGCACCTCATCCAGCTGCGATGCCCCGTGCAGGGTCGTATGGTGCCTGCCGGGCAGAGTTACTTGGGCTGCGGCTGTGGTCTTCCAGGCGCCAGTCCTGATTCGGTTGATAAGCAGCCATATTTGTAAAAAACAAGAAGCGAGTACTAAGTTCTTTTATCAGGAAATATCCGGCTAGTCTGTCGGAGATTAGTTTAACAATTTTGGTAATGGGTCTGCTTATATTGCCACCAGAAGTCCGTATATCCACTATCCGGGTATTTTGATCCGTGCCCTAATAAGATTTTTGAACGCGACCCAACTTCCACTCGTTTGGAGCTAGTCTGTCATCCTTAATCACTACTAAATCTCCCTCTTTAACGTTTCCTTTTTGGTATTTCCATTTGGTTCTTCGATGAAGTTCATGCAAATATTCTAACTTCCATCTGTTACAAAAATATTTAGAAATCACTCTGAGTCGTTTCCACCTATTTACAAAATGTATGACTGTATTTGAAACATCGGGCTGGAAGAAGCATTGATGTCCCTATAAGAAAATGACCGGAAGTCAAGGGTGACAAATCATTAGGGTCGTAGCTAGATGGACTTAATGGCCGCGAATTGAGGCAAGCTTCTATTCGGGCTAAAATTGGTGTAAATTCCTCAAACGTGAAGTTCATTTTTGGTAGACTTTTATTTAAATGAAGTTTAAATGACTCAACTCCTGCTTCCCACAAGCCAACCATGTGCGGCGCACAAGGTGAAATGCATTTCCAACTAAGATTTTGGTAAAAATTGCTGTCAATCGTGTTTGTTTGGAGTCTATTGATAAGCGCAGTTCTATCTCTATTTATTAAATCGACAGCACCAATGAAATTGGTTCCATTGTCGGAATAAATACAAGACGAAAACACTGGGCGGCTAACGAATCTTGAAAACGCGGCAAGAAATGCATGAGTTGAAATGTCGCTTGCAGGCTCTAAATGTATTGCCTTGGTCGTAAAGCATCCCACCAGAGTTGTTGATTATGGAATTCGAGAGGTGAACATCCTCGGCTGGCTATATCTCTTGACCCACGCCCTCAGAAATCTCCGAAACTGTGTTTCCCACAAATGTGCTCCAATGACAAGGTGGCTTTTTTAACCAAGCCAACACAATCGTGGAGTCTGTCCAAAATTGGGTCGTATAGTGAGAAAATTTGTAGGTTAATCGTTATAGATACTGCCAGTTTGGACAACAGAACTGCGCCACATAATTCGAGTCTATGAATAGAGAGTTTTTTGATCGGAGCTACACGTGTCTTTGCAGCTAACAAGAATGTATGTAATGACTCGAATGTATATTGCTGCTCCATATGCGTTTCCCGAAGCATCACAAAAGCTATAAATTTCCACCGTACTATCTGAGATGTATTGAATCCATCGTGGTACTTTCAGTTTTTCTATATATTTGGCTAACAAGAATGTATGTGCACTTTTGTCAGTATTTCCGACTCGAATGTATATTGCTGCTCCATATGCGTTTTTCGAAGCATCACAAAAGCCATGAATTTCCACCGTACTGTCTGAGGTGCATTGAATCCATCGTGGAACTTTAAGTTTTTCTATATTTTGGCTATTATCACGAAATTATTCCAGTTTATTGGGGTCAAAGGCTTCAACGTCCCAATCAATTTTGTAAAGCCAGATTTGCTGCATTATAAGTTTTGCTACAACCATCACTGGCGTCAGCCATCCACAAGGGTCAAACAATTTGGTTATTGTTGATAGAATTTCTCTTTTTGTATGTCTTTCTTGATTTTCCATTTGTGATGGCGTAAAAGAGAAAAAATTTCCGGAAATATTCCATCGAATCCCCAATGTTTTTGTCGAAGCATCCTCAGAAATATCTAACCAATTCAGTGGCAGTAAATTTTCTACCGGAATATCTTTGATTACATTGTGTTCATTTGAGGCGCATTCCATCAGAGTAAATGCAGATGAATCCAAAGCAGCTACTAATTCCTTTCTGGCCATGATTGATTCCTCTAATGTATGGCCCCAGCCAGTACATCATCAACATATAAATTATTCAATATTATATCCGCTGCTTTAGGTTGCGAATCTTTAACATCTTCTGCTAACTTGATGAGAGTTCTCAATACCAAAAACGGCGCACAATTTACTCCAAAGGTCACTGTTAGTAATTCGTAATCCTCTATAGGGTTTGATGGTGAATTCCTGGATAATATCCTTTGATATTTTGTTTGACTTGCGTCTAAAAGTATTTGCCGATACATCTCTGTAATTGCGGCGTTTAATGCGTATTTGAAAAATCTCCATTTCAAAATTTGTAGTACCAAGTCCTCTTGTAATATGGATCCAGGAAATAGTATGTCGTTTAAACTTGTTTTATTCGATGAAGGGCATGAAGCGTAGAATACGACTCTTAACTTTGTTGAAATACTGTCTGGTTTTATAACTGTGTGATGTGGCAGGTAATAATTGGGCATATCGTTAATTTCATTTGGGTTAATTTTCCTCAAATCTGCTATTCCTTGATATCTGCTGTTTTCATAAGTTTCCTCTCCATTCAATAGAATTGAGCTAAAGCAATATTTCTAGAAGTCCCACAATTCCTTGCATTTTTTAAATGGGAGAGTCACAACATATCTTGCATTTTTGTTTCGTATTGTTGTGTCAATGAAATTCGTTTCGTTTCTTCTGACCATAAAACTTTTTTAGGCGTTACTTCCACCTCCCAAAAACGTGTAAGTACTTTCTCAATGGATGTTGTGTTTAACAATGCAATTTGTTTTCGTTGGATAGCATTTTCAGGAATGGGTCCTCCAACAATCAATCAAAATTTTGTACTTTGAGTTAAAATTGATCCATAAGTTTTCATCGGAATCCCAAGCGTTAATATCAAACGTCCTATATCCATACCGATGAGTAAATCAATTGGTCGACTAATGTAGAATTTCGGATCAGCAAGTTCCAATAATGTTAAATCTCTATGTTGTGACTTGTGTAGGTTTTGTGGAGGTAGATTTGATGGTAAGTTAGGTAAACAGACAAGATTTCGTTGATGTTTCTGAAATGAATTGACTTAAGCCAGTAACATGAATTAAACTGTCCCTTTTTGGCAGTTTCAGAAGATTTTTCCGAAATAAATGTTGATTGTGATCCAGAGTCTATGAGCGCTCTGGCATCTCAATGTTGTCCTCTGGTTTCTATCTGCACCATGGCTGTAAAGAGTACTGCACCTCTAGACTGTTGCTGACTAATTTGCTTATCTTAAAGAGTCAAAGTTGTAACTGTAGTTGATTCTAGGTGTGGACTGTATTTCTGTTGTTTGAGAGGCGACATATGTTCTAGGTCTTGTCTCCACTCTAGCAAGGTATGTATTTGCAGATTGGGTTTCCGTTCCCTTATGTAACAAAGTATGATGTCTCATTGTGGAGGTAGATTTGATGGTTAGGTTAAAGGATGTGTGGCTGTGTAAAAAACAACAACCACTCCACTCGGAGACCTACTGGCCCATTGTGATCATCCTAGTTTAGAAAAAAAAAAGTGGAAGTGAGGTAAGAAAGATAATTAGTGTAGAATATAAGATTTAGAAGAATTAGAAGAGCTAGTGGGTTTGCGTCCACGGTGTAATCAGCGTGTCGTCCTTAGCCATTTTAGTCTTCTGGCTAATTGAAGAATGACTGCTGGTTCTGTTTCGGAGAGGCATGACAGGTCAGGCAGTAAGTGCTTACCCAGAAGCCTATGTCTTACTCCGATAAGGGTAGGACAATGACAGAGTAAGTGTTCCACCGTTTCTGTTTCTTCCTCGTCCTGACATAGCCTGCAGTATTCAGTGTCGTCACCCCCCCATTTTGAAGTCATGGCCTTTATGTTGCAATGACCTGTAATTAGACCCACCACAAGCTTCAAGTCCAACTTCGTCATGGACAAGAGTGACCGTGATCTCCGTTCGGAGTTCACCGGCCAAATCTTTTTGGAGATGATGTATCCCCTTCCAGATAGCCAGTTCTGTTGAAATCTTCCAAGGTAGTGTTTATGCAGTACTTGAAAGAAGTGGCATAAAGGTGGCTTCACTGAGCTCTCGATCTCTAGATCTACTGACTCAGATCCGCATCTGGCCAATTCATCGGCAGATTCATTGCCAGATATGTTGCAGTGTCCAGGGACCCAACAGAGCTTGACAACTGACTTAAACTTTTCCAGGGCATACTTGCACTCCAGAACAGCCATAGACTTGATTGTGAAAGAATTTAGAGCTTTTAGGGCCGCTTGACTATCGACATATATAGTCACCGGTCCATCCCGTTCGTTAATTCTATTATTCAGCAGTTCTATGGCCATTCTGACAGCAAATATTTCTGCCTGAAAAACGCTGCAATCGCTGTTTAGCCTGAAGGATCTTCGGATACTTAGGCTTTCACAGTAGACTCCAGCACCCGTTCCACTTTCCATCTTTGAACCATCAGTATAGACAGCTATACCGTCGAAAGGTGGAGTGCCACGGGACCAGATATCCCTGTTTGGTATGCGGATGTCAAGTAGATCAAAGCTGTGCCTAGGGGGTATATAGTCACTAGCTATAGCCTGATTACTTACGTTTTCCACATACTTAAGAATGACAGAGTGCCCGAAGGGTTGACTCTGCCATTGTCCCAATTCGTTGAGTCGCAGGGCACACGTAGCAGCTAGTTCCCCTACAAATAAGCCTAGAGGCTTTAAGTTGAGTAGGGTGTCTAGAGCGGATTGTGGCGTGCTCCTGACCGCTCCTGTAATTAGTAGCGATGCGACTCTTTGTACTTTGTCAATATTCTTGCTGAAGGTGGTTTTCCGTAAGGAATGCCACCACACAAGTCCGCCATAGGTTAGGATTGGTCGGACGACTGACTCATATATCCATCGGATAATATGGGGTTTAAGCCCCCAACTCTTTCCTATGGAGTTCTTGCAGGAATAAAGTGCATTTAAGCCCTTTTTCGCTCGCTCCTCGATATTCCTTTTCCAGCTCAACTTCTGGTCTAGAATGGTACCGAGATATTTTGCTTCCGAAGAAAGGTATTTTCCGCCTCCTTGTAAAAAGTACGATTTCAGTTTTAGATGGGTTCACGCCTAAACCATTGCAGCGCGCCCATCTGGAGAGTTTAACCAGAGCTCCCTGCATAAGATCCGTAATAGTTTGCGGAAATCTCCCAGCAATCAGCAGGACCACATCGTCGGCGTAAGCCACGACCTTTGTTCCGCTGTGTTCCAGATCAAGTAGAATGTTATTTATCACCAGAAGCCAAAGCAGTGGTGACAAAACGCCTCCTTGTGGAGTACCCCTAGTGACCGTTTTCCTAACAGAACACTCCCCGATGCTTGAGTTGATGATTCTGCTGCTAAGCATAACATCAATCCAGTCGACGAGAAGTGGTGGCACACTAAGTCTTTCGAGAGAACTGTGAATTGCCTCTAATGTAACATTATTGAAGGCCCCCTCGATATCGAGGAAGGCCGCCAACGTGAAACATGAGCTGTTCAGGTTCTTCTCTATATAACCCACGACGTCGTGCTGCGCTGACTCAACAGATTTGCCTTTCATATAGGCGTGCTGAGCAGTGCTTACAGAGGTCAGGGGTATTAGAGATCTGATCTCTATGTCTATTAGTCTCTCTAGCGATTTCAATAGAAAAGACGAGAGACTAATAGGCCTGTAGTCTTTTGGAAGAACATGGCTTGGCTTCCCAGCTTTGGGAATGTAAGTGACTGTAACTTCCCTCCACAGTAGTGGGATGTGAGAAAGGCGCAAACAAGCCTTAAATATCACCTCCAGGACTGGTATTATCTCCGCCGAGCCATGCTGTAGCATGGCGGGGATAATGCCATCTGGACCCGGTGACTTAAAAGGTTTGAATGAGTTAATGGCCCACAAAATCTTGGGGGTGTTAACAATACTATTAGTCAGATTCACATCTTCCGTTCCACTATGCTGACTAGACCGTGTTGCCAATCGGTCATATACCGCATCAGAGCAGTTCGGAAAGTGAGTACTGGCTAATAGATTGAGAGTCTCTAAACCTGAGTCAGTCCAGCTACCATCAGCCCGCTTTATGCTTCCAATGGATTTTGGGTCCTTTGAAAGTACTCTACGGAATCTGGAGGCTGCGTTGACATCATCTATGGACTCGGTAAAACACACCCAAGACCGTCTCTTGGCCTTCTTGATCTCACTGTTGTACTTATTGAAGGCTAGTTTATAAGCTTCCCAGTCCGTACCCAATTTGGTCTTGTTGGCCTTATTGTATAGTCGTCTGCTAGTCTTTCTGAGCTGAGCTAGGTCTTTTGACCACCAGACAGGCTGGTGCCTTTTACCCGGGAAGGTTAGCGGACAGGCTCTTTCATAGCTGCCGATCAGGATCTTTGTTAGCAACTTGACGGAGTCGTCCACATCCGATGCCGAGGCCACTGGAAAATCACCAGTGGACTTAAGCATCCGTGCGGTATGCTCCGCAAATTGATTCCATCGAGCCCTTCTCGGGTTCCTATGCGGTTTTTGATTCAATCCCTCTACCGAAATTTGGAATGTTATTTTCCGGTGGTCCGAGAAGGAACACTCAGTCGAAACTTTCCAGTTCAGTATAAGTGATTCATCCATGTTAGTGAGAGTGAGAGTGAGATCTATGACCTCCTCTCTATTCTTAATGCAAAAAGTCGCCTCCTTTCCCCGGTTACAGATTTTGAGATTATGAGATAAAATAAAATCAAAAATGTACTCACCTCTGGCATTGGTGTTACTACTGCCCCATTGAGAGTGGTGAGCGTTTGCATCACATCCAATGATGAGGCCGCCTTTTCCACCCAGTACTGAGGCCAGCTCCTCTACCACTTGGCCTGGTGGATCGGGGTGCTCGAAGGGAAGGTACAGGGAGACGAGGAATAGTGTTTTGCCCGTCCTAGTCTCCAATCTGACCGCCGTGACGTCTCCTCCGCTGAAATTGTTGAGGAAGATTAAGTTTAAGTTTTTCTTAGCGAGGATACACGTTCTAACCTTTTCCCCATTGGAGGTGGCATAGGTGATGTACCGCTCACTCCCTAGCCCAGTTACCTTATTCTTAAAAAATGTAAGGTTCCTGGACCAGGGCTATGTCAACTTCAAGCTTGCAGAGGGATAGGAGAAGCTCAGCCCCAGCTGCCTTGCAGTGATGCAGGTTAATCTGCACAATGCTAAGCAGCTGTGGCTTCGTTCCTCCTACTGCGACAGCGGCGTTAGACGGAACCGAATCCATCCTGTGCCGAAGTGCAGTTTCCCTCCACGAGCTTGAAGGTATTCCTGGCCAGCAGTATCAACAGAAACCTTTATTACCAGGCCCCCTCCCTCCGTACTTGAGCCAAGCAAGCGCCAGCCGTCCGTGCAGAGATTGGGATTCTGCTTCCCCAATATTGTCAGCACGCGTGCCGGTAAGTTGGGATGGTAAGTTAGGTAAACAGACAAGATTTCGTTGATGTTTCTGAAATGAATTGACTTAAGCCAGTAACATGAACTAAACTGTCCCTTTTTGGCAGTTTCAGAAGATTTTTCCGAAATAAATGTTGATTGTGATCCAGAGTCTATGAGCGCTCTGGCATCTCAATGTTGTCCTCTGGTTTCTATCTGCACCATGGCTGTAAAGAGTACTGCACCTCTAGACTGTTGCTGACTAATATGCTTATCTTAAATGGTCAAAGTTGTAACTGTAGTTGATTCTAGGTGTGGACTGTATTTCTGTTGTTTGAGAGGCGACACATGTTCTAGGTCTTGTCTCCACTCTAGCAAGGTATGTATTTGCAGATTGGGTTTCCGTTCCCTTATGTAACAAAGTATGATGTCTCATTGTGCAAGTTCGACATCCAAATCGACTTTTACAATCCTTTACACCATGGTGCGCTGACAAGCAGTTATAGCATAAATGAGATGTTTTCACGTTATGAATTCCATCATTTAAATTTTTTCTTAAAAACTCCGTGCAATCTCTTACAAAGTGATTAGCCTTGCACAATTGGCATGTTTGGGCATTTTGTGTATTTTTGTGTGTACGGTTCTGTTGTTGATGCTGTTCAGAATTATGGCCTTCCTCCCAAATTATTCGTATTATTTGTGACATTTGTTTGTAATGTATTCGAAGTCATGGCCTTTATGTTGCAATGACCTGTAATTAGACCCACCACAAGCTTCAAGTCCAACTTCGTCATGGACAAGAGTGACCGTGATCTCCGTTCGGAGTTCACCGGCCAAATCTTTTTGGAGATGATGCATCCCCTTCCAGATAGCCAGTTCTGTTGAAATCTTCCAAGGTAGTGTTTATGCAGTACTTGAAAGAAGTGGCATAAAGGTGGCTTCACTGAGCTCTCGATCTCTAGATCTACTGACTCAGATCCGCATCTGGCCAATTCATCGGCAGATTCATTGCCAGATATGTTGCAGTGTCCAGGGACCCAACAGAGCTTGACAACTGACTTAAACTTTTCCAGGGCATACTTGCACTCCAGAACAGCCATAGACTTGATTGTGAAAGAATTTAGAGCTTTTAGGGCCGCTTGACTATCGACATATATAGTCACCGGTCCATCCCGTTCGTTAATTCTATTATTCAGCAGTTCTATGGCCATTCTGACAGCAAATATTTCTGCCTGAAAAACGCTGCAATCGCTGTTTAGCCTGAAGGATCTTCGGATACTTAGGCTTTCACAGTAGACTCCAGCACCCGTTCCACTTTCCATCTTTGAACCATCAGTATAGACAGCTATACCGTCGAAAGGTGGAGTGCCACGGGACCAGATATCCCTGTTTGGTATGCGGATGTCAAGTAGATCAAAGCTGTGCCTAGGGGGTATATAGTCACTAGCTATAGCCTGATTACTTACGTTTTCCACATACTTAAGAATGACAGAGTGCCCGAAGGGTTGACTCTGCCATTGTCCCAATTCGTTGAGTCGCAGGGCACACGTAGCAGCTAGTTCCCCTACAAATAAGCCTAGAGGCTTTAAGTTGAGTAGGGTGTCTAGAGCGGATTGTGGCGTGCTCCTGACCGCTCCTGTAATTAGTAGCGATGCGACTCTTTGTACTTTGTCAATATTCTTGCTGAAGGTGGTTTTCCGTAAGGAATGCCACCACACAAGTCCGCCATAGGTTAGGATTGGTCGGACGACTGACTCATATATCCATCGGATAATATGGGGTTTAAGCCCCCAACTCTTTCCTATGGAGTTCTTGCAGGAATAAAGTGCATTTAAGTCCTTTTTCGCTCGCTCCTTGATATTCCTTTTCCAGCTCAACTTCTGGTCTAGAATGGTACCGAGATATTTTGCTTCCGAAGAAAGGCTTAGAGTTACACCATCCAGCATTGGGAGAGAGAGGACGGGTATTTTCCGCCTCCTTGTAAAAAGTACGATTTCAGTTTTAGATGGGTTCACGCCTAAACCATTGCAGCGCGCCCATCTGGAGAGTTTAACCAGAGCTCCCTGCATAAGATCCGTAATAGTTTGCGGAAATCTCCCAGCAATCAGCAGGACCACATCGTCGGCGTAAGCCACGACCTTTGTTCCGCTGTGTTCCAGATCAAGTAGAATGTTATTTATCACCAGAAGCCAAAGCAGTGGTGACAAAACGCCTCATTGTGGAGTACCCCTAGTGACCGTTTTCCTAACAGAACACTCCCCGATGCTTGAGTTGATGATTCTGCTGCTAAGCATAACATCAATCCAGTCGACGAGAAGTGGTGGCACACTAAGTCTTTCGAGAGAACTGTGAATTGCCTCTAATGTAACATTATTGAAGGCCCCCTCGATATCGAGGAAGGCCGCCAACGTGAAACATGAGCTGTTCAGGTTCTTCTCTATATAACCCACGACGTCGTGCTGCGCTGACTCAACAGATTTGCCTTTCATATAGGCGTGCTGAGCAGTGCTTACAGAGGTCAGGGGTATTAGAGATCTGATCTCTATGTCTATTAGTCTCTCTAGCGATTTCAATAGAAAAGACGAGAGACTAATAGGCCTGTAGTCTTTTGGAAGAACATGGCTTGGCTTCCCAGCTTTGGGAATGTAAGTGACTGTAACTTCCCTCCACAGTAGTGGGATGTGAGAAAGGCGCAAACAAGCCTTAAATATCACCTCCAGGACTGGTATTATCTCCGCCGAGCCATGCTGTAGCATGGCGGGGATAATGCCATCTGGACCCGGTGACTTAAAAGGTTTGAATGAGTTAATGGCCCACAAAATCTTGGGGGTGTTAACAATACTATTAGTCAGATTCACATCTTCCGTTCCACTATGCTGACTAGACCGTGTTGCCAATCGGTCATATACCGCATCAGAGCAGTTCGGAAAGTGAGTACTGGCTAATAGATTGAGAGTCTCTAAACCTGAGTCAGTCCAGCTACCATCAGCCCGCTTTATGCTTCCAATGGATTTTGGGTCCTTTGAAAGTACTCTACGGAATCTGGAGGCTGCGTTGACATCATCTATGGACTCGGTAAAACACACCCAAGACCGTCTCTTGGCCTTCTTGATCTCACTGTTGTACTTATTGAAGGCTAGTTTATAAGCTTCCCAGTCCGTACCCAATTTGGTCTTGTTGGCCTTATTGTATAGTCGTCTGCTAGTCTTTCTGAGCTGAGCTAGGTCTTTCGACCACCAGACAGGCTGGTGCCTTTTACCCGGGAAGGTTAGCGGACAGGCTCTTTCATAGCTGCCGATCAGGATCTTTGTTAGCAACTTGACGGAGTCGTCCACATCCGATGCCGAGGCCACTGGAAAATCACCAGTGGACTTAAGCATCCGTGCGGTATGCTCCGCAAATTGATTCCATCGAGCCCTTCTCGGGTTCCTATGCGGTTTTTGATTCAATCCCTCTACCGAAATTTGGAATGTTATTTTCCGGTGGTCCGAGAAGGAACACTCAGTCGAAACTTTCCAGTTCAGTATAAGTGATTCATCCATGTTAGTGAGAGTGAGAGTGAGATCTATGACCTCCTCTCTATTCTTAATGCAAAAAGTCGCCTCCTTTCCCCGGTTACAGATTTTGAGATTATGAGATAAAATAAAATCAAAAATGTACTCACCTCTGGCATTGGTGTTACTACTGCCCCATTGAGAGTGGTGAGCGTTTGCATCACATCCAATGATGAGGCCGCCTTTTCCACCCAGTACTGAGGCCAGCTCCTCTACCACTTGGCCTGGTGGATCGGGGTGCTCGAAGGGAAGGTACAGGGAGACGAGGAATAGTGTTTTGCCCGTCCTAGTCTCCAATCTGACCGCCGTGACGTCTCCTCCGCTGAAATTGTTGAGGAAGATTAAGTTTAAGTTTTTATTAGCGAGGATACACGTTCTAACCTTTTCCCCATTGGAGGTGGCATAGGTGATGTACCGCTCACTCCCTAGCCCAGTTACCTTATTCTTAAAAAAATGTAAGGTTCCTGGACCAGGGCTATGTCAACTTCAAGCTTGCAGAGGGATAGGAGAAGCTCAGCCCCAGCTGCCTTGCAGTGATGCAGGTTAATCTGCACAATGCTAAGCAGCTGTGGCTTCGTTCCTCCTACTGCGACAGCGGCGTTAGACGGAACCGAATCCATCCTGTGCCGAAGTGCAGTTTCCCTCCACGAGCTTGAAGGTATTCCTGGCCAGCAGTATCAACAGAAACCTTTATGACCAGGCCCCCTCCCTCCGTACTTGAGCCAAGCAAGCGCCAGCCGTCCGTGCAGAGATTGGGATTCTGCTTCCCCAATATTGTCAGCACGCGTGCCGGTAAGTTGGGATGGTAAGTTAGGTAAACAGACAAGATTTCGTTGATGTTTCTGAAATGAATTGATTAAGCCAGTAACATGAACTAAACTGTCCCTTTTTGGCAGTTTCAGAAGATTTTTCCGAAATAAATGTTGATTGTGATCCAGAGTCTATGAGCGCTCTGGCATCTCAATGTTGTCCTCTGGTTTCTATCTCCACCATGGCTGTAAAGAGTACTGCACCTCTAGACTGTTGCTGACTAATATGTTTATCTTAAAGGGTCAAAGTTGTAACTGTAGTTGATTCTAGGTGTGGACTGTATTTCTGTTGTTTGAGAGGCGACACATGTTCTAGGTCTTGTCTCCACTCTAGCAAGGTATGTATTTGCAGATTGGGTTTCCGTTCCCTTATGTAACAAAGTATGATGTCTCATTGTGCAAGTTCGACATCCAAATCGACTTTTACAATCCTTTACACCATGGTGCGCTGACAAGCAGTTATAGCATAAATGAGATGTTTTCACGTTATGAATTCCATCATTTAAATTTTTTCTTAAAAACTCCGTGCAATCTCTTACAAAGTGATTAGCCTTGCACAATTGGCATGTTTGGGCATTTTGTGTATTTTTGTGTGTACGGTTCTGTTGTTGATGCTGTTCAGAATTATGGCCTTCCTCCCAAATTATTCGTATTATTTGTGACATTTGTTTGTAATGTATTCGAAAATCTGGGTTTCTGGTAGATGGGTTGTTTCTGCTGACAAAATTTCGAAGTCGTGGGCTTATATTTCCAACGGCCTCCATTGTTTGGAATTTGTTCGTTAAAAATGTGTCGAATTGTTCCCATTCTGGGAGTATCTTCCAGTTATATATATATTATATATGTATATATATATATATATATATATATATATATATATTTATTTATATATATATATATATATATATATATATATATATATACATATATATATATATATATATATATATATATATATATATATATATAGATATATATGTATGTATGTATGTATACATATAAAACTGTAAGATACGCCCAGAATGGGAACAATTCGACACATTTTCAACGAACAAATTCCAAACAATGGAGGCCGTTGGAAATATAAGCCCACGACTTCGAAATTTTGTCAGCAGAAACAACCCATCTACCACAAACCCAGATTTTCGAATACATTACAAACAAATGTCACAAATAATACGAATAATTTGGGAGGAAGGCCATAATTCTGAACAGCATCAACAACAGAACCGTACACACAAAAATACACAAAATGCCCAAACATGCCAATTGTGCAAGGCTAATCACTTTGTAAGAGATTGCACGGAGTTTTTAAGAAAAAATTTAAATGATGGAATTCATAACGTGAAAACATCTCATTTATGCTATAACTGCTTGTCAGCGCACCATGGTGTAAAGGATTGTAAAAGTCGATTTGGATGTCGAACTTGCACAATGAGACATCATACTTTGTTACATAAGGGAACGGAAACCCAATCTGCAAATACATACCTTGCTAGAGTGGAGACAAGACCTAGAACATGTGTCGCCTCTCAAACAACAGAAATACAGTCCACACCTAGAATCAACTACAGTTACAACTTTGACTCTTTAAGATAAGCAAATTAGTCAGCAACAGTCTAGAGGTGCAGTACTCTTTACAGCCATGGTGGAGATAGAAACCAGAGGACAACATTGAGATGCCAGAGCGCTCATAGACTCTGGATCACAATCAACATTTATTTCGGAAAAATCTTCTGAAACTGCCAAAAAGGGACAGTTTAATTTATGTTACTGGCTTAAGTCAATTCATTTCAGAAACATCAACGAAATCTTGTCTGTTTACCTAACTTACCATCAAATCTACCTCCACAAAACCTACACAAGTCACAACATAGAGATTTAACATTATTGGAACTTGCTGATCCGAAATTCTACATTAGTCGACCAATTGATTTACTCATCGGTATGGATATAGGACGTTTGATATTATCGCTTGGGATTCCGATGAAAACTTATGGATCAATTTTAACTCAAAGTACAAAATTTTGATTGATTGTTGGAGGACCCATTCCTGAAAATGCTATCCAACGAAAACAAATTGCATTGTTAAACACAACATCCATTGAGAAAGTACTTACACGTTTTTGGGAGGTGGAAGGAACGCCTAAAAAAGTTTTATGGTCAGAAGAAACGAAACGAATTTCATTGACACAACAATACGGAACAAAAATGCAAGATTTGTTGTGACTCTCCCATTTAAAAAATGCAAGGAATTGTGGGACTTCTAGAAATATTGCTTTAGCTCAATTCTATTGAATGGAGAGGAAACTTATGAAAACAGCAGATATCAAGGAATAGCAGATTTGAGGAAAATTAACCCAAATGAAATTAACGATATGCCCAATTATTACCTGCCACATCACGCAGTTATAAAACCAGACAGTATTTCAACAAAGTTAAGAGTCGTATTCTACGCTTCATGCCCTTCATCGAATAAAACAAGTTTAAACGACATACTATTTCCTGGATCCATATTACAAGAGGACTTGGTACTACAAATTTTGAAATGGAGATTTTTCAAATACGCATTAAACGCCGCAATTACAGAGATGTATCGGCAAATACTTTTAGACGCAAGTCAAACAAAATATCAAAGGATATTATCCAGGAATTCACCATCAAACCCTATAGAGGATTACGAATTACTAACAGTGACCTTTGGAGTAAATTGTGCGCCGTTTTTGGTATTGAGAACTCTCATCAAGTTAGCAGAAGATGTTAAAGATTCGCAACCTAAAGCAGCGGATATAATATTGAATAATTTATATGTTGATGATGTACTGGCTGGGGCCATACATTAGAGGAATCAATCATGGCCAGAAAGGAATTAGTAGCTGCTTTGGATTCATCTGCATTTACTCTGATGGAATGGGCCTCAAATGAACACAATGTAATTAAAGATATTCCGGTAGAAAATTTACTGCCACTGAATTGGTTAGATATTTCTGAGGATGCTTCGACAAAAACATTGGGGATTCGATGGAATATTTCCGGAAATTTTTTCCCTTTTACGCCATTACAAATGGAAAATCAAGAAAGACATACAAAAAGAGAAATTCTATCAACAATAACCAAATTGTTTGACCCTTGTGGATGGCTGACGCCAGTGGTGGTTGTAGCAAAACTTATAATGCAGCAAATCTGGCTTTACAAAATTGATTGGGACGTTGAAGCATTTGACCCCAATAAACTGGAATAATTTCGTGATAGTAGCCAAAATATAGAAAAACTTAAAGTTCCACGATGGATTCAATACACCTCAGACAGTACGGTGGAAATTCATGGCTTTTGTGATGCTTCGAAAAACGCATATGGAGCAGCAATATACATTCGAGTCGGAAATACTGACAAAAGCGCACATACATTCTTGTTAGCCAAATATATAGAAAAACTTAAAGTACCACGATGGATTCAATACATCTCAGATAGTACGGTGGAAATTTATAGCTTTTGTAATGCTTCGGGAAACGCATATGGAGCAGCAATATACATTCGAGTCATTACATACATTCTTGTTAGCTGCAAAGACACGTATAACTCCGATCAAAAAACTCTCAATTCATACACTCGAATTATGTGGCGCAGTTCTGTTGTCCAAACTGGCAGTATCGATAACGATTAACCTACAAATTTCTCACTATACGACCCAATTTTGGACAGACTCCACGATTGTGTTGGCTTGGTTAAAAAAGCCACCTTGTCATTGGAGCACATTTGTGGGAAACAGAGTTTCGGAGATTTCTGAGGGCGTGGGTCAAGAGAACTGGAGGCACATTGACTCCAGCCGAGGATGTTCACCTCTCGAATTCCATAATCAACAACTCTGGTGGGATGGACCCCACTGGCTCACATTGCCCAAGGACCGTTGGCCATCAAATCCAATTGAAAGCGATACTCATTTAGAGACAAAAGCAGCTAAAACTCTTACGCTGTTTGATGAAAAGGATGAACCTCTAAAGAATTTCTCGTCGTTATCCAAAGTTTATCGTTCATACGCATATGCTTTGAGGTTCAGGAAAAACAAGCTTACGAGTTTACAGCTGCCGAAATTCAAGATGGAAAACGAGCAAGCATAATACAGACTCAAAGGTTCTACTACATGAACGAATATGAAGCATTGAAGAAAAAGACTCGAATTTTATCAACAAGTTCATTTTTGATCTTAAATCCGTTTTTAGATCGAGAGGTATCGTGAGAGCCAACGGGAGATTGGTATAATCTACTGCCTTAATATACAGTGAACGTCATCCAATAATTTTGCCATATGGAGCAATTTTTAGTCAGTTTTTGGTGGACTTCGTTCATGAACTCACTTTGCATGGCGGAAATCAGTTGATGACTCGAATAATAAGGTCCGAATTGTGGATATTTGGATTAAAGTCGCTGGTCAAGACAACTCTTCGTCACTCTAAAATATGCATTATACATAAAAAAGGACGCAGGAACAAATAATGGCATCACTTCCACCCGAACGAACTTTTCTGTCCAGACCCTTCACAAATACTGGTGTCGATATTGCGGGACCCTTCAACATCAAAAGTTATTCTGTTTTATCACAAAAGGTTATATGTTTTTTTTGTATGCTTTACGACCAAGGCAATACATTTAGAGCCTGCAAGCGACATTTCAACTCATGCATTTCTTGCCGCGTTTTCAAGATTCGTTAGCCGCCCAGGGTTTTCGTCTTGTATTTATTCCGACAATGGATCCAATTTCATTGGTGCTGTCGATTTAATAAATAGAGATAGAATTGCGCTTATCAAAAGACTCCAAACAAATACGATTGACAGCAATTTTTACCAAAATCTTAGTTGGAAATGCATTTCACCTTGTGCGCCGCACATGGTTGGCTTGTGGGAAGCAGGAGTTAAGTCATTTAAACTTCATTTCAATAAAAGTCTACCAAAAATGAACTTCACGTTTGAGGAATTTACAACAATTTTAGCCCGAAAAGAAGCTTGCCTCAATTTGCGACCATTAAGTCCATCTAGCTACGACCCTAATGATTTGTCACCCTTGACTTCCGGTCATTTTCTTATAGGGACATCAATGCTTCTTCCAGCCCGATGTTTCAAATACAGTCATACATTTTGTAAATAGGTGGAAACGACTCAGAGTGATTTCTAAATATTTTTGTAACAGATGGAAGTTAGAATATTTGCATGAACTTCATCGAAGAACCAAATGGAAATACCAAAAGGAAACGTTAAAGAGGGAGATTTAGTAGTGATTAAGGATGACAGACTAGCTCCAAACGAGTGGAAGTTGGGTCGCGTTCAAAAATCTTATTAGGGCACGGATCAAAATACCCGGATAGTGGATATACGGACTTCTGGTGGCAATATAAGCAGACCCATTACAAAAATGGTTAAACTAATCTCCGACAGACTAGCCGGATATTTCCTGATAAAAGAACTTAGTACTCGCTTCTTGTTTTTTACAAATATGGCTGCTTATCTACCGAATCAGGACTGGCGCCTGGAAGACCACAGCCGCAGCCCAAGTAACTCTACCCGGCAGGCACCATACGACCCTGCACGGGGCATCGCAGCTGGATGAGGTGCCTCTGAATATGGAAGCAATAAACGCACCGGCCTTTGCATGGGATTTGGTATTGGTGCCCACTTAATGATCAGGATAATGGATGGAAGAGTTCGTGATGGTGCGGGTACTGATGAGCCAGTCGGCAACTATGACCACCATTTCATATGCGGCATATAGGCAGTTTGGCCTGCAGAACCGCATATAAAAGGGCCGCATATATTAATAGAAATTAAAAAAAAAGTAAAGTCACGATTAATTTTTATTTTAAATGTCCATTAAAATATGGAAACAAAAAATAAGAACATGTTACTATGAATGCCGGGGGGAACAGCGTTGTTTGGTTTCAAATGGAAACATGCCATAGAGATTTAAAGAGGTCTGTCTGTGCGTTTGTTCTTGGTCTGCATTTTTAATATAAGTCCGCTATTTAGAATATTTCGATTCCCAAAAAAAATGGTAGCCACTGATGGTAACCACTGATATCACAATTATATTTTTTATTGAAATATTTTGTAAAAATATATTAAGGTGAGATTAAATTAATCGCATTTTTTACTGGCTTAAGTCATCGTCTAGTTTCTTCGTAGAGAAACAAAGGAGTTTAAGGTTGACTTAGTTCGATTTTGTACCTAAACTGCTTTGTTCTTTTCCGAAAACGCCAGCCGACGTCTTTAGCCAGCCAAAAAAGCATTTTATGTATTCTCGCCTTTAGATTGCAAAAAAGGTCATAACTACATTTTGACGACTGCCCTGATAAATATTCCCTCCCAGAATTTTATACGAAGAAAACTCTTGAATAGAGCATAGCCATATAAAATATTATAAGTCTGTTATATATTTGGTCTGTTCCACGGCATAATTACAGAAGGTAGAACAAGCTACACCCTAAATAATTTTTTTCTTTTTGTGCCCACATTCTGTCGAAATATTTACCTACACATTTTGTGTATGTGTGTTTTGAATAAAAAATACACAAATATTAAATTGTTTCAAATTTGGTTACAAAATAAATGCAAATTTTTGACGAAATGGGTAACAAATTGTTCAATTTTGGTACGGTATTGTTCCACTATTTTAGATACGATCTTGTGGAATAACCTCGAAATTCCATTCTTGTGTCGCAAGTTTTTCCCAATATAAGAATTTTGTTAAAAAAAAATCAAAGCCAACGGTTGAATATTTAAAAGTCTATTTGACACTATAAGACTCCAGCACAGAGTTGCAATTTAAAGTTTCTATGAAGTTGAGCAACCTTTCTCGTTGAGCCATAGTCTGTACCGGAACAAGAATGTAAAAGTTTTTGCTATGGTAACTGTTTAAGTTAGAATCGTTGTTATAAATGGTTGAACAGTCAACCTTTAATTTGAAATGAAATAGCCGTTAAAATCTGTCTACTCCTAATTACTACATCCTTGTTGTATTAGGATATACAGATTTAAACGAGCGTTTGTCATAGAATTGACATGCCGCCAACCCTTTAGGCATCGAAATGTCAACAAACAAAAACTTCGAGTTTGTATCAAGGCTTGAATCGCAATTAATTACACCCGCGCTTAGATTGTAAGCTACGTGCATATTGTTGTACTTGAATAAGGTAATATCTTTTACCACCAATAAACACACGGCAATTGGCAAAACCTTTTATTAAAACTATTGTGTTTTCCTTATTTTCATTTTATTTAACCCCCATACCTTTGGACGGTCACACGTACGTACTGGCTTTATTGGGAGAGCTTCGGCGGCACTTGTTCCCCGAGTCCCCATAGTGCGGACTTAACAATTGTCCTTCGAGCCGGATACAGATCAGGCCCACATTAACATTGATCCTAACGATGGAGATATTGCAGCACTTCGGCTTATTACTGGAATACCTTTGTAATCTTTAAGTACAGTCCACAAAGGCATCACCGCTTAATTTATTTACATAAATTTACATGGGTACGTATAGTTGGCAATACTATAATAACAAGTGTTTCGTCATAACAAAACGTCGCGTATTCCCTTTTTATCGTTAGATCAAAGTCCATTTCAGGACAGACATACGGGAATAAGAACTCAAAATAAAAATAATATTTTTTTCCCCTGAACTCGTTGCGTCAGTCAATCAGTCAATTGCATGCGACAAGCATACACACGCATCCGCACAAAAATATTTCGTTTGGGCAATTCTCTTTTGTGTCGTGTCCGTTTTTATTGCAAAGTCTCCCGCCATTGTATTATTACACAGTATCTGGTTGGTAAATTAGTACTGATACAAGCAATTATATATTTTATTGTAAATATATAAAAAAATTAAAATAATTTTGGACATTTCGGATTATAGTGCACGCTACACCCGGTTAATTGAGCTTTTTAGTTGTGTAGGGCGCTTCTTTGGCATATAGTTGCAAATTATATAAATTGGTCAATTTTAAAAAAGTCTTTTGATTTCAGATAATTTACAGTTCTGCTTTTCCTTTTTGGTACGCTACAATCGGTAGCTCGATTAATAAATTTAACCATTCGTTTATTCGAATAACAATTTTCTTTCTTTTTCTTTGCATATCGTTGCAAACGGTTAATTCCAACTCTTTGAATTGGAATGTTCAATACATTCCTGATTTCAGTTTGATAAGTCTCTCGTTGGATTTTTTATTGATTTTTGTTCAATTGCTTTGAAGCTTTTGCAATAACTAGAGAGTTTAGATTTAGTTTGGACAATCTATTCCGCTATTTGAGTAAATTATCTTAACATTTCGGTAATTATTAACCTTTTCTTTGACTTAAGGCAGTTTTATTTTAACGGTTTGCACTTTTTGAAAATATTTCATTTGTTTCATATATTTATTTATATATATATATATATATATATATATATATATATATATATATATATATATATATATATATATATATATATATATATATATATATATATATATATATATATATGTGTGTATATATATATAACTGTAAGATACTCCCATAAAGCAAATCAAGATCTACGGGACTTTCCATTTGGGACACACAATTACTAAAACTTTCCTCAACTGATTTCCACAATTTTCCAATCTCTTCACTCCTAGCCTCTAGATCATAAAAATTAAGTTCCTCTTCCTTCAGGGCATATGTATGTATATATAACTGTAAGATACTCCCAGAATGGGAACAATTCGACACATTTTTAACGAATTTTTTTTTATATATGTCTATCAGACTTTAACAATTGCGTAGAAAACTTCAATAAATCGCAGAGGTTATGATTTATTGCATAAGTCTATGTCACCTGACTTTGTTATTCAATTCGCTATGTATTTGCTTTTAAATATGGCGCTATGTAATTCACGGCGTTATGTTTATACCCTACACCACAAGGTGGTCAGGGTATTATGTCTTTGTGCATTTGTTTGTAACAGGCAGAAGGAAACGAGATAGACCCATAGTTCCTTTTGATGATCTGCATAGAATCACATTCTGAGTCGATTTATGCATGTCCGTCCGTCCGTCTGTCCGTCCGTCCGTCTGTCCGTCTGTCCATGTATTTTTGTAAACAAAGTACAGGTCGCATTTATTACCCGATCCAGATGAAATTTTGCAAAGATCTTTTGTTTGGCCCAAGGACGAACCCTATTGAAATTGGAGATAATCGGTCAAAATTTAGATATAGCTCCCATATATATCTTCGTCCGATTTGCCTTTTATTGTGCACCAAACGTGTAATATCAGCCCGAATTTTATGGAATTTTGCATATACACCCAAATTAGGCCTGAAAATATGTGTGCCAAATTTGATCGAAATCGGTTCAGATATAGCTATTGCTCCCATATATATTGTTCATCCGATTTGTTATTTTTGTCCACCGCCGCCGTAATATGCACTATGCAACAACAATATTTGGGGACATATATCAAATACAGCTCAGAAATACATTTTCTAAATTTTATCGAGATCGGTTCAGATTTGGATATAGCTCCCATATATAACTTCGTCCCATTTACCTTATATTGTGCACCAAACGTCTAATATTTGTCCAAATAGAATTTGGCACTTATGACCGAATTGAGTCTAGAAGCCAGTATGTCAAATTTGGTGAAGATCGGTTCGGATATAACTATAGCTCCCATATATAATGTTCATCCGATTTGTCATATTTGTTACCCATAGCCGTAATATGCACTCCGTAACATCGATATTCAGGGAAATATATCAAATATAGTTCAGAAATATATTTGCCAAATTTTATCGAGATCGGTTCAGATTTGGATATAGCTCCCATATATATCAAATGGGCAATACAAGTCCGAATTTAAAAGATACAAATTCTTCGACATATTTAGTCCTTTGAACTTTAAATTATAATTATAATCATAGCGTGTATGTTTGAATTCTCCCATAAAAACTTTTAATTATTATGCGCAGCTCTACTAAATTAGCAAAGTGGTGTAGGGTATCATAAAGTCGGCTCCGCCCGACTTTAAGACTTTCTTTACTGGTTTTCCAATATGTATATGTATAGTTGGAGATATAAAGTTTATGTATTCGTAGTGACGCCAACTTTCCACAGAATGTGCATATAGAAAACTGTATGTACAAATATGGCGAAGATAATTGCCTAAACACCACGCTCAGCTAATTTTCAAGAAAAAAAATGGCGTTTATATATTTGTAATGACGCCAAATTTCCAAAAAATGTGCATATAGAAAACTATACACGTTCAGCTAATTCCAATCCAAGAAAAAAAATGGAGTTTATATATTTGTTATGACGCGAACTTTCCAAAAGAAAATGCCCACTTTTTTATATAGAAACCGCAAACTATTTTGTATAAGTCTATTAATGTCCGTCCGACCAAAAGATCACAAATGTATTTTTTGCCAATTTTTAGGTTAATATTCCCGAAAATTGCGCAAAGATGTCAATGGGGCAAGCAGCAGATTCCAAAAAAGTTTCAAAGAAATTTGCATATATGGCTCAGAACAAATATTAATGATCTGCCAGAGCCAAAAATGCTTTTTGTGTCTTTAAAAATACAAAAACTTTCCACAAAAACGCACATTGCAGAATTTCTGGGTCTCTTCTTGGCTTTTTCGGGTCTTTCTCCTTGAATATGTTGGGTTTCCTTTTTGTAAACATGTTCTTTTAATTGTTTGTGGCTATTCTTTTATTTTGTACCACTTTGCACTGTTTACTGTTTGTACGTATTTGTGTTTTTCTGTAAAAATTGATAATTTTTATTTTTTTATAATTTGAAATATATTTTGTATTTTTCCAACTGTGTTCCAAGGTATGCAAGGTCCCACCACTGTGAAACGACAATTCGTTTTGTAGGCTCACATTTAGCAATAACACTAATTTTTCCAGTTTTTTTTTCTTGTTTTCGTAATTTTTTTCCACTTTGCACCACTGTTCTTCTTTTTTGTATTTTGTACCACGGTTAAATTTTTACCACTTTTCATCTTTATTCAAGTGATTTGTTTTAGTTTTCAGTGGTAAGTTTTGGTTTTTATGTGGCAAAATCAATTTATGTTTATGTGATGTTTAAATATAAAAATGAGTGTAATTGTTGTTGTGTATGTTTGTGAAAATTAATGTAAATTTTATGTATGGTTTTTATACCCTCCACCATACTATGGAGGGTATATTAATTTTGTCATTCCGTTTGTAACTCCTCGAAATATTCATGTCAGACCCAACAAAGTATATATATTCTTGATCAGCGTAAAATTCTAAGACGATTTAGCCATGTCCGTCTGTCTGTCTGTGTGTCTGTCTGTCTGTCTGTCTGTCTGTCTGTCCGTCTGTCTGTCTGTTGTAATCACGCTATCTTTCGAACAAATTGAGATAGAAGGCTAAAATTTTGCACACATGTATTTTTTCCCAGTAGGCAGGTTAAGTTCGTAAATGGGCCATGTAGGTCCAAGTTATCATATAGCCCCCATATAACGGTACCTCCCGATATTCGGTATTTTGATGATTTTAGCGACATTATTCACCGGAATTATTTCAAATTTGGCATTTGAAGTTTGTAATGGATGCTACAGCCTAAGACAGAAAATTATCTGTGCAGGTCCACGTCTTCCTGTAGCCCCCATATAACGGTACCCCCCGATATTCGGTATTTTAATGATTTTAGCGACGTTATTTACGGGGATTGTTTCAAATTTCGTGTGTGAAGTTCGTAATGGATACTTCAGCCCATGCCAGAAAATTGTCTGTGCAGGTCCACGTCTTCGTATAGCCCCCATATAACGGTACCCCCCATATTCGGTATTTTGACGATTTTAGCTACATTATAAACAGATTTTTCTTCAAGTTTCGCATTTAAATATTGTAATAATTTATGACAAAAGTTGCCTATGCAGGCCCACGTCGTCGTATAAGCATTTGGTATTTTTAAGATTTTAACAGAATTTTTAACGGGTTTTATTTTTTGGAAATTGCCAAATTTGTACCAAATGGTGGAGGGTATTAAAAGTTCGGCCCGGCCGAACTTACAGCTTTTTTACTTGTTTGTGTTAAAATTCATGTCGTTTTTGCGTATGGTTTTTTGAGTAAAAATTAGTAAATTTTTGTAAATTTTGTAGTGACTTATGGTTGATCTATCTTCGTGTTGTATATTTGTTTATTAAATATTGTTCTGTGTTGTATGAAAATATGCTGTAATTATGTTTGTTAATTTAAATGTTCACTTTTTATTGTTTTTAATTTTCACTGGTCCCTGGGGAGCAATTTCAAATTTCGCGGGCGCGATTTCAAGACGAACTATGTCGATGCCTAAGTTGCATCAGCTTAGCTACCAAATTTGCAAATCAATTTGTTGCTTATTTACTTCCAGTCAGTTAGAAGTTACCGGTGACTGAGTATTTGTATTGGTGCAACATATATGTATTTAAAATTTTACCGCAGTGGCCGCAAACTCTAACTCACAGTGGAGATCAAAACTTTACGCATTCGTAAACAGTTACCATAGCAAAAACTTTTACATTCTTTCAGTTCTGGTACAGACTATGGCTCAAAGAGAAAGGTTGCTCAACTTCATAGAAACTATAAAAATTTAACTCTATGCTGGAGTCTTATAGTGTCAAATAGATTTTTAAATATGCAACCGTTGGCTTTGTTTATTTTTATTTTATTTCTTTTTAAACAAAATTCTTATATTGGAAAAAACTTGCGACACAAGAATGGAATTTCGAGGTTATTCTACAAGATCGTATCCAAAATAGTGGAACAATACAGTTTTATCACAAAATTGAACAGTTTGTTACCCATTTCGTCAAAAATTTGCATTTATTTATCAACCAAATTCGAAGTAATTTAATATTTTTGTATTTTTTATTCAAAACAATATACACCCATACACAGAATGTGTATGTATATGTTTCGACAGAATAAGGACACAAAAAGAAAAATATTGTATTTAGGGTGTAGCTTTGTTCTACCTTCTGTAATTATGCCGTGGAACAGACCAAATATATAACAGACTTATAATATTTTATATGACTGTCCTCTATTCCAAGAATTTTCTTGGTATAAAATTCTGGGAGGGAATATTGATCAAGACAGTCGTCAAAATGTTTGTTCATGTAGATTCTGCCCAGATCACACTTTCTTCGAAAAAAATAAATATCGTTCATTAGACTATTTTCATGACTATTTTTGGATACCAAGGGCATATCTGCAGAATGAGATAATTTTTGGAAAAAATTGTAAAAAAAACATATTCACGTTGCGAAAATGTCCCCGTAAAATAGAGCTGTGACTCTCTGCATCTATTGTAGGGCATACCCCAACATTTTTTGGTAGTTATGACCTTTTTGTGCAATCTAAAGGCGAGAATACATAAAATGCTTTTTCGGCTGGCTGAAGTCGTCGGCAGGCGTTTTCGCAAAAGAACAAAGGAGTTTAGGTACAAAATCGAACTAAGTCAACCTTAAACTCCTTTGTTTCTCTACGAAGAAACTAGACGATGACTTAAGCCAGTAAAAAATGCGTAATTTATCCTCACCTTAATACATTTTTGCAAAATATTTCAATAAAAAAATATAAGTGTGAAATCAGTGGTTACCATCAGTGGCTACCACTTTTTTTGGGAATCGAAATATTCTAAAAAGCGGACTTATATTAACCCATTAACGCCGGCTCCCTTATTTGTGGGAGAAAAATGTTGAAACTTAGTGGATGATGCCATAATGTCACTCATACCGCGCACAAAAATTCAGCCCCCTATCTCTACCCCTTGCTCGTGCAGGGGGTGGTGCGTTTTCGCACCCGTCGGCGTTACTGAGTACAATTTTAGTACTAGAAAATGTTTTAATAAATTAATAGCATTGTAAAGGAAAATACATGAATTAAGTTGGAATTTCAATAAAATTATTCAAAAATTAGACGTTAGTATTAAAAAATAGTGAAGTAATACATGTTCCAAAGTTTGCACGTTATCATACCCTCCACCTTGGAAAGGAGGGTATATTAACTTTGCCATTTCGTTTGTAACATCCCTATATATTCGTTGAAGACCCCATAAAGTATATATATTCATAATTAGCACAAAATTCTAAGTCGAATTAACGATGTCCGTCCGTCTTTCTATCTGTAAGAGAATTGTCTTTATAGGTACACAATATCGTATATCGCCCCATATATCGGCACCTTCCGATATTCGGTATTTTAATTTTTTTTTTTTGAAAATTTCCTAATTTGTTTTATATGGTGGAGGGTATTCAAAGTTCGGCCCGGCCGAACTTACTGCTTTTTTAACTTTTTCTAATTATGAATATTGAAGAAAATTTCCTTTTGCATCCTATTTATTTATTGTTATACTATACTTTTTATAGTAGTTAAACAAATTTACAATATAAGGATTCGAATATACGTGCTGGATGTTGATAAGTCTCAAGAGTAACATAAAAGATCGAAAACATGATACTAAACGACCAATTTTATTTATGTCTCTTTTTCGCTTTTCTGCATCGTTAGTCTTATGACTATGAGGGTAATGTCATTTGATACAAAGAAAATATTTTACCTTATAAAAAGAGAAGGAATCATCCAATTGAAAATCTATGGAAATTGTAATTAACGGATCAGATTTGAATATAGCTCCCATACATAGTGTCGTTCGATTTCATAAGTAGTGCACAATACAATACAAATGCGTAATATTCGTCCGTATCAAATCAATTTAGGTACACGCAGCCAGGTTCAGTCTAGAAGTATATCTGGCAATCGGTTCAGATTTCAATGCTCCCAAGTACTTCTAATTTGGTGAAAATCGGTATAGATAAAGTTATAGCTCCCATATATATGATTCATCCGATTGGGGGTTTAGTCCCTCACATTCGTAATCTGCACAAATACAATTCAAAAACATTTCTGACAAATTTCATCGAGATCGGTTCAGATTTGAATATAGATTCCATATATATCTTCATACAATTTCATATTTATTGTGCACCAAATATGTAATTTTAGGTCAAGTTGGCTGGTTTTTGGCAAATTCAACTGAATTTATCCTGGAGCAAATACGACACTTGTTGAAACTCTGTTCCCATATATAGCATTTTCAGATTAAATGAAACCTTTTTCAATTCAAATGAAACTTTTTGCAGTGGAAATGAAACCTTTTGCAGTGGAATTGAAACCTTTTGCAGTGGAAATGAAACCTTTTGCAGTGGAAATGAAACCTTTTGCAGCGGAAATGAAACCTTTTGCAGTGGAAATGAAACCATTTGCAACCGAAATGAAACTTTTTGCAAATCAACTTACACTTTTAAATTTATAGAAGGAAAAATAACAAAATATTTTTATTTTTAGTAGTTTTTAAAATAAAAAAATTAATTATAACTAATATATTTATAAAGAGGAATTTTTATTGGTTATAAATATCTCCATTTTTATATTATTTCTTAAATTTTCAATTATTGTAATAACAAATGGTTCTTTATTGATTTGATATAAAATGCCTCCATGTTATTAAATTCCAAATTCTTAAAGCTAAAAAGAGAAATTTAAACAAAATTTGGCCTTTATAGGTATGGCCAGGATGGAAACGTGAAATTAAGCTTTAACACAATTTTTATAGTTATAGTATACTATTAATCTTACCTAATAAAGGATTCCCGCTTCGCAGTTTTATTGATCATGGAGATAGAGCAGTCGTGATTTTAATAGACAGATAAGTGGAAATCATTAAATCTACTTTGATCATGATTGTATATACTTTATGGGGTCTACGACGAATATTTAGAGGTGTTACAAACCGAATGACACATTTAATATACCCTTCTTTCCATGGAGGAGGTTATAAAAATTCGGGTCCTTTGAAAAAAATACCTTGAAAACTTTTTTTAATCTTTCTGCTTCTACACTTGCGTTTTATGAAAGCTTTAAGAAATAGTTTTATAAAAACATAGATATTAATAATCAATAAAAATACCTCTTTAACTATATATTAGTTATAATTAGTTGATTTAATTTTAAACCTAATAAAAATAAAAATGTTTTGTTATTTTTCCTTCTACAAATCTAAAAGTTTCATTTGATTTGCAAAAAGTTTCATTTCGGTTGCAAAAGGTTTCATTTCGGTTGCAAAAGGTTTCATTTCCGCTGCGAAAGGTTTCATTTCCACTGCAAAAGGTTTCGTTTCCACTGCATGGAAAGGGGGATATAATAAATTTGTCATTCGGTTTGTAACACCTCTAAATATTCGTCGTAGACCCCATAAAGTATATACAATCATGATCATAGTTGATTTAATGATCAATAAAGCTGCGAAGCGGGAATCCTTTATTAGGTAAGATTAATAGTATACTATAACTATAAAAATTGTGGTAAAGCTTAATTTCAGTCCTGGCCATACCTATAAAGGCCAAAATTTGTTTAAAATTCTCTTTTTATCGTTAAGCATTTGAGATTTAATAATATGGAAGCATTTTATATCAAATCAATAAAGAACCATTTGTTATTACAATAATTGAAAATTTCAGAAATAATATAAATAAATGTAGATATTTATAATCAATAAAAAATCCTCTTTGTCAATATATTAGTTATAATTAATTGATTTAATTTAAAAACTACTAAAAATAAAAATGTTTTGTTATTTTTCCTTCTATAAATTTAAAAGTTTCATTTCGGTTGCAAATGGTTTCATTTCGGTTGCAAAAGGTTTCATTTCCGCTGCAAAAGGTTTCATTTCCACTGCAAAAGGTTTCATTTCCACTGCAAAAGGTTTCAATTCCACTGCAAAAGGTTTCATTTCCGCTGCAAAAAGTTTCATTTGAATTGCAAAAGGTTTCATTTAATCTGAAAATATATATATATATATATATATATATATATATATATATATATATATATATATATATATATATATATATATATATATATATATATATATATATATATATATATATATATATATAATCTCTTTAGATATTTTTTAAGCGAAATGGTGCATTAAAGAGATCGTGACAGAGAGCAGACGGTGTGACAGCTATTTTGATTGGGAGCGCTTCATTAGCGTTCGCGCATATGGTTAACCCAAAACACTTTTTTTAGTATGTGGGAAAACCTGCACTTGGCGATACTTTTATCATCATGTAGGTGACGTCTGATGAAAAAACAGCCAAAGTCTTTGCATGCTAAAAACACCTCTATTTTTGGTGCGTTTTCGCACCCGTCGGCGTTAATGGGTTAAAAGTGCAGACCAAGATCAAACGCACAGACAGACAGACCTCTCTAAATCTCTATAGCATGTTTCCATTTGAAACCAAACACATAGACAAATGAAAATACAGACAACGAAATGCTCTCACCATTTATCTTCGAAAAAAATCGGATCAGCAGATGTCGTCCATATCGTTTCAGGGGTTTGAGTGGGAATTTTGTAGTCACTCAATTCAAAAATGTTAAAAATAACAAAAACTGTAGGATATTTGTCAGTTGAAAATTATTTCATAATAAAAGAAATGTGAAAAGTACGTGATGACATCGAAAAATATGGAAATATTCCAGTGAAATTCTTGAAAAACGATGAAATGTGTTTTCGAAGTCGAATGGCTTGAACGCGTAAATCAGCATGTTGACTATGCAAAACATGATGAGAGCCACCTGGAAAAAAAGATAAAACTAACTTTTCGTTGTCTATTTCTTCATTTGACTATGCCAAACAACGCTGTTCGCACTCAGAATTATGCTAGGAACACAATTGGAGCGAACGACGAATTTCGCCCTACGCGGCGACAAAATGAGCCGCGAAAATTCGTCGTATGGAACACAATACCGACGAAATTATAAAACAGCTGATGAAGTTGTTTACTTTTTGCTCATTTGTTGACTACAATGAATTATACAAGAACACATAATTCTTTACGTTCTCTATTATAATTTCACTTATGTTCATCTTCTCTATTATAAATTCACTGATATCCATCTTCACTCAGGCGCAAGTACACAAATAAATAAACAAATTAATTATGTTTTTTTATACGAGTAACAGATAGTAGAGTGACCATAACAAATTTTAAAGTAAAAAGTAACTTTATTTACTAAAACACATAAAATTCATACAAGTATGGCCACCTTGTACTGTTTTGTTCGCCGGTCGCCGGCCTATGAAATAGAAATAAAGCTAATTGAGTTCGCGGCGACCGACGAAATTTTCGCCGGTGCCGTGATTGTGTGCACTTCCATATACACATATGTGTTTTATTTTTGACGACGAACATACGCCGCGAAAAAATTCGTCGTTCGCTCCAATTGTGTTCCTAGCATTACGCTGTGGTGGCAATGTATACGCTGGGCGTAAATTTTTAGAGGACTAATAACAGCATTAGAATAACAGATGTTGATTTTGCAGCTGGCCATTTGAAATGCCTTGAGTTTGTTTTCATTAACCTAGTTTTCGGCAATAATACATGAACAGTCACGCAGGAAATTAATTATAAAGTTCAAAAAATGTTTTTACGCCATGATTTATGAATGCCGGGGAACTAAACCGTTCCCCCGGCATTCATAGTAACATGTTTTTATTTTTTGTTTCCATATTTAAATGGACATTTCAAATAAAAATTACTCATGGCTTTTATTTTTGTAAATTTCTATTAAAATTTGGATTTTCAAATGTTATAATTAATTTCTTCGATAAACACTCTCATTTGTTAGGGATGGGACATATTTTATCTTTGTTCCGGGAGTGATTTTTTTTTTTTTTTTTTTTTTTGAACAACGTACAAATTTGATTGTGCTTTCTGGAAATTTTATGTGGAGAATTCAGTAGTTTTTCCATAGTTAAGGGCCAAACAATAATTTGAGAGCGAATCAAGTACAGTGAAGAATACAAAAATTCGAGATTATTTTGAGTAGATTGGTAATTTACTACAATCAAATCTTTAAAGTCTTATTTTATAAATATTTCTTCGTTCGGTACGTTGCTTTTCACATCTTGTATATGATCAGCAGCTAAAAACGTGATATGTAGCTTATTCAAAAAAAAAAAAAACATATTTTTTGTCTTAGGGCGTAGAAATATAAAAATTTGCTCCAAAAATCTAGTAGCAAAAATGTAATTGCAGCATTCCTTTTTTTAAGAAATCATTTGCTTTTATTATTATTTTTTATTTCAAATTCAATTGTCAGAAAGGCTTTATAGTTTCTAGAATACCAATATTTGTAAAATGTTAGTTGCTGTAGCTGATGCATACATAACGTGACCATACGTCCCGCTTTGGGCGGGACAGTCCCGCTTTGAGGTTATCTGTCCCGCTGTCCCCAGCTAGAGCAAAAATGTCCCGCTTTCGAAAATACTGGATATTGATGAAAAATACATGAGTTATTTTTTCCCCGTGAACATATAATTTATTTGAATAGTTTTTTTCAAGCAACATTAACATTAAAATTAACTCGAAAGATTTTGTAATGCTAATGCTGGAGTTAATGTCGACGTCGTCGACGGCGTCAAATGTCAAAAAAATTAAATCGTATGAAATTTTATGAGAGCAGTTAATCTTAACGCCGTAAGAAATTCGACGCCGAAAAAGTTCAATCTGTTTCAACTTTTTCGGCGTCGTCGATGGCGTTGACATTAACTCCAGCATAACAAGGGAAATCACAAAATTAAAAATGCTTATAAAAACAGAAAAAGTTTCTGTCACTCTGTCAGTACCCTAAGCATAGACGCTCTAAATTGTTCTGGTATCTTTTCATCGCGAAGTCGGAGAAGGCGAGCAAAGTCAAACAATTTATTTTCAATGTTAGTGATTGTAACATTACAATAATGCCTAATCGCAAGTGTACTTCTAACATTTCTTTGCAAAATAAGTATCCATTTATAAAACAAAGAAGTGGTGAATCAGACGTTACGTGTGAAAAATGTCGTACTGATTTTAGTGTTGGACATGGTGGTGCCAGTGATATTGAGAAGCATTTAAAATCGGAAAAACACAAGCTTTCTGATCAAGCTGCCGCTTCAAGCTCGTCAATGCTTTCTTTTTTTAAAAGAACAAATTTGGCGACTTCCAAAGACTTGGATATAGCTGCAGCGGAGGGTGCGTGGGCGTACCACACAGTGCAAGAAAACCACAGTTTTCGTTCGAATGACTGTGCTTCAAATCTAATACAAACATGTTTTGAGCAAAAATTTAGATGTGCCCGTACAAAATCACAAGCTATAGTTGTAAATGTGCTGGAACCTATGGCGATGGACGAATTGAAAGAACACCTTCACGAAGCCCACTGCATATCTTTATTAACCGATGCTTCCAATCATGGCTCAATAAAATTATTCCCTGTTTTAGTTCGCTATTTTGTACCATACGAAGGCGTGAGAGTCAGGATTTTAGAGTTTCAAAAGCAGCCAGGCGAATCATCTGATATAATTGTGGATTATTTGAAAGAAGTATTATCTTGCAATGATTTGAATAAGAGAATTGTGGCATTTTGTGCAGACAATACAAACTGCAATTTCGGAGGAAAGAATAGAAAAGAGATAAATAATGTTTACGCGAAATTGAACCTATCCGTCGGAAGGCAGCTCATTGGGATTGGGTGTGGAGCCCATATAATTCATAATGCTATCAAAACAGCCGCAGATTGTCTCCCTGTTGACTTCGAATGCATCATTGTGAAAATTTATTCATTCTTCTACATCTACAGCATTCGGGTAGAAGTTCTGAAAGAGTTCTGTGATTCCACCGACACAGAGTATCAGAAACTGTTGGGCTACAGTAAAACAAGGGGGCTTGCTTTAATGCCGGCGCTTGAGAGAATTTTAAAAATGTTTCAGCCTTTGAAAAACTATTTTCTGAGCATATATAAATGCCCTACTATTTTAAAAACGTTTTTCGAAAATCCCAGCTCTGAATTGTGGTTATATTTTTTGCACGCACAGACAGCGATTTTTCATCAAGCCGTGTTGAAAATCGAGGGACAAAACGTGTCCGCAATAGAGTCTGCGAATGAAATTAATCGTCTCCGAGATAACTTAGAACTTAAAGAGAATTCGATTTTCCTTCCTCATTCCGTCCGCAATCTACTGGTAAAATTACAAAAAACTGACGTTGCTGTTGATGAGCAGAATGTGAAAACTGCGCAGCGGATTTTTATAAGACAAGTAAAGAATACTTGGAACAGTGGTGCCAGTTCAATGCACAACTACCAGTATTTGAATGGTCAAATTTGAGAAAAGTCCCTACTTGGGAAGACGTACAGAATGTGACGGATTTGCTGATCACACAAAGATTTCTTAGCAGTAGCCAAGATACGGAGGTGTTCGATGAGTTTTCGATAATTTCCAGTTACGTCACAGTTGAAAAAATCAAAAGCTGGAACGATGAGAATGTTGCTACTGAAGACCGTTGGGTGGAGCTGTTTAAACACTTCCGTGCTAATAATCTCAACTGCACAAACTTTCGCACAATTATTGAGTATGTTTTATGTATGCCTGGAAGTAACGCACCTGTCGAAAGAGTTTTTTCCCTAATGAATAAAATATGGACAAGTGAAAAAACGCAGTTAAGTGTGACAGTTTTAAAAGCTATTTTAATTACTAAGACTAACATCAACAAACAATGTAATCAGCTCCATTCCTACTTGAAAACTAGACCCGATATTTTAAAACTAATTTGCTCTGCTGACAAATATAAAACAAATACTTAGACATAAGATTAATTTCATAAATTAGATTTATACGCATTCTCTCCGTTTTTGAATAAAATTTGTTTTTAAATGCATAATTTTTTTTTTTTACAAAATTCCGCAGGCTTCCCGCTCTGACGAAAAATATAAATGGTCACATTGTAGTTTATTGGCCTGTTCCAGAACTGCAAGAATGTAAAACTTTACTACGACATCCCATTTTCCCTTTATGATATCAAAAAAATGCAAAACCCGTAGACTTTGCAGGTTCTGTTGGATCAGAGCATATATTATGGTACAATATGGACAAGACAAGAAAATAAAAAAAATTGAAATCGTTGGAAGCTTTGCCCTTTCTTGATTTCAATGTAGTATGGTTCCATTCAAGGATTATCTGCTAGGTAGTGTGGTCATGCCAAGTGTTTTTTTAACCATAAATATGAAATTGCAAAAATTTTTACAAAAGTACAGAACATATGTCAGCACACATGCGAATCTTAACACTTCCCTAAAGTCCGAATAAGAAATTGGCAATGCAGTTAAAATATTTACTTCGATAGTCAACACCACTAAATTTCCTAAGCCAGAAAATAATCCCTACAAGCCATCGACCATTCGAAAACACCTGTTTTGAAAAAGGAAAGCCACAAGAGAATGACAGAAACACCGCTCCTCTAGGCTAAAAGAATGTGAAAAACTTCTAAAGCAAGCACGAAGAGCGAAACTTAAAAATATTCTTAAATAACCTGGAACCCACAGAGATAACTGACTACAGCTTATGGAAAGCCACAAAAAACTTGAAAATATCTATCGCCCACGGATCTTCAATTCGCCTAAAAAATGGTACTTGGGCAAAAACTACAGAAGAAACAGTAAACACATTTGATAATAAACATAATTTGATAAACACATAATGATTCCGAAACATGGAAAAGATCCAACGGATCCATATCGGTAATACAAAGAAGACTTACATGGAAACAAATCATCGACGAAAAATTATCCAAATTAAACTAAAAAGGCCAATTTTGACGTGATAATTGATAAATGTTCTTCTATTAAATTGGAATACAAAGTCGTATTATATAAGACAGTAATAAAGCCAATTTGGACTTATGGCATACAACTCTGTGGCATAGCTAGTGCCTCTAACGTAAGTAAGCTACAAAGAATACAACCGAATGTTTGTGTTACCCTCTTATTATTTTCAGTTCTTGTATGATCAACGTTTTTCGTCGCCCACTGTTATACTTCTACAGTAGTATGGTAAAATGGAGGCCGTTTCTGTGAAGTAATTATTATTGTAGTCCGCGAGATGATTATATTTAACTGTATGTAAGAAAGCAACATTATATCCGTAAGACTATTTCCGTATTCCGCGAATCACTCTAAACTAATCTAATCACTAATCACATCTAAACTAATATGAATAACCTACTCACAAAAAACACATCTATATCTTGAAAAAAAAAATAATAATAAAAATTAGATCATGAAAAATATAGGGTAATTGTATTGACAACCCCTCTATAAAAAATAATAGTACGTAAGATATCAATAATTATTGTTATTTTTATCAAAATGTATGAAATATTCAATAAATTAAACTAATATTACAAATAAGAAAAAAAAAAATCAAAACCAAAAAAGAAAAAGAAGTAAAAAACTTGCCTTAACAAGGCAAAACTCAAAAATTCAGCCGAGCCTGGCTGTGGGATTTGAACCGCGGACCTCGGTGTGCAGCCAACTAGAAGTTGCCGTCTCTACGTTCAGAGCCATTAACCCGTCTTTCTAGAAGCAGCACTAAAACAAGTGTATGCATTGGAAGCAATGTAGTTGTTGTGGACAAAAAATCCATCACTACAAAAACAAAACTTTGCTGTGAAAAAGATCTACCAATAGAACTTGAGTCGAACCTGGAGAGTTTCTAGTGTATAATTCGCATATGCTAATTTGCAATAAGTTCGAAATATATACTACTTTCCAGAGAACGGCCCTTGTAAGCCATCATCCACACCAAATATGCCTGATGAGCCCCTTAACCAACGGCGAAACGCGTCGCATAGTGGTGAGTGTGTGATAGTGTCTATCTGGCTTTCCTTTTCACTGCAAATTTCAGATCATTAAGCTCGTCTCGAAAGAGGAAACAAACACATAAATCATAAAACATATGATCTTCGCCTTAACAAGGCAAAACTCAAAAAGCATTAAGTTCGGCTGGACCAAAATTTTAATACCCTCCACCTTAGGGTTAAAGAAACATTAGAGCATATTATGACCCACTTTACCAATTTTTAGACATATTCATGGGGAAATGTGCCAAAAAATTATTATACTATCAAAATGCCGAATATTGGGAAATACGGCTATATGAGGCTATACAAAAAACGTGGACCTATACATACAGTGTTTCACCAAAAGAGCTAGAACCCATTAAGACCAACAAATACCAATTTCTAGACAAATCCACGAAGAAAAGTGGCAAAAACCATTAAAATGCCGAATACCGGGAGGTACCGTTATATGGGGGCTACATCAAATCGTGGACCTATACATGCAATGTTTCGCCAAAGGAGCTAGAACCCATTATGACCTACAAATACCAATTTTCAGACAAATCCGTGAAAAAATGTGGCAAAAATCATCAAATTACCAAATATCGGGAGGTACCGTTATATAGGGACTATACCAAAACGTGGACCTATAATTACAATGATTCGGCACATGAACTGGGACCCATTATGACCTACAAATACCAATTTTTAGACAAATCAGAGAAAAAATGCAGCAAAAACCATAAAAATACCGAATATTGGGAGGTACCGTTATATGGGGGCTGAACCAAATCGTGGACCCATACATGCAATGTTTTGCCACCGGAGCTGGAACTCATTATAAACAACAAATACCAATTCTTAGACAAATCCGTGAAAAAATATGACAAAAACCATCAAAATACCGAATACCGGGAGATACCGTTATATCGGGGCTATTCCAAAGCGTGGACCTGTACATACAATGTTTCGCCACAGAAACTAGTACCCATTATGACCTACAAATACTAATTTTCAGACAAATCCGTGAAAAACGTTGCATAAATCATCAAAATACCGAATATCGGGAGGTGCCGTTATATGGGGCCTATACCAACACATGGACGGATATATCTTATTTTAATGCCAACCATCCTAGACACAATACAAATTGCTCTGCTAAATTTTGGCGCTCTACGTCAAATACTCTGGGCTGTATCGTGATCTCAACAGACGGACATCGTTAAATCGACTTAGAATTTTATGCTGATTATAAATATATATACTTTATGGGGTCTACGACGAATATTTAACGATGTTACAAACGGAATGACAAAGTTAAAAATGAAAAAAAAACTAGTAAAAAAGCTGTAAGTTCGGCCGGGCCGAACTTTGAATATCCTCCACCATTTGGTACAAATTTGGCAATTTTGCAAAAAAATAAAATCTGTTAAAAATTCTGTTAAAATCTTAAAATACAGAATGTAGCCGTATATTAGGGCTGTACGACGACGTGGACCTACATAGGCAACTTTTGTCTCAAGCTATTACAATATTCAATGCGAAACTTTAAAAAAGAAATCTCTTTATAATGTAGCTAAAATCATCAAAATTCCGAATATAGGGAGGAACTATGGGAGTTGTAAAACGTGGACTTGCATGTTTTTTGTCATAGGCTGTTGTATCCATTACGAACTTCAAATGCGAAATTTGAAACAATTCCGGTAAATAATGTCGCTAAAATCATCAGAATACCGAATATCGGGAAGTACCGTTATATGGGGGCTATACGAAGAAGTGGACCTAAATGGCCCATTTTCTGCTTTATTCTGTAGTATCTATTACGAACTTCAAACACCAAATTTGAAACAATTCCGGTAAATAATGTCACTAATATCATCAGAATACCGAATATCGGGGGGTACCGTTATATGGGGCTATACGAAGAAGTGGACCTAAATGGCCCATTTTCTGTTTTACACTGTAGTATCTATGACCAACTTCAAGTACAAAATTTGGAACAATTCCGGTAAATAATGTCGCTAAAATCGTCAAAATACTGAATATCGGGGGGTGCCGTTATATGGGGGCTATACGAAGAAGTGGATCTACATGGCTCATTTTCAATACCAAAATACAAATTTCAGTAAAATTTTATCAACCTACTTCATTTCGTTCGGAAGCTAGAGTGATTTCCACAGACAGACAGACGGACGGACGGACATTGATAAAGCGACATAGAATTTTGTGGGGCCTAAAATGCATATTTCGACGTGTTACAAACGAAACGACAAACTTAATTTACCCTCCATACTATGGTGGAGGGTACAAAAAAGGGTATAAAATGCATTAAAAATGTGCACAAAAATGGTACAATCCCACGGCAGCGGGATCTACGATACCGGATTGACCCGAAACAACAAGATCTCAGTTTCGGCCAGCGGCTGCCAACTCAGTATGTGCAAGTTTGTGTTTGTTTATTTTTCTGCATTGGGAGCAGCATATCCCGGAATGCTTGCTCCGGACTTTATTGGTCCGTGCCGGGATTGAGGAAAACCCCGGACCTTGGTTCTGCTCGGTTTGTCAGAAAGTCATCCACCACAGATCTGTTTCGGTGCGATGTAATAGATGTAGAGAATGGGTGCACTTCAAGAACTGTTCCGGAATTAGGCATTTGCGAGACTACAGCGAAAGGGATTATGTTGCGACTTGCTGCAGTAACGTAGTCCCCAGTGAGTCCACTTTTTCGTCGTCCTCATCAGAGACCATCTTAAATCCTGCAGCATTGGAACCGATTTGAGTAAGCTGTGGGTAACGGTTAAGTCGCTCTCGAACCCTGGAAAAAAGGATGATAGGACCTCAGTCACTTTTAACGACGTAACGGTGACTGATCCGAAGAGGTGCGCGGAGTATTTTAACCAACAATTTGTCGAGCACCCCGAGAGCGATAGGGCGAAGCGAAGAGTACTACGTCGTATCAGATCTCTTCCCGCTGAGGAGGAACCACCACAGTTTACGATGGGTGATGTTGCAAATGTCATCCGTAACGCTAAGTCATCCAAAGCGTTGGGCCCGGACGGAATCTCGATGGTAATGTTGAAGCAGCTGGATACTCCGGGACTCGAGTACTTAACGAAAGTTCTCAATTTGTCGCTAGCCACCCATATAGTGCCCGAAACCTGGAAAATGGGCCGGGTGGTCCTGCTACTGAAGCCAGGCAAGGATGCCAGTAAAGGCGAATTGTCAGGCAGATTTCGCTTTTGTCGCCAGTAGCTAAGACTCTTGAGGCTTTACTCCTTCCCTGCATTAGAGGAAGCTATACAGCTGCCAACCACCAGCACGGAGTCCGTCCACAACATAGTACCACAACAGCATTACACGTCATTTCCACACATATAAGTAGGACTTGGTAGCCCTTGACCTATCAAAGGCATTTGATAGGTCAATCATGCCATACTGACGGATGTGAAGAGAACTACCCTCCGGCCAAGTTTGAAACGTTGGATAATCGTGCGTGGAATTCCGGAACAAGAAGTCCAAAGCCCGTAGATTTCCTCAAGGTGGGGGATATCACCGGAACTGTTTAACCTCTACCTTTCCGGAATTCCTCGCCCTCCAGACGGCATTGAGATCGTAACGTAAGTGGATGATTGTACGATCATGGAGTCGGGCCCTGTGGTCGATAACATATGCGAAAGGCTGAACCCGATCTCGCGGAACTTGCCGCATACTTCCACGCGAGGAATATGAAAATATCTGCACGAAATCAACAGCCACACTCTGTACCATATGGTCTGAATGTTCAGGTCGAGGGAAATTTAATACCGACCATGAACTACCCCATGATTCTAGGGGACACATTCGACAGCATGTTCAAGTCGTCCGCGCAAGCCGCAGCTATCTGCGACAAGATGAAAAGTAGGAACAAGGTCCTTAAGGCGCTAGCTGGAATCACTTGGGGTGCGGACATGGAAACTTTGTTGACCTCTTATAATGCGAGTGTGCAGCCTAGTGTGGTCTGCGAATACTAGTGCTACGCAGTGGAAGCATATCAAGACCTGCCAGAACGCTGCCCTGAGAACAGCGACAGGGTGCCTTCTCATGACACCAGTGGACCATCTACATGAGGAGGCGAAAGTCCTTCCCTTACGTCAGCATAATCATATGCTTTCGTTGCAGTACCTGCTTGGGTGTTACCGTGAGAGTCATCCCAACCATCATATGGTGGATAAATTTCCCCCACCAAGGTGTGTCAGGAAGGACATACATGAGCTAGAGAGGGAGGTCCAGCGCTACAAGATAGAATCTCTAGATCAAGAAGCCTATCAGACTGGTCTGAGTGGCATTTATACCGATGCAGTCTCGGAGTCCACCCCCAATCCTTGCAGCTGAAGAACGTCAGCTTTCAGACAAACCAGGGTAGTTTTGGCGCAATTATGTTCAGGATGGTATAGTCGTCTCAATTCGTATTGGGCACGAATTGATGAATATGTAGGTGACGCCTGCCCGGCGTGCGATACAGGCCCGCACAATACGCTACATCTCTTTAATTGCACAGCCAAACCTACCCAACTGACTCCAGAAGATCTCTGGCTACAGCCCATTAAAGTAGACGAATTTCTAAACCTGGAGCTGGAACTAGATTAGCAGAACGCAAACACATGCATGTACTGCTGCTATAACAACAACAAAAATGGTAGTTGGAAGCATGTTATAATAAAAACAAGGTAGGGCTATGATATCATATGATTTCAATTTTTTTCTTGTTTTAATATGTCAACTTTATTTGCTTACGTGCGTGTACTCAAAAAAAAAAAAAAAACAAATAAAAAACATTAAGTTCGGTTGAGCCGAACTTTTAATACCCTCCACCTCAGGGTAATGGAAACATTAGAACCAATTATGACCCACAAATACCAATTTTTAGACATATTCGTGGGAAAATGTGACAAAAGCCATCAAAGTGCCGAATACCGTGAGGTACCGTTATATGGGGGCTATACCAAAACGTGGAATATACCCTCTTTTCCAAGGTGGAGGGTATAAAAATTAGGAAAATATTCGAATTCGGGTGTTTCAAAAAGGTTATTGCATCGGTAAAATCTACAGTTTTCGTAGCGAAATAAACCTTTAGGGATATATAGAACATGATTTTGAAAAGAAATGTTTACCTTTCATTCAGTTTACGCGGTCTTCAATTATTTATTCAAAATCAATATTGTTTGTCTTTTATTGTTTTGATAATAATTCTGACATTTCAAGCCAAACAGGTAGACCTCTATATTTGCAATTTTTTTCAAAGTTAGCCTACCTTGTCTTCATTGTACCCATGGTACCTGTTTGGCTTGTAATGTCAGAATCACTATCAAAACAGTAAAAAAAAAACAAAAAACTTGTTGCATTGATTTTGAATAAATAATTTAAAACCGCGAAAACTGAATGAAATTTCTTTTCAAAATAATGTTCTATATATCTCTTATGGTTTATTTCGCGACAAAAACTGTAGACTTTGTCGTTGCATATGTTGCAATAAGCATTTTGAAAACACCCGAATTTGAATATTTTATGAACAATTTTTTTTATTATTGAAAAGAATACGCACACATTAACAAATGAAGTTGACGTATTAAGCCAGAAAAATAAAAAATTGAAATCATATGGTAGTTCTGCCCTACCTTGAATTCATTGTACCATGATTGTACCATGGTTGGAAGCATTGCTCAATAAGAAAAGTTGCTTAACTTCAAGGAAGTTAGGAAAATGCAAACCTGTATTGGAGTATTAAACATGCAACAATTTGTTTTCCCCAATTATTATTTTGGGGAAAACGCACAAAATTTATAAGTAATTTTGGTATTTCTCCACAAAATTGAAGGAAGTAGGACAAGATTGTTTTATACCAAAATAGTCCATTTTGTTGCCCGTTAACGTGTATAAAACACATATCTGTTGTCTCTAAATTTGAAATAATTTCAAACATTACCATCGTTCTCCACCAATAAACAAACATTGCTTTTCTAAAAAAAACAATAAAGGGATTAAGCCTGACCATTTTGCAACAACATAATTTCAAATTATTTTCAGTTTTATATAAAACAAAGGTCAGTCTGTTTTGAATATGGGCACCGAAAGAAAAAATTGTATTAAGGAGTCGCTTTGTTCTACCTTGTAAGTGTGCATTGGTTGGAAAATGTTTCTCTTTAGGAATATCTTCAGTATTATCTTCTAAGAAGAATGTGCAGAAAAAATGTAAATTGTTCAAATATTTTGACTAGAAAAATTTTCCATTTCCATCTTTTTTTTTTTTTTGTTATTTTTTGACATTTATTGTTTTTAAGAATTTCGTTGTGGAATTTGCTGACGACACTACCTATTTAATATACCTTGGTTCAAATGGTTCCTTTCATCTTAAAGGTTCATTGAACTAGTTCGCCACGGAACCTCACGACTCTAATAGTGTGTAAACATAATAATCTTTTACTTCTCCATCATGTTACGAAACTCCAAACTCTTGCTACAAAATGTGAAGGGTATGAATACTGCGACCCAAATATTATTATATATGATTTAATAATCGTTACAATGAAATATTTCAACAGCTTTAATTAACCAAAGAAGCTCGGCAGGTCTAAAATATTTTGCACCACCGGTCAAATATACGGGTATGTCAAGTCAAAAATTAAAATCTTAGTGTTACTAAAATCTATAAGTTTAGACTTTAAACAGGTTGAAAGACCGAAGTTACGTATTATGGAAAGAGTGCCGCAATACCCTCCCAATTTGAGGCCTCCCAAAATGCAAAAGAAATTACGTTTCATGCGTGGGCCCGAAGTGCTACATAACAACCTTTTGCATAAGCAATATGGAATAATTGCTAGCGGCGGTGGGCGATTACGTTGGGGGCATTTTGAAATGATGCGCCTTACCATTGGTCGCAAAATGGATACAAACAGAATGTTTGCAATTTGGAGAGTTCCAGCTCCGTGGCAACCGGTGACTAAAAAAGGGCAAGGACAGCGCATGGGAGGAGGAAAAGGAGCTATCGACCATTACGTTACGCCAGTAAAATCTGGTAGAGTTATTTTGGAAATATCTGGAAAATGTGAATTCGCAGAAGTTAAGCCTTTCTTGGATCTAGTTGCAAACATATTACCGTTCAAGGCCGAAGTTGTATCCCAAGAAATTCTTGATCAACGAGCACACACGAATGAACTTTTGCAGAAAGAGAATCAAAATCCATTCTCAATGAAATATGTTATGCAAAATAATTTAAGCGGTTGCCATCGATGGCTCTCTCCAGTAGATCATAAGTGGTTCGGAAAATATGTATAATAAATAACAAATTTGTTTGATGCTCATGTGTTTTTTAATAATTTAAGATTCAACAAAGTACATATAATCCTGATCAGAGTAAAATTCTAAGTCGATTTAACAATGTCTGTCCGTCATTCGGTCTGTTGTCTGTAATCATGCTAGAGTCCAAACTGTATCTGATAGGAGGTTAAAATTTTGCCTAGAGTTGACTATTGTCTGCAGATAGGTAAAGTTCAACGTTTTCTTATATCCCCCATATAACTGGAACTCATGCTTTTTAACGGAATAATTTAAAATTCGGTATTTAGAGTTTGTAATGGGTTCTACCTCCTGTCGCAGAACATTGCCTATATAGGTCCACGTTTTCCTATGGCCCCCATATAAAGGAACTTTCCAATATTTGGTATTTTGACGACCTCTAACGAGATTACTAAAAAATCAGAATTTGGATTCTGTAATGGGTTCTTATATTGAACAATTTTTATATAAGTCACCGATATTCGTTATTTCGATTTTTGTACTCAAATTTTTTAAAGAATTGAAAACATTTATCATATATCAAATGAAATAATTTCGATTTAAAATTACATTTTCGAATAACATTTGAAATATATTGAATTACAAATGGAATTCTCGAATTACAAATGAAATGTTACGAATTAAAACAAAAATGTTTCAAATTACATCTGGAAAAGGAGTATTATATTCAGGGGATTACTATGTAACTCAATTCTATATTTAAATAATTCGGATGCGTATTTTTCCAACCAACTAACTAGAATTCGCAAGCAAATATCCAAATATCGGATACACATACTCTACTTTCAGATTTGCATTACTCTTGTTCTGTTCCAGAACTGCAAGAATGTAAAAGTTTTTACTATGATAACCGATTTTCTCTTTATGATATCGAAAAATATTGCGAAAGTTGTAGATTCTTGCAGGTACTGGAACAGACCGATAAAAATACACATTTCTACATATATATATACATATATATATATATATATATTATATATATATATATATATATATATATATATATATATATATATAAATATATATATATATATATATATATATATATATATATATATATATATATATATATATATATATATATAAATATATATATATATATATATATATATATATATATATATATATATATATATATATATATATATATATAAATATATATATATATATATATATATATATATATATATATATATATATAAATCAATTGTTGTTTGTTGGTAACGGAATCAGTTGAAAACGGCTGGACCGATTTGCATAATTTTTTGTACAAACGTTCGTCATACCCCGAGTTAGGTTTTTAAAGAAAAAATGTTAACCACGCCTCCTTTTACGTCCACTATTACGATTTATCTAAAATCTTTATATTTGCCAAAATAGTGAAGATATCGGTTTGATAATTATTACACGAGATGCTGTTGGCTTTCCATCCAACCCTAAGTACTTATTTAGGGGCTGAGGAACTCGCCTACTTTTAAATCTATCTCTCTATATGTAAAAGAAAGTTGTGTTAGTTACTACTCTTATAACATAAAGACCGCCGGTCTGATTTTAACGATTTAGACAAATTCGGAATTGCCTCTTGGCAGAAAAGAATAAAATCCAAAAAAAATCATACATATAGAGAGATAGATTTAAAAGTAGGCGAGTTCCTCAGCCCCTAAATAAGTACTTAGTACTTATCTATATATATAAATGTAAGTTGTGTTAGTTACTACGCTTATAACTTAAGAACCGCTGGACTGATTTTAACAATTCACACAAATTAGGAGTTGTCTCCTCTCCGAAAAGGATAATATCCAAAAAAATCGCGTAAAAATGTGATATATTAACATTTTCATTTTGACTTTTCAAATGTACAATAGTAATGTTTTATTTTGCATGATTTTTTTCTATTTTGACTGGCTTTTTTCTAATGTACATTTGTAGTGTTTTTTATTTTTTATTTTTGAATTCGAATATTAAAACCAATTTATTTAATTGACTTGATTTCTTGAGAACTGAAATTGATGGCGGGTTACATGGAAGTGTAATAACGAATTATATGGTGGCGAAACGGAATAGATGATATCGAAATAATTTAACGCGGTCACACCAAAAGAAAGATAATTATTAATTAAAAGATAATTACTTTTTCAAATTCGCTAAAAAATCACGAAAAAGAGATCTCATTGCAAAAATTCTCAAATCGGGAAAAAATCGAAAAGATTTTCAGTGGAATCGAATTTTAAAAAAATAATAAGGGTCTTTAAACATTTGCTGTAATAAATCAGCGAACAAGTTGAAGATTTTTTCAATTTGCTATTCTTCTTTTGTCATTTTTTTTTAATTTGTATTTGCGAACACATTTAAACAACCAAAAATGACAGAAAAAGCCTAATGGAGCTCATTTCAAAGCGTGGACCTACTTCTTTCATGTGACAATAATCCGTCCAATGAGAGCTCAAAATGCAAAATTCTTTGGAAGTACAATCAGTAAAATACCAAATTTAAAGGGTGAAAAATAATAGAGCGAATGGGACTTTTAGTAAGAAAAGGATTTCTATCCTTCCAGGAATTCTTCCCAAACATTCAAGATACCTTAAATCACTTTTGCAGGTCATGATATCGATCATAACTCACGGATAAGGGTACAACCCGATTTTATATTTATATAACCATCATATGATTTAAGCTATTTTTGGGGTCTTGGCCACTTTTTTCATATTTTGGCCCTTATTTGGCATCTTTGTCTCTAAGGGGTTAGGGAACCATCATACAGATAATTGCCACATAGGAATTTATTTAAGTAAAGTCCCCACATTGGAGTATCCCCAAGTCCACTTTCACATATAATGTGTGGTCAGAAAAGAAAATTTTGTATTCTATTGCATTTGTAACTCTCAAGAGAATATTGGTTGGAAACGTAGATTTGGGAAATACATCTATATGATAATATGGTGGATAAAACTATTTTTACTCATTTAAATCACGCGGAATGTTTTTCAGTTTGACATGCTATGTTGTTCTGTTAAATTTTTGATTTGGTCTCTATTTGTCATATTGGATTATAAGGGCTAGAAGAATGTTTTCAATGGTATCTCCTGATTTTACCATATTTCAAAGGATTTGGCTAAAAATGTGTATTTGGGGGGTGAAAACTTACACAAAAATATGAACATATCTACAAATTTTAGAATTTTTTCCATATAATAGTACCCCCTCAAGTCCACTTTTTGGCGGACAAACAGACCGACATGGTTAGGGGGACTTATAAGAACGCTAATGGACAATCTGAGGTGCTAATGGCTTAAAAAAGTAATTAACTTTGGCTATTCTTAATTCATTCAGCGCTCAATTATGAGGTGTACAAAATACAGCAAATTCCAAATTACTGCTCATTTCACGATTTTTACCATACTAAAAATTAATTTGATCCCTTACATGGGGATAAGATTGATATATACTTTTTAATAGATTTGTATAGCACATCCACACCTTTGAAGCCCACGGCTTAAATATGGGTACAGGTATTTTAAAACACTTTTAATCGACCAGTACGGGAACACTTATATCAGTCATATCTGTGAATAATTATGCTTTGACAAATATGCATAATAGACAAAAACTACGGGCCGGCAACGCGGACCGGGCCAGCTAGTATATATATATATATATATATATATATATATATATATATACTAGCTGGCCCGGTCCGCGTTGCCGGCCCGTAGTTTTAGTCTTTAAAGCATAATAAATCACAGATCTGACTTATGTAGGCGGCACAATTTTGATTATAAGTAATGACGCCATTATAATTACTCCAATTTTGATTATAAGTAATGACTTGATTTTGAGTAATGACTCCATGACTAAATATAAATTAGTATTCATGGCAAAAATTATAATTACCGTCAGTTTTAGATATTTTGAATAGCCTGATCTTATTTTTCAGCTATAGGCTTTAATTTGAGTGTTAAATACCTATATGATAAAGAACATCTATAATAGCCCCATGTGAAAATTCAGCTCAATTTTTGATATTGTAAAAAGCATTCAAATGAGCTATAATTTGAAATTTTCATTTCCAACGTTTAAAATCCCGTACTGCGTGGTATTCAGTTTTGTCCACCTCATACTTGAAGGCAGAATGTTGTCAGAATAGCCAAAAAATTACTCTTTTGCTCCGATTACCGTAAGATGGGCATTAACTGTTTGTCATTTAAATTGTGGAGATCCAATAAAGTTACTTTATAATTTCGTATTTTTTTTTCATGTTTCTGCCACAATTTCCTACTGAATGAGTCCCAAATTGACATTTCAGAGTTTATTTCATATAGACGTACATCCCAAATCTACGTTCCCAACCAATATTCTCTTGGGGGTTACAAATTCAATAGAATACCAAATTTTCTTTTCTGACCACACATTGCTTGGGAAAGTGGACTTGGGGGTATACTAATGTGGGGACTATACTTAAATAAATGCCTATGTGGATAATTATGTGTAAGACGATTTTTTACCCCAGGGCTTCTTTACCCCAGGTAGCCTCAAGACTAAGATGCGCCCTTTTCCGAAAAATAAAAATTTTATAAGAAGAGGTTCTCTTCCCCCTTAGAAACAAAGATGCCAAATAAGGGCCAAAAAATGAAAAAGGTTGCCAAGACCCCGAAAATACCTTAATTCATATGATGGTGATACCAAAACGTGTTATTTTTTGCAAAGATTGTTTCTTCTTAAATTATCAACATAAGCTAAAATTAGTACGAAAAATATGGTTAAAATGTAGAATATACTTGAAATCGTGTTGTTCCGTTATCAGGGGTTATGATCAATATCATGACCTGGCAAAGCGATTAAAGGTATCTTGAATGTTTAGGTAGAATTTCTATTTTGCGTTCTTTATAGTCGGTATTTGACTGATTGCAGTCCCAATGTATTTTGCATTTTGTGTTCTCATTTGACAATTTATTGTCATATGAAATTAACCCCATAAGGCTTCTTCGGTCATTTTTGTTTGTTTAAATGTGTTCGCATCTTCCAGATGAAGCACGATGTAGGTCCTCGAGTAGAAAGCATTTAACATCGTATTGCGCCCTCATTTCATTTTTAATATTATTCATTCAAAATTCAAAACAATAAAAAAATGTACACTTCAATATAGAAAAAAGAAAAAGAATCTTCAACTGGTGGTTCGCTGATTTTTTTGCGGCAAATTTTTGAAGGTCCTTACGAAGTTTGTCGGTAGAATGTACTATTATTTTGAAATTCGATGCCATTGAAAAATTGTCGATTTTTCCCGATTTTAGAATTTTCCTATAAAATGACAACGGATAAAACTGTTATTTATAGATTTTATGAACATAATACGAATAAATACATAAAATCTATAAATAACAGTTTTATCCGATGTGGCTTTATTCTACCTAAAAAAAACCTACACATCATATTAGAATTCCAAAAAAAAAAAAAACACTACAAATGTACATTCGAAAATAGTAAGTCAAAATGGAAAAAATATGCAATATAAAACATTACTATTGTACATTTTAAAAGTAAAAATGAAAATTTTCAAATTTCAATTTTTTACGCGATTTTTTTGGATTTTATTCTTTTCTGCCAAGAGGCAATTCCGAATTTGTCTAAATCGTTAAAATCAGACCGGCGGTCTTTATGTTATAAGAGTAGTAACTAACACAACTTTCTTTTACATATAGAGAGATAGATTTAAAAGTAGGCGCGTTCCTCAGCCCCTAAATAGGTACTTAGGGTTGGATGGAAAGCCAACAGCATCTCGTGTAATAATTATCAAGCCGATATCTTCACTATTTTGGCAAATATAAAGATTTTAGATAAATCGTAATAGTGGGCGTAAAAGGAGGCGTGGTCAATATTTTTTTCTTTAAAAACCTAACTCGGGGTATGACGAAAGTTTGTACAAAAAATTATGCAAATCGGTCCAGCCGTTTTCAACTGATTCCGTTACCAACAAACAACAATTGATTTTTATATATATAGATATATATATATATATATACTAGCTGGCCCGGTCCGCGTTGCCGGCCCGTACTTTTAGTCTTTAAAGCATAATAAATCATAGATCTGACTTATGTAGGCGGCACAATTTTGATTATAAGTAATGACTCCATTATAATTACTCCAATTTTGATCATAAGTAATGACTTGATTATGAGTAATGACTCCATGACTAAATATAAATTAATATTCATGGCAAAAATTATAATTACCGTCGGTTTTAGATATTTTGAATAGCTTGATCTTATTTTTCAGATATAGGCTTTAATTTGAGTGTTAAATACCTATATGATAAAGAACATCTATAATAGCCCCATGTCAAAATTCAGATCAATTTTTGATATTGTATATTGTATTGTCGGTAGAATGTACTATTATTTTGAAATTCGATTCCATTGAAAAATTGTCGATTTTTCCCGATTTTAGAATTTTCATATAAAGCGACAACGGATAAAATTGTTTTTTATAGATTTTATGTATTTATTGGGTATTACGAATAAATACATAAAATCTATAAATAACAGTTTTATCCGTTATGGCTTTATACTACCGAAAAAAAACCTACACATCATATTAGAATTAAAAAAACACTACAAATGTACATTCGAAAATAGTAAGTCAAAATGGAAAAAATCCAAAAAAAAATCGCGTAAAAATGTGAAATTTGAACATTTTTATTTTGACTTTTAAAATGTACAATAGTAATGTTTTATATTGCATATTTTTTTCCATTTTGACTTACTATTTTCGAATGTACATTTGTATTTGAATTTGTAACCCCCAAGAGAATATTGGTTGGGAACGTAGATTTGGGATGTACGTCTATAAAACGTAAATTGTGGCAGAAACATGAAAAAATACGAAATTTTAAAGTAACTTTATTGGATCTCCACCGCACAATTTAAATGATAAATAAAAAGAGTAATTTTTTTGGCTATTCTGACAACATTCTGCGTTCAAGTATGAGGTGGACAAAACTGAATACCACGCAGTACGGGATTTTAAACGTTGGAAATACAAATTTCAAATTATAGCTCATTTGAATGCTTTTTACAATATCAAAAATTGATCTGAATTTTGACATGGGGCTATTATAGATGTTCTTTATCATATAGGTATTTAACACTCAAATTAAAGCCTATATCTGAAAAATAAGATCAAGCTATTCCGACGGTAATTATAATTTTTGCCATGAACATTAATTTATATTTAGTCATGGAGTCATTACTCATAATCAAGTCATTACTTATGATCAAAATTGGAGTAATTATAATGGAGTCATTACTTATAATCAAAATTGTGCCGCCTACATAAGTCAGATCTATGATTTATTATGCTTTAAAGACTAAAAGTACGGGCCGGCAACGCCCGTATATATATATATATATATATATATATATATATATATATATATATATATATATATATATATATATATATATATATATATATATATATATATATAAGTACTAAGTACTTATTTAGGGGCTGAGGAACTCGCCTACTTTTAAATCTATCTCTCTATATGTAAAAGAAAGTTGTGTTAGTTACTATAAAGACCGCCGGTCTGATTTTCACGATTTAGACAAATTCGGAATTGCCTCTTGGCAGAAAAGAATAAAATCCAAAAAAAATCGCGTAAAAATGTGAAATTTGAACATTTTTATTTTGACTTTTAAAATGTACAATAGTAATGTTTTATATTGCATATTTTTTTCCATTTTGACTTACTATTTTCGAATGTACATTTGAAGTGTTTTTTTAATTCTAATATGATGTGTAGGTTTTTTTCGGTAGTATAAAGCCATAACGGATAAAACTGTTATTTATAGATTTTATGTATTTATTCGTAATACCCAATAAATACATAAAATCTATAAAAAACAATTTTATCCGTTGTCGCTTTATATGAAAATTCTAAAATCGGGAAAAATCGACAATTTTTCAATGGAATCGAATTTCAAAATAATAGTACATTCTACCGACAATACAATATACAATATCAAAATTTGATCTGAATTTTGACATGGGGCTATTATAGATGTTCTTTATCATATAGGTATTTAACACTCAAATTAAAGCCTATATCTGAAAAATAAGATCAAGCTATTCAAAATATCTAAAACCGACAGTAATTATAATTTTTGCCATGAATATTAATTTATATTTAGTCATGGAGTCATTACTCATAATCAAGTCATTACTTATGATCAAAATTGGAGTAATTATAATGGAGTCATAACTTATAATCAAAATTGTGCCGCCTAAATAAGTCAGATCTGTGATTTATTATGCTTTAAAGACTAAAAGTACGGGCCGGCAACGCGGACCGGGCCAGCTAGTATATATATATATATATATATATATATATATATATATATATATATATATATATATATATATATATATATATATATATATATATATACTTTTGATTTTTTATTTTAAAATAATTAAATTTTGGCTAGTAGTCGACAGCATAACCATTATTTTTGATAGCAGCTGCACACCTACGAGGCATTGAATCTATAACACGCTCAATTTGATCGTTGGGTGTGCTTTCCCAGGCACAACGAATTCTTTAGAAAATGTTGTTCTTATTTATTTCCGAATCTCTCTTGATCTTCCTATCTGCGATATCCCAAAGGTTTTCTAAGGAGTTTAGGTCAGGTGATTGTGCCGGCCATAACAAAACATGAATTTTTGACTCCCGCAACCAATATTTGACAAGTTTTGATACAAGTTTGGGATCATTGTCATGCTGAAACACCCAAATTAGCCGAATATTTTACTCAGCGTAAGGGAACAACATAATGTCCAACACATCTTTGTAAACAAACCGATCCACAACTTCCTTTATTTTATGGATAGGCCCAAGTCCATAGAAAGAAAAACAGCGCCACGCCATTTTTGACCCTCCCTCATGCTTAACTGTACCTTTGCAACACTGCGACTTGAGTCCTTCATTTTTTGGTCTTCTCACCGTAAAATTTTTCACATCTGAGCCTTTACTATTAAACGTAGACTCATCCCAGAAATAATGTTTTTTCCATTGAGCTTGATTCTACTTAATATTATCGTTTCCGAAAGCCTTTTTGATTTTTATACCCTACACCACAAGGTGGTCAGGGTATTATGTCTTTGTGCATTTGTTTGTAACAGGCAGAAGGAAACGAGATAGACCCATAGTTCCTTTTGATGATCTGCATAGAATCACATTCTGAGTCGATTTATGCATGTCCGTCCGTCCGTCCGTCCGTCTGTCCGTCTGTCCATGTATTTTTGTAAACAAAGTGCAGGTCGCATTTATTGTCTGATCCAGATGAAATTTTGCACAAATTATTAGTTTGGCCCAAGGACGAACCCTATTGAAATTGGAAATAATCGGTTCAGATTTGGATATAGCTCCCATATATAACTTCGTCCGATTTACCTTTTATTGTGCACCAAACGTCTAATATTTGTCCAAATGGGATGGAATTTGGCACTTACGACCGAATTGGGTCTAGAAGCTAGTATGTCAAATTTGGTGAAGATCGGTTCAGATATAGCTATAGCTCCCATATATATTGTTCATCCGATTTGTCATATTTGTTACCCACAGCCGTAGTATGCACTCCGTAACAACGATATTCAGGGAAATATATGAAATACAGCTCAGAAATATTTTTGCCAAATTTTATCGAGATCGGTTCAGATTTGGATATAGCTCCCATACATATCTTTATCCGATTTCAAATTAATTGTGCACCAAATGGGCAATACAATTCCGAATTTAAAAGATACAAATGCTTCGGCATATTTAGTCCTTTGAACTTTAAATTATAATCATTGCGTGCATGATTGAATTCTCCCATAAAAACTTGTATTGTTATGTGGAGCTCTACTAAACTAGCAAAGTGGTGTAGGGTATCATAAAGTCGGCCCCGCCCGACTTTAAGACTTTCTTTACTGGTTTTCAGATAAAAATGATTTTTTGATGTCTTACGGGCATGCAGACCAGCTGCCACTACTCGTCTACGCACTGATCTCGAGCTTATATCCAATGATTGCTCTCTCACCAATCCAGTTGAACTCCTAAATAGTTGTTTTTTATTTCTCTCACAATTTGTGGATCAGTACGGGTTCTTCACGGCATTCATCCGTTATGGACTGTTACTACTGATCCAGTTTCAAAAAACCGACTTAGTATACAGAAATAATTATGAAATCATATAAATATTTATGAAATATTTCTCGGAAATCATTTTCTGTGATAGGTTGTTTTGATAGTCACTGATAATTTGCTGTTTTATTCTGGTACTGTATTTGCTTCTAGCCATTTTTAAAATTTTTGGGCAGTACTTAAAAAACGAAAAGAAAAACACATACTGTTGTAAAAAACTTCTATGTTTAAGGTTTTTAAAGTTAAAAAACTTTCTCATTTTCTTAATTTTTGAAAAAGTTACAGGGCATTTATCTCCTTGTAATTTCAGTTGCTTTAGTTTTGGCCACCAGTGTATATATATTTATATATATACTAGCTGGCCCAGTCCGCGACCCGTTGCCGACCCGTACTTTTAGTGTTTAATGCATATATTTTTTGTATATAATGAGTAATGAATCCATAGTAAATTCTAAATAAAAATAAATATTCATGGCAAAAATTATAATAGATGTTCGCTTACCGTTGGTGTCAGATATTTTGATTAGCCTTATCTTATTTTTCAGCTATAAGCTTTGATTTGACTGTTAAAAACCTATATAATATAGAACATCTATAATATCCCCAGCTCAATTTTTTGTATTATAAAGAGCTTAACATTTTCCATTCGAATGCGCTGTAATTTGGACTTTGTATTTCGCGCTGTCTACCTCGTAATTGAGGTCAGAATGATATTAGAATAGTCAAAGATAATTACTCTTTTACACCTGTAAGATGGGAACTATTTTTAAATTGTGTGTTGGAGACCCCATAAAGTCCATAGTTTTCATATTAGCATATGAACACACAAATGTTTGGTCACGTGCTACTTTCTTATATTCGTAATATTTTTCAATACAACATTTTCTATACTGACCACACATTGGATTGATAATGCCTAGGTGGACAATTAGGTGGTTTCTTCTCAAATTAGCAAAATTTGCCGATATTAGTATGAAGAATATATACTTGAAATTCGGTTGTACCCTTATCCGGGGGTTATGACCCATATCATGACCTGCAAAAGCGATTTAAGGTATCTTCAAAGTTTAGGAAAAAATCCATTTCTGACTAAATGTCCAATCTACTCTACTATTTTGCATCCTTTATATTCCGTATTTCACTGATTGCAGTCCCAATGAATTTTGCATTTTCATTTGACTCATTATTGTCATATGAAAGAAGCAGGTCCATGTTTTGAATTGAGTCCCATAACGCTTTGTCGGTCAATTTTGTTTGTTAAAATATGTTCGCATTATTATTATTATTATTTCTTTTTTTGGCAAAATACCATTCCGAAATTATATGAAATTTTAAAGTCCGTCAAGCAGTTCTTGCGTTTTAAGCGTAGTAATTAACACTACTTTCTTTTATATGGTGGAAATAATTCTTTATTTTGTATACCCTTCTGAATACTAAATTTATAAATAGCATTGTTGTCCGTTGTCGCTTTACACTACCGTAAAAAGACTACACATCATATTAATTTTCAAAAAACAAAAAAAAATCGAAAAGAAAAACACTACAAATGTACATTTGAAAATAGTAAGTCAAAATGAAAAAAAAAAAAACATGCAATATAAAACATTACTATTGTACATTTTGAAAGTCAACATGAAAATGTTGAAATTTCATATTTTTCCGAGATTTGTTTGGATTTTATCCCTTTCTGCCAAGAGACAACACCGAATTTGTCTGGATCGTTAAAATCAGACCGGCGGTTCTTGAGTTATAAGCGTAGTAACTAACACAACTTTCTTTTATATATATAGGTAGATTAAAAAGTAAGCGTGGTCAGTTCCTCAACCCCCAAATAAATACTTAGGATTGGAGGGAAAGTCAACAGTATCTCGTGTAATAATTTTTAAACCAATATCTTCATTATTTGCGAAATATAAGGATATTAGATAAATCGAAATAGTGGGCGTAAATGTTGACCACGTCTCCTTTTACTTTTGGTTTTAAAGCTTGTTTTGTGTGAACTAATATCAATTTTCAAATTGTGTAGTTTTACATTCTCCTTTTTATCCAGTTTCCTTTGTTACATTAACTAATTAGTTATTGTAACATATCTTCTTGTTTAGTTTGTCATCTTAAAAGAGTTACCAACATTAAGAAAAATAAAATAAATAAAAAATTCCAGCTTCAGATCTGTTCTTAAAAAATATAGTTGTAACTTGTATAATTAAAAAAGAAATAATTATAATTTAAATGTAATATTGTTGCAGAGGATGAATTGTGTGTTACTTGTTGGTGATGTGTGTTGTGTGCAATGTAGGAAACTCTCCGCAGATTTTTACATTTTTGTAAAAGATTTGCAGTCGGAATTGACATCGATGAAAAAAGATTTTTCCTCCCTATCAGTCCGATTTGAGAATTTCTCTACGGTGTCGTCACCGTCAGTTTCTTGTTAGAAACGCAAAAGGGCTGTCAAAAAGGCACCAACTAAGGGAATTCCTAGTCGCAAAGCCATAGTTTCTGTGGAGAACACTGTTCCACAACCGATTTCTGTTAATTCCACTGATACAACTGAAACTGGGAGTGAACAGTCGTATGCCAGCGTTGTTACATACCCAGTTCCAGCAATTAACAGCGATATAAATAAAGGGGTAAATAATCCTGATCGACATTCAGAAATTATTACTTCCCATATCTAGTGATCGTCCCGAGACTGTTACTGGCAAAACTCAACCTGTCCATAGATCATTATCTATGGCTCCCGCAATGAAAATGACATTTGCGACAAGGTTTGCACCAGAAACAACGGCCGATTACTATTTGTGATGTTATAAGCTCCGATCTGCATTTTCTGAAAGTAGATTTTCTTTCAAAATCGTTGTGCCTGAAAATATTTTTGTACAGTTGACTTTAAAAGAATTTTGGCCTGCTAAGTCATTTATTTAAGAATTTCTGGAGAGATCCGATTATTTAGCTCATTCCCCTCTAAGACCAGATTCGGTGCGAAAGAACTAAATGACTCATTTTCTATTCGCTATCAGGCTTAATACAAAATTAACTAGTTTACATACCGATAGCATTGGTTTCTATTATAATGTATTGTTTTCTCCGAAACTTGTTTAAAACATCTGTATTAAATAGTAAAATTTTATATTCGAAATATTAAATATTTAGAAAAGATCGTGTTTGTAAAAAAGGTGATGGCGTCCTTATTGCAGTTGATACCAAATATACCACTAATTTAATTGATCTAAATGATTTTCTTGATATAGAATTCGTTGATGTTTCCATTGAATTGGCCAAATCTAAATTGTTTGTAACTTGCTCTTATATTCCACATTCAACTTCACTTGACATTTATAATCAGCATTTATCAGCAATAATTTTAATCACTGAAAAAATGAAAGATCCCGATTGCATCCTGATTCTTGGTGATTTTAATATGCCTTTCTTTAGATGGCTTCCAATGCAAGATTCTGAAGCTCTGATTCCTTTGCCATCCGAAATGAACAGCACCCAATATATATTTTAAGTTATAAATCGTTATTGTCACTTAAATCTTTATCAAATAAACGGTGTGAAAAATTCCCACGCCAAAATTCTTGATTTGGCGTTTGTAAATATTACACAGCATTTTGATATATTCACAATTCCTCCAATATGCACTCCTGAAGATATGTACCATTCAACTTTATATATCTCCATGACTCACAGTTATGCAATTGAAGAAAGTCAGTCCGATTCATTTAAAACTGTCCTTAATTACAAAAAAAAAGATAATTTTCGAAAACTTAATACTCGGCTCGGTGTGCCTGTGTAAAAGCCATTAAGATCTGGAATATGTAATTGATATATTTTATATTTTAAAAATATTTAAACTGGAATGTGTTCCAACTACTAGAGTTGCAAATTATTATTATATTAATTAAAATATTCTAATTCCCTCTGTTGCCATATCTAAATATACTCTGTTGCTATATCTAAATATTATGCCCCGTAGATTGCATAATTTTTACCTGGGCAAGAATAAAAATAATTTTAAATCCAATCCTAAATCTTTTTTTATGATTTCGTTAACCTAAAACGAAAGGTTTCCTCAAAGCCCTCAGTATGGAAATATAACAATAAAGAATTTGTCATAGGCACAGACATTGCTGAATGTTTCGCAGATTTTTTTGCCACAACCTATTCCAGTACATCTTGGTAAATGAAATATTCGTATCCTCATAAGTTGTCCAATATGATCAAATTTGTATACCTTTTCTACAACGTCAAGAGTTGTTCAATAGTCAGTCTGTGTAGTTTAAAATCAATTAAATGTCCAGGCTCGGATGGCATACCTAATATAATTCCAAAATTTGATCAGAAACATTAGCAATTCCTTTAAATATATTGTTTAATAAAATGATTTATTCAGCGTAAACAAACTGACACAATTTATACTGATTTTAGTAAAGCTTTTAATAGGGTTAACCATGAACTCTTAATATATAAATTAAATTTATATATATATATATATATATATATAAATCAATTGTTGTTTGTTCGTCATATCCCGAGTCAGGTTTTAGAGAAAAAATAATGACCACGCCTTTTTGATTTGTCTCAAATCCTTATATTTGAAATAATAATGAAGCTGTCGGTTTGAAAAGGATGGCACGCTATGCTGTTGACTTTTCCCCAACCCTAAGTATTTATTTGCTGCCTGAGGAAAAATCAAATGCCGTTAGTTAGTAATGGAATATCATGAATGTTCGTCATACCCACACTTAGGGGAAAGATACATTTACCATGCCTACTTTTTGATTATAGTGTTTTAATTCACAGTGTTTCTAAAAACTCAAAAAAAAAAATTAAATTTTATTCGATTGTTTGTTTGTAATTTATAGGCTCATAAACCGCTGAACATATTTTCCTGAAAATTTTCAGGCATGTTATAGCATCGCCTGAAAGTAACATAGGCTATATAAATTTTTGAAATTCCACTGATAACTGGATATTACGCATCAAAACCAGAGGTACCTCCAAAAAATTTAGACATTGTATGCAAATATCTTTTGATCTGTTGTAGGTACAGTCTTCAAATTTAGAATAAGTGACGGGGTTTGGTGGAAAAATAAAAGTACAAAATTATATTGAAATCGGTTTAGATGTGGATAAAGCACCCATATATTTTTTATGCCGATTCATATGTTTGATGCCCAACCACCAACCTTTTTCAATGAAATTTCGAATGTATAACGGAATTTGGTACGTAAGCGTAAGATATAGCTCCCATATATATTTTAGTCCGATTGCATGTATTTGATGTACCGAACATGCTATGTATCTCCAATTTTAACGAAATTTAAAATGTATAACGGAATTTGATAAAAAAAAAAATCAAAAATTATATTGAAATCAGTTCAGATTTGGATATAGTTCCCATGTACATTTTTTCCGAACGTTCCCACGCCTCACATTCGCACCCCTACCGACCGAGGGGGCGACCTCCATTTACATAGGGATCGCGTACACATCATGATCCGCAATGGGAATTTAGTAGGGAATATAAAACCAGCTACAGAATCTAACTCATCAGCTAGTTTGTCAAATAATAAAACATGTATTTTAATTATTTAAAAATAAAATTATTCTATATTTAATCACTTCTAAACTCATACCAAAATCTACATTACAGTACACAGAATTAAAGTTAACACACATTTTACTAAGAGATACGCGAATTGAATAATTCGTGCGGTGAAAATCGGTATATAAAAATTGGTAGTATCTACTAGATCTAAATGTAACATTAATTGTAATAGACGAGATTAGGAAGGTACATTATCATTTAATATTTTTAGTACAAACATGGAGTTAAACATAATACGTCTGCTTTTAAGTGTAGGCAATCTAATTAATTTTAGCCTGCTAGCATAAGAAGGCAAAACAAAATCACTATTCCAATGTAAACCTCGTAAGGTATTTTATCTGAGTATATTGCATATTGAGGATCACATACAACAGAACCGTATTCTAATATAGGTATAACAAGAGACGCAAATAACTCTTTTGTTATATATGGATTAGAAAATTCTTTGGACCACCTTTTAACAAAACATATGGCTATTAAAATTTAATTTTGGATCCATCAATATGCCTAGATCGACAATTGAATCTACAGTTGATAATGAATGATCGTCTATATTATATTGCAATATCAGAGAAGATCTGGAGAAGTGCATACGCTTACATTTGCTTAAATTTAAATCCATACAATCTAACCTACACCATTCAAAAAGGCTATCTAAGTCGTTTTGAAGTAAACTAGCTTGTTTATCACAATTATGGGAAATTAATAATTTGATATCATCTGCGTACATTAACAATTTCGAGTAATTTATGGAATTATGTAAATCGTTGATAAATAAAAAAGGTGGGCCGGTCCAAGCTGACTTCCTTGTAGAACACCCGATGGAACTTTAATCATTTTGGATAGATACCCTTCTAACAAAACTAGTTGTGATCTATCTTGTAAGTAAGATGATATCCATTTGACTAAATTTGTGTTGAAACCCATATAATTTAATTTATATATTAAGAGTTCGTGGTTAACCCTATTAAAAGCTTTACTAATATCAGTATAAATTGTGTCAGTTTGTTTACGCTGAATAAATCATTTTATTAAACAATATATTTAAAGGAATTGCTAATGTTTCTGATCAAATTTTGGAATTATATTAGGTATGCCATCCGAGCCTGGACATTTAATTGATTTTAAACTACACAGACTGACTATTGAACAACACTTGACGTTGTAGAAAAGGTATACAAATTTGATCATATTGGACAACTTATGAGGATACGAATATTTCATTTACCAAGATGTACTGGAATAGGTTGTGGCAAAAAAATCTGCGAAACATTCAGCAATGTCTGTGCCTATGACAAATTCTTTATTGTTATATTTCCATACTGAGGGCTTTGAGGAAACCTTTCGTTTTAGGTTAACGAAATCATAAAAAAAGATTTAGGATTGGATTTAAAATTATTTTTATTCTTGTCCAGGTAAAAATTACGCAATCTACGGGGCATAATATTTAGATATAGCAACAGAGTATATTTAGATATGGCAACAGAGAGAATTAGAATATTTTAATTAATATAATAATAATTTACAACTCTAGTAGTTGGAACACATTCCAGTTTAAATATTTTTAAAATATAAAATATATCAATTACATATTCCAGATCTTAATGGCTTTTACACAGGCACACCGAGCCGAGTATTAAGTTTTCGAAAATTATCTTTTTTTTTGTAATTAAGGACAGTTTTAAATGAATCGGACTGACTTTCTTCAATTGCATAACTGTGAGTCATGGAGATATATAAAGTTGAATGGTACATATCTTCAGGAGTGCATATTGGAGGAATTGTGAATATATCAAAATGCTGTGTAATATTTACAAACGCCAAATCAAGAATTTTGGCGTGGGAATTTTTCACACCGTTTATTTGATAAAGATTTAAGTGACAATAACGATTTATAACTTAAAATATATATTGGGTGCTGTTCATTTCGGATGGCAAAGGAATCAGAGCTTCAGAATCTTGCATTGGAAGCCATCTAAAGAAAGGCATATTAAAATCACCAAGAATCAGGATGCAATCGGGATCTTTCATTTTTTCAGTGATTAAAATTATTGCTGATAAATGCTGATTATAAATGTCAAGTGAAGTTGAATGTGGAATATAAGAGCAAGTTACAAACAATTTAGATTTGGCCAATTCAATGGAAACATCAACGAATTCTATATCAAGAAAATCATTTAGATCAATTAAATTAGTGGTATATTTGGTATCAACTGCAATAAGGACGCCATCACCTTTTTTACAAACACGATCTTTTCTAAATATTTAATATTTCGAATATAAAATTTTACTATTTAATACAGATGTTTTAAACAAGTTTCGGAGAAAACAATACATTATAATAGAAACCAATGCTATCGGTATGTAAACTAGTTAATTTTGTATTAAGCCTGATAGCGAATAGAAAATGAGTCATTTAGTTCTTTCGCACCGAATCTGGTCTTAGAGGGGAATGAGCTAAATAATCGGATCTCTCCAGAAATTCTTAAATAAATGACTTAGCAGGCCAAAATTCTTTTAAAGTCAACTGTACAAAAATATTTTCAGGCACAACGATTTTGAAAGAAAATCTACTTTCAGAAAATGCAGATCGGAGCTTATAACATCACAAATAGTAATCGGCCGTTGTTTCTGGTGCAAACCTTGTCGCAAATGTTATTTTCATTGCGGGAGCCATAGATAATGATCTATGGACAGGTTGAGTTTTGCCAGTAACAGTCTCGGGACGATCACTAGATATGGGAAGTAATAATTTCTGAATGTCGATCAGGATTATTTACCCCTTTATTTATATGGCTGTTAATTGCTGGAACTGGGTATGTAACAACGCTGGCATACGACTGTTCACTCCCAGTTTCAGTTGTATCAGTGGAATTAACAGAAATCGGTTGTGGAACAGTGTTCTCCACAGAAACTATGGCTTTGCGACTAGGAATTCCCTTAGTTGGTGCCTTCTTGACAGCCCTTTTGCGTTTCTAACAAGAAACTGACGGTGACGACACAACCTCATCTAATTCTTGGTTTTTCTCAAAAAATGTAGAGAAATTCTCAAATCGGACTGATAGGGAGGAAAAATCTTTTTTCATCGATGTCAATTCCGACTGCAAATCTTTTACAAAATTGTAAAAATCTGCGGAGAGTTTCCTACATTGCACACAACACCAACAGGTAACACACAATTCATCCTTTGCAACAATATTACATTTAAATTATATTTAAATTATAATTATTTCTTTTTTAATTATACAAGTTACAACTATATTTTTTAAGAACAGATCTGAAGCTGGAATTTTTTATTTATTTTATTTTTCTTAATGTTGGTAACTCTTTTAAGATGACAAACTAAACAAGAAGATATGTTACAATAACTAATTAGTTAATGTAACAAAGGAAACTGGATAAAAAGGAGAATGTAAAACTACACAATTTGAAAATTGATATTAGTTCACACAAAACAAGCTATAAAACCAATTATTACTATGATTTGCAAAATCAGTATTAAACACTTTTGGACACTTTTTATCAAATTAATTAATTTAATAAGATATATAATTAATTTTTTTTTTTCAAAAGCACGCAGCACCACAATTTTTTGACACTAATCACAAAAGGGTTGCCATAAGTCGTCCGACTTATGTATTTTATACCACCATTCCAAGTTATAATAAAATCGGTTCAGATTTAGATATAGCTCCCATATATATTTTACGATTTTATGTATTTGATGCACCAAACACGCTATGTATGTATCTCCAATTTCAATGAAATTGGTAAAAAAAATAGCCAAATCATATTGAAATCGGATCAGATTTAAATAAAGCTCTCATATGTATTTCAATGAAGTTTGGAATGTATGACGGATGTTGGTCTAAATTTCTACCAGAAAAAATACACAACAATTTTCTTGACTCTAAGACTATTACGGGGAAGTATATAGGTTATATAGGAAAGGAATAGCGAAGCGCGCCAGGTTCAGATAGTAATTCTTATAAAAATGTGAAATATAAATCCGATTGACTTCAAATGTTAACTATCCCAATATTTTCATTTACAAAAGATCCGAAGTGAAGATGGGGTATATCGGTCCACTCTTTCCGATACTTCTCCACAACGGTCAAAATTATGAATAATTTTATCACTTATAAAATGTGAAATAAAAATCTGATTCATTCTAAACTTCACACATTCCAATATTTCTACTAAGGAAAGATCTAGTGTGAAGATGGGATGTATCGGACCACTTCACTAAAATATATATAGTAACACAAAATCTGGTGCGAAGATGATAGATATTGGCTCGCCTCTTCTGGTACCTCTTCCATTTTTATTATCAGTGTTAAATGAAGTTGAATACATTGGTTCGCTATATATTGTAACTCACGCTTGTTTCGAAATTTTACAAAAATTATTACATATCTTAGAAATGAGAAGCAAGTAGTCGATATATTCCAAAACTGGCACGTTGCAATATTTATATCAGACTTGGGTCTGGTATGAAAAGGACAAAATATTGCCCACTCCTCCCATAAAGGGTCCATAGTCTGAACTATCATAACGCAAGGTTGAGGGTATACATCTGCCGGCAAAACCGACTCATACTTTTTAACTTGTTATTCTTTATTTGTCTATTATACATTGGAAAAAGAAACAAAAGTATATGAATTAGAATCACAACTCTAAATATACCAATCATCATTTCGCACAGCAGACGTTTGAAAACGTTTCCTACCGATTCGTTCTCAATGATAATGCTCGGCAACTTACAGCCAAAATTCATTAAGGCAATGGTATTGTTTGTGTACATCTGGAATTGAAATGTTTGTGGTTTGTTCGGAAAAAAATAATAGTTTGTGACTTTGTGCGAGCGATACCTTACTCGTATCGTTTGTTTCGTTCGCTGGAGAATATATTAGCAAACCGTGGAGTGGTTTAGCGATATCGTCCCGGCAAAAACACAAAAGGCTATAAAAAAACATATTGTATATTTGTAGACATCCAATATATTTAGAGGGTGATTTCACATTGCAAAATACTTATAACCATTGCATTTATGTTGTATTTCTGTTTTCCTGTTGAAAACAAGTGATCGCTCTAGACGCTCTAAGCAGATTCAATCCCTTCGCCAAGCTGAACAACAGATAAGCAAGGCAGAGACAAAAAGAGCAGAAAGTATCAAAAAAATACATTGTTAATCATTACTCGTATTTATTCGACCGAATGTAGCAAGTTTGTGGGTTATTTTGGATAAATTATCCACGTAAAATTACAAAGGATCGAATATATCTGATTACACAATCTCGCGACTGTCACAAGTAAAGACCTCTTGCCAACTAAAGACAAATACTTGGAATAACAATTAAGTTTTCCGAGATATGCTACAAAGTACAATCTATATATATAAATGTAAGTTGTGTTAGTTACTACGCTTATAACTTAAGAACCGCTGGACTGATTTTAACAATTCACACAAATTAGGAGTTGTCTCCTCTCCGAAAAGGATAATATCCAAAAAAATCGCGTAAAAATGTGATATATTAACATTTTCATTTTGACTTTTCAAATGTACAATAGTAATGTTTTATTTTGCATGATTTTTTTCTATTTTGACTGGCTTTTTTCTAATGTACATTTGTAGTGTTTTTTATTTTTTATTTTTGAATTCGAATATTAAAACCAATTTATTTAATTGACTTGATTTCTTGAGAACTGAAATTGATGGCGGGTTACATGGAAGTGTAATAACGAATTATATGGTGGCGAAACGGAATAGATGATATCGAAATAATTTAACGCGGTCACACCAAAAGAAAGATAATTATTAATTAAAAGATAATTACTTTTTCAAATTCGCTAAAAAATCACGAAAAAGAGATCTCATTGCAAAAATTCTCAAATCGGGAAAAAATCGAAAAGATTTTCAGTGGAATCGAATTTTAAAAAAATAATAAGGGTCTTTAAACATTTGCTGTAATAAATCAGCGAACAAGTTGAAGATTTTTTCAATTTGCTATTCTTCTTTTGTCATTTTTTTTTAATTTGTATTTGCGAACACATTTAAACAACCAAAAATGACAGAAAAAGCCTAATGGAGCTCATTTCAAAGCGTGGACCTACTTCTTTCATGTGACAATAATCCGTCCAATGAGAGCTCAAAATGCAAAATTCTTTGGAAGTACAATCAGTAAAATACCAAATTTAAAGGGTGAAAAATAATAGAGCGAATGGGACTTTTAGTAAGAAAAGGATTTCTATCCTTCCAGGAATTCTTCCCAAACATTCAAGATACCTTAAATCACTTTTGCAGGTCATGATATCGATCATAACTCACGGATAAGGGTACAACCCGATTTTATATTTATATAACCATCATATGATTTAAGCTATTTTTGGGGTCTTGGCCACTTTTTTCATATTTTGGCCCTTATTTGGCATCTTTGTCTCTAAGGGGTTAGGGAACCATCATACAGATAATTGCCACATAGGAATTTATTTAAGTAAAGTCCCCACATTGGAGTATCCCCAAGTCCACTTTCACATATAATGTGTGGTCAGAAAAGAAAATTTTGTATTCTATTGCATTTGTAACTCTCAAGAGAATATTGGTTGGAAACGTAGATTTGGGAAATACATCTATATGATAATATGGTGGATAAAACTATTTTTACTCATTTAAATCACGCGGAATGTTTTTCAGTTTGACATGCTATGTTGTTCTGTTAAATTTTTGATTTGGTCTCTATTTGTCATATTGGATTATAAGGGCTAGAAGAATGTTTTCAATGGTATCTCCTGATTTTACCATATTTCAAAGGATTTGGCTAAAAATGTGTATTTGGGGGGTGAAAACTTACACAAAAATATGAACATATCTACAAATTTTAGAATTTTTTCCATATAATAGTACCCCCTCAAGTCCACTTTTTGGCGGACAAACAGACCGACATGGTTAGGGGGACTTATAAGAACGCTAATGGACAATCTGAGGTGCTAATGGCTTAAAAAAGTAATTAACTTTGGCTATTCTTAATTCATTCAGCGCTCAATTATGAGGTGTACAAAATACAGCAAATTCCAAATTACTGCTCATTTCACGATTTTTACCATACTAAAAATTAATTTGATCCCTTACATGGGGATAAGATTGATATATACTTTTTAATAGATTTGTATAGCACATCCACACCTTTGAAGCCCACGGCTTAAATATGGGTACAGGTATTTTAAAACACTTTTAATCGACCAGTACGGGAACACTTATATCAGTCATATCTGTGAATAATTATGCTTTGACAAATATGCATAATAGACAAAAACTACGGGCCGGCAACGCGGACCGGGCCAGCTAGTCTTTTTATATAAGAGAGAATTAAAATTTGTCATAATACTGTAATGACATATATTCAAGTTGAATAAAAGTCCATGAAAATTAAAAACAAAATGCGAGGTGCAATATCTACGGCGAAACCCAAGCACATACCTAGCAATAGAATTGACAAGCCGGCGAACACGTAGAACTTGGCAAGCATTTGTCCCAAAAATTAATTCCTTGACATAAGGCCTTGATATAAAGATTTGCAATCTAAACAAAATCTAAAAAAAGAGAGTTCGCTATCTCGTTACCTCCAACTCCCGCATGACCTGGTACCCCATATAATGCGTATCGAGCCTTGTTGAGAATAGTTGTTGATTGAGTAGGAATTAATGTTTCACATGAGACTGGTAAAATTTTTCTAGTATCCGGTCTTATACAAAGTTTTCCATTGATTTTCCCGTTGTGTGATTTCCCTCGTACTGTATCTGAATATCTATTGGGTGTACTTTTAGAATTGTCTCTAAAGTCCTAGTTGGTGTTGTCCTCATTGCACCTCAAATACTTAAGCGCACATTCGTTGGTTTTTCTGTTATATTTTGGGATTACTTTTTTTTTCTATAGCTGTCCGCCATATCTCAGTTTTTTCCGGTCTGGCCCCTGAGTAGAACGATGTTAAACTTATTTTAGGCATGCGTTAAAAAGTCCGGCTAAGTTGGACGAGATGTAGTCATCTTCTTTCTGGAGCAGAGTCGGGAAGACCATACCTGGTCCAGCTGCCTTAAACGTGTTGAAACTTTTGATGGCATCCTTTACAATCGATTCATCTTCAAGTGTGCTCGGCGGGAAGTGTTTAGTCATCCAAAGCCCTAGGGTATTTTCTATTGTTTCCATCTTATTACCCATATCATCCATCATTGTCTTAGCTTGTGCATGGGTTTTCGAAAGAAACTTTTAACTTTTGATACATCATTTGCGCTTTCAACCTGTTCGCAGAAAAGCTTCCAGGATTTGCGGTTAGCTGTTTTTACAACTTGCTTGTATTCTTTAAGTTTATTTTGGTAGATATCCCAGAATACTTTAGTAGAGCTCTATTGTAAAGCCTTCTGACCTCTCTTCCTTTGTTACGAATATCCCCTATCAACCAGGATTTTTCGAAGCAGATGTGCCCTCACGAGGGGGACAGCATTCTTCGAATGACTTTGCTAAGGTCTCCGTTAACCTATTGGTATCTCTGTCTATGTCATATATGCCTAGGAATTCAACGTTCCCTTACAATACCCTTTCTTCTGCTAGTCTCCCAAACTTGTGTGAGTTAGCATCGCTACGCTTTAGTGCTTCGTTACCTGTATTATTTTTACTTACTCACCAGCCGCTGTAATTTCCACGTAGTTGGACTTCCAAGGACTTGTTCTGTCTTCCAAAGACCTCGACGTATCACGTCGTTTTAGTTAGGCGAAAATGTCGCTCTTCCTCATCACCGCTTAAGGCAGCCGTTATCCCAGGGGGGAGTAGTGCATTTAGTCCTAATAATGTTTTCTGGCTGTTTTGGCATAAGATGGCTTCTTACCCGTCTCCTCGGTCCGCTTCCTCTGCTGCCGGGCTAGGGATTTATTCTCAGGAACCCCAAGCTTAGCAGTCGATTTTTCCTCGTCTGCTGCTTCCAGAGCATTTGCCGTTGAGATTGTAGTTGTGAGTTTCGCCAAGCTTTCGGTCACTTCTTCTATCGTTTTTGGGATTCTCAAACAGTAGCTTCGTTGCTGCTGTTGTCAGATTCGGAGTCTGAGGCACTATCTTTCGTTGAAGGCTGGGTCGAGTGTACGCTTCCCTGGAGTTTCTCAGACTTGTCTGTCTTTTTGACCAAAGGCTCTGTGCTTGTAGAAATTTGCTCACGATCGTAGGATAACGACGAGGTGTGAGTCGTGGCTGTATCACAAACAACCACCTGTACTGGTTTATTTGGAGCCTGCCACGCAACTTTTTTCTTTAAAACTTCTTCTATTACTTGTTTTTTTGTTTTAGGGGAACAACCCTATAGTCAACTTTTTGTCCGCGTGGAATCCAAAGATCCTCAGAGACGGTTGATCACATTATTCTGCAAAATAGTGTGATCATCCATCTCCCTTATCCGGCGGCGTGGACGCGCCTGGAAGGACAACTGACCCCCAGAAGAATTCATTTGCATTCTTCTTATAAATTATTCTTGGTTCTTAAAAACGCCATACTGGTTGACGTGTTGTCGGACCGAACGGACGGATGAAAATCTGAAGTTTGAGCCGACTTTGGAACCGAAGTCGTATGGAACACGCAAGGATATTCATGTGAAATTCGGAAGAGAAATTTGAGTTGTCGGACCGATTCCGGACAGAACTCATGAGTATAATCGTCTGGATTTCTGATGTTATCTAACCATTCTTGGTCTAAATTCGCAAATAAATTCTTATGCGATTCTAATGTAAACATTGACAACAACTACCATAATATAATCATAAAATAATAGTAATAGTCGAGTTCTCTTCAGTAATAACTATTAAATATATATAATAATGAAAAATATTATACACATGGAATCATGGTACAATGAAGAGAAGGTAGGTCAACTTTGAAAAAATTGCAAGTATAGAGGTCTACCTGTTTGGCTTGTAATGTCAGAATTAGTATCAAAACAATAAAAAATCAAACAACTTGTTGCATTTATTTTGAATAAATAATTGAAAACCGCGATAACTGAATGAAAGGTCAACACTTCTTTTCAAAATCATGTACTATATATCTCTAAAGGATTATTTCGCTACAAAAACTCTAGATTTTGTCGATGCATACGATGAAATAATCATTTTGAAAACATCCGAATTTGAATGTTTTCTGAACAATTTTTTGTTATTGAAAAGAATACACATACATAAACAAATAAAGATGACATATTAAGCCAAGAAAATAAAAAAATATCTGATATATCTTTGTACCATGCATGGAATAATGTTATTCATAACAACTTTACATTAACAACATGTAATTTTCAAAAACTTAATAAAAATCTGGTATCAGTAATATGTAAACATCCACTAATTTCACATAAAAAATATGCCTCTGACAACTTTAAACGATTTGGAATACTTATTGGCGAATGAATTTTTCCCCGTGGGCGCATCTATATAATTCTGACCTATATTGTTCTGATGCGTCCGATATTTGGTTCTCTGGTTACATGGACCATAATAACCATGGACCATAACTAATGATTTCGAAGCAAAATATAGAGAGAGACAGTCCATAACTGTATTGCATTGCGTTTAAGAAATGTAGCAGTGTTATGCGGCTATAGCATTCTTAGGCCGAATTAATTTACAACCGTTGGTTGTCATGGAATCTACGGTAATTTACGACGAACTGATTGATCAAAATTCGGATAAAAAAGAACAGCATGGAATAATCAAGCGTTAGGAAGAATTGAGCTATGTTTGGTGACAGCGAAAGAGAACTGGTTGGACTATCAGCAAATACGCATTTAAGTTCAGATTTTCGCTAAAGTTATTGAAGCGCTAAGTAATAGTGAAGTTTTCGGAATGGATTTTACAATTTTTGCTGCTAGAAAAAAGAATGTAGAATACGAGTCATCAGATGATTATCAATGGACCAGATGCAAGGGGACGCAATATTTGCTCACCTGGATATCACAGATGCGTATACTTGATGATTTACGTAGCGTTTGCACACGCCCTCACCCTAAATTTAATTACACACGGATTGAGAGAGATAATTAAAAAAATATCTTCAGAGGAAAAAGGTCGTTTGGTCCAAGAATGTGAAGGAGTATATATATATCTCTCAGACTAAGATGGATATGATTCGATTATAATACGACAGCGGTTGCCTTTTGGTAACCGCTACATTCGGAGACCTGCTGGTCCATCGTGTTCATCCTAAAGTGCAGAGAGAAGAAAGGAATATCCAGATTCTCCAAAGATATTACACTCCCATTCATCTAGCCATTTTTGTTGAGCTCTCTCAGAGTAGTGTCTATGAATTACCTGGAAGAAGTCACACAAGCGTGGTTTAACCGAGTTCTCAACTTCAATGACTCGAAACCTTGCCAATTCATCTACAGTCTCACTGCCTGGAATATTCTAATGGCCTGGAACCCAACAGAGCTTGATAGACAACCCAGTATTTTCCCAGGCTTTCCGGCACTCCAAAATAGCCATAGTATTAATAGTAAACGAGTTTAAAGCTTTCAGTGTGATTTGGCTATCAACAAATACAGTCACCGGGCCGTTACCCTTATCGTTCCTCGTGCCCCATAAGTCTGTGGATGCTTTCACCGCAAATATTTCTGCTTGGAATACACAACAGTCGTAGAATTCATGCACATTAAGAGTGTCACAGAAGAATCCTGCACCCGTTCCACATTCCATCTAAGAACCGTCAGTATATACAGCTATGCCGCGGAAAGGTGAATTGCTACGGGCCCAGATATCCCTGTCAGATGATGGGTGGGTTGAAACTCAACCTTGGTGAAATGTAGTCACCTGTGCTGGCTTCCCCTCCCACAGTTCTTATCCGACCTAGGATCGCAGAATGTCAATAGAATTAACTGCGTCATTGGAGAGCACACCTAAGTGGTTGTTCCTCTACGTGGATGCTTAGTGGTCTTAAGCACCTGAAAGCACCTGTATTAATAACGATGCATCTCTTTGGACTTTGTCAATTCTTCGTCAAAAAGATGACTTATTTAAGGAGTGCTTCCAGGCTAAAGCTCCATAAGTTAAGGTAGGGCGAACAATTGACTCATAAACCATAATTATGTGTGATTTGAGACCCCAACTGTTACCTATAGAGTTCTTGCAAAAATAGAATACAATTAAGCTTCTATTTGTACATTTATCTTTCAATGTAGATGGTGCCGAGGTATTTGGTTTAAGAGGAGAGGGTTGATGTGAATCCATCTAGCATCGGTGGTATGAAGAAATGACGTTTACGTTTTCTCGTAAAGAGGTCAAGCGCAATGGCGAACAGAGAGTCATTCATGTTTTTCATTGATTCGGTGCTGTTTATCCCAGTTCATACGTTGTTTGATCTTCTTGGCACTATTGTATGAAAGCCTACTAGCCCTCTTTAATTTGGCTCAATGTTGTGACCACCAAGCGGATAGCACTCGTGCAAGGGGCTGGGGTCGCTCATACGGCAGATGTTAAGATGCAACACTCCCGGAGTTAGTCTCCAATCTCGCCAACGTTATGTCTCCTCCGCTGAAGTTACATCGGAAGATTAAGTTTAAATTCTTTTTAGCAACAATGCACGTACTAACCTTTCCACCATTGGAGACGGTGTAAGAGACATACTGCACACTCCTCTTATTATTGTATATATAAGGTTCCTGGGCTAGGGTTTAGTCTACTTCATCTTTCGTGAGGGATAGGAGAAGTTCGGGAGAATCTGCTTGGAAGTTATACCGATTAATCTGCATGATACTAAAAAGGTGTTGTTTTCTTCCTCCTACAGGAGCGTGAAAGCCAGCTACTGTAGTGAATAGGATTTATTTAAACTCCTCGTTTTCACAGCAGATGACTTTCACGCCCTTGTAAAGGGTGGCGCTGCCAAACTGCAACCTTTTAGGGTCCCCTTCTCCCAGAAAGGCTAACTCTCTCTGACGACGATAGACTATTCTAGTAATTATAATATTTGATTTTAGATATTAGAAACGTAAGTTCAGTGCTGTGTGAGATATTTATATTTTCAGTTCAATAAGTTCAGTTTCATTCTGCTAAACATATATTAAAAGGAGAGTTACTAGAAAAAGTACGCCGAACAATAGCTTCTTTTTCAATGTACTGGAGGAATAGAGATGAGAACTGATACTAGCACTACATAATATTCTATACATTATTGTGGATGAAGTAACTAAAACAGAAATGGTGGCAAAATTGGAGCGGGAAGGTAGGTGTGCCGAAGGCTTTTAATAATAAAGGTAGCTTCGAAAGCGGTGTCTATGACAGCTCTAGTTGGATAATAACTACCCTGAAGAACGAGATTTGTTATGGCGGTGCCACTTGTCGATTTACTAACGTAGGATTTGCACCTGTGGGCGTTGAAACAATATTATCTGAGTTAGATCTTGATTGATTGGAGAGCTAGGGCTATATACTATACTACGGGTAAGATTCGTTCTAATTGACCTATGCATTAGTTGCGGATGTGGGTGCAGGGACACTTCTGAATCGAATGACCTCTAAATAAACAGTTGAAACCTAAGACTAACCTTTTTAATATAACTACTTTTTGATCGTAAGCAAACCGTTTAAAATGAGAACAAGAGCGAATAGAATGACGTTCAATAGGTCAAATATGACAACGATGATTGGTATAAAATTTCACTGCGTCAATTGATTTTAGTGAATGTGCCTTATGGTTGCGCGAATTTGAAGACTTTGAAGAATCTATACTGTAATGGCGCTTGCATTCCTGGCTGCATTTTGTTTCAAATAACTTCTTTCTTGTTAAATGGAATTGTAACTTTTAACGAGAGTTTTGGAATAGAAACGTTAGCTTAAAGCAATGCCAAGGTTTTTTTCTAAGATTTTAGAAGGAAACTCTTGCATTTGGTTAAGTGAAACTCCTATAATACACTTCAGATGGATTGTTAGGTGAAAGTGATTTTTTATACTAAAAATAATACTTAAAAACAGAAAGAACGGTAAAAAAATTTTGCTTCACTTATCGTTTGCGTTTTACCTTTGCGTGCATTGTAAGTACACAAACCTCATTCCTATTGCCTCAATTGGTAAATTAAGGAAAGTAAATCTTTTCTTCTTAGGTTTAGTGCCACATTCTTTTTTGGATTTTTTTTTTTTTGGCCAAATTATTCCTAAAAAGTTGACCTTTTGGACAATATTCAACCGCTTTAGCTTTTATTCCAATTTTATTATTTAACATTCATAACTTTTGTTCAAAAGGTAATTTCATTTTGATCTTGCATGCGGTTTTATATGTTTCTCATTTAATGATTGTTCGCTCCAATGGATTCAATGGCTCAATTTCTCAACATTTATACAGGATAGAGAATAGAGGCTAAGTAAGACTATCCGCTTCAAAGCTATTCTCCCACTGTCACTCTGAACTCACACACTTCATGAATATGCAAATTCAGTTCCTTTTTGCCATCTCAACGAACGCATCATCTAATGAATGTAACGCCGTTTTCCGACCGTCGCAACGACTCCTTCATCAAATAAATTCCGCACGGACCACAAAAGTAAAAATTATTTCGTCCCTAACAGCCTGCTCTGTACAAAATAAGCCTCCAAATATAGTGCCAGAAGTATAATTTCAACGTGAGTTAATCACAAATGTCGCTACTTCGGCTTAAAACTTTTTTTCCACTCGATATTTCGGTCAAAGTGATAGTAAGAAACTTTAATAGTCATTAACTTTTATTTAATCGCATTTAGTTATTGTTTATTGATACGGGAAAACCCTCCATTAGTAATTTGAAAATCATTAAAATTGTGATATTCTAGTGTTATTTATATTTAAGGATTTTATTTTCCTCCTAAATTTTATTATCTCTAAAAAAATTAATAAAAAAGAAGCATAAAGAAGAGTGCATAAAGAACAATTGAAGAAAAGTGGAAAAAATTATACATAAGTTTTTGCTTTTAAATGAACCATTTTTGATCCCCGTTGGTTTTAGCAAAAGAAACATCACTTAATATACACATGAACATACACATATTTTGTTTGGAATTTCTATGACTTTTATTGATAATTAGTGTCACGATTTAACTTAGTTGAAACCCTACTGCTGTTTTATTCTGTTAAGTGATGTTCCTTCTTGCAAATGTTAACTAACATAAACAATAACATTGTATTCATTGTGTGCAAAGTGTTAAAGTCTCCCGTTCAACATATTTCACATTCTCTGCATACTGATAACGCTCTCTGAGAAAAGGGTGAACTATTAAATGAAGTCTCTTTCATCCATTCATGTTAACAACAACACTACACTGCCGACGTCGAAAGCGCTTTATACGAAGGAGAAACACAAGGAGAATCAAAGTAAGTCAATGCCCTCTTTTATTTGTCTTCGTTGATATTAATGTATAAAGAGAATAGGGGAGAGTCCCCAGGTACACATATGACTTGTTACTATAATTCTACCCTCCACCTTGTCATTCCGTTTGTAACATCCTTAAATATTCGTCGTAGACCCCATAAAGTATATATATTCATAATCAGCATACAATTCTAAGTCGATTTAACGATGTCCGTCTGTCTGTCGGTCTGTCTGTCCGTCTGTCTGTCTGTTGAAATCACGATACAGTCCACATTATTTGACGTAGAGCGCCAAAATTTAGCAGAGCAATTGGTATTATGTCTAGGATGGTTGGTATTGATAATGATATATCGGTCCACGTTCTGGGCCTCAATTCTTGTTCTATGAAAATATGAAATGAAAACTTTTATAAAGGAAATAAATATCAAATGAAAAATTTTATAAAGGAAATATTTTTCATTTCATATTTTCATAGAACAAGAATCCAGCCCCTGATATAGTCCCAATATAACGGTACCTCCCAATATTCGGTATTTTGAGTATTAATGCCACATTTTTTCATAGAACAAGAATCCAGCCCCTGATATAGTCCCCATATAACGGTACCTCCCAATATTCGGTATTTTGAGTATTAATGCCACATTTTTTCACGGATTTGTCTGAAAATCTTCTTGGCACTATTGTATGAAAGCCTACTAGCCCTCTTTAATTTGGCTCAATGTTGTGACCACCAAGCGGATAGCACTCGTGCAAGGGGCTAGGGTCGCTCATACGGCAGATGTTAAGATGCAACACTCCCGGGGTTAGTCTCCAATCTCGCCAACGTTATGTCTCCTCCGCTGAAGTTACATCGGAAGATTAAGTTTAAATTCTTTTTAGCAACAATGCACGTACTAACCTTTCCACCATTGGAGACGGTGTAAGAGACATACTGCACACTCCTCTTATTATTGTATATATAAGGTTCCTGGGCTAGGGTTTAGTCTACTTCATCTTTCGTGAGGGATAGGAGAAGTTCGGGAGAATCTGCTTGGAAGTTATACCGATTAATCTGCATGATACTAAAAAGGTGTTGTTTTCTTCCTCCTACAGGAGCGTGAAAGCCAGCTACTGTAGTGAATAGGATTTATTTAGACTACTCGTTTTCACAGCAGATGACTTTCACGCCCTTGTAAAGGGTGGCGCTGCCAAACTGCAACCTTTTAGGGTCCCCTTCTCCCAGAAAGGCTAACTCTCTCTGACGACGATAGACTATTCTAGTAATTATAATATTTGATTTTAGATATTAGAAACGTAAGTTCAGTGCTGTGTGAGATATTTATATTTTCAGTTCAATAAGTTCAGTTTCATTCTGCTAAACATATATTAAAAGGAGAGTTACTAGAAAAAGTACGCCGAACAATAGCTTCTTTTTCAATGTACTGGAGGAATAGAGATGAGAACTGATACTAGCACTACATAATATTCTATACATTATTGTGGATGAAGTAACTAAAACAGAAATGGTGGCAAAATTGGAGCGGGAAGGTAGGTGTGCCGAAGGCTTTTAATAATAAAGGTAGCTTCGAAAGCGGTGTCTATGACAGCTCTAGTTGGATAATAACTACCCTGAAGAACGAGATTTGTTATGGCGGTGCCACTTGTCGATTTACTAACGTAGGATTTGCACCTGTGGGCGTTGAAACAATATTATCTGAGTTAGATCTTGATTGATTGGAGAGCTAGGGCTATATACTATACTACGGGTAAGATTCGTTCTAATTGACCTATGCATTAGTTGCGGATGTGGGTGCAGGGACACTTCTGAATCGAATGACCTCTAAATAAACAGTTGAAACCTAAGACTAACCTTTTTAATATAACTACTTTTTGATCGTAAGCAAACCGTTTAAAATGAGAACAAGAGCGAATAGAATGACGTTCAAGGTTTTTTTTCTAAGATTTTAGAAGGAAACTCGTGCATTTGGTTAAGTGAAAGTGATTTTTTATACTAAAAATAATACTTAAAAACAGAAAGAACGGTAAAAAATTTTGCTTCACTTAACGTTTGCGTTTTATCTTTGCGTGCATTGTAAGTACACAAACCTCATTCCTATTGCCTCAATTGGTAAATTAAGGAAAGTAATATTTTTCTTCTTATTTTTAGTGCCACATTATTTTTTGGATTTTTTTTGGCCAAATTATTCCTAAAAAGTTGACCTTTTGGACCATATTCAACCGCTTTAGCTTTTATTCCAATTTTATTATTCAACATTCATAACTTTTGTTCAAAAGGTAATTTCATTTTGATCTTGCATGCGGTTTTATATGTTTCTCATTTAATGATTGTTCGCTCCAATGGATTCAATGGCTCAATTTCTCAACATTTATACAGGATAGAGAATAGAGGCTAAGTGAGACTATCCGCTTCAAAGCTATTCTCCCACTGTCACTCTGAACTCACACACTTCATGAATATGCAAATTCAGTTCCTTTTTGCCATCTCAACGAACGCATCATCTAATGAATGTAACGCCGTTTTCCGACCGTCGCAACGACTCCTTCATCAAATAAATTCCGCACGGACCACAAAAGTAAAAATTATTTCGTCCCTAACAGCCTGCTCTGTACAAAATAAGCCTCCAAATATAGTGCCAGAAGTATAATTTCAACGTGAGTTAATCACAAATATCGCTACTTCGGCTTAAAACTTTTTTTCCACTCGATATTTCGGTCAAAGTGATAGTAAGAAAATTTAATAGTCATTAACTTTTATTTAATCGCATTTAGTTATTGTTTATTGATACGGGAAAACCCTCCATTAGTAATTTGAAAATCATTAAAATTGTAATATTCTAGTGTTATTTATATTTAAGGATATTATTTTCCTCCTAAATTTTATTATCTTTAAAAAAATTAATAAAAAAAGAAACATAAAGAAGAGTGCATATAGAATAATTGAAGAAAAGTGGAAAAAATTATACATAAGTTTTTGCTTTTAAATGAACAATTTTTGATCCCCGTTGGTTTTAGCAAAAGAAACATCACTTAATATACACATGAACATACACATATTTTGTTTGGAATTTTTATGACCTTTAATGATAATTAGTGTCACGATTTAACTTAGTTGAAAACCTACTGCTGTTTTATTCTGTTAAGTGATGTTCCTTCTTGCAAATGTTAACTAACATAAACAATAACATTGTATTCATTGTGTGCAAAGTGTTAAAGTCTCCCGTTCAACATATTTTACATTCTCTGCATACTGATAACGCTCTCTGAGAAAAGGGTGAACTATTACTTGAAGTCTCTTTGATCCATTCATGTTAACAACAACACTACACTGCCGGCGTCGAAAGCGCTTTCTACGAAGGAGAAACACAAGGAGAATCAAAGTAAGTCAATGCACTCTTTTATTTGCCTTCGTTGATATTAATGTATAAAGAGAATAGAGGAGTGTCCCCACGTACACATATGACTTGCTACAATATTTAAACTATAATACCCTCCACCTTGGAAAGGAGGGTATATTAACTTTGTCATTCCGTTTTTAACATCCTTAAATATTCGTCGTAGACCCCATAAAGTATATATATTCATAATCAGCATACAATTCTAAGTCGATTTAACGATGTCCGTCTGTCTGTCTGTCCGTCTGTCTGTTGAAATCACGATACAGCCCACATTATTTGACGTAGAGCGCCAAAATTTAGCAGAGCAATTGGTATTAAGTCTAGGATGGTTGGTATTGAAAATGAGATATATCGGTCCACGTTCTGGTATAGTCCCCATAAAACGGTACCTCCCGATATTCGGTATTTTGATGATTTATGCCACATTTTTTCATGGATTTGTCTGAAAATTGGTATTTGTAGGTCATAATGGGTCCTAGTTCGTGTGGCGAAACATTGTATGTATAGGTCCACGTTTTGGTATAGTCCCCATATAACGGTACCTCCCAATATTCGGTATTTTGATGATTTTTGACACATTTTTTACGAATTTCTCTGAAAATTTGGTAGTTGTAGATCATAATGGGTCCCAGTTCGTATGGCGAGTCATTGTTATTATAGGTCCAGGGTTTGGTATATAGGTCCACGGTTTGGTATATGGCGTTATAGCCCCCATATAACGGTACCTCCCGATATTCGGTAATTTGATGATTTTTGCCACATTTTTTTCACGTATTTGTCTGAAAATTGGTATTTGTAGGTCATAATGGGTTCTAGCTCCGGTGGCTTAACATTGCATGTATGGGTCCATGATTTGGTATAGGCCCCATATAACGGTACCTCCCCATATTCGGTATTTTGATGGTTTTTGCCACATTTTTTCACTGATTTGTCTAAAAATTGGTATTTGTGAGTCGTAGTGGGTCCTAGTTCGTGTGGCGAAACATTGTATGTATAGGTCGTTTTGGTATAGTCCCCATATAACGGTACCTCCCAATATTCGGTATTTTGATGATTTTTGACACATTTTTTACGAATTTCTCTGAAAATTTGGTAGTTGTAGATCATAAAGTCATTGTAATTATGGGTCCATGATTTGGTATAGCCCCCATATAATGGTACCCTTCGATATTCGGTATTTTGATGGTTTTTGCCACATTTCTTCTAATGTTTCCTTTACCCTAAGGTGGAGGGTATTAAAAGTTTGGCCCGGCCGAACTTAATGTTCTTTTACTTGTTTTCACTAAAATTGTTCAATACTTGATTATTGAAATCGGTTCAAATGAAAATATTTAGAATTCTGATGGCGAAAGACTTTAATTTTGCACAATAAAATTCTAATAATACCTTTTTTTTAAAATTGTTGATAATTTTCGATTAATTATATGGTCACCCTATTTAGAACTCACAACTGCCTTATGATAATTTAACATCGTTTTGTTACCCAACATAGACAGATGGCCAACAAGTTGATTATTTCTGAAAGAAAAATTAAAATATGCAATTTCCTTTTATTTTATTATTTTTTTTTTTTTGATTTTTGTGAGCACTTACCTGAAATTATAATTGCATTTATATTTAATATTAATATTAATAATATTTTTTTTTTTGTATTATTTAATATATCTTTAGCTAAAATATCGTTTTTTTATTTTTGTTCGTTCAATTAACTTTTTATAGTTTGGTCTCGTTGTCTTTACATGCAAATGAAATTTATTGAGAATATCACTAAAACTGTAAAGAAGTTATTTTGATGATGTTGAAATTATTTTATTCACTAAAGTTGTTTTCCCACATTGAATTCTTTAAAATATTATAGAATAATACTATTTAATGAAATAAAAATTAGCAGCAATATTGGATTCCAAAGTTAATCTTAGATTTGTTAAACAAAGAGAAGAAAATGAACTCAGAATAAATTAAATCAAATCAGTTTGAGTTCTCTTTAAAGTAGGAAAAGGTTACTTTGGACATTTTCAGGGGCTGCAACAACACTTTACTCTTTCCTTGGATACATCATGTTGCAGTCATGGTTGGGTGCGCTCTTTTGAGCAACAAAATATCATGTTGCTCACGTCATTTGGTCTCTTCAATTCTCCTCTATTTTAACAGCTTCGATTTTCTCCAAATTTAAAATACCTTTCTGTTATTAGTCTGTTAACTTTTTTTCTTACAGAGCTCTTGCTCTCCTAAACTGTTTCCGTTTCCTCATATTGTGCTAGATCCTTTTGTGTACACCCAAAGAAAAATTCGCGTATTTTTTTATATTTTAATAGTAGCTCAGTGGCAATAGGATTGTCCAAGGTTATAAGGACAATCCGACGAGCTATAAGGCTGGTTTCAAGAGTGCACTCGTAAAAAAATGAGAATCCTGAATACTACCTGCCACATTTGTTTTATGTTACACGCTACAATACTCTTGTTATCGCACTGGCAGGCAAGCATTTGAATTCTCTCAGTTAGAAAGGACTCGAGGTCGTTCCATGACGATAAGGACGATTTATCTTTGAGACTCTGCTCCCAGAGTATCACCTTAAGATTTTGCAAACGATGAATACAGAGAAAGACAACAATAGCATCCCGATGATCCGTTACAATGTCATAAACTCACATGGCCGGCAAGCAACCAATGATGCCCAGTTGCAAAGTTTTGAAGCCAGCACTCGGTTTAAATTGCCAGCCAGAAATTTCGAAACTATTTCTTTAGATTCGCCTTTTGTTTTGCGTATTAAGCGACAAAGTAATCGAGAGTTGTTTATGTATATTGCCAAGATAAGAAATCGCCATGTATATCATCAATGTCGCACCGGGGAGGACTGAGGTTGTGCATGGCGTTGGACACAAAAAGGGGTTAACTTCAATTAAATATCGACACTTCTTCAGGGTTCGGAGATTTGTCCATTCCAGCATTGGGAGGATTTAGGCTTTGACTAGATATATTTCTAATGTTTCGATTTTCGATCGGAGTTGACAACTGATTCTAAATTTTGGCCGTTTTGAGTTTTTTTTTGTTTTGAATTACAGGTGGACAAGTAAGGTTAGCAGGAGGAGATGTAACTGACTTAAGCTGGAGCAATTTTTCATTAATCGCAGAAAAACAATCAATATATGCTGACAACTGTTTTGATATTTTTCATGGGCAGAGCAAATGTTATCACTCATCGTACCTTCTGATGTAACTAAATGGTCAATACAATTGTCGTGTCTTTGACTTTGGAGCTGGTTATCTCTTATTGCAAGATTGAAAACGGTATGAGTTTCCGTCTTAAGTAGATGGAAGGAGGCAATACACTTTATGACATTGTCAGAAGCGCGTCAAATGTGTAATCGACATTTTGCGAAAAGACGATTGTTTATCTTTGAGGCAAGGAAATTAGGTGAAAACGTAATTTTGTGGTGAAATGTCGAAGATATTCAAGAAGAAAAAACGACTCTTGACTAAGGTGCGGTCCAATATAAAAATGAATATATAGCAAAAACATCGAAAAATATTTCGAAATATTCCGGTAAGTACCGGATGTAATTGGTGTAGTGTATCACGAATTAGTTAACAAAAATACATGAAGATTGTCCTTTTTTGTTATTTTCCAGGAATAAACCTAAACTCGGCTGGCTCCCAAATGACAAGACAGGCAGAATTTCGGCATAATATAAAAGCTGCGTTTATTTGGTTTGTTTGTTTACAAATAGTGAGTTTAGTTGTCGTTGTTTATTCTCTGTAAGAATTTTAAAAATTTAACAAAAATTAAGTTTACAAAAAAAAATAAAAATATTTAATTTAAAAACAATAAAAATTAACACGACTTACTTATTTTTGGGTTCTAACAAAAAAGGGAATAAACAATGGCCATAAGGGCCTATTTATATAAAAAGTGACATTAAGCAAAACAACAAAAATAAACAAAATGAAGATGTTGGCTTAAATTTAGTTTCGTCTCCCTCTTCGCTTGGGATATTTCGGCCATTTATAACAGTGGTATTTCAAATTTGGCTACACTTTTTTAGCTTTGGTAATTGCAGGGTTACCATCTCCAACATCCCCACCCCCGTGAACTGACCCAGAGGGGGAGGCTTCACCAACTCCGTCTCCAGCCGCAACCACGTCCAAAATGGCAAGTTTGGACACAGGTCTGTGGTATACACCGGCACTCGTTCTCACCTTGGCTGATCGTGCCACTCCGTCTTTGCCCCTGAATACTTCGATGACTCGTCCACGACTCCATTGACTCCGAGCCATCTCTGGATCACAAACAAACACAAGGCAACCAACATCCAACGACCGAGAAGGAAGACACCATTTTGTTCTTCGAGTTAATTCTGGAAGATATTCCCGAAGCCACTGATGCCACATGCCATTCTTCAAATTTTGGGTGACGCGCCACTGCTTCCTTAAACACATCAGTCTAGGCTCAAACGGTGCTGGAGTCTGGGTTGAATTGGTACATCCAAGCAGAAAGTGGTTTGGAGTCAATGGATCTGGGTCCTCTGGAGTAACTGGCAAATGTGTAAGTGGCCTGCTGTTGACCATATTCTCCGCTTCAATCAGGAACGCTTGTAGAGTCTCCAGTTTTGGGGCTTGCTCCTTTAGCATGATGTAAAGAGCCTTCTTAACAGATTGGACAAGACGCTCCCATACTCCGCCTTCGCTGGGATTCACTGGCGTATTGTAGACCCATTTTATTCCAAGAGCTGTCAGACCAGAAGAAACGGAATTAGTGTCTAAAAAATTGGTTATACCTTGCAGCTCCTTTGCTATGCCAACGAAATTCGTCCCATTGTCGCTTCTTATCATCTCTGGGACGCCTCTTCGATTGATGAAGTTCCGAATACACATTAGGCAGGAATCACTCGACAGGTCTGTTGCAATTTCCAAGTGGACAGCGCGAACTGTAAGGCATGTAAACAGTGCCACCCACCTCTTTTCTCGTTGTCTCCGGATTGACACTGTTACAGGACCAAAATAGTCAAGTCCTGTGTAGGTAAAGGCTCTGACATAAGGTGTGACACGTTCCAAGGGTAACGGGGCCATTTGTGGTTGAATTGGTTTGGCCTTACGAATCTTGCAGACAAGACATCGGGACTGAACGCTTCTTAGAAGTTGACGAAGTGACGGAATCCAAAATCGCAGACGAATTTCGCTCATTGTAGTGGCAACATTTATGTGACAAAAACGAGAATGGTAAAATTCCACCAGCAAAAGTGTAAAACGATGACCTTTGTGTAGAATTATTGGTCGTCTGGTATCCAGGGACAAAAAAACAGCATTTTCTATTCTTCCAGATACCCGAAGCAAACCATCACTTCCAATTTGTGGATTTAAAGACTTTATGGAGCTGTTGGCAGACACTGATCCAGTTCTCTGTATGTCAAGAATTTCATCCCCATGTACTTCTTGCTGTACGCAGCGACAGAGATACATTTCTGCCCGTGCTTCTTCTTCCACCGTCAAATCACCCGACACCACTGATTTCCTCTTCATATTTTCAACGAATCGGAATGTCCACGCCATTGCCCGTTTCAGCCTACGATATTTTGAAAATCTATTAATATCTGGAATACAAAAACATACCTGACAAGCCACCAAAACTTTGTATTTGTTTCTTAGCTCTGTTTTGCTGTGATCCACACATGTTCCAATTTGTTCCTCGTCCGGCCAATACTTCTCTTCTTTTCTCAGGAATTCTGGCCCATTTTTCCAACGTCCTTCTGGCTGGTACTTCTTGGGTCCTTTAGCACGGGTCCCTTCGTCAGCTGGGTTTTCCGCTCCTGGACACCACCGCCACTGCTCAATACGGCTGCTTTCCAGAATCTCCGACACTCTATTTGCCACATATTGTTTGTATGTACGGTGTTCTGAACGGATCCAACTTATCACTGTTGAGGAATCTGACCAAAAATAAATGTTATTAATATTCTTCAAATGATTTTCCAAAATGTTTTCCTTCATTCGCACTCCAATTACTGCTGCTTGCAACTCAAGCTTAGGTATAGTATGGTATCTTGTTGGGGCACAGCTCGTCTTGCCCATAACGAACACAACACTTACACCACAATTTGTTACTATACGCCAGTATGCCACAGCAGCCATTGCATCTTCACTGGCATCCACAAACACATGCAAATCTACTATACCATTAAAAAATCCATTACTGTAACACCTCGGAACTTTGAAATCCTTTAATTTAGGCAATTCCTCCAGCCAGGTCTTCCAGCGGCTATAAATCGCGGACGGCAACTTCTCGTCCCACTTTATACCACTTTTCCACACATTTTGCATAATTATCTTCGACGTCACCATAAAATCACCAAGAAACCCGAATGGATCGAATACGGACATATTTAAAGACAACATTTCGCGTTTCGTTGGCACTTTTTGCAATTTCAATATCTTTTCATCCACTTTGTGTAATTTTAATTCAAAACAAAAAACATCTGATTTTGGCAGCCAATGAATACCGAGTACCCGTTCCATTCCATCATCAAAAATTGAGTTGCCATCACTTTCATCAGAAATAGGGTTGCCAAACATACGTTGTAAAACAAGGGAATTAGACTTGATGTTGCGGAGATTAAATCCACCCTCTTTGTGAATTTTTATGACATCACGTACCACTTCAACTGCCTCACCTTCAGTCTGGAAACAGTCGACGTAATCGTCTACGTAATGACGATCGATGATTCCTTGTACTGCTCTTGGCGACTCATTTATAAACCTTCGGGCATTTAGGTTTTTTACATATTGGGCTATGGTGGGCGAACAAGTGGCTCCAAAAATCATCCGTTCCATTACATAAGTTTCTAAGGGTTGACTGGGATCCCCATTTCTCCATAGAAATCGCTGACTGTCCTGATCTTCTTTGGCGATTACAATTTGGTGGAACATCTCTTGTATATCTCCGCACACGGCTACAGGAAATTCCCTGAATTTAAAAAGAATAGAGATTAAAGAGTTATTTATGTCAGGTCCAGGTAATAAGGCTTTATTTAATGAAAATTGTTGAACTTCAGCAGCAGCATCGAAGACGATACGAATTCCATCTTTGTTGGGATTTTTAACGCCAAAATGTGGCAAATAAAACGTTCGGTCGCTCCTTCTTTCTCGTTCTGCTACTGAAAGTTTACGGCAATATCCTTTTTCCTCGTAGTCTCTTATCTTTTTGCAATATTGAGCTGCATATACACTGTCCTTTGCCATTTTTTGTTCCACACACTGCAATCGGCTGTACGACAAATTGTACGATTCTGGAATTGGAGAAAAATGTTCTTTCCACAAAAGCGGACACTGATATCGCCCATCGATTCTTTTCGTGTTTTCTCTCAATATTTTTAACGCTCGTTCATCATCTATGGACAGAATTGGTGTCACATTTACCTTGGTACCCAATGTCTCCACGTCGAAATATTGCCGCATCATGGTATACATTTCCTTAAGCAAGTCACAATTTTCTTCCTCGAAACGTTTCCTAACGTGTAAAGCCCGCTTAAGATTGGAACTCTTCTCGCCTGGGATCGGTCCATAAATTACGGCGCCTAATCTCGTTAGGGTAATGATTGGTCCAACATCGGTCATCATACGAGGAGCTTCCAAGGGAACTGTTAAAAATGAATGTTGCAAGCTTAATATTAGTTTAGGTTGAACATTCGAATAATCCCGGAATGGGATTTCGGCGATTTGGTCGATTTCACGGGATTTAATTAAATGAGCCAGATGGCAACTCTGTATTGGCAATGACAGATTGGACGAAATGTAAACATTGGTTATCGGGTACTTGTTGTTGTACTCACCGACACCACTAATTGTCAAATTAATTTTTTCTGTTTTTTCGTTTATGTTTTGGTTATTAAGCCACTGAATTTTTAAAATCTCCGGTTTCCCGTGTACTCCGAGTTCGCGAGCAACGTCCTCGTCCAGCATGGACACATTGGCGCCGTCGTCAATGAACGCGTACGTCGTTATTTGTTTGTGTGTTCCGTATAGCGTCACGGGCAAAATCTGGAACAGTACGTTTTCGGTGTAGTGGGCGGCATGACAATTTCTTCGTTGTGTTTGAGACGGCGGTGCGTCGGGAAGAGATGGGGTGTTCGTTCGTGGCTCCAAATCGTGTGTGGGTAATGTTCGGTTCGGTTCCTGGGATGGCGTCGCGAGTGTTTTGTGCAACAATTGGTGGTGTGATTTTTGGCAATCATTTATGCCACAACGACGCTTATAGTGGCAATTTTTAAGTTGGTGGCCTCTCTTTAAGCAACAAAAACAAGTTTTAATTTGTTTAATTTTATTCCATCGGTCATCGATGGTCATTTTTAAAAAGTGTGGACAGATTTTTATATTGTTGCACTCTCCCTGACAAATTGGACAGCTCGAACTGACAGCGACATATGCGTATTTTTTTTGTTGTGTTTGTGTGTGTCGGCGATTGGACGAGGTTGCTGAAATTGGCTGTGTGTCGTGGACCATATGTGCGAGACGGCGTAATATTCCCAACCAATCGCTGAAATCAACTATAGTGGCGGGGTGCTGGAGTTGCAGACATTTTTCGGCCCATTGCATTTGGCGGTTTATCGGCAGTTTGGACACTAGCTCACTCAGCAACGATGGATTGGATAGATGATGTTCACCCTTGGCGTTTTTTAGGAAAGTGGCCATATTGGAGAGTTTGTTGGCAAAGTTGACAAGTGCATCCAAATTATCATCTGCCAGCGGTGGAATGGCTCGGACTTTTTCTACTTGGCTTCGGATAAGTTGCTCTGGTCGACCAAATGTTTCCTGCAGAATTTCCAAAATGGCGCTGACGTTGGCAGAACTCCCCAACATGGATTCCACTGTTTCCCTTGCTCGGCCCTTCAATGCGTCTCTCAAACGCATGATGTTATGGAGATTGGAGTAACCAAATTCGGTTGTGGTGCTCTCGTAGGCTTCGAAAAATGCCTGCCACTCCTCTGGAAGACCTGAAAAAATAGGCAAGGGATAAATTTTTTTATGTGCATTTCCGTTGGAGTTATTTGAAAGTGAATTTGGAAAAGACTCATCTGTGTTGATAGACAATGGCGGCAGTTGATGCACTTGAGTCTGCAACTGTTGACTTGTTGTTGGCGGTACTGTTTGTGGTGGCAAAACTACTGAATGTAATGGCAGATTCAATGGCGGCTGTGGCGGCAGACTCAATGGCGGCTGTGGTGGCAGATTCAATGGCGGCTGTGGTGGCAGATTCCTTTGTGGCTGTTGCGGCGTATTCAATGGCGGTTGTTGTGTCGTTTGATTTGAGAAAATTGGTGGTTGTGACGTCAGTGTAGGCAATGCTTGCTGCGACATTGTGTTTTGCAAAGAAGCAAACTGCTGTGACGTATTTAATAGTTGTGCTTGCATTTTTGCTTGTGCTGCTAAAAATTCGTCTTCCATTTCAAATTTCATAAGTTTTCTCATCTCGGCTAATTCATTTGCAGGATTTGGTGTTTTGGCTGGTGTATTTGAAGGCGGTTTTTGGAGCTGTAACTGAGAAGAAGAAGAAGAAGATTTAGAAGTATTGGCCGGCGGTGTATTGACGGCTGCGGCTGCAGCTGGCATTTGTTGCTGTTTTTGGTGGCTGCTGGTAGGCGTATCTCCTGTTGGTGAGCGAACGACAGACATATCGTAAGTGTCAGGGTTATATCGGGCTGGCGGAATTCCTTGAGTGCTGCGTCCACTGGTTCTTCTGGTTAGATCTTGGTTTTGTGGCATAAAACCGGCAGAGTTTCTTGAATACAGGTAAGAATTATTTTTTTTTTGAGACTTAAAGTGGTGACAGCTGTTTTTAAAAAATGTCCGTCCGTTTTAATGAACAGCAACAATAAACACAAATTCAACAAGACAATTGACGACAGAAATTAAATTGACATAAAACAAATAAACAAAGAATAAAGAATAAAGTTGTCCTTTTTTGTTATTTTCCAGGAATAAACCTAAACTCGGCTGGCTCCCAAATGACAAGACTGGCAGAATTTCGGCAAAATATAAAAGCTGCGTTTATTTGGTTTGTTTGTTTACAAATAGTGAGTTTAGTTGTCGTTGTTTATTCTCTGTAAGAATTTTAAAAATTTAACAAAAATTAAGTTTACAAAAAAAATAAAAATATTTAATTTAAAAACAATAAAAATTAACACGACTTACTTATTTTTGGGTTCTAACAAAAAAGGGAATAAACAATGGCCATAAGGGCCTATTTATATAAAAAGTGACATTAAGCAGAACAACAAAAATAAACAAAATGAAGATGTTGGCTTAAATTTAGTTTCGTCTCCCTCTTCGCTTGGGATATTTCGGCCATTTATAACAGTGGTATTTCAAATTTGGCTACACTTTTTTAGCTTTGGTAATTGCAGGGTTACCATCTCCAACAAAGATACATGTTGGAAATGATTCATATAAAGAAATTTCTCATGAAAAATAGAATGATCTATAAATCAGACACAGAACACTGTGCGCAAATTTATAGAAACACGATAGAAGACAAAAAAAAAGTTTAGTCTTAAATCTCTGTAAGTTTTTGATAATATAAACAAATGTAATTATTTGTATTTGTTGATTGTTTATAAAATATTAAAATTAATGGTATTTTTTTTTAATTCAATCCTTGACGATGATCATTGATGCCAATCGAAAAATTGGAAATAAAATTTTAAAGATAGTATTTCGAAAAATCCGTATAAAGGGTGAAATCGTCGAAAAATGCATGCGAAAATATAGAAAAAAAATATAAAATTAATCCATAAATTCGAACTTTTTTCCACTCGGTACCACTGTGAAATAATGAATGTTTTTAGTGTACAAAACCGAAGATACTGAACGACCTTTGAACAAAGCAAAGAAATTGTGGCGGATTCTTAAAATATTCAAGCACAAGGAGCAAGTTTATTAAAGAAGTGAAATAAAATGTATGCATTGTGGGGTTGTTTCGATTTAGTAACTTATTATAAAGAACCACTTATTTTCGATACAAATTCCGAACCAATGCCATGAAAACACAAGATGTGGAAAAATATTAACGATTGCTAATAATTTAGGAGCAATTTGTGGACTGTAATTTACTTTATCGCGAATTAGGCTGATTTTAGAGCAATTATAGTAAAAAGCACTTTTTCACTTTTTTGTTAAAAAAAATACCGAAATCTCACACAAACAAAAAGTTCTGAAATTACGTAACTTATTTGGGGATGATGATACGGGAAAGGCGATTATGTTAGATGATGGTAGTTGTGAAGGGGGATATGTCGTTTGAATAATTTCCTTAGGGGGAGAAAAGGGCCTCTTCTCAAATCCAGCTCTTTTCGACCAAAATGTATAAATAAGGTGTTGTGTGTGAAAATTAAAACGCCGCTCATAGGCTATCCGAGCTCCACTTTCTTCGCAGAGGAATGGTGTATAAGGTTTGTCAGTGATGTCAATTAGCAACCGTGATTGAAAGAGCTGATGGGTAAAGTAACTAAATTATACAACTAACTTCATGTTTATCTTAACCTCCGTAATACGTGCCAACCGATAAATTTTTTACAATATCATATCGACCTTGTATAACCCTGTTTTGCTTTTGCATCTTTCGGGTTCTTAAGCTAGGGAATGACAATGATTTCAAGTTCCTCGTCATTTCCAAAACCAGAGGGAACACTTTCCTGACTGAGTATCAGTGCTTTTGTTTTCTCCAAATAAAATAAGATCTTTGAATGTTAGGATCGTGTCGTCCCCTCCCAAATTTAAAATCGCGTCTTTTGACTGGTCCGTAGTCGTGGCTTCGGTAGAAGAAGTTTGGTCGTTGGTGTTTGTTAAAGTTTTTGTGTTTTTTTTTTTTAATCAATGTTCGCGTTCCCCATAAAAAATCGGATTGTGGAGGAGACAAGGCCCGCCTTGGCATAGACTCCATGCCATTGTAAGGACTTGTCAACTAAGCCTGCTACTCACATAGGCAACCATTCGAATACAGTCGGTACCCTGACTGTAAAGTAAGGAAAACTGATTGGCATTTTTACGTAACTCCCCAGCGTTGTTGTTTCGGTAGACAAACGCTGTTCACTGGTTAATTAGAGGCGCCAGTTATTCGCCTCGTCGAGACCACGGATCATGGGCACTCGGATATTTATTCCGAGACTCTCCCCATGGAAACTACTGAGTTGTCCGCTACTGCTCATTTAATTGTGTCCGGTATCACTCAGCTACGCTTCTGCGAACGGCCGGATAAAGGACTCTAAGTTGGGTGTTCAAAAGTACATACTGGTACATACTGGTGCATGGAAGAATCAAGAAGGTAATGTCACGCAATCATATTTTCACAATTTTTTCAAAATTATTCATTTAATATTTAATTATAAATCCATTTTTAATGCACAAATCAGAGAAGGAAACCTATTTTTATGCAGTGATATTTGACAAGGTAAATAGCAGAAAATGCAGAGATGGGTATGATTGTTGGAAATGACTTTACCTTCTTAATTTTGCCATGGTAGATTGCAAAAAATTGTAAGCCTATCAAGATTACATAATTCAAGTGTTGTGTACATCTACTTTTCCTTTACATTAATAAACATTTTTTGGTGACACCGACGTGATAAATTCAAAATTTGAAACACTTATTGGTGAAAGCAAGAAACTAGTTCCGCATAACCAACAGCAAGTGTCAACAGCCAGAATCATCAAATATTAGAAACCATCTGGAGAAGGACGGCGGTTCCTTGTAACAACATTAAAAACCAGAAACCATTTGGAGAAGGAAGAGAGTTACTGCATTAAGCAAGCACCAGAATCATCTGCAGCACTCATTATTAACATCTGTGAGGAAGGTTACCATCGTATCACATATTCAGTATGAACCTACTTACAGTAATAGAGCAGCAGCAAGCAGCAATTGCCGAGTTGAGGAAAGCAATTGCTAACTTGAAAAAGGCTCCATTGAATAGTAGAGCAGTGGATTTCTACAGCTAAAAGTTGAAGGAAATGGAAGCACTCTAGGCGTATATCGACCGCAATGAAAACAAAATCATGCGGCAGAGTCAAATCCCGATATCGTCAGTAACGAGTACCAACCGCTTTTCGCAACAAAGGAGGGGTACAGAAGCAATCCAGTCAGCCTAATGTAACTATCAGTGTAGCTGTATTAGTGAGACGTCAGAGGGCTCTAATGCAGTCGAATCAAACCTTGATAAGGGATAGTTCTGATTAAGCTGCACCCTGTCAGATAGTGGCTGCATTTGAGAAATTGTGTTCAGACGTGGAAGACATCCAATTAAAAATGTTCGGGACCCAACTTTGGTGGAGTACGATGCATCAGCATATGTCCTCTTCATGGAAGATACGACAAAATTCAAGGAAAAAACTGGAGAAGCCGAGAAGCTCATACGGCACCTCGAGTAAACAAAGGCGATATTGCTTGAAAGACACTCCAAGACAGATACAACAACAAGAGAGCTTAAGTGTCAACTATACTTGAGAGGATATTAAACCCGCCCAACATGTCTGGCGATAGCAGATCAGTCAAGAACTTTCATGACATTCTTTATGAATCGTTATTGGCACTGACCCTCCAGTGAGTAAAGCCAAAAGTATGGGATCTACTCTTAATCCACATCCTAACAAAGAGGATGGACAAGACTATTCATGTGTTGTATGATTAGTCGATTAAGGATACCAAAGAGCTCCAAATGATGGATCATTTTATAAATATTTGATGAGTCGTTTTGAGTCATTAGAAGCAGTCAACGGGATTCAAAAGAGTATATATGTCAAATGGGCAAAGGTGATCACCTCCTAACCCCCTATATTACTGCAACCAAGGGAAATGTCAATAAAAGCACAATACACTCTTGAATTTTTCCACAAGGCGACAAGCCTAAGACCAGTCAGTAGTGGTGTCAACTCAGAAGCCGCCAACAGTGGCATCGGCGAATAGAGCTCCAGCACATGTACTCCTTGCAACCGTACGGGTTGCTGTGGAAACCAATAATGGAAGAAGCTATGAATTTAAGGTAATTCTTGATTCCGGCTCACAGATTATACTGGTGTCAGAGCGACTTGTGCAGAGGTCAAGCATCGAACCCATTGAAGCATCTCTCTGTATCGAAGGCGTTTTCGGAACATCAGACAGAATCAGGAACTGTGACATGCGCAGTTTTCGGTAAAGATGTATGAAAACTTCTCCGTGTTCTTCTTAATCGCTTCTACTTTTTCTTTAATCCAGGGGCACTGAGTAGAAAATTCCTCCCCGGCCGGCATCAGCGATTCCTCCCGTTCCCGGAACAAGGCATACGCCAGTACGTTTAAGCTACGCGTCCAGTATTCTATGGTAAACGTGTATTGTTGCAACTCCAACCCAGGCGGACAAGTCTTCCAGTGTAATTCTCTATAGAGCTTTGTAATTTTAGTGTGAACTGATCCGTTATCACCGGGAAATTCTAGTCTTCGATGTATTAACGCATTTTCCGTGCCCGAGTAGTTGTTTTCTGCTCGTTCAACGTTCATCTGGTATGTGCTATTACACGTTCACCTTCGCCGAAAGTTTAGGTTAGAATTGCTCCAAGTCCGTTATAGCATCGGGTCTGGAGGACAAATCTGAAAAGTCTAGTCCCAGTACTAGGTATTCTGTTACTTCGGCAAAACTTAAAATCTGGCGGACAATCGCTGATTTCCAAAAATGACTTGGGTGTGAACCGCTTCTCGTATTTGCCTTTGGGATCCGTCGATCAAGGTATCCCTAGCAGCATGTTAAAGCTTTAAAGCTCCGCGACAATGGTGTGAGAAGTTTTTCACTGATGAGATTACTGGTGGCTCCAGTGTAAACCGTGGCAGTTAGGAGCATAACAGAACCTGTTATAGTAGCAACCAGTTTAGTTGTTTCTACGTGGAGGGAAGTTCTTAATTGAGGGGCTGGCCATTTTCAATGGATCCGTTACCCCTCTGTTCATTTGGATCCGATTGCTGTTTCCCGACATAATCCGGCAACAATCTATAGTGCGCATTCCTCATCGTGCACAATCCCAGCAAAACAGCACCTGGGAATTTCTACAACCCGATGCGAAATGTCCTTCTTGAGAACAACGTATTGGATCAATGCGGTCCTGTTTGTTTCCTAAGTCGGTCGGGTCTATTAGCAGGTGTTGTCCGTGTATGGAACTGGAACCGGGAGCGAAACTTCCGATTCGTCTCCCATTTTGAGTATGAAATTATCAACGTTTTATATGTTGCTGTTGGCATACTATGTGTGCGTTGTAGCGCATTAAGTTTTACATACATAGAGTATTTGCTTTAAAAGTTTTCCGGGGCTCTTGTTTCCTTTTCTGTGTCTCGTCCCCCAACCGTTCGAAATATCTCGAGGCAAAAAGAACCGGAGGAAGTCTTCTCGAATTTGTCTCCATCTTGCCCATTGCTGATTGTTGTTCTGGTGTAATGCTGGCCTGCAACCTGTTGATGTTTTTGGGTAAACATGTATGTGTGTGTGGAAAATTGGGACCTGCCTCAATTTGTTTGCCGGCGCTTACCAACGTTAAAATAGGATCCCAATGATCCGATATAATGTCATAAACTGACATGGCCGGCAAGCAACCATTGATGCCCCGCTGCAAAGTTTTGAGGCCAGCACTCGTTTTATTTTTCAGCGATGGAAGATCAAAAAGCATTTTAAGGTGACTATTTACGAGGATCCTTTTGTTGTCGTGAGTGTCTTTAAGGCATTTGTAAAACAGGCAAGTGTAAAACTTTTGTGGATGAGCGGAAATTTCGAAACTATTTCTTAAGCTTCGTTGTTTATGTATATTGCCAAGATAAGAAGTCGCCATGAATATTATCAATGTCGCACCGGGAAGGACTGAGGTTGTGCATGGAGCATGGAGAAATTTTTCGTTGTTTCGTTCGTTGGAGAATATATTAGCAAACCTTGGAGTAATTTAGCAACATCGTCCCCACAATAAAACAAAATGCTATAAAAAACATATTGTATACTTAGGCATTCAATATATTTAGAGGGTGATTTCACATTACAAAATACTTACAACCATTGCATTTATGTGATTTTTGTGTTTTCCTATTGAAAAACAAGTGCTTGTATTTACCATTTGGATGTGAGTGCCGTCAACTGCTTTAATTATTCCAGTTTGTAGTGTCAAGCTAGCCATACTAACAGCCAATAAATAACAGTCTATACATAACAAAATTGAACAGCGAATTTAATTCCAAAATAAATAGACCCTCTAAGCAGATTCAATCCCTTTGTCAAGCTGAACAACAAATAAGCAAGGCAGAGACAAAAAAAGCAGAAAGTATCAATACATTACTCGTATTTATTCGACCGAATGTAGCAAGTTTGTTGATAATTTTGGATATATTATAAGATAAATTATCCACGTAATATTACGAAGGATCGGACACATCTGATTCTACAATCTCGCAACTGTCAGAAGAAACGACCTCTTGCCAACTAAAGACAAATACTTGGAAAGAACTATTAAGGATTCCGAGATATGCCACAAAATACAATCTTTTTTATAAGGGAGAATTGAAATTTGTCATAATCCTGTAATGGCATAAAGGCAGGTGAAATTCAATATTCCTGTTGAATGACAGTCCATGAAAATTAAAAACAAATTGCGAGGTACAATTTCTACGGCGAAACCCAAGCACATACCTAGCAATAGAATTGACAAACCGGCGAACAAGTAGAACTTAGCAAGCATTTGTCCCAAAAATTACTTCCTTGATATAAGCATTGATATAAATATTTGCAATCTAAAGAAAACATGAATGTCATCTGCATACATGTAGACCTCACAACTAGAATCAGACACAGAGCCCACAATATCATTAGGTTAGGTTGAAAAGAGAGCTCAAAAATGCTCCAATGTTTCGCCATCACCCCGCATGACCTGCGTATGCTGTTAACTGCACCGTAAGGATGCCTGTTACTCCACTAAACTCTTTCTTACCTATTAGAGAGTTCGCTATCTCGTTACCTACAACTCCCGCATGACCTGGTACCCCATATAATGCGTATTAAGCCTTGTTGAGAATAGTGCAACAATCTATAGTGCGCATTCCTCATCGTGCACAATCCCAGCAAAACAGCACCTGGGAATTTCTACAACCCGATGCGAAATGTCATTCTTGAGAACAACGTATTGGATCAATGCGGTCCTGTTTGTTTCCTAAGTCGGTCGGGTCTATTAGCCGGTGTTGTCCGTGTATGGAACTGGAACCGGGAGCGAAACTTCCGATTCGTCTCCCATTTTGAGTATGCAATTATCAACGTTTTATATGTTGCTGTTGGCATACTATGTGTGCGTTGTAGCGCATTAAGTTTTACATACATAGAGTATTTGCTTTAAAAGTTTCCCGGGGCTCTTGTTTCCCTTTCTGTGTCTCGTCCCCCAACCGTTCGAAATATCTCGAGGCAAAAAGAACCGGGGGAAGTCTTCTCGAATTTGTCTCCATCTTGCCCATTGCTGATTGTTGTTCTGGTGTAATGCTGGCCTGCAACCTGTTGATGTTTTTGGGTAAACATGTATGTGTGTGTGGAAAATTGGGACCTGCCTCAATTTGTTTGCCGGCGCTTACCAACGTTAAAATAGGATCCCAATGATCCGTTATAATGTCATAAACTGACATGGCCGGCAAGCAACCATTGATGCCCCGCTGCAAAGTTTTGAGGCCAGCACTCGTTTTATTTTTCAGCGATGGAAGATCAAAAAGCATTTTAAGGTGACTATTTACGAGGATCCTTTTGTTGTCGTGAGTGTCTTTAAGGCATTTGTAAAAAAGGCAAGTGTAAAACTTTTGTGGATGAGCGGAAATTTCGAAACTATTTCTTAAGCTTCGTTGTTTATGTATATTGCCAAGATAAGAAGTCGCCATGAATATTATCAATGTCGCACCGGGAAGGACTGAGGTTGTGCATGGAGCATGGAGAAATTTTTCGTTGTTTCGTTCGTTGGAGAATATATTAGCAAACCTTGGAGTAATTTAGCAACATCGTCCCCGCAATAAAACAAAATGCAATAAAAAACATATTGTATACTTAGGCATTCAATATATTTAGAGGGTGATTTCACATTGCAAAATACTTACAACCATTGCATTTATGTGATTTTTGTGTTTTCCTATTGAAAAACAAGTGCTTGTATTTACCATTTGGATGTGAGTGCCGTCAACTGCTTTAATTATTCCAGTTTGTAGTGTCAAGCTAGCCATACAAACAGCCAATAAATAACAGTCTATACATAACAAAATTGAACAGCGAATTTAATTCCAAAATAATTAGACCCTCTAAGCAGATTCAATACCTTTGTCAAGCTGAACAACAAATAAGCAAGGCAGAGACAAAAAGAGCAGAAAGTATCAATACATTACTCGTATTTATTCGACCGAATGTAGCAAGTTTGTTGAAAATTTTGGATATATTATAAGATAAATTATCCACGTAATATTACGAAGGATCGGACACATCTGATTTACGACCTCTGGCCAACTAAAGACAAATACTTGGAAAGAACTATTAAGGATTCCGAGATATGCCACAAAATACAATTTTTTTTAAAGGGCATAAAGGCAGGTGAAATTCAATATTCCTGTTGAATGACAGTCCATGAAAATTAAAAACAAATTGCGAGGTACAATTTCTACGGCGAAACCCAAGCACATACCTAGCAATAGAATTGACAAACCGGCGAACAAGTAGAACTTAGCAAGCATTTGTCCCAAAAATTACTTCCTTGATATAAGCATTGATATAAATATTTGCAATCTAAAGAAAACATGAATGTCATCTGCATACATGTAGACCTCACAACTAGAATCAGACACAGAGCCCACAATATCATTAGGTTAGGTTGAAAAGAGAGCTCAAAAATGCTCCAATGTTTCGCCATCACCCCGCATGACCTGCGTATGCTGTTAACTGCACCGTAAGGATGCCTGTTACTCCACTAAACTCTTTCTTACCTATTAGAGAGTTCGCTATCTCGTTACCTACAACTCCCGCATGACCTGGTACCCCATATAATGCGTATTAAGCCTTGTTGAGAATAGTGCAACAATCTATAGTGCGCATTCCTCATCGTGCACAATCCCAGCAAAACAGCACCTGGGAATTTCTACAACCCGATGCGAAATGTCATTCTTGAGAACAACGTATTGGATCAATGCGGTCCTGTTTGTTTCCTAAGTCGGTCGGGTCTATTAGCCGGTGTTGTCCGTGTATGGAACTGGAACCGGGAGCGAAACTTCCGATTCGTCTCCCATTTTGAGTATGCAATTATCAACGTTTTATATGTTGCTGTTGGCATACTATGTGTGCGTTGTAGCGCATTAAGTTTTACATACATAGAGTATTTGCTTTAAAAGTTTCCCGGGGCTCTTGTTTCCCTTTCTGTGTCTCGTCCCCCAACCGTTCGAAATATCTCGAGGCAAAAAGAACCGGGGGAAGTCTTCTCGAATTTGTCTCCATCTTGCCCATTGCTGATTGTTGTTCTGGTGTAATGCTGGCCTGCAACCTGTTGATGTTTTTGGGTAAACATGTATGTGTGTGTGGAAAATTGGGACCTGCCTCAATTTGTTTGCCGGCGCTTACCAACGTTAAAATAGGATCCCAATGATCCGTTATAATGTCATAAACTGACATGGCCGGCAAGCAACCATTGATGCCCCGCTGCAAAGTTTTGAGGCCAGCACTCGTTTTATTTTTCAGCGATGGAAGATCAAAAAGCATTTTAAGGTGACTATTTACGAGGATCCTTTTGTTGTCGTGAGTGTCTTTAAGGCATTTGTAAAAAAGGCAAGTGTAAAACTTTTGTGGATGAGCGGAAATTTCGAAACTATTTCTTAAGCTTCGTTGTTTATGTATATTGCCAAGATAAGAAGTCGCCATGAATATTATCAATGTCGCACCGGGAAGGACTGAGGTTGTGCATGGAGCATGGAGAAATTTTTCGTTGTTTCGTTCGTTGGAGAATATATTAGCAAACCTTGGAGTAATTTAGCAACATCGTCCCCGCAATAAAACAAAATGCTATAAAAAACATATTGTATACTTAGGCATTCAATATATTTAGAGGGTGATTTCACATTGCAAAATACTTACAACCATTGCATTTATGTGATTTTTATGTTTTCCTATTGAAAAACAAGTGCTTGTATTTACCATTTGGATGTGAGTGCCGTCAACTGCTTTAATTATTCCAGTTTGTAGTGTCAAGCTAGCCATACAAACAGCCAATAAATAACAGTCTATACATAACAAAATTGAACAGCGAATTTAATTCCAAAATAATTAGACCCTCTAAGCAGATTCAATACCTTTGTCAAGCTGAACAACAAATAAGCAAGGCAGAGACAAAAAGAGCAGAAAGTATCAATACATTACTCGTATTTATTCGACCGAATGTAGCAAGTTTGTTGAAAATTTTGGATATATTATAAGATAAATTATCCACGTAATATTACGAAGGATCGGACACATCTGATTTACGACCTCTGGCCAACTAAAGACAAATACTTGGAAAGAACTATTAAGGATTCCGAGATATGCCACAAAATACAATTTTTTTTAAAGGGCATAAAGGCAGGTGAAATTCAATATTCCTGTTGAATGACAGTCCATGAAAATTAAAAACAAATTGCGAGGTACAATTTCTACGGCGAAACCCAAGCACATACCTAGCAATAGAATTGACAAACCGGCGAACAAGTAGAACTTAGCAAGCATTTGTCCCAAAAATTACTTCCTTGATATAAGCATTGATATAAATATTTGCAATCTAAAGAAAACATGAATGTCATCTGCATACATGTAGACCTCACAACTAGAATCAGACACAGAGCCCACAATATCATTAGGTTAGGTTGAAAAGAGGGCTGAAAAATGCTCCAATGTTTCGCCATCACCCCGCATGACCTGCGTATGCTGTTAACTGCACATCCTGTCTTATACAAATGAGCTTGTAGGATGCCTGTTACTCCACTTGTAAGGATGCCTGTTACTCCACTAAACTCTTTCTTACCTATTAGAGATATAATGCGTATTAAGCCTTGTTGAGAATGGTTGTTGATTGATTAGGAATTAATGTTTCACATGAGACAGGTACAATTTTTTCTAGTATCCTATCTTATATAAAGTTTTCCATGGATTTTCCCGTTGTGTGATTTCCCTCTTACCGTATCTGAATACCTATTGGATGTACTTTTAGAATTGTCTCTAAAGTCCTAGTTGGTGTTGTCCTCATTGCACTTCAAATACTTAAGCAGCACATTCGTTGGTTTTTCTGTTATATTTTGGTATTACATTTTTTCTATAGCTGTCCGCCAGAATACTGATGCCTATGTTAGAAAAGGTTTAACTATTCTTTTGAATAGCAAGTGTTTCATTCTTAGATTGATATCCGCATTTTTAGCCCATAGCCCTTTTACACCTTTATTCCTCTTACTTGGATGCGGTCTCTCCAATTAAGAATCACACATAGACATTTAACTTAATTGGAAATGTTGATTGTCTTACTCAGGAATACTGGTTCGTTGAAATGCCCCAGTTTTCTTTTTCTAGTGAAAAGACATATCCCATTTTTTTGCGGGTTAACGTTAAGACCTCTCGGTCTGGCCCAGTTGTATGCAAGTTTCAGAGCCGACTCGGCCCTTCTGTACAACAAGATAGGGTTCTTTCCCCCCAAATTATTATGAAACGTCTGAATAGCAGACTGGTTCAAATCCTTCATTCGTTAAAGTCCTTAGAAGACTGTTTATGGTTGAAACCCACAGGAGAGGTTATTAAATCTTCACTGATTCGTTCCTTGGACGACTTTGTCCTTTATTTTAACGTAATATAGCCCACAGCTTTTTTAACTATTCCTTAGCACATGGGTTATCCAGTCCCTACATGGCCCGGTCGACCTTGACATTTTCTAAGGATTCAATGAGTGTATCATTGCTGACGTTATTGAAACGCTTTCGATATCAATACATACAGCCAGTTTATATATCTTTTTATTAAAAGTACACTCGATAAGGTGTACAACCTCATGCAATGCGATTTCCACTGAACGTGCTTTAACGTATGCATTTGTTTATATTTCCGCATATAGTTTGCGATCTTGGTATCGAATGTGCGTTTTATGGTTTTGAGTAGAACGATGTTAGTCTTATCGGTCGAAAATAGTTAGGTATGTAACTGGCCTCTCCAGGTTTGGGTGTGAATAATACACAAGCCTCCTTCCAGGCTTTTGTGATATACGCAAATTTTAAGCATGCGTTGAAAATTCCGGCTAAGTTGGACGAGATGTAGTCCTCTTCTTTCTGGAGCAGAGTCGGGTAGACCATACCTGGTCCAGCTGCCTTAAACGGTTTGAAACTTTTGATGATATCCTTTACAATCTATTCATCTTGAAGTGTGCTCGGCGGGAAGTGTGTATCTTATTACCCATATCATCCACCATTGTCTTAGTTCTGTATGGGTTTTCGAAAGCAACTTTTAACTTTTGATACAACAGTTACGCTTTCAAACTGCTCGCAGAAAAGCTTCCTCGATTTGCGGGTTGCTATTCTTACAATTATCTTGTATTCTTTAAGTTTATTATGGTAGATATCCCATAATACTTTAGTAGAGCTCTATTGTAAAGCATTCGGACCTCTTTTCCTTTGTTACCAATATCCCCTATCAACCAGGGTTTTTCGAAGGCAGATGTGCCCTCTCGAGGGGGACAGCATTCTTCGAATGACTTTGCTAAGGTCTCCGTTAACCTATTGCCATCTCTGTCTATGTTATATATTCTTAGGAATTCAAAGTTCCTTTACAATACCCTTTCTTCTGCTAGTCTCCCAAACTTCACCCAGTCAGTCTTGGATCTGTTCCGAAAACTTATTGGGTGCGGCGGCAGTCGTGTTTGTTCAGATCTTATATACCGATGATCCGAAAAGCAGTGTACAATTCTGAATCTTGTTTATGAGGTTTTCTAAACAAAAAGTAATGTCTAAAACATGCTTCCTAATTTTATTTAAAAAGGTTGCTTTCCCAATGTTTTGAATTATTAGGGCATTAGTATTTAGATAATCTAGTAGAGCTTGGAATCTTTTATTAGTACTGCCCCACGCAATGTTGTGTGAGTTAGCATCGCTACCCTTTAGTACTTCGTTACCTGTATTATTTTTACCTTACTCACCAGCCGCTGCAATTTCGACGTAGTTGGTAGTGTCGGCGAGTCGAGAGGTAGATATACTGAAGCTAGATATGTGTTGCCATTCCCCTGCTGCAGTACTGTTGCGTCCGATGTTGCCAACTCTGGGGAGAAAATAAAATATACATTTTTAGAACAGTTGGTAGTTAAAATGGTTTAGTCCAGAGACCTTGTTCATAACCTTCCAAGGTTCCCGAATTCTGAGCTGGATGACGTCGATCATTGGCCCTCTAGCAGACAGGCTTCTTAAGAGTCCCTGATATCTTTTTCGACTCCCTGTTTGATGTTGTTGGGTACCTGTTTCTACTCCTCGCTTTCGCTTTTGGCTTCATCGTCTATGCCGATTCGCACCTTGTTGATATTGAATCACCGCATTTGAGACATAAGAAGCAATGCCCTTAGTCTTGGTCAGACTGGCCATGGAAAGGTCGTCGTCAACTCCAAGAAGACGTCCCATTTCCTCACTTCCAAGGACTTGTTCTGTCTTCCAAAGACCTCGACGTATCACGTTGTTTTAGTTAGGCGAAAAATTTCGCTCTTCCTCATCACCGCTTGAGGCAGCCGTTATCCCAAGGGGGAGTAGTGCATTTAGTCCCCATAATGTTTTCTGGCTATTTTGACATAAGGTGGCTCAAAACGGTAGTATCACAAACTGCTGCTGTCAGATTCGGAGTCCGAGGCACTACCTGTCATTGAGGGCTGGGTCGTGTGTACGCTTCCCTGGAGTTTCTCAGACTTGTCTGTTTTTTTGACCAAAGGCTATGTGCTTGTAGCTTTTCCGTCGACCACAAATGCAAAAGCACCCACATCTGCAGAGAAATTTGCTCACTGTATCACAAACACCCACCGGTACTGGGTTATTTTGAGCCTGCCCCGCAACTTTTTTCTTTAAAACTTCTTCCATTTTTTTTGTCTTAGGGAACCAACCCCATAGTCATCTTTTTGACCGCGGGGAATCCAAAGATCCCCAGAGCGGGGTGTTCACATTATTTTGCATTATTTTTGATTATTCATCTCCCCTAACCGGCGGCATGGACGCGCATGGAAGGACAACTGACCCCCAGAAGAATTCATTTGCATTCTTCTTACAAATACATCTTGGTTCTTAAAAACGCCATACTGGTTGACGTGTTGTCGGACCGAACGGACGGATGAAAATCTGAAGTTTGAGCCGACTTTGGAACCGAAGTCGTATGGAACCCGCAAGGATATTCATGTGAAATTCGGAAGAGAAATTTGAGTTGTCGGACCGATTCCGGACAGAACTCGTTAGCATAATCGTCTGGATTTCTGATGTTATCTAACCGTTCTTGGTCCAAATTCGCAAATAAATTCTTATGAGATTCTAATGTAAACACTGACAACAACTATCATAACATAATTATAAAATAAAATAAAAGTAAAAGTCGAGTTCTCTTCAGTAATAACTAGTAAATATGTATAATAATGCAAAATATTATACACATGGAATAATGTTAATCATAACAACTTTACATTAACAACATGTCATTTTCAAAAACTTGATAAAAATCTGGTATCAGTAATATGTAAACATCCACTAATTTCACATAAAAAAATATGACTCCGACAACCTTTAACGATTTTGAATACTTATTGGCGAATGAATTTTTCCCCGTGGGCGCGACTACAATTACGCATCTATATAATTCTGACCTATATTGTTAAGACCCGGACGTCCGATATTTGGTTCTCTGGTTACATGCACAGTAATAAAAACTATTCTCACAAATTATTTCGATAAGAAGCATAAGATAGAGAGAGACAGTCCATAACTGTATTTCATTGCGTTTAAGAAATGTAGCAGTGTTATGCGGCGATAAAGCATTCTTAGGCCGAATTAATCTACAACCGTTGGTTGCCATGGAATCTGCGGTAATTTACGACGAACTCATTGATCTAAATTCGGGTAAAAAAGACGAAGAAGAAAAGAAGAATTCGGAAAAGAATTGAACGAATGAGTAGTGCAAGGTGTATGGAGCGTAAAATGGTTAATGTTCATATAAACAGTATGAGGTTGAATATGGAGTTGAACACCGAAGCGCCCTGCAGAATTATCATAAATAATACTGTGAGAAGAATGGAGTGTAATGCAAAGCTATTCAAGGTCGATAGAAAATAGCTGCACATACAGTTTGCACATGACATGAATTTAGGTGATTTTTTACAAATGCAGCATAGAATAATCAAGCGTTAGGAAGAGTTGAGCTATTTTTGGTGACAGCGAAAGAGAACTGGTTGGACTGTCAGCAAAGGCGTATTTAAGTTCAGATTTTCGCTAGAGTTATTGAAGTGCTAAGAGATGGTGAAGTTTTCGAAATGGACTTTAAATTTTTTCTGTTACAAAAAAGAAAGGTATAATACGAGTCATCAGATGATTATCAATGGACCAGATGCAAGGGGACGCAATATTTGCTCACCTGGCTATCACAGTTGCGTATATTTGATGATTTACGTAGAGTTTGCACACGCCCTCACCCTAAATTTAATTACATACGGATTGAGAGAGATCATTAAGAATTATGTTGAGAGAAAAAAGGTCGTTTGGTCCAAGAATGTAAAGGAGTATATAAATCTTTCAGACTATGATGGATATGATTCGTTTATAATACGACAACGGTTGCCTATTGGTAACCGCTACACTCGCTAAAATGCAGAGAGAAGAAAGGAATATCCAGATTCTCCAAAGATATTACACTCCCATTCATCTAGCCACTTTTGTTGAGCTCTCTCAGTGTAGTGTCTATGAATTAACTGAAAGAAGTGGCACACGCGTGGTTTAAACGATTTCTCAACTTCAATGACTCGAAACCTTGCCAATTCGTCTGCAGTCTCACTGCCTGGAATATTCTAATGGCCTGGAACCCAACAGAGCTTGATAGACAACCCAGTATTTTCCAAGGCTTTCCGGCACTCCAAAATAGCCATAGTATTAATAGTAAACGAGTTTAAAGCTGTTAGTGCGACTTGGCTATCAACAAATATAGTCACCGGTCCGTTAAATTCATCGTTCCTCGCACCCAATAAGTCTGTGGATGCTTTTACCGCAAATATTTCTGCTTGGAATACAAAACAGTCGTAGGATTCATGCACATTAAGAGTGTCACAGAAGACTCCTGCACCCGTTCCACATTCCATCTAAGAACCGTCAGTATATACAGCTATGCCGCGGAAAGGTGAATTGCTACGGGCCCAGATGTGCCTGTCAGATATTTGTATGTTGGGTGGGACGAAACTCGAACTTGGTGAAATGTAGTCACCAAACGAGTTTAAAGCTGTCAGTGCGACTTGGCTATCAACAAATATAGTCACCGGTCCGTTAAATTCATCGTTCCTCGCACCCAATAAGTCTGTGGATGCTTTTACCGCAAATATTTCTGCTTGGAATACACAACAGTCGTAGGATTCATGCACATTAAGAGTGTCACAGAAGACTCCTGCACCCGTTCCACATTCCATCTAAGAACCGTCAGTATACACAGCTATGCCGCGGAAAGGTGAATTGCTACGGGCCCAGATGTCCCTGTCAGATATTTGTATGTTGGGTGGGACGAAACTCAAACTTGGTGAAATGTAGTCACCTGTGTTGGCTTCCCCTGCCACAGTTCTTATCCGACCTAGGATCGCAGAATGTCCATAGGATTAACTGCGTCATTGGAGAGCACACCTAAGTGGCTGTTCCTCTACGTCGATGCTTAGTGGTCTTAAACACCTGAAAGCACCTGTATTAATAACGATGCATCTCTTTGGACTTTGTCAATGCCTCGTCAATGAGATGACTTATTTAAGAAGTGCTTACAGGCTAAAGCTCCATAAGTTAAGATAGGGCGAACAAGTGACTCATAAACTCATTTAATTATGTGTGATTTGAGACCCCAACTGTTACCAATAGAGTTCTTGCAAAAATAGAATGCAATTAAGCCTCTATTTGTACATTTATCTTTTAATTTAGATGGTGCCGAGGTATTTGGCTTAAGAGGAAAGGGTTAATGTGAATCTATCCTCGTAAAGAGGCCAAGCGCCATGGCCAACACAGAGTCATTCATGGTTTTCATTGATTCAGTGAAGTATATCCGAGATGAACGCTTGACCTTCTTGATTGCACAATTGTACTTGTTAAAGGCTGCCTTATAGGCATCCCAGTTCATACGTTGTTTGATCTTCTTGGCACTATTGTATAAAAGCCTACTATCCCTCTTTAATTTGGCTCAGTGTTGTGACCACCAAGCGGATAGCACTCAAGCAAGGGGCTGGGGTCGCTCATACAGCAGACGTTAAGATGGAACACCCCCGGATTTTGTCTCCAATCTCGCCAACGTGACGTCTCCTCTGCTGAAATTACATCGGAAGATTAAATTTAAATTCTTTTCAGCAACAATGCACGTACTAACCTTTCCACCATTGGAGACGGTGTAAGAGACATACTGCACACTCCCCTTATTATTGTATATATAAGGTTCCTAGGCTAGGGCTTAGTCTACTTCATCTTTCGTGAGGGATAGGAGAAGTTCGGGAGAATCTGCTTGGAAGTTATGCAGATTAATCTGCATGATACTAAAAAGGTAAAGGCGTGAAAGCCAGCTACTGTGGTGAACAGGATTTATTTATCCTCGTTTGCACAGCAGATGACTTTCACGCCCTTGTAAAGGGTGGCGCTGCCAAACTGCAACCTTTTAGGGTCCCCTTCTCCCAGAGAGGCTAACTCTCTCTGACGACGATAGACGATTCTAGTAATTACTATACATGATTTTAGATATTTGGAACGTAAGTTCAGTGCTGGTGTGAGAGATTTGTATTGTGGTGACGCAATTTGTTTTGTATAAAAATGAATAATATTTTATTTAAGTTCAAAATTGGAATGAATGAAAATATTTTTACAAACTAAACAAATGTAAAAATTGGAACAATGTGAACTAGGATGCATATAATTAACTAAATGTAAAGTAAAATGACAAAGTGTACCTACACTACTCCCCCTCCTGAAGCATTAATGTCTAACAAATTAAAGGTAACTCGCTTGACTTTTTTAATCTCATTCTGAGTTTCGGTATTCTCGACAAAGGCCGGTTTAATCCTATCTATCGATATAGTTCTAATATTCCTGTCAATTTCTAGTTTGAAACATTTCTTATCTCTTTCTACTACTTTATACGGTCCTTCATATGGATGCTGTAAAGATCGACCGTTTTCTACCTGAACAAAAACATATTTACAACTAGAAAGATCCTTGGATATATAAGTATCGAATGTCTTTGAAATATCCTTTCAACTTATCTACAAATTCGGTACTGTACTCCGTCGAGCTTGGCACTACTAACTACCCCGGCAACCGTAAGTCTTGTCCATAGACTATGTGAGTGTGACCTAAATCCTCCTTTAAAGTACATCTCAATCCTAATAATACCATTGGAAGCACATCAAACCGCTTTGTTTGCTGATTGCTTGCCATTATCGCCGCCTTAAGCTGCCGATGAAACCTCTCAACCATGCCATTTGCTTGAGGGTGATATGCTGAAGTAGTAATTCTGTGACTACCAAGTAAATTTGTCAATTCTGTAAACATTTTTGACGTGAATTGAGTACCTCTCTCAGTTGTTATTCTGAGAGGCACTCCAAAACGAGAAACGTATTTAGTAAATAATACCCGAGCTACTGTTTCAGCCGAAATATCCCTCAGCGGATATGCTTCAGGCCAACATGTGAACCTATCAATTACGGTTAACAGATAACTATGGTTGCGTGACGGTGGCAATGGACCTACAATATCGACGTGTATATGTTCAAACCTACCCTTCGGAATATCAATTTTTGTCACTGGCGATTTTGTATGCCTAGTAATCTTCGATTTCTGACAACTTATACACTCCTTTGCCTAAACGTTTATTTCCTTGCTCATGCCTGGCCAATAATACCTCTTACAAATCATCCGACGGGTACCTCTAACACCTGGGTGGGAAACAGAATGCATCTTATCGAATATAATTCTACGCATCGCTAGTGGTATGTATGGTCGCGGTGTCCCTTGCGACACTTCGCACCAAACATTGACGTTAAATAACGGAATTTCGATCAACTTCAAATTATGATATTTCTCCTTGTTTCGTGTAATCTCTGCCAGATTGTCATCTTTTTGCTGCTCAGCACACAATAATTGTAAATTTAAATCGGAGCTATTCAAGGCACCTATATCAAAAGTCCTTGAAAGCATATCAGCTACTACGTTGGAAGTCCCCCGCACATATTGAATATCATTCGTAAATTGGGAAATGTATTCTAATTGTCGGATCTTTCTAGGACTCCTCTCTGTTTTTGACTCCAAAAAACGTGTCAATGGCTTATGGTCAGTATACACAGTAAAACATCTTCCTTCGAGCATATAGCGAAAATGTTTTATATTGTCATGAATCGCCAGTAACTCGCGATCAAACGCACTATACTTTGCTTCTGTATCGGACAATTTCCTTGAGAAGAATGCTAAAGGCTCCGTAACACTACCACGTTCTTGTTGTAAAACCCCTCCTATGGCAGTGCCTGATGCATCGACCGTCAATGTTAGTCTCGATTTACCATCAAAATGACTCAACATTATTCGTGATGCGAAGGCTCTCTTTATGTCGACGAATGCTTTCTCAGCTCTATCATCCCACGTAATAATTTTCTTCTTATTGTTCAATGCATTATTTATCATATCATGTATAGGACTAGACAATTCCGCCAATCCGGAAATATACCTGTGATAATAATAGATCATACCCATGAATTTCTGCATTAATTTAACTGTATTTGGTTTCTCAAAATCGCGAATGGCAGAGACCTTCTCGTCTGGTGGCCTAATTCCCTCTTCTGAAACATTGTGTCCTAAAAAATCGACATTTGTTGCTCCGAATACACATTTGCCTGGCTTGATGTTCAATCCGTATTCCTGAAGCCTACTAAATACCACACTCAGATGCTTTAAGTATTCCTCTTCGTTTTCACTAAAAACTAATACATCGTCAATGTAAACAAATACAAAATCTAGGCCCTTGAAAAACTCATTTATGAAGCGCTGGAAAGTTTGAGACGAGTTTCTCAACCCAAAGGGCATTCGAATAAATTCAAACATACCGAATGGTGTCGTAATTGCTGTCTTGTATACATCTTCTGGAGCCATTGGAATTTGATGATAAGCCCGAACTAAATCTATTGTTGAAAACACTCGTTTCCCGTTTAAGTTCATGTTTAAGTCGTGTATATGTAGTATAGGATATCTATCCGGGACTGTGACGGTGTTTAATTGTCTAAAGTCACCACAAGGACGCCAATCATCTGGGTCCTTCTTGGGGACGAAATGCAGAGCAGAAGCCACGCTCGAATCAGAAGGTCGGCAAACACCGCATTTAACTAGATACTCAAATTCAGACTTAGCCACTTTATACTTCATATGATCCAACCGCCTGGGTTTTGTGTAGGGTAACGTCCCATTAGTTACAATCTTATGCACAGTCGAATGTTTGACCGGCTTTGTATAGTCGGGCTCTGATGTCAATGAGGGGAACTCCTTTAGTAAATTCGTATATTGATCTTCGTAAGCAAAAATCCTAGGCAACTGAATGGAACATAGTTGCAAACATGTGGATACTTTCAAATTTGTCAAAGGATCCACCAAGCTTTTATTTCTAATATCTACCAACAATCCGTATTTATGAAGGAAATCCGCTCCTATTATCGGCCTACTTATAACGTAATCCTAAATCCACTTTCAATGACTCAATTTACTAGATCTGTCATACACAAATAAGCGACGTGTTGATATCTCTGCGCACCCATTACTAGTCGATTCCACAACGGGCTTGACTAATTTTTTGAATCATTATTTTCAACATACGAACAAGGCTGCTCACAATTTCTTGCATCTTTGCCGAATCTGTAATGGAATCTACACAACCAACCTCTTTTCCTACTTTCCGATCGTGGCCTGTTTCCTCTAAATCCCTCTCTTCTACCGCGATGTTGCCATTCCTCAAACTGGCGCTTCATTGTGGAAACCTCAAACGAAAGTTTGTCAAACCCTTGGCCAATATTACTCGTAGCCTTAACCAAGCCTTCTACTACCTTACCCATGTCTGCTAACATCCTATCTATACGTTGGCTATCGCTCAAAGAATGTCGTTTTATCAACACACTTTTTAAATCTTCATAGCTGTTGTTATTTGTTGGATTCTTAATGACATCCAAAACAGACATAACAACCTCCTGAGGTAAAGCTGTAACCACATATTCGTACTTCGTCTTATCCAAAGATATCCCTTTAGTTGCGAACTGCATTTCAGCATGAACGAACCATGCCTCCGGACAATTTGTCCAAAACCCCGGCAATTTTATAGAAGCAGCAGAAACCTCAAACCTATTCGATTGACCTGTCATATTAGAACTATTTGATAACACCGATTGTGCGTTTGGATTAGTGTCTAACGTGCCATTACTATCCGATGTATCATTTTGGCTTGAAACCCGACCATCTGCTCGTTGAGGTGATCTTAACATGATGATGCTTCGGGGAAGGAGTTTACACAACAATAAAGAAATGGAAAAAAAATATGGAACAATAACAGAAGAAATGTTAAAAATAATTACTAAAATACTAATCCAAATAATAGATACAGAGAGTAAGGAATATAATTCAGCACATCTCCAAATTCTGCAAACTTACGAATGGTTTATTGTTGTTATGAATGCCAGATTGCTTATAAAGACCATAATAACTTGCAGGATTCCAACCAGGCGCGAATAATTGATTGCAGATTTAAATTCCATACAGTTGATACAATCGTTAATCAATAGGATTCCAAATAGATACAAATTTGCATATACATATTCTATATCCAGGACACAAAACAGATTTCTGCAATTGTGGCTGTTTCTCAATTTTGTTCAAAATTCTTAATTGCAGACAATTCTTTTAATCGCTTCCACAGATTTGTACAATTTCCACGGCGAAACCCACATACCTAGCAATAGAATTGACTCGCCGGCTTGTCAATTCTATTGAACTTGGCAAGCATTTGTCCCAAAAATTACCTCCTTGATATAAGAATTTGCAATCTAAATTAAACATGAATGTAATCTGCATACATGTAGACCTCACAACTAGAACTAGACACAGAGCCCACAATGTCATTAGGTTAGGTTGAAAAGAGGGGCGAAACAATCGCCACATGTCCTGGTGGACATACACTTAAACCAGTATGGGCCTGTTTTGCGCTCTAGACTAAAAGGTTGTTGAAAGAAGGCCGGCAGTTTAGAGTCTATTATATTTGAAATTCAGTTGCCTCAAAAAAATTCTTTAACTGTTTTATTTCATATACCATCTTTTGAATAAGGTTTGATATGGAGTCGTTCCCTTAAAATTAGGATCTGATATTTGCAAACGCTGGGCATTACACTCCCATTCATCTAGCCATTGGCTGAGAAAATGCTCCAATGTTTCGCCATCTCCCTGCATGACCCGCATATGCTGTTATCTGCACATTCTGTCTTATACAAATGAGCTTGTAGGACTAGATGCGCCGTAAGGATGCCAGTTACTCCACTAATGTTTTTCTTACTTAGTTAGAGAGTTCGCTATCTCGTTACCTCCAACTCCCGCATGACCTGGTACCCCATATAATGCGTATTGAGCCTTGTTGAGAATAGTTGTTGATTGAGTAGGAATTAATGTTTCACATGAGACAGGTGCAATTTTTTCTAGTATCCTGTCTTATATAAAGTTTTCCATTGATTTTCCCGTTGTGTAATTTCCCTCTTACCGTATCTGAATATCTATTGGATGTACTTTTAGAATTGTCTCTAAAGTCCTAGTTGGTGTTGTCCTCATTGCACTTCAAATACTTAAGCAGCACATTCGTTGGTTTTTCTGTTATATTTTGGTATTACATTTTTTCTATAGCTGTCCGCCAGAATACTGATGCCTATGTTAGAAAAGGTTTTACTATTCTTTTGAATAGCAAGTGTTTCATTCTTGCATTGATATCCGCATTTTTAGCCCATAGCCCTTTTACACCTTGCCCAGCATCTATGAGCTTTATTTCCTCTTACTTGGATGCGGTCTCTCCAATTAAGAATCACACATAGACATTTAACCTAATTGGAAATGTTGATTGTCTTACACAGGAATACTGGTTCGTTTTCTTTTCCTAGTGAAAAGACATATCCCATTTTTTTGCGGGTTAACGTTAAGACCTCTCGGTCTGGCCCAGTTGTATGCAAGTTTCAGAGCCGACTCGGCCCTTCTGTACAACAAGATAGGGTTCTTTCCCCCCAAATTATTATGAAACGTCTGAATAGCACAGGAGAGGTTATTAAATCTTCACTGAGTCGTTCCTTGGACAACTTTGTCCTTTATGTTAACGTCATATAGCCCACAGCTTTTTTAACTATTCCTTAGCACATGGGTTATCCAGTCCCTACATGGCACGGTCGACCTTTACATTTTCTAAGGATTTAATGAGTGTATCATTGCTGACGTTATTGAAACGCTTTCGATATCAATACATACTGCCAGTGTATATATCTTTTCATCAAAAGTACACTCGATAAGGTGTACAACCTCACGCAATGCGATTTCCACTGAACGTGCTTTAACGTATGCATTTGTTTATATTTCCGCATATAGTTTGCGATCTTGGTATCGAATGTGCGTTCTATGGTTTTGAGTAGAACGATGTTATTCTTATCGGTCTAGAGTAGTTAGGTATGTAACTGGCCTCTCCAGGTTTGGGTGTGAATAATACAATACCGATGATCCGAAAAGTAGTGTTTATTCGAAACCCTACAATTCTGAATCTTGTTTATGAGGTTTTCTAAACAAAAAGTAATGTCTAAAACATGCTTCCTAATTTTATTTAAAAAGTTGCTTTCCCAATGTTTAGAATTATAAGGTCATAAGTATTTAGATAATCTAGTAGAGCTTGGACCCTTTTGTTAGTACTGCCCCACGCAATGTTGTGTGAGTTAGCATCGCTACCCGGGCTAGGGATTTCTTCTCAGGAACCCCAAGGTTAGCAGTCGTTTTTTCCTCGTCTGTTGCTTACTGAGCATTTGCCGTGGAGCCCTAGACAAATTTTCGTTTTAGTTGTGAATTTTGTCAAGCTATGTCACTTCTTCTATCGTTTTGTGCAGCTCTTCTTTGTTGGGATTCTCAAAACGGTAGTTTTGTTACTGCTGCTGTCAGATTCGGAGTCTGAGGCACTACCTGTCATTGAAGGCTACGCTTCCTTGGAGTTTCTCAGACTTGTCTTTTTGGCTAAAGGCTATGTGCTTGTAGCAATTCCGTCGACCACAAATGCCAAAGCACCCACATCTGCAGAGAAATTTGGTACTGGGTTATTTTGAGCCTGCCCCGCAACTTTTTTCTTTAGAACTTCTTTTATTTTATTTTTTTTTGTGGGGGGGGGGGGGGGGGGGAACAACCCCATAGTCACCTTTTTTTCCACGGGGAATCCAAAGATACCCAGAGACGGGTGATCACATTGTTTTGCAATATAGTGTGATTATTCATCTCCCCTAACCGGCGGCGAGGACGCGCATGGAAGGACAACTGACCCCCAGAAGAATTCATTTGCATTCTTCTTACAAATACATCTTGGTTCTTAAAAACGCCATACTGGTTGACGTGTTGTCGGACCGAACGGACGGATGAAAATCTGAAGTTTGAGCCGACTTTGGAACCGAAGTCGTATGGAACCCGCAAGGATATTCATGTGAAATTCGGAAGAGAAATTTGAGTTGTCGGACCGATTCCGGACAGAACTCGTTAGCATAATCGTCTGGATTTCTGATGTTATCTAACCGTTCTTGGTCCAAATTCGCAAATAAATTCTTATGAGATTCTAATGTAAACACTGACAACAACTATCATAACATAATTATAAAATAAAATAAAAGTAAAAGTCGAGTTCTCTTCAGTAATAACTAGTAAATATGTATAATAATGCAAAATATTATACACATGGAATAATGTTAATCATAACAACTTTACATTAACAACATGTCATTTTCAAAAACTTGATAAAAATCTGGTATCAGTAATATGTAAACATCCACTAATTTCACATAAAAAAATATGACTCCGACAACCTTTAACGATTTTGAATACTTATTGGCGAATGAATTTTTCCCCGTGGGCGCGACTACAATTACGCATCTATATAATTCTGACCTATATTATTAAGACCCGGACGTCCGATATTTGGTTCTCTGGTTACATGCACAGTAATAAAAACTATTCTCACAAATTATTTCGATAAGAAGCATAAGATAGAGAGAGACAGTCCATAACTGTATTTCATTGCGTTTAAGAAATGTAGCAGTGTTATGCGGCGATAAAGCATTCTTAGGCCGAATTAATCTACAACCGTTGGTTGCCATGGAATCTGCGGTAATTTACGACGAACTCATTGATCTAAATTCGGGTAAAAAAGACGAAGAAGAAAAGAAGAATTCGGAAAAGAATTGAACGAATGAGTAGTGCAAGGTGTATGGAGCGTAAAATGGTTAATGTTCATATAAACAGTATGAGGTTGAATATGGAGTTGAACACCGAAGCGCCCAGCAGAATTATCATAAAGGAGTGTATTGCAAAGCTATTCAAGGTTGATAGAAAATTTGCCAGCTGCACATACAGTATGCACATGACATGAATTTAGGTGATTTTTTACAAATGCAGCATAGAATAATCAAGCGTTAGGAAGAGTTGAGCTATTTTTGGTGACAGCGATAGAGAACTGGTTGGACTGTCAGCAAAGGCGTATTTAAGTTCAGATTTTCGCTAGAGTTATTGAAGTGCTAAGAGATGGTGAAGTTTTCGAAATGGACTTTAAATTTTTTCTGTTACAAAAAAGAAAGGTATGATACGAGTCATCAGATGATTATCAATGGACCAGATGGAAGGGGACGCAATATTTGCTCACCTGGCTATCACAGATGCGTATATTTGATGATTTACGTAGAGTTTGCACACGCCCTCACCCTAAATTTAATTACATACGGATTGAGAGAGATCATTAAGAATTATCTTGAGAGAAAAAAGGTCGTTTGGTCCAAGAATGTAAAGGAGTATATAAATCTTTCAGACTATGATGGATATGATTCGTTTATAATACGACAACGGTTGCCTATTGGTAACCGCTACACTCGCTAAAGTGCAGAGAGAAGAAAGTAATATCCAGATTCTCCAAAGATATTACACTCCCATTCATCTAGCCACTTTTGTTGAGCTCTCTCAGTGTAGTGTCTATGAATTAACTGAAAGAAGTGGCACACGCGTGGTTTAAACGAGTTCTCAACTTCAATGACTCGAAACCTTGCCAATTCGTCTGCAGTCTCACTGCCTGGAATATTCTAATGGCCTGGAACCCAACAGAGCTTGATAGACAACCCAGTATTTTCCAAGGCTTTCCTGCACTCCAAAATAGCCATAGTATTAATAGTAAACGAGTTTAAAGCTGTCAGTGCGACTTGGCTATCAACAAATATAGTCACTGGACCGTTAAATTCATCGTTCCTCCTGCCCCATTAGTCTGTGGATGCTTTCACCGCAAATATTTCCGCTTGGAATACACAACAGTCGTAGGATTCATGCACATCAAGAACGTCAAAACTCCTACACCCGTTCCACATTCCATCTTAGATCCGTCAGTATATACAGCTATGCCACGGAAAGGTGAATAGCTACGGGCCCAGATGTTCCTGTCAGATATTTGGATGTTGGGTGGGTTGAAACTCAACCTTGGTGAAATGTAGTCACCTGTGTTGGCTTCCCCTCCCACAGTTCTTATCCTACCTAGGATCGCAGAATGTCCATAGGATTAACTGCGTCATTGGAGAGCACACTTAAGTGGCTGTTCCTCTACGTGGATGCTTAGTGGTCTTAAGCACCTGAAAGCACCTGTATTAATAACGATGCATCTCTTTGGACTTTGTCAATGCCTCGTCAATGAGATGACTTATTTAAGAAGTGCTTACAGGCTAAAGCTCCATAAGTTAAGATAGGGCGAACAATTGACTCATAAACCCATTTCATACATTGTTTGATCTTATTGACACTATTGTATAAAAGGCTACTATCCCTCTTTAATTTGGCTCAATGTTGTGACCACCAAGCGGATAGCACCCAAGCAAAGGGCTGGGGTCGCTCATTTGGCAGATGTTAGGATGGAACACTCCCGGATTCAGTCTCCAATCTCGCCAACGTGACCTCTCCTACGCTGAAATTACGTGGGAAGTTTAAGTTTAAATTCTTTTTAGCAATAATGCATGTACTAAACTTTCCACCATTGGAGACGGTGTAAGTGACGTACAGCACACTCCTCTTATTATTGTATATATTAGGTTCCTGGGCTAGGGCTTAGTCTACTCCAGCTTTCGTGAGGTATAGGAGTAGTTCGGGAGAATCTGCTTGGAAGTTATGCAGATTAATCTGCATGATACTAAAAAGGTGCTGTTTTCTTCCTCCTGCTGGAGCGTGAAAGCCAGCTACTGTGGCGAACAGGATTTAATTAGACTCCTCGTTTGCACAGCAGATGACTTTCACGCCCTTGTAAAGGGTGGCGCTGCCAAACTGCAACCTTTTAGGGTCCCCTTCTCCCAGAAAGGCTAACTCTCTCTGACGACGATAGACTATTCTAGTAATTATTATACTTGATTTTAGATTTTAGAAACGTAAGTCTAGTGCTGTTTGAGGTATTTATATATTCAGTGCAGTAAGTTATTAAATTCATGTATGCAATTCAGTTCCATTCTGCTAAACATATATTAAAAATAGAGTAACTAGAAAAAGGACGCAGAACAATAGCTTCCTTGTTCAATGTAATGGAGGAATCGAAATGAGAACTGATACTAGCACTACATATTTGTGAGGTTGAATACGGAGTTGAACACCGAACCGGCCTGTAGAATTATCATCAATAATACTGTGAGAAGAATGGAATGTAATGCAAAGCTATTCAAGGTCGATAGAAAATTCGACAGCTGCACATACAGTTTGCACATGACATGAATTTAGGTTATTTTTCACAAATGCAACATAGAATAATCAGCGTGAGGAAGAATTGAGCTATGTTTGGTGACAGCGAAAGAGAACTGGTTGGATTATCAGCAAAGACGTATTTGAGTTCAGATTTTCGCTAGAGTTATTAAAGTGCTAGGTGATGGTGAAGTTTTCGGAATGGAATTTAAATTTTTACTGTTACAAAAAAGAGTGGTACAATACGAGTCATCAGATGATTATCAATGGACCAGATGCAAGGGGACGAAATATTTGCTAACCTGGCTATCACAGATGCGTATACTTGATGATTTACGTAGAGTTTGCACACGCCCTCACCCTTAATTTAATTACATACGGTTTGAGAAAGAGATCATTAAGAAATATCTTGAGATAAAAAAGTTCGATTGGTCCAAGAATGTAAAGGAGTATATATATCTTTCAGACTATGATGGATATGATTAGTTTATAATACGACAACGGTTGCCTGTTGGTAACCGCTACACTCGCTTAAGTGAAGAGAGAAGAAAGGAATATCCATATTCTCCTAGAGACATTACACTCCCATTCATATAGCCATTTTTGTTGAGCTCTCTCAGTGTAGTGTCTATGAATTACCTGGAAGAAGTGACACAAGCGTGGTTTAACCGAATTCTCAACTTCAATGACTCGAAACCTTGCCAATTCGTCTGCAGTCTCACTGCCTGGAATATTCTAATGGCCTGGAACCCAACAGAGCTTGATAGACAACCCAGTATTTTCCAAGGCTTTCCTGCACTCCAAAATAGCCACAGTATTAATGGTAAACGAGTTTAAAGCTTTCAGTGCGACTTGAAAATATAGTCACCGGACCGTTACCTTCATCGTTCTTCGTGCCCAATAAGTCTGTGGATGCTTTCCCCGCTAATACTTCCGCTTGGAATACACTACAGTCGTAGGATTCATGCACATTAAGAGTGTCACAGAAGACTCCTACGCCCGTTCCACATTCCATCTTAGAACCGTCAGTATATACAGTTATGCCGCGGAAAGGTGAATTGCTACGGGCCCAGATGTCCCTGTCAGATATATGGATGTTGGGTGGGTCGAAACTCAACCTTGGTGAAATGTAGTCACCTGTGTTGGCTTCCCCTCCCACAATTCTTATCCGACCTAGGATCGCAGAATGTCCAGAGGATTATCTGCGTCATTGGAGAGCACTCCTAAGTGGCTGTTTCTCTACGTGGATGCTTAGCGGTCTTAAGCACCTGTATTAATATCGATGCATCTGTTTGGCCTTTGTCAATGCTTCGTCAATAAGATGACTTATTTAAAGAGTGCTTCTAGGCTAAAGCTCCATAGGTGAAGATAGGGCGAATAGTTGACTCATAAATCCATTTAATTATTTGTGATTTGGCGTCCCAGTTCATACATTGTTTGATTTTATTAGCACTATTGTATAAAAGCCTACTATCCCTCTTTAATTTGGCTCAATGTTTTGACCACCAAGCGGATAGCACTCATGCAAGGGGCTGGGGTCGCTCATACGGCAGATGTTAAGATGGAACACTCCCGGATTTAGTCTCCAATCTCGCCAACGTGGTGTTTCCTCCGCTGAAATTACATCGGAAGATTAAGCTTAAATCCTTTTTAGCAACAATGTACGTACTAACCTTTCCACAATATGAGACGGTGTAAGAGAAATACTGCACACTCCTCTTATTATTGTATATATAAAGTTCCTGGGCTAGGGTTTAGTCTACTTCATCTTTCGTGAGGGATAGGAGAAGTTCGGGAGAATCTGCTTGGAAGTTATACCGATTAATCTGCATGATACTAAAAAGGTGTTGTTTTCTTCCTCCTACAGGAGCGTGAAAGCCAGCTACTGTAGTGAATAGGATTTATTTAGACTCCTCGTTTTCACAGCAGATGACTTTCACGCCCTTGTAAAGGGTGGCGCTGCCAAACTGCAACCTTTTAGGGTCCAGAAAGGCTAACTCTCTCTGACGACGATAGACTATTCTAGTAATTATAATATTTGATTTTAGATATTAGAAACGTAAGTTCAGTGCTGTGTGAGATATTTATATTTTCATTTCAATAAGTTCAGTTTCATTCTGCTAAACATATATTAAAAGGAGAGTTACTAGAAAAAGTACGCCGAACAATAGCTTCTTTTTCAATGTACTGGAGGAATAGAGATGAGAACTGATACTAGCACTACATAATATTCTATACATTATTGTGGATGAAGTAACTAAAACAGAAATGGTGGCAAAATTGGAGCGGGAAGGTAGGTGTGCCGAAGGCTTTTAATAATAAAGGTAGCTTCGAAAGCGGTGTCTATGACAGCTCTAGTTGGATAATAACTACCCTGAAGAACGAGATTTGTTATGGCGGTGCCACTTGTCGATTTACTAACGTAGGATTTGCACCTGTGGGCGTTGAAACAATATTATCTGAGTTAGATCTTGATTGATTGGAGAGCTAGGGCTATATACTATACTACGGGTAAGATTCGTTCTAATTGACCTATGCATTAGTTGCGGATGTGGGTGCTGGGACACTTCTGAATCGAATGACCTCTAAATAAACAGTTGAAACCTAAGACTAACCTTTTTAATATAACTACTTTTTGATCGTAAGCAAACCGTTTAAAATGAGAACAAGAGCGAATAGAATGACGTTCAAGGTATTTTTTCTAAGATTTTAGAAGGAAACTCGTGCATTTGGTTAAGTGAAAGTGATTTTTTATACTAAAAATAATACTTAAAAACAGAAAGAACGGTAAAAAATTTTGCTTCACTTAACGTTTGCGTTTTATCTTTGCGTGCATTGTAAGTACACAAACCTCATTCCTATTGCCTCAATTGGTAAATTAAGGAAAGTAATATTTTTCTTCTTATTTTTATTGCCACATTCTTTTTTGGATTTTTTTTTGGCCAAATTATTCCTAAAAAGTTGACCTTTTGGACCATATTCAACCGCTTTGGCTTTTATTCCAATTTTATTATTCAACATTCATAACTTTTGTTCAAAAGGTAATTTCATTTTGATCTTGCATGCGGTTTTATATGTTTCTCATTTAATGATTGTTCGCTCCAATGGATTCAATGGCTCAATTTCTCAACATTTATACAGGATAGAGAATAGAGGCTAAGTGAGACTATCCGCTTCAAAGCTATTCTCCCACTGTCACTCTGAACTCACACACTTCATGAATATGCAAATTCAGTTCCTTTTTGCCATCTCAACGAACGCATCATCTAATGAATGTAACGCCGTTTTCCGACCGTCGCAACGACTCCTTCATCAAATAAATTCCGCACGGACCACAAAAGTAAAAATGATTTCGTCCCTAACAGCTTGTTCTGTACAAAATAAGCCTCCAAATATAGTGCCAGAAGTGTAATTTCAACGTGAGTTAATCACAAATGTCGCTACTTCGGCTTACAACTTTTTTTTCCACTCGATATTTCGGTCAAAGTGAGAGTAAGAAACTTTAATAGTCATTAACTTTTATTTAATCGCATTTAGTTATTGTTTATTGATACGGGAAAACCCTCCATTAGTAATTTGAAAATCATTAAAATTGTAATATTCTAGTGTTATTTATATTTAAGGATTTTATTTTCCTCCTAAATTTTATTATCTCTAAAAAAATTAATAAAAAAAGAAACATAAAGAAGAGTGCATAAAGAATAATTGAAGAAAAGTGGAAAAAATTATACATAAGTTTTTGCTTTTAAATGAACAATTTTTGATCCCCGTTGGTTTTAGCAAAAGAAACATCACTTAATATACACATGAACATACACATATTTTGTTTGGAATTTTTATGACCTTTAATGATAATTAGTGTCACGATTTAACTTAGTTGAAAACCTACTGCTGTTTTATTCTGTTAAGTGATGTTCCTTCTTGCAAATGTTAACTAACATAAACAATAACATTGTATTCATTGTGTGCAAAGTGTTAAAGTCTCCCGTTCAACATATTTTACATTCTCTGCATACTGATAACGCTCTCTGAGAAAAGGGTGAACTATTACTTGAAGTCTCTTTGATCCATTCATGTTAACAACAACACTACACTGCCGACGTCGAAAGCGCTTTCTACGAAGGAGAAACACAAGGAGAATCAAAGTAAGTCAATGCACTCTTTTATTTGCCTTCGTTGATATTAATGTATAAAGAGAATAGAGGAGTGTCCCCACGTACACATATGACTTGCTACAATATTTAAACTATAATACCCTCCACCTTGGAAAGGAGGGTATATTAACTTTGTCATTCCGTTTGTAACATCCTTAAATATTCGTCGTAGACCCCATAAAGTATATATATTCATAATCAGCATACAATTCTAAGTCGATTTAACGATGTCCGTCTGTCTGTCTGTCCGTCTGTCTGTTGAAATCACGATACAGCCCACATTATTTGACGTAGAGCGCCAAAATTTAGCAGAGCAATTGGTATTAAGTCTAGGATGGTTGGTATTGAAAATGAGATATATCGGTCCACGTTCTGGTATAGTCCCCATAAAACGGTACCTCCCGATATTCGGTATTTTGATGATTTATGCCACATTTTTTCATGGATTTGTCTGAAAATTGGTATTTGTAGGTCATAATGGGTCCCTGTACGTATGGCAAAACATTGCATGTATAGGTCCACGTTTTGGTATAGCCCTAATATAATGGTACCTCCCGATATTCGGCATTTTGATTATTTTTGCCACATTTTTTTTCACGGATTTGTCTAAAAGTTGGTATTTGTTGGTCATATTGGTTTCCAGCTCCGGTGGCGAAACATTGCATGTATGGGTCCATGATTTGGTATAGCCCCCATATAACGGTACCTCCCGATATTCGGTATTTTGATGGTTTTTGCCAAATTTTTTCACTGATTTGTCTAAAAATTGGTATTTGTGAGTCATAATGAGTCCTAGTTCGTGTGGCGAAACATTGTATGTATAGGTCCACGTTTTGGTATAGTCCCCATATAACGGTACCTCCCGATATTCGGTAATTTGATGATTTTTGCCACATTTTTTTCACGTATTTGTCTGAAAATTGGTATTTGTAGGTCATAATGGGTTCTAGCTCCGGTGGCTTAACATTGCATGTATGGGTCCATGATTTGGTATAGGCCCCATATAACGGTACCTCCCCATATTCGGTATTTTGATGGTTTTTGCCACATTTTTTCACTGATTTGTCTAAAAATTGGTATTTGTGAGTCGTAGTGGGTCCTAGTTCGTGTGGCGAAACATTGTATGTATAGGTCGTTTTGGTATAGTCCCCATATAACGGTACCTCCCAATATTCGGTATTTTGATGATTTTTGACACATTTTTTACGAATTTCTCTGAAAATTTGGTAGTTGTAGATCATAAAGTCATTGTAATTATGGGTCCATGATTTGGTATAGCCCCCATATAATGGTACCCTTCGATATTCGGTATTTTGATGGTTTTTGCCACATTTCTTCTAATGTTTCCTTTACCCTAAGGTGGAGGGTATTAAAAGTTTGGCCCGGCCGAACTTAATGTTCTTTTACTTGTTTTCACTAAAATTGTTCAATACTTGATTATTGAAATCGGTTCAAATGAAAATATTTAGAATTCTGATGGCGAAAGACTTTAATTTTGCACAATAAAATTCTAATAATACCTTTTTTTTAAAAATTGTTGATAATTTTCGATTAATTATATGGTCACCCTATTTAGAACTCACAACTGCCTTATGATAATTTAACATCGTTTTGTTACCCAACATAGACAGATGGCCAACAAGTTGATTATTTCTGAAAGAAAAATTAAAATATGCAATTTTCTTTTATTTTATTTTTATACCCTCCACCATACTATGGAGGGTATATTAATTTTGTCATTCCGTTTGTAACTCCTCGAAATACTCACGTCAGACCCAACAAAGTATATATATTCTTGATCAGCGTAAAATTCTAAGACGATTTAGCCATGTCCGTCTGTCTGTCTGTGTGTCTGTCTGTCTGTCTGTCTGTCCGTCTGTCTGTCTGTCTGTTGTAATCACGCTATCTTTCGAACGAATTGAGATAGAAGGCTAAAATTTTGCACACATGTATATTTTTCCAGTAGGCAGGTTAAGTTCGTAAATGGGTCATGTAGGTCCAAGTTTTCATATAGCCCCCATATAACGGTACCTCTCGATATTCGGTATTTTGATGATTTTAGCGACATTATTCACCGGAATTGTTTCAAATTTGGCATTTGAAGTTCGTAATGGATACTACAGCCTAAGACAGAAAATTATCTGTGCAGGTCCACGTCTTCGTATAGCCCCCATATAACGGTACCCCCCGATATTCGGTATTTTGATGATTTTAGCGACATTATTTAACGGAACCGTTCCAAATTTGGTATTTGAAGTTCGTAAAAGATACTGCAGCAGAAAACAGAAAATGGACCATGTAGGTCCACGTCTTCGTATAGCCCCCATATACCGTACCCCCCGATATTCGGTATTTTGATGATTTTAGCGACATTATTTAACGGAACCGTTCCAAATTTGGTATTTGAAGTTCGTAATAGATACTGCAGCAGAAAACAGAAAATGGACCATGTAGGTCCACGTCTTCGTATAGGCCCCATATACCGTACCCCCCGATATTCGGTATTTTGATGATTTTAGCGACATTATTTACCGGGATTGTTTTAAATTTCGCATTTGAAGTTCGTTATGGATACTTCAGCCCATGCCAGAAAATTGTCTGTGCAGGTCCACGTCTTGGTATAGCCCCCATATAACGGAACCCCCTATATTCGGTATTTTGATGATTTTAGCTACATTATAAACAAATTTTTCTTCATGTTTCGCATTTAAATGTTGTAATAACTTATGACAAAAGTTGCCTATGCATGTATACGTCGTCGTATAGACATTCGGTATTTTAAGATTTTAACAGAATTTTTAAAGGATTTTTTTTATTTTATTTTTTTATTTATTTATTTATTTTATTTTTTTGGAAATTGCCAAATTTGTACCAAATGGTGGAGGGTATTAAAAGTTCGGCCCGGCCGAACTTACAGCTTTTTTACTTGTTTTTTTTTTGATTTTTGTGAGCACTTACCTGAAATTATAATTGCATTTATATTTAATATTAAAATATTTTAAAAAATAATTCTAATTTTTTTTTTGTATTATTTAATATATCTTTAGCTAAAATATCGTTTTTTTATTTTTGTTCGTTCAATTAACTTTTTATAGTTTGGTCTCGTTGTCTTTACATGCAAATGAAATTTATTGAGAATATCACTAAAACTGTAAAGAAGTTATTTTGATGATGTTGAAATTATTTTATTCACTAAAGTTGTTTTCCCACATTGAATTCTTTAAAATATTATAGAATAATACTATTTAATGAAATAAAAATTAGCAGCAATATTGGATTCCAAAGTTAATCTTAGATTTGTTAAACAAAGAGAAGAAAATGAACTCAGAATAAATTAAATCAAATCAGTTTGAGTTCTCTTTAAAGTAGGAAAAGGTTACTTTGGACATTTTCAGGGGCTGCAACAACACTTTACTCTTTCCTTGGATACATCATGTTGCAGTCATGGTTGGGTGCGCTCTTTTGAGCAACAAAATATCATGTTGCTCACGTCATTTGGTCTCTTCAATTCTCCTCTATTTTAACAGCTTCGATTTTCTCCAAATTTAAAATACCTTTCTGTTATTAGTCTGTTAACTTTTTTTCTTACAGAGCTCTTGCTCTCCTAAACTGTTTCCGTTTCCTCATATTGTGCTAGATCCTTTTGTGTACACCCAAAGAAAAATTCGCGTATTTTTTATATTTCAATAGTAGCTCAGTGGCAATAGGATTGTCCAAGGTTATAAGGACAATCCGACGAGCTATAAGGCTGGTTTCAAGAGTGCACTCGTAAAAAAATGAGAATCCTGAATACTACCTGCCACATTTGTTTTATGTTACACGCTACAATACTCTTGTTATCGCACTGGCAGGCAAGCATTTGAATTCTCTCAGTTAGAAAGGACTCGAGGTCGTTCCATGACGATAAGGACGATTTATCTTTGAGACTCTGCTCCCAGAGTATCACCTTAAGATTTTGCAAACGATGAATACAGAGAAAGACAACAATAGCATCCCGATGATCCGTTACAATGTCATAAACTCACATGGCCGGCAAGCAATCAATGATGCCCAGTTGCAAAGTTTTGAAGCCAGCACTCGGTTTAAATTGCCAGCCAGAAATTTCGAAACTATTTCTTTAGATTCGCCTTTTGTTTTGCGTATTAAGCGACAAAGTAATCGAGAGTTGTTTATGTATATTGCCAAGATAAGAAATCGCCATGTATATCATCAATGTCGCACCGGGGAGGACTGAGGTTGTGCATGGCGTTGGACACAAAAAGGGGTTAACTTCAATTAAATATCGACACTTCTTCAGGGTTCGGAGATTTGTCCATTCCAGCATTGGGAGGATTTAGACTTTGACTAGATATATTTCTAATGTTTCGATTTTCGATCGGAGTTGACAACTGATTCTAAATTTTGGCCGTTTTGAGTTTTTTTTTGTTTTGAATTACAGGTGGACAAGTAAGGTTAGCAGGAGGAGATGTAACTGACTTAAGCTGGAGCAATTTTTCATTAATCGCAGAAAAACAATCAATATATGCTGACAACTGTTTTGATATTTTTCATGGGCAGAGCAAATGTTATCACTCATCGTACCTTCTGATGTAACTAAATGGTCAATACAATTGTCGTGTCTTTGACTTTGGAGCTGGTTATCTCTTATTGCAAGATTGAAAACGGTATGAGTTTCCGTCTTAAGTAGATGGAAGGAGGCAATACACTTTATGACATTGTCAGAAGCGCGTCAAATGTGTAATCGACATTTTGCGAAAAGACGATTGTTTATCTTTGAGGCAAGGAAATTAGGTGAAAACGTAATTTTGTGGTGAAATGTCGAAGATATTCAAGAAGAAAAAACGACTCTTGACTAAGGTGCGGTCCAATATAAAACTGAATATAAAGCAAAAACATCGAAAAATATATCGAAATATTCCGGTAAGTACCGGATGTAATTGGTGTAGTGTATCACGAATTAGTTAACAAAAATACATGAAGATACATGTTGGAAATGATTCATATAAAGAAATTTCTCATGAAAAATAGAATGATCTATAAATCAGACACAGAACACTGTGCGCAAATTTATAGAAACACGTTAGAAGACAAAAGTTTAGTCTTAAATCTCTGTAAGTTTTTGATAATATAAACAAATGTAATTATTTGTATTTGTTGATTGTTTATAAAATATTAAAATTAATGGTATTTTTTTTAATTCAATCCTTGACGATGATCATTGATGCCAATCGAAAAATTGGAAATAAAATTTTAAAGATAGTATTTCGAAAAATCCGTAAAAAGGGTGGAATCGTCGAAAAATGCATGCGAAAATATAGAAAAAAAATATAAAATTAATCCATAAATTCGAACTTTTTTCCACTCGGTACCACTGTGAAATAATGAATGTTTTTAGTGTACAAAACCGAAGATACTGAACGACCTTTGAACAAAGCAAAGAAATTGTGGCGGATTCTTAAAATATTCAAGCACAAGGAGCAAGTTTGTTAAAGAAGTGAAATAAAATGTATGCATTGTGGGGTTGTTTCGATTTAGTAACTTATTATAAAGAACCACTTATTTTCGATACAAATTCCGAACCAATGCCATGAAAACACAAGATGTGGAAAAATATTAACGATTGCTAATAATTTAGGAGCAATTTGTGGACTGTAATTTACTTTATCGCGAATTAGGCTGATTTTAGAGCAATTATAGTAAAAAGCACTTTTTCACTTTTTTGTTAAAAAAAAATACCGAAATCTCACACAAACAAAAAGTTCTGAAATTACGTAACTTATTTGGGGATGATGATACGGGAAAGGCGATTATGTTAGATGATGGTAGTTGTGAAGGGGGATATGTCGTTTGAATAATTTCCTTAGGGAGAGAAAAGGGCACAATTATTAAACAGGCAAACTTCGCCTCTTCTCAAATCCAGCTCTTTTCGACCAAAATGTATAAATAAGGTGTTGTGGGTGAAAATTAAAACCGCCGCTCATAGGCTATCCGAGCTCCACTTTCTTCGCAGAGGAATGGTGTATAAGGTTTGTCAGTGATGTCAATTAGCAACCGTGATTGAAAGAGCTGATGGGTAAAGTAACTAAATTATACAACTAACTTGAACAATCCCACGGTAGCGGGTTCTACGACACCGGATTGACCCGAAACAACAACACTCCAGTTTCGGCCAGCGGCTGCCAACCCAGTGTATACATGTTCGTGTTTGTTTATTTTTCTGTTTTGGGAGCAGCACATCCCGGAATGCTTGCTCCGGATTCTTTTGGTCCGTGCCGGGCTTGAGGAAAACCCCGGACCATGGTTCTGTACGGTTTGCCAAAACACCATCCACCATAGATCAGTCTCGGTGCGATGTAATGGATGCAGAGGATGGGTGCATTTTAGAAATTGTTCCGGTTTAACCCGGTTGCGAGACTATAGCGATAGGGACTATGTTGCTTCGTGCTGCACCAACGTAGTCCCCAGTGAGTCCACGACCTCGTCGTCAACTTCCGAGTCGTCGTCGGAGTATGGAACTCCCCCGCAGTCTCCAGAACAGCAACCTTTACCGCAGCACTTAACGCCACATGTTGCTGTTCCAATTCCGGACAATGCATCGTTCTTGCAGTTCAATTGCAACGGACTCCGAGGTAAAATTGATGAGATAGTGGATTTTATGAATCGGAGGAATATCAAGATCGCAGCGGTGCAGGAAACCAAGCTCAATGAAAATTGTAGCTTACAACGTTGCAATGGTTACAACGTATTGAGGAAAGATCGCACCAGAAGTGGAGGTGGGGGATTAGCGTTCCTGATACACCATTCTGTTCAATACAGACCTATCTCGCTTGAGCTAGTCTCTAGTGACCCGTACATGGAGTGTATGGGGGTAGCAGTCAAGTGTGGTACTGCCGAGGTAGAGGTGCTTAATGTGTATATCCCGCCGGTTAATAGCTGTGAACCGCGTTACTTGCCTAATATAAGCCCACTTTTGGAAGGCAATAACCGCCTGGTACTAGGGGACTTCAATGCCCACCATGAGTTGTGGCATTCCGTCCTAGGTAATGACCAGAGGGGATCAGCGTTGGCAGAGCAGATTGACTGCTCCACATTTTGCACGGTAAACGAGGATGCCCCCACCCGAATAAGAGGAGAGTGTCACAGTTCGCCAGACTTAACCATCGTGTCACCCGGTCTGATAAATGACGTGACTTGGCAACCCGTCATTTCTCTTGGCTCAGACCATCTCCCGATAATCGTCTCCATCAGCAGATCGCCCGATTTCATAACCTCTGAACGCCGCACTTTCCTTAACCATGGGAAAGCCCACTGGCCCGAGTTCAGAGAGTTCACCAACCTTCGCTTCAGAGAACTGCCCAATCCTTCTGATGTTCGGGTAGCTGAAAGGATTTTCCGGGACATCATCAAAGCTGCAGCCGCTCGCTATATACCTGCTGGTCGAATACCCGAAGTAAGACCAAATTTCCCAGCAGAGGCAGCGGGATTAGCGAATGAGCGTGATGAGCTCCGACGTACCAACCCTACTGATCCCAGAGTCAGTGAACTGACAGTGGAAGTCAACCGGTTGGTACAGGAGCATAAGCGGAAAAAGTGGCTAGACCATCTGAAGTGTTGCAACATCGGAACCGATTTGAGTAAACTGTGGGTAACGGTAAAGTCACTCTCGAACCCTGGGAAAAAGGATGATAGGACAGCAGTCACATTTAACGACGTAACTGTGACTGATCCGAAGAGGTGCGCTGGCTGTTTTAACCGCCAATTTGTCGAGCACCCCGAGAGTGATAGGGCGAGGCGAAGAGTACTACGTCGTATAAGAGCTCTTCCCGCCGAGGATGTACCTCCACAGTTTACGATGGGTGATGTTGCGAATGTCATCCGAAACGCTAAGTCATCTAAAGCGTTGGGCCCGGACGGAATATCAATGGTAATGTTGAAGCAACTGGATACGCCGGGAGTTGAGTATTTAACCAAAGTCCTTAACTTGTCGTTAGCCACCCACATAGTTCCCGAAGCCTGGAAAATGGGCAGGGTGGTCCCGCTACTGAAGCCTGGCAAGGATGCCAGCAAAGGCGAATCATACAGGCCAATTTCGCTTTTGTCGCCAGTAGCAAAGACTCTCGAGGCCTTACTCCTCCCCAGTATCAGAGGAAGCTATTCAGTTGCTAACCATCAACACGGTTTCCGTCCACTACATAGCACTACAACAGCATTGCACGCCATATCCACACATATCAGTCGAGGACTCAACCAGAACAGGCCGTGCCACAGAACAGTAGTGGTGGCTCTCGACCTATCAAAGGCCTTTGATACGGTCAACCATGCCACGCTGTTCGAGGACGTTGAGAACACTACCCTCCGGCCAAGTTTGAAACGTTGGATAGTCAACTATATGTGTGGACGCCAGTCGTACGTGGAATTCCGGAATAAGAAGTCCAAGCCTCGTAGAGTGAAACAGGGAGTTCCCCAAGGTGGGGTGATATCTCCGGAACTGTTTAACCTCTACCTTTCCGGAATTCCGCGCCCTCCAGACGGCATCGAGATCGTAACTTATGCGGATGATTGTACGATCATGGCGTCAGGTCCTGTAGTTGATGACATATGTGTCAGGGTGAATAATTATCTCGCGGAGCTTGCCGCCTTCTTCCACGCGAGGAATATGAAAATATCCGCCACTAAATCGACGGCCACACTATTTACCACATGGACTGCGGAGATGAGAACACAGCTGAATGTGCAGGTCGAGGGGCATATAATTCCGACCACCAACTACCCCAAAATTCTTGGGGTCACATTCGATAGCATGTTCAAGTCTTCCGCGCAAGCCACAGCTATTTGCGATAAAATGAAAAGTAGGAACAAGGTCCTCAAGGCGCTAGCCGGCAGCACTTGGGGTGCGGATAAAGAAACCTTGTTGACCTCTTATAAAGCGATAGGTCGGTCTGTGGTTAGCTATGCGGCTCCAGTGTGGTCGGCGAATACAAGTGCAACGCAGTGGAAATGTATTCAGACCTGCCAGAATGCCGCCCTGAGAACTGCAACAGGGTGCCTCCTCATGACGCCTGTGGACCACTTACATGAGGAGACGAAGGTTCTTCCCTTACGTCAGCATGCTTTCGTTGCAGTACCTGCTTGGGTGTTATCGCGGGAGTCACCCTAACCACCATATGGTGGATAGAACTCCCCCACCCAGGCGTGTCAGGAAGGACCTGCACGATCTAGAGAGAGAGGTCCAGCGATATAAGAGAGAGCCTCTAGATCATGAAGCCTATCAAGCAGGTCTGAATAGCATTCATACTGATGCAGTCGCAGAGGTATTACAGTATGAATGCCATACTCGGAGTCCACCCCCATCCATTGCAGCTGAAGAACGTCGGCTGCCTAGGCAAACCAGGATAGTTTTGGCCCAACTACGTTCAGGATGGTGCAGCCGTCTCAATTCGTATTGGGCACGAATTGATGAGGATGTGCGGAACGCCTGCCCAGCGTGTGATACAGGCCCGCACAACACGCTGCATTTGTTTAATTGTCCTGCCAAGCCTACCCAACTCCGTCCAGAGGATCTATGGCTACAGCCCATAAAGGTAGCAGAATTCCTAAACCTGGACATTGAGGAAGAACCAGATTAGTCGGAAAAAACAACAGAACGTGTAAAACTGCTACAACAACAACAACAACTAACTTGATGTTTATCTTAACCTCCGTAATACGTGCCAACCGATAAATTTTTTACAATATCATATCGACCTTGTATAACCCTGTTTTGCTTTTGCATCTTTCGGGTTCTTCAGCTAGGGAATGACAATGATTTCAAGTTCCTCGTCATTTCCAAAACCAGAGGGAACACTTTCCTGACTGAGTATCAGTGCTTTTGTTTTTTCCAGATAAAATAAGGTCTTTGAATGTTAGGATCGTGTCGTCCCCTCCCAAATTTAAAATCGCGTCTTTTGACTGGTCCGTAGTCGTGGCTTCGGTAGAAGAAGTTTGGTCGTTGGTGTTTGTTAAAGTTTTTGTGTTTTTTTTTAATCAATTTTCGCGTTCCCCATAAAAAATCGGATTGCGGAGGAGACAAGGCCCGCCTTGGCTTAGACTCCATGCCATTGTAAGGACTTGTCAACTAAGCCTGCTACTCACATAGGCAACCATTCGAATACAGTCGGTACCCTGACTGTAAAGTAAGGAAAACTGATTGGCATTTTTACGTAACTCCCCAGCGTTGTTGTTTCGGTAGACAAACGCTGTTCACTGGTTAATTAGAGGCGCCAGTTATTCGCCTCGTCGAGACCACGGATCACGGGCACTCGGATATTTATTCCGAGACTCTCCCCATGGAAACTACTGAGTTGTCCGCTACTGCTCATTTAATTGTGTCCGGTATCACTCAGCTACGCTTCTGCGAACGGCCGGATAAAGGACTCTAAGTTGGGTGTTCAAAAGTACATACTGGTACATACTGGTGCATGGAAGAATCAAGAACACAATTCACAATTTTTTCAAAATTATTCATTTAATATTTAATTATAAATCCATTTTTAATGCACAAATCAGAGAAGGAAACCTATTTTTATGCAGTGATATTTGACAAGGTAAATTGCAGAAAATGCAGAGATGGGTATGATTGTTGGAAATGACTTTACCTTCTTAATTTTGCCATGGTAGATTGCAAAAAATTGTAAGCCTATCAAGATTACATAATTCAAGTGTTGTGTACATCTACTTTTCCTTTACATTAATAAACATTTTTTTGTGACACCGACGTGATAAATTCAAAATTTGAAACACTTATTGGTGAAAGGAAGAAACTAGTTCCGCATAACCAACAGCAAGTGTCAACAGCAAGAAACATCAAATATTAGAAACCATCTGGAGAAGGACGGCGGTTCCTTGTAACAACATTAAAAACCAGAAACCATTTGGAGAAGGAAGAGAGTTACTGCATTAAGCAAGCACCAGAATCATCTGCAGCACTCATTATCAACATCTGTGAGGAAGGTTACCATCGTATCACATATTCAGTATGAACCTACTTACAGTAATAGAGCAGCAGCAAGCAGCAATTGCCGAGTTGAGGAAAGCAATTGCTAACTTGAAAAAGGCTCCATTGAATAGTAGAGCAGTGGATTTCTACAGCTAAAAGTTGAAGGAAATGGAAGCACTCTAGGCGTATATCGACCGCAATGAAAACAAAATCATGCGGCAGAGTCAAATCCCGATATCGTCAGCAACGAGTACCAACCGCTTTTCGCAACAAAGGAGGGGCACAGAAGCAATCCAGTCAGCCTACTGTAACTATCAGTGTAGCTGTATTAGTGAGACGTCAGAGGGCTCTAATGCAGTCGAATCAAACCTTGATAAGGGATAGTTCTGATTAAGCTGCACCCTGTCAGATAGTGGCTGCATTTGAGAAATTGTGTTCAGACGTGGAAGACATCCAATTAAAAATATTCGGGACCCAACTTTGGTGGAGTACGATGCATCAGCATATGTCCTCTTCATGGAAGATACGACAAAATTCAAGGAAAAAACTGGAGAAGCCGAGAAGCTCATACGGCACCTCGAGTAAACAAAGGCGATATTGCTTGAAAGACACTCCAAGACAGATACAACAACAAGAGAGCTTAAGTGTCAACTATACTTGAGAGGATATTAAACCTGCCCAATATGTCTGGCGATAGCAGATCAGTCAAGAACTTTCATGACATTCTTTATGAATCGTTATTGGCACTGAACTGTGACATGCGCAGTTTTCGGTAAAGATGTATGAAAACTTCTCCGTGTTCTTCTTAATCGCTTCTACTTTTTCTTTAATCCAGGGGCACTGAGTAGAAAATTCCTCCCCGGCCGGCATCAGCGATTCCTCCCGTTCCCGGAACAAGGCATACGCCAGTACGTTTAAGCTACGCGTCCAGTATTCTATGGTAAACGTGTATTGTTGCAACTCCAACCCAGGCGGACAAGTCTTCCAGTGTAATTCTCTATAGAGCTTTGTAATTTTAGTGTGAACTGATCCGTTATCACCGGGAAATTCTAGTCTTCGATGTATTAACGCATTTTCCGTGGCCGAGTAGTTGTTTTCTGCTCGTTCAACGTTCATCTGGTATGTGCTATTACTCGTTCACCTTCGCCGAAAGTTTAGGTTAGAATTGCTCCAAGTCCGTGATAGCATCGGGTCTGGAGGACAAATCTGAAAAGTCTAGTCCCAGTACTAGGTATTCTGTTACTTCGGGAAAAACTTAAAATCTGGTGGACAATCGCTGATTTCCAAAAATGACTTGGGTGTGAACCGCTTCTCGTATTTGCCTTTGGGATCCGTCGATCAAGGTATCACTAGCAGCATGTAAAAGCTTTAAAGCTCCGCGACAATGGTGTGAGAAGTTTTTCACTGATGAGATTACTGGTGGCTCCAGTGTAAACCGTGGCAGTTAGGAGCATAACAGAACCTGTTATAGTAGCAACCAGATTAGTTGTTTCTACGTGGAGGGAAGTTCTTAATTGAGGGGCTGGCCATTTTCAATGGATCCGTTACCCCTCTGTTCATTTGGATCCGATTGCTGTTTCCCGACATAATCCGGCAACAATCTATAGTGCGCATTCCTCATCGTGCACAATCCCAGCAAAACAGCACCTGGGAATTTCTACAACCCGATGCGAAATGTCCTTCTTGAGAACATCGTATACATGCAGTCCTTGGATCAATGCGGTCCTGTTTGTTTCCTAAGTCGGTCGGGTCTATTTGCCGGTGTTGTCCGTGTATGGAACTGGAACCGGGAGCGAAACTTCCGATTCGTCTCCCATTTTGAGAATGAAATTATCAACGTTTTATATGTCAAAGGTTTTTCAGGACGGCGAATCTTAAAATTCTTTCGAGCTGTTGGCATACTATGTGTGCGTTGTAGCGCATTAAGTTTTACATACATAGAGTATTTGCTTTAAAAGTTTCCCGGGGCTCTTGTTTCCTTTTCTGAGTCTCGTCCCCCAACTGTTCGAAATATCTCGAGGCAATAAGAACCGGAGGAAGTCTTCTCGAATTTGTCTCACTCTTGCCCATTGGTGATTGTTGTTCTGGTGTAATGCTGGCCTGCAACCTGTTGATGTTTTTGGGTAAACATATATATGTGTGTGGAAAATTGGGACCCGCCTCAATTTGTTTGCCGGCGCTTACCAACGCCACTTGGCAGAAAAATATATTTTTTAAATTCTTCGAAGACACAACAAGTTGCCAGCGATTTCCAGCGATTTTTTCTATTCATTAATCTTAATAAAACTAAATCATCTTTATTTACTTTTAGTGGATTAGAAGTTTCGGTTTTAGTTTTTTTAATTTTAGTTTTTTTTCAAATATTCCTTAGATTTACAGAGAGAATACCTAAGTCTTTGCGTAATTTCATTTGAATATTCTTCTATATTGTAAAATTTCGATTCTTTTATAATTTCATCATTGGGTAAATATGGCAGTTTTCCAAAAACTAACTCATAAGGAGAATAGTTAGTATCAACATGTGGTGTGGTATTGTATGCAAAGGCAAAATATGAAATCCAAATGTCCCAGTCTTCACTATTTGAAAAATTTAGTAGAAATTCATTAAGAACCCTATAAGTTCCCTCTACCGAACCCAATGTTTCATGGTGATAAGGAGTGCTAAATATTTGTTTTATTTCCAATGAACGACATACGTCAGACATTAACTGATTAGATAACTCTGTACCATTATCAGACTTTAGTATTTTAAAATTTCCATAAATCAAATTAAACCCCTCTACAAGAGTCCTTGCATCTTTTGTTTTCATAGGACATGCTACTATGTATTTGGTTAAATCACATTGCATTGTTAGAATGCATCTGTAACCATTTGATATTCTCAGTGGACCCACTGTATCTATTGATACTACCTCAAAACTAGTTCCTGGTGTATCTGTTAATGTCAATGTTTTCTTTTGTGTGTGTAGTTTGTGTATTGATTCTACATTATGGACAGTTTAAAACACATCATTTTCGAAATATTTTTCCAAATGTAACGCTGCTTGAGTTCTAAAGTTGTATTTCTGACACCTAAATGTCCTCCATGCGTTGAATCATGATACTCTGATATTAATTTTAATTGTTTATTTTTGCAGTTAATCCTTTGAAGATCTCGGTATATAATTATTCGTAAATTTGTGTTTCGTTCTTTCTGTAATTCGTTCAGTAATGTTTTGAACTCTTCCATGGCCATGGATTTGAATATTTCATCATTTTTGTTCATTGCTAGATCTTTTATTCCTTTTTTATTGGTTTTTGTTAACAGTCTCTGCAAAGACAAATCTATGTTCATTGGATTATCGCTGTAACTCACAGTTATTATGTCTTTTTCAATCTCAATTGTTGGTTTCTTCTTTTCTTTGAGTAGTGTAAACTTAAGTTTTCTTATATTCTTTATATCTGTGAGTGATATACACTCCAAAATCAAAAGTTGATCAGGCTTTGGACGAGGGCTGTCATCATCTATAATTTTATTGTTTGAGTTTTTGTACTTAAAAGATTTTGTTTGCTCCTGGTAATAGCAAGAATTTTATGGTCACGTTCGGGTGTTGTGGGAATTAAAGCCTTTAAAGAATCGCTGTTGAGTTTTATTCTGGACAATACGTCAGCATTTGTGTTCATCTTCCCTTTTTTATAAGCGATCTCAAAATCGTAATCACTGAGATCCATGCGAATCCTTGTCATCTTTGAGGATGGATTCCGATGTGAAAAAAGTGATACTAACAGTATGTGGTCAGTTACAATAGTAAACTTTCTTCCATATTAATATGGTCTAAAGAAATTAATTCCCCAGTGTATAGCAAGTAATTCTTTTTCGATAACTTATTGAAATCGTGTGCCGAGAGTGTAGCCCTGGCGTAGGAAATAGGCAAGTCGTTTCTTATTTCTCCATAGGATAACACTGTTCCCAACGCATTATTAGATGCGTCCGTTGTTAGCACGAAAGGCTTTGAAAAAACTGGATAATGTAATATTGGCGGTTTCAGTAAACAATTTTTTAAAGTTTCAAAAGCTTTTTGGCACTCAGGTCTCCATTCAAATTTGTTGTTCTTTTTCAGAATTGCATTCAAACTCCTTGCTTTGTCTGCAAAATTAGGTATAAATCGACGATAATTGCAAAATGCTACATATCTCCTCACTTCATCTGCGTTTGTAGGTACGGGATAGTTTTTTATTGCAATATCTTTGGCTGGATCAGTTCTTACACCTTTATCGGTTATGAGGTGTCCCAGGTAAACTACTTCAGGTTGTAGAAATCTGCACTTCATAGCATTTAACTTTAAGTTAAATTTTCACAATATTTTAAAAACGTTGCACAAATTGTCATTGTGATCTCTCAGTCCAGAGCCAAAAACGATTATGTCGTCTACATGTAAAAAATGCAGATGCGTCCAAACCACTGAGAGCTATTGTAAGCATTCTCTGAAAACTGTTTGAAGATATCTTCAAACTAAAAGGCAAACGTTTAAATTGATAGTGACCATTCGTTATTGAAAATGCCGTAACCGCGAATCCGTGGTTAAATTAATCTGATGGAAAGAACTCGTCGTATCTAATGTGGAAAAATACTTTGCTCTTCTTAGTCGATCTAATACATCTTCAATTCTTGTTAACGGAAATTTATCATTCACAATTTTGTTATTCAGCTTACTACTACTAATCGCCATTTTTTTCTTATCATCTATTGACTTTTTTGGTACAACTAAAAGTGGTGAATTATATGGACTAACAGATGGTTCGATTACATCCTCTCGTAGTAACTGATCGACTTGTTTAATTATTTCTTCCAACTGCGTCTGATGAAGTCTATAATTTTTTATGTATACTGGTAAGGAATCTGTTATTAGTATTTTTTGTGTGCAAATTTGTAAATTGTTCACACTTAACGGCTCCCCTGACAAATGAAAAATATCTTGAAATTCTTCAAGAATTGTGCGAATTGATTGTATAGCGTATGGATCATTTTTGCCGATGTCTATCCCATCAAGTAATGTCGAAAGCCTTTTATAATTTTTTTCGTAGCTTTAGAGTAGTATATATGGTAATTATTTAATGAGTTGAATTGGCAATTCAGTTCATCTAATTGTACGTCTTCATCAGTAGTATTTAACACCTTAACATGCACTTTACTATTAGCAGGAACTAAACAATTTGCTAGAAAGACTCCTTCAGATATTTCCTTATTAAGTATTATGCTATTCTCATCTACTTTCATATCAAGCGGTAATATCGTTTCCGATCTTGCAGGTATTAACAACTGCTTATTCTGAACCGGCCTTGCATTCATTGGCACTACAATCTCTCTATTATTAATATTTAATGCTATGGTGTGTCTTTCGAAGTCAATTTTGCAGTAATGTTTTGCTAAAATATCTCGACCAAAAATTCCATCTGTATGTATGGGAAAATCATCTGCGACTACATAAAAATCATGACACAATGTCTTTCCTTCAATTTCCAGCATGAGTTCTGAAGTTCCAATGCATTGAATAGCTTCTTTAGTTATGCCCATGGTAGAAGAATATAGGTAGATGCATCAACGCTTGGGAACATTGATATGACAAACATTTCAAAATATTTCTCCAAATATAAGTAGATTGTTATATGTTTTATTATACGAAGTCAATGGGAGGTTATTATAATATGCATTTTTTAACAGTTTTAACAAGTTGGAATAATTTTTCGTTCAAAAATTTCAATTGCAAAATATGTTTGACAGTTCATTGTCCCAGCAGCTGTGTCGATGCGTCTACCTGTATTCTTCTGCCATGGTTATGCCAGTTAATCTTGCAGTATTTGTTTTGTTCACGTATGAAAATGTGTGTTTGCATATGGAGATATCAGCTCCGGTATCTATTAAGAACGTTAAACGCTTATCCTTAAAAATCAACGAAATAGAAGCGTTTGTCATCAAAGTTACATTAAATATCCTTAATTTTGGGCCTCCTGGATGAATTCTTCCATCATCCGGCCGTCTGAGATTCCCTGTTGACATGTACACGGAAAAGCCTTATAATTTCTGACTTCCGTATGCTTGATTCTGTCATTTTTACCAGTATTGTATTTCACATTGTCGTGTATATTTTTATATTCAGCATTCTTATTGTTGTTTCTTGATAGTTATTGCGATTATTGCTGTGACCATTACTGAATTTTTTTCGGTCTCCTGGATTTCTATTATTCATGTTATCGTTGCCATAATTATTACTGCATCGATTACCGATATTGTATCGTGTATTGTAATTGTTTCTGTACGAGTTATTATAATCGTTATAATTGTATCTAAAACTTTTTCTATAAGGTTTACTTTGTTCATTGAATCTATTTTTTCAATGAATACATCCTTCATATCCAGACCTAAACTTCTCTCAGCTGTAATACATCTTTGGGTCGCGTCATTTAAACTTGAAGGCATATTAGACAATAAAATTGGCTGATATTCAGCGTTAACCCCTTTCACAAAAACATTTAATGCCATACTCTCATTAACTTTGTATATCGCATCCTTGGTCTCGTGAGACGGGTTCTTTAAATTTCCTATTTCAAAAGGATTCAACTCATCACAAAGTTCAGATGTCTTCTCTCTAAATGAGGTCATTGTTAAATGTCCTTGCTTGGTTGTTCCTAATTCAGTTAATAGCTGTTGTAGCGTTCTTGGGTTAGGATAAGCATCTTCCAGTGCCTTTTTTAATTGTACAAATGTCGTTGGCTTATATGAACGACCTAAAATACTCCTTATTTGGGCTGATAACTTGAAATTATAGATGGACTTAATGATTAATCTTTATCTTGCTCTTGTAGCAAATCATGCAGCAATTCTGCTTAAGATATAAAGTCTTCTAAATATTTGATTTCGCCTTTAAATACATACAAATTTTTGCTAACCATTGACATGTCGAATTGTGCCATATTTATGTTATTATTTACTATTTCTTCTTTTATATTCAATTCATTAATTAAAACCGAAATTTCTATTGTCAATTCATTAAATCTCGTTTTTAAAAGATAATCATTCTCATCTTCACATTGGTAATCATTCACCGCATTGACCAATTCTTCTAATCTTCCTAATTTTTCTTCAAGGTATTTTTTTTGTCTCTTATCTTATTTTTACTTTTCTTTAAATTCAATTTTAATTTTTTTAATTCATTAATGCATTCTTCTATCTCCATTTATATTATTTTGCAACTAATATTAATACATAAAATAAATTGAACAGTATAAACGATCCTTAATAAAAATTTCAAATTTAACGGTCGTTTAATATTGAAGTAATGAGTACAGGTTGCAAAAGTACTTTTAAACTAATTATTTATCAATCAGTTAACACTAATCTTCATCTCATCTCATTTTGTTTTGATTGATATTTTGTAAATTCGTAGTGTAACATTTTGTTTTTTTTTTTTGAAAATTAATAAAAATGTGAAATTTAAATATTTTATTGTGCTTTGTGTGTGAAATAGATTTTTAATTTATATTTTTATGATAAAATTTTACATTATTTGTATTTCTTTTTTTTTATTTTTTATGTTTTGCTTTTTGTAATTATTCCTGTGATGATTCATCCGTTGTATTCTTCTTCTTCTTAAAAAGGAATAATGTTTGCATACCAAATAAAATAAAAATAAATTTGGAAAAATTTGTATTTATGTGATTTTATTTTTCAATGTGGGTGTTTTGTGAACTTTTACATCTCATTTGAACTTCCACAGCATCTATTTGTAGCCAAATTTGTGTGGCTTTTTGCCAAGATGGTGGAGGATCTGCATTCACAGCTTCTCTAAGGGCTGCCAATTGTCGACGCAGGCGTACAGTTCTGCCTCCTCTGCGGTGTTTAGGTTTTTCAGTGGAGGGAATAAGCGTCAGCTTTTCTTCTTTTATCTGCTTTTGGCGCTTGAAATATTCCTCCAGTGTCAACCTCTTAGGACCTTGGAGTAATGCGTCATGACAGGATTTGCTACTCGATGCCGTATTTGGCAGGATCGCCATGTAATGCAACCTGTTGATGTTTTTGTGTAGACATGTATGTGTGTGTGTCTAAAATTGGGACCTGCCTCAATTTGTTTGCCGGCGCTTACAAACGCCACATGGCAAAAAAATATGTTTTTTTTTTAAATTTTCGAAGACACAACAAGTTGCCAGCTTTTTGATTTTTTAATTTCACAGATTTTCAATTTCATCGACCTTATATATGTTAATACCAAAAACGCTACAGTTTGCGTTTCCCACATTTCGTTAATGTGTTAACACCGAAAATGCTAACATTAGCTTTTTCCCACACTCCAATAATTATCCAGAATTTGTCAACAACAACCGGAAGTCGTGTGGAGGCATTAACCAATAACTAAGTATGCCAATCAACACACGCGAAATACTTTAGACGCTGATTACCAGAAAAAGTATTATACTGACTATTTAGAAGATGTCTAAAGCACCTCATAAACTGCGAAAGATAAACCGGAATAAAACGCACCTCATTAGCTGCAAAACTAATCTGAAAGGAATAAAATGCACCTCATAAGCTGCAAAACTAATCCGAAAGGAAAAATCACCTCAGAAGCTGCAAAACTAATCTGAAAGGAAAAATCACCTTATAAGCTGAAATCCAAAAGGAGAATCATAAGTGAAGAGATCATCAGATAAGGACAATCAACAGGTTGACGGAAGGGATAACAGTGAAGCTAAAGACACCCAAGTACATCTGGAAAAGGATAAAGTCAAGCTTTCAACCCAACATGCTGATAGCTGTAATATTGTAAGTTTAATTAAGCATAGGTATTAAGTATAAATTATAAAAATTAAGAAAACATATTAAGTGAATTATATTAAGTGAAGATGTTAAAAACATTAAGTGAAATCAAGTGAATGAAATCAGTAAACACTAAGAATTTAAAAAGAATAGTAGAAAATACAAAACGTAAATTACTGAAACATAAAAGAATTCTAACAGAATAAAAAAAGAGAAAAAGAAAGTCTTACCGCTATATCATTGATAAAACTTAAAAAATGTCTAACCCCAATAATTTAGTAAGACCGCCAGTTCTAAATGCCCCTAATCCCGAAAATTCAAACGAAAGAAACTTGCCCATTAATGTAGAAGAGACGATCGTACGAATTTGTGCACAACAATGTCAAATTGCTATTAGACAAGAATTCGCTATCAGGACCCCCGAAGGAAGAAACTCGCACAGATACATTACCACAGGCGGGTGGCAACACTTCTCAAATAAACGCCCTGACATCTACCCAACATAGCGACGAAAGCTCATCGCAAAATTTAATACAATATACAAACGCACCTGTAAACGTATTCAAAAATCAAATTTTTATAACATCTGATGAAGGAGAACCATCTTATAAATTTGAGACAGTTTTTCCAACCTTTCACAGACACACTATAAACGAGCCTAATATAACGCCAGAAGTTTTCAATAATATCTTAAAGAAATTTCTCAATCCATCAGATAATATCATGGGAAAGTTACAGGAAGTATTCCAGGCTAATTTCACTCAAATTAAGGTTAAATATTCTAGAATTATGCTAAAAGATTTGAAAAGCGAAGAGGAACAAGAATCCGAAATTATAAAGGAACACAATAGGGCACATAGAAATAGTATTGAAAATAAAACACAGTTGTTAACAAAATTTTATTTTCCTAAAATGCATTCAAAAATAAAGAAAATTACCAAATTATGTAAGGTCTGTAAAGAAAATAAATATTTATTTATTGTTATGTTCGTTCATACACAACAAGATTAACATCTTATAAATTATAGTGAAGGAATTATAATTACAAACAAATATCCGCTTAAACTTAGAAAAAAAGATTTTATGTAAATAAGACATGATAATTATAAAATTAAACTCATATAAACATTATTATTTTTTTTTTTAATGTGAATTATGAGTAGTAATTGCAATAATGACATAAAAGAAATGAAAAAAGATTAAAATGCTTACACTCCGATAACTGCCTCCAAATTATAAAAATAATTCATTAGTTTTATTTTAAATATAGATACATTGCTGGTACCTTGAATTTCAGATGGAAGAGTATTCCATAGGCGTATTGAGCCAATAAAAAATTGCCACTCCGAGGTGATTAACTTTTTTCCTCTATTCGATCTTACAAATCTGATCCTCTCAAATACTACTACTTCGGTGTCTGTTTGTATATTATTTTATGAAGGAATAATAGTGCTCTGGTTTTAATGAAGGACTGGAAGCTGATCCCATATAACATATCCAAATATTGACAAATATGCTGCATTCTACTTAAACCATACACATAACGAATAATGCTATTATAAGCCACATTTAACTTATTTCGACTGTGTGCATCACAAAAAGCAAAGAGCTCACAACCGTATATTAACCCTGGTATCAAGTAAGATTTAGCCAAAAGTTGTCTTATGTATGGCGGAGTAAAGGAGTGGGAAAGCCATACTGTTCGCAATTTTGAATATGTTTGTCCTACAGCCATATTAATGTGATTTGTCCAAGTTAGAGAAGAATTGAATACAACACCAAGGTTTTTTGTACTGGGAACAAGTGAAATTTTTTCTTGATTGACAAGTATATTAATATTAGGTTTTTATTTTTGTGAATAAAAAGACACTTGGATTTTTGTGAGTTAAGGCAAGGCCCATTTGCTCTAGTCCAATTGCCTACCCTGCCGAGGTCATCATTAAATTTTTGGATGCCGTTTTCCGGGCTACTAATATAGATTTGAACATCATCCGCTTACATGTGTATTTTACTATGAATAAGTTGTAGCGGAAGGTCATTAGCATACAGAGAGAAAAGGAGTGGACCCAATATGGAACCCTGGGGAACTCCTTTCTCTACTCCTAATGGTTTAGATTTAGAAGAACCTGATACTACCGATTGTGTTCGATCCGATAAGTATGATTTTATAAGTCTTGTTGATGTGTTTGCAAATTTGAAAAAGTGGTGTAGCTTAAAACAAAGGTTATTGTGATCAACAGTGTCAAAAGCTTTTGAGTGATCAAGCAATACCAATAAAACTGCTTTATTTTCGTCTATATCGTTCCTTACCGACTCCGCAACTTCAATCAAGGCACTAATACAGCTATGATTTGTTCGAAATCCAGACTGGGCTGTTGTTAATGGACATTCTCGTTGTATGTACTCTGACATTTGTTTATAAAGCAACTTCTTCAAAATTTTTTGAACAGAAAGATAAAATTGATACTGGTCGATATTCAGTAATTGTTTTGGGCAAAGGAATTACTTTTGCATGCTTCCAAACCATTGGATAAATGCTAGTACTCAAAATTGTATTGAAAATGTATGTGAAGATGGGTAGCAACAAAGGAAGTAGTATCCGTATGAATTTTGGATCAAAAGTATCATCACCAATTGCATTGGATTTTATCTGTCTGAAACTGTATAGGACTTCGTCATTGGTAACACATCGGAACTCAAAATTTCCCTTACCAGACGGACCATCCAAGTTGTCGACGTAAGAGCCGTAGAAGGAGGAGTTAGCTTGAACCGTCGGAATGCTTGTGAACGTTGTGTTTAGCTCGTCCACATCCATATGACATGTCTGAAGAGTCTGTGATTTTCCTACAACAATGTTTTGAATGACTTTCCATTTGCTTCTTGAATTTCTTGTTCACCATTCTTCGTGCTGACCAATATTCTTCCTGGAGATCTGGAGTTTTGTATCGCTTCCACCTTGAGTAAGCTCTATCTCTTTTGGCTATATATGATTTTATGGTGGAGTTAAACCAGGGCTTGGTGTTCGATTTATTCATATTTATAATTATATTGCTTCTAATCGGAACAGTGTCATTATATAGGGAAAGGATATTTTTTTGAAGAAACTCTAATTGGTCATCAACAGAAATAAGACCATAAATATTGCTCCAATTTATATGAAAGAAATTTTCCCCCAGAATATCATAATTAAAATTTCGGTAGTCCCGAAAAGTGTATGAAGGGAAACCTGATAAAATAGTCGTACACGAAACACCGATTCCTCAGTTTCCCAGACAGATCGTTCACATGGACATTTATATCACAGAGGAATCTAGAGCAGTTGAAGATGTTAAGGAACCTGTTAGAGAAATACAATAGTTCAATAAATTTTACTATTCAAAGGAAACCCATTGAAGTTTTTTTTTTGGAAAAAGAGTAAATACAGACGCAAGGGACATTGAAAAAGAAAGAGATGAAATTACAAAAAGACTCAAAGAAAAACAACTGGACGACAGGAACTATCATAACAAAAATAAATGCGAACCAAAGACTTACGATCCAGGACAGACCAATTTCATGAAAGAAAATAAGAGATTAGGTACAAAACTTAGCAAAGTCTACAGACAGGAAATAGTAAAAGAAAACAAGAATAACACAATTCTCACAGAATCAGGGAAAATTGTCCAAAAAATAATATAAGGAACTAATAAATTACAATTTTCAGATCGCTTTTTGGTTTAACAATGGCTGACGTTATAATACTGGAGTATACGAACTCCCATATTGTGACTTTCAATTCTGGAACGGCAAAATTACAGATAGGAACATTTAAAATAATACATTTAATAGAGACTGATGAATACCAAGAACTAATCAATGATATGCTACAGACAGTAAGCCAAAATGTTAGTGAATATCACTTCCTTCGTCCTTTCCTAGTACACGAAATGACGGAGATTCAAGGGTATTTAGATAGGCTAAGGCCAAAGGTAAAACGATCTCTGAATTTTATCGGATCAGCATGAAAGTGGATTGCGGGAATTTCAGATTATGATGACTGCGAAATTATTACGCAAAAAACTAACAGAGTATTGGCTAATAATAACAAACAAGTCGTCATTTACAAATTGTCGCTAGAGAAAATAAATGAATTAACAGTTAAAACTAATGAAATCATAAAACACATATATTATAATGAAACTGAAAAAGAAAAGCTCATAACAGATTTAAGAATTAAGATAAGCATACTAAAAGAAGAATTAATTAATATCCAATATGCCATGCATTGGGCAAAATTAGGCATTGTAAATTCCTTTTGTATTATCGTCAAACGAAATAAACATTGTAAATGAAATAGTAAATAGAGGTTCTATTCCATATGTTAATATAGAACAGGCATTTGAATTTGCAGGAATAAAAACTGCATCAAATAGCAATTCACTTGTCTATATTATAAATATCCCAACCACAGATAAAGTTTTATGTAATAAATTATTAATTAAGCCAATAAAATTTGAGAAATTTATAAGCAAACTTAATTTCAATAAGTAAAAGAACATTAAGTTCGGCCGCGCAAAACTTTTAATACCCTCCACCTTAGGGTAAAGGAAACATTAGAAGAAATGTGGCAAAAACCATCAAAATACCGAATATCGGAGGGTACCGTTATATGGGGGCTATACCAAATCATGCACCTACACATGCAAGGTTTCGCCAACGAAGCTAGAACCCATTATGACCTACAAATACCAATTTTCAGACAAATACGTGAAAAAAATGTGGCAAAAATCATCTAATTACCGAATATCGGGAGGTACCGTTATATAGGGGCTATACCAAACCGTGGACCTATAATTACAATGACTCGCAATACGAACTGGGACCCATTATGACTCACAAATACCAATTTTTAGACAAATCAGTGAAAAAATGTGCCAAAAACATCAAAATACTGAATATCGGGAGGTACCGTTATATGGGGGCTATACCAAATCATGGGCCCATACATGCAATGTTTCGCCACCGGAGCTGGAAACCATTATGACCTACAAATACCAATTTTCAGACAAATACGTAAATAAAAGGTGGCAAAAATCATCAAATTACCGAATATCGGAAGGTACCGTTATATGGGGGCTATACCAAACCATGGACCTATAATTACAATGACTCGCCATACGAACTGGGACCCATTATGACTCACAAATACCAATTTTTAGACATATCAGTGAAAAAATGTGGCAAAAACCATCAAAATACCGAATATCGGGAGGTACCGTTATATGGGGGCTATACCAAATCATGGACCCATACATGCAATGTTTCGCCACCGGAGCTGGAAACCATTATGACCTACAAATACCAATTTTCAGACAAATACGTGAAAAAAATGTGGCAAAAATCATCAAATTACCGAATATCGGGAGGTACCGTTTTATGGGGGCTATACCAAACCATGGACCTATAATTACAATGACTCGCCATACGAAATGGGACCCATTATGATCTACAACTACCAAATTTTCAGAGAAATTCGTAAAAAAATGTGTCAAAAATCATCAAAATACAGAATATTGGGAGGTACCGCTATATGGGGACTATACCAAAACGTGGACCCATACATACAATGTTTCGCCATACGAACTAGGACCCATTATGACTCACAAATACCAATTTTTATACAAATCAGTGAAAAAATGTGGCATCAAAATACCGAATATCGGGAGGTACCGTTATATGGGGGATATACTAAATCATGGACCCATACATGCAATGTTTCGCCACCGGAGCTGGAAACCATTATGACCAACATATACAATTTTTTTGACAAATCCGTGAAAAAATATCGCAAAAATAATCAAAATACCGAATATCGGGAGGTACCTTTATATGGGGGCTATACCAAATCATGGACCCATACATGCAATGTTTCGCCACCGGAGCTGGAAACCATTATGACCAACAAATACCAATTTTCAGACAAATCCGTGAAAAAATGTGGCATAAATCATCAAAATACCGAATATCGGGAGGTACCGTTATATGGGGCCTATACCAGAACGTGGACCGATATATCTCATTTTCAATACCAACCATCCTAGACACAATACCAATTGGTCTGCTAAATTTGCAATTGCTCTACGTCAAATAATGTGGGCTGTATCGTGATTTCAACAGACAGACAGAGAGACGGACATCGTTAAATCGACTTAGAATTTTATGCTGATTATGAATATATATACTTTATGGGGTCTACGACGAATATTTAAGGATGTTACAAACGGAATGACAAAGTTAATATACCCTCCTTTCCAAGGTGGAGGGTATAAAAATATACTGTTATGTTATAAAAGTATCTTTGGTATAAGAAATGATTGTAAAAATTATAATAATATTACCATCTGTAATAATGATAATTTAGTTTCTCTTAATAACGATAATTAGTTTAGTTAGTTAATTTAATTAAGAGTAAACCATCTAACTGCAGTATAATAGATAATCGTCATATTCCTACGGTAGAGGAAATATCCCCTGGTACGAATTTTTTAAACCAATTTAACGGCACTATCCGCCTCAATGGAAAACCAGAACAACATCTGGGAACATATGTCATACAATTCCGCAATACAACAATTATAATCGAAAATAAGACGCATTTTTTTTCGAAACTACAAACCTCCAACCTTTGCCAGCAATATTAAAACATAGGTCTTCCTCATTGAACTTAGAAGAAACGCTATCATTGGAAATAATTAAAGAACTCCAAATGAACAACACAGAGGCTATAGATATATTGACGAACCATAATAAATGGAGTCTGACAGCCAGTTTTGGACTTTCCTCAATGGTAATACTATCAGTGGGTTTTAGGCTATTAAAATACGTATTAATGAAAAGGAAAGAGGAATTGGTTGTACTACCACCTCCAAATTCATGTTCCATGCATGAACCATCCGAGGTGCAAAAAATAAATTCAAGCGGGATCGAAGGAACTTCGCATTTCCAATATTCCTTACCGATCGAGGACGCCCGGATTCAATGGGGGAAGTGTTAATACCAAAAACGCTACAGTTTGTCTTTCCCACATTTCGTTAATGTGTTAACACCGAAAATCCTAACATTAGCTTTTTCCCACACTCTAATAATTATCCAGAATTTGTCAACAACAACCGAAAGTCGCGTGGAGGCATTAACCAATAACTAAGTATGCCAATCAACACACGCGAAATACTTTAGACGCTGATTACCAGAAAATTTATTATGCTGACCATGTAATAATATTTAGAAGAAGTTGTTGTTAAGAATAATAATGTAATTTATGTTCAGTCCTGTTTTAGAAATGAGTGAATAAAGTTATATTTTTTTAAAGAAATTAATATTAAAAATATTAAAATATAACGGTACTTAATCCTAGATTTTTTTTTTTCTTAATATATCCTTAAAAATAAAAATCCTTAAAACTACAGCTGTTAATCAGCTGATCTACTTAGCCTAGTTACAGGTGATCAAAACAAGGGTAGTACGCATGCATTAATTATAATAATACGCAGGTACCATGCAAAGGCATTTTTCTTTAATACTTCCGGCATCATCCGTTGCAAATATTCCAGGTTAATCTCATACATGACGGCCATCTTTTCTAGTCATCAATGAATTCTAGGGGACCTCGACTACCGTCATAGCTAATGTTACAGTTTCGGACTTGGCCTGCTAGGGCCCGAGAATTCCTACCCGCAAATAAGTATGGTATGGAATTGTTTGGGGTATAGATTACACGTCCGCCACATTGACTCACCTGTCTCCTTCGCTGTTGTTCAATTAAGGATTACGCACAATCGTAAATCACTTCTAATACGATTTTCTCCTTTTCTTAAGCATCCGCATGTCCCGTGATCTCAAAGGCTTTCTATGCTGCGTTCGTTGGTATGCTTTACCTTTGTTGGTATTGATGCCCAGTGAGTCTTGTTTGATGTTGTGCGTCTATGCATCTATTTTGTGCAATTCTTGTTTCTTGTTCTGCGTTTATTCATCGATTTGTTGCATTGCTTTGATTTGATCGATAACTGTTAGACTTGTTTGTTGTTGCATTGGTGTAATGCTTTGTCATTGCAGTTGAGTGTGGATTAAGGTTGTTAGTCCCCGACTCGCTGCTTCTGCGTGGCCCTGAATATGGCGGTCACTTAACACAACTGTCCATTGTAACAAATCAATTCCAATGTCTGGCTAGTACAAAGCGTTAGGGACTATCCCCTTGTATAGATCAGTTAATCGGTTATTCTAATAAGAATCATTCATGGTATATAAGAATTATTCGTAGGTATATTACTGGACGGATCCGACCATTTTCTTGTTATTGCTTCGAAAGCCACCGTAAAATTGGTCTACATCTATTACAAAGACGGTGGGTTGTTTTCAAGAAATTTTTGGAAACAATAACGGTTATCAAGTTCGACCAGAAGATAGTCCTACGACCTAGGAAATTGAGGCGTAAACCCTCCAGGTCTAGTGTCTAGTTCCCGTTAGTGACATGGACTAAGCGGGGTCAGCCTAAATACAGCGAGTTGATCTATTCGAGAACTAACTCCGCTTGAGATTGCCAGAGGAATGCGTTCGGTGCATTATCATTTCTCATTTTTTCCGTTGACCTTGACATATATTTCAATAAGATACTCGTTATTCTTTTAAAGGACTTCGAGCAGTCGTTTATAAGTTTAGACTTTTACATCAACACATTCTCACTATAGCTGTAGTTATTGTACCCTCAGAAAAGGATTACAACTTTTGAATTTAATGTTATTGTTAATAATCATTACATAGAAGATTGATTTTGTAATGAATATGAGGATTTGATGGATAAAAAACCATTATCAGTCTTAAGTCATTTAGCTTAACAAAATCTTATTTCTGATGGAAATTAACATCGGAATTATCATCGGATTGCTCCAATCCCATTTTCATAGCCATATTGAGCTTTTTTAGATCGTCGAGGTTGTTCAGACATTGTATTATCGGATAATGGTGCAAGTTTTTTATGTGCATCACGTGATATTACCCGAAATTATCACGATTTTATTTGTGAGAGTTGTGGATAAGCTTAGAATGTCCCTGTTCAGTAGGGTACTTTACTTTCTCTACCTGAACCAATCATTAATGAACAACCAATCTCGATAGTGAATCGGTTTAGGAAAGTCCAAACACTTGCTTATCACTTCTGTATCCGTTGGAATATCTGAAAAATTTGCATTTGCGGTACAAGAGAAAGCAAGGAAGGGAATCAGATATGGTTGGTTTAGTCGTTTTCGGCGAGTAAATCTTATTGCGATCACGTGTAAGTATGGTCGTGATGAAAATGGACGGACATGTTCGTATCTGCAAAAAGTTTTGTATATGGTTCAAAATCTAATTTGGTCATTCCGACAGACCAATCAGCGACTGAAGAAAATTAAAATATGTTTCCTTCTTAGTGTAATGGATGCTCGACAACGTATTAGAGAGAGCGGATGAGCTATCTGTTACCAAACACATATTGCATCCGAAATTAACGGAATCCGTAACTGTAGATTCAGTGGTGATACCGACCCTCTTTATATCGCGATGATTCATAATGATCTGTACCCAGCTCGGGTATGGTTCACACTCGTCCGTTTATATCATATTGTTTGGTTTTCACACTGGTTCTGCCCATGTAGATGATCCACTGGTGGCATGAGAATACAGAATGTCGCAGTTCTCAGACCAACATTCTGAAAGGTATGCGTATTCTGCCGCTGCGTGGCACTTTTTTTTGTAGCAGTAGCAGTAGTGTAGCAGGCCGAGCTAAAAATAAGAGAGAACTATTTTATTACTCACTAAACAGAGTATAAATAGTAACTTACATTATAACACCTTACAAATAAAATTAAGAACATAATATAGCGGCTCTTCAGTCCAACAAAAAGAAAAACACCGACGCAACCACTACAAAAACATATCCTACATATTAAGGCAAAGATACTCAATTACCTTGAACCTAAACAGATAATTGGTATAGACAAAAGTACGTAAAGCCAAAGGAAACCGCCCTAACCACAAAGGATCTCTCACCAATGGAGAACGAAAACCTTGGACCCAACACTTGAGGATTTCGATATGATCTACAAAACACAAAGTTGACACGAAGAGGTGAGTCAAAATTGGACATAACACTGCATCATTGCACTACACGCCTGAGGAAAAGTAGATGTCATAAAAATCGAGTAAACAAAATGCAGGAAATAACAGGAAATATATGGAAATATAAGTTTAAAAAACTTTACTGGCACGCCATCAACCCCCACAGCTCCCGACTTAACTTTGTTCAATGATCTTACAACATCAGAATAAAATATGCAATAAAACCGAAAAATATCATCTCCCGCATAACCCTCACTATGAAGAGACTGACCACGCTCACCCGGAAAACCAGGATTCCCACTGCAAAAATAATGATTAGCAGCATTGACATCAATTGGCGGAGCATCATTACCATTACCCAAAACACCAAACGACTATAGAGATTTCCACAGCTGTTTGTTATTCAAAATAATCATTATAGTACTTACGCCTCTCATTCCTCATCACAGTCTTACAACGATTCCTATATATACAATATATTATATATATATATATATATATATATATATATATATATATATATATATATATATATATATATATATATATATATATATATATATATATATATATATATATATATATATATATATATATATATATATATGGGGCTATACGAAGACGTGTACCTGCATTTGCAATTCTTTGTCAAAAGTTGTAGTACTTATTAATACCGAAAATACTGAAAATTGGGAGGAAGCATCATATGACGGGCACGCAATCGACTTAGAATTTTACGCTGAACAAGAATATATACGCTTTGTTGGGTCTGACAAAGTTATTATACTATCCACAGTATCGTGGAGGAAAAAAATGTACATGTTTGTTTCGCAAAAAATAGAGCAAGTGCAATGTTTAGATTTCTCGAAATCTTTTGACAACAATATATATATATATATATATATATATATATATATATATATATATATATATATATATATATATATATATATATATATATATATATATATATAACATTGCTAATGAGATCAAAACAAATAATTACATTACATGACTATATTCCCAAGGCAGGACCCAGCATATCAACAACCAACAGAGCAAGACTAGATGCCGATTTTCCGTAACTTCTTTTAGGGTTACCTTCCCTCTTTTAACAAATTGGCGGATAAGGGAATCTCTTGTCTGAATAGAATTAAACTTCACCAAGACCGCTCTTCGTTCAGATATGTAACAGCACTGCTGCATGTCACCAAGAGATAGTTGCAACCCACACAAATTAGCAACCTTAACAACAAAGCTCCTAGATCTTTAATATTCTCCGGCAAACCTCTTATAATCATATCAGCTCTGTTAAGCCTTCGCTGGAGCACATTATTAAAAGACTCAAGCTCAGAAACACTTTAAGAAAGTTTCTTTTCTGCTAACAAAGCCGTACTTTTAACTTCAGAGACTGTCATCTTCAACTCAACTACGGTCTTTTTAAGCTCAACCACATCACGCATCACTTCACATATTTGTGCATTATAAAGATCAAACAGACAATCAGAGTATCAAATTATCCTGCAGCTCTCGCAGAGCATCAGAATTCTCAACAACATCACACGCAGCAACACCCACTGTCGCATCACCACCATTCAAAGAAGCATCAGCTGTGGCACCAACCCTATTTCCATCAACTGCAGTGTTCACTTTTGTTCCGCGATCGACCACACCAGCATCACCACTACCACCAGAAGCCTGTGTATCTGGGTTGCTTATTTATTTTAGGCTCAGCCTTGGAAATGCCAACGCAATCCAACTGGAAAAAATTTGCATATGATTTGCATATGATATTTGTGGATATGGCATGCAATACTCTTGTGTTGTTGTGAAGACGTTGGAGGTAAGTAAAGCCTCAAGTGTTTAATACTAGCAACTATTTGCGTGGCTTTCGAAGCCGGACCACTCTAGGGCTCGGAACCAATGAGAGTTACGAGAAGTTAAGGACTTTAATGAGATACCCGACTCCCAGTGTATTCAGCTGTTTCAACATAACCATTAAGATTCCGCCCGGCTCCAACGCCTTGTGTGACTAGACGTTCCGGATGACATTTGCAACATCACCCATTATAATATACTTAACTTTATGTATATAACTTTATGTAGTATATTAACTTTATCATTCAGTTTATAACTCCTCGAAATACTCGTTCCAGGCCCAACAAAGCATATATATATTCTTGATCGATTTAGCGATCGACACCTTCCAATATTTTGACCTGATTTGTTCGTTTCCTTACTTTTAATATGTTCACTCGAGAATCCCATATTGAAATAAAAAAATCGGTGAAAAAAAATTTGGGTTTTGACCAGGAAAATCGATTTCTGAACTATTGTTCGAAACATTCGCTTCGCCCTATCGCTCTCAGAGCACTCGATAAATTGTTGTTTATAATAATTAGCGGATGGGGGTATCCTCATTTACCATCCAGAATGTGAAGCAATCAATCCGCTCCGCCAAAACTGATCCATATACAAAATGATTAGCAGAGAATAGCTTAGACGAGATAGGTCTGTATTGCACAGAATTAAGTGATAGGAACACAAATCGGCCACCTCGACTTTTGATGCGACCCTTCCTCAATACGTTGTAATCAAAACAATGTTGTAGGTTGAAATATTTATTGAATTGAAATTGGTTTCTTGCGTTAAATTATCCTTCGATGCATAAATTCCACTGACGGCTCTGATGAGGACGACGAAGATATTGATCCGCTGGGGACTACCCTGATGCAGCACGTTGCGACTTAACTTCTATCGCCGTTGTCTCGCAACCGACCTGTTCCGGAATAATTTAGGAGTGCATCCACTAACTTCATCGTACCGAGACTGATCGTTTATGGAAAACGTTTTGACAACCCAACAGACTCAAGTTCAGAAACACTATAAGCAAGTTCCTTTTCTGCTAACAAAGTCGTACTTTTTAATTCAGAGACTGTCATCTTCAACTCAACTACGGTCTTTTTAAGCTCAACCACATCGTGCTTCACTTCACATATTTGTGCATTATAAAGATCAAACAGAGTATCAGTTTTGGTACGGAATTCGGACAGACATCTAGCCATATTTGTGTCCATTTGTTGCTTCATAGGCAAAATCAAATTTTCCTGCAGCTCTCGCAGAGCATCAGAATTCTCAACAACATCACACGCAGCAACACCCACTGTCCCATCACCACCATTCAAAGAAGCATCAGCTGTGGCACCAACCCTATTTCCATCAACTGCAGTGTTCACTTTTGTTCCGCGATCGACCACACCAGGGTTGCTTATTTATTTTAGCCTCAGCCTCGGAAATGCCAACGCAATCCAAATGGAAAAAATTTGCATAGCCTTTGCAACGAATCTTATGTTTGGATTTGGCAATTTGATCCTTACACACATTACACTCAATTTGTAAATTTCTCCAATTTTAAATATTTAATTATTTCCTTGACAGAGCTCAAATTTAATGCTTGTTCATTGCAGGATCTATAGTTCAGAAGTCATTGTATTCACAAACCACACTTGAGCCACATAGACTTACAGATGTATCATCAGGCCTCGTACAATCATCCACATACATTAAGGCCCTTATACCGTTTGGAAAGCGATCAATTCTTCTGAGTAGAGTTAAACAGTTCCAGAGATATCACCCCAACTTCGGGAAATCCCCTTTTTATCCGGAGCGTAGTTTTCTTCACATCCGCAAACTGTGTGACTTGATTGACTTTATCCAACGCCTTAGATAAGTCCAGGGCCACAAATATTGTTCTATGAAACGGCTTGTTCTGGATTAATCCTCGTATGATATTTGTGGATATGGCATGCAATACTCTTATGGTGATGTGAAGACGTTGGAGGTAAGTAAAGCCTCAAGTGTTTAATACTAGCAACTATTTGCGTGGCTTCCGAAGCCGGACCACTCTAGGGATCGGAACCAATGAGGGTTACGAGAAGTTAAGGACTTTAATGAGATACCCGACTCCCAGTGTATTCAGCTGTTTCAACATAACCATTAAGATTCCGCCCGGGTCCAACGCCTTGTGTGACTAGACGTTCCGGATGACATTTGCAACATCACCCATTATAATATACTTAACTTTATGTATATAACTTTATGTAGTATATTAACTTTATCATTCAGTTTATAACTCCTCGAAATACTCGTTCCAGGCCCAACAAAGCATATATATATTCTTGATCGATTTAGCGATCGACACCTTCCAATATTTTGACCTGATTTGTTCGTTTCCTTACTTTTAATATGTTCACTCGAGAATCCCATATTGAAATAAAAAAATCGGTGAAAAAAAATTTGGGTTTTGACCAGGAAAATCGATTTCTGAACTATTGTTCGAAACATTCGCTTCGCCCTATCGCTCTCAGAGCACTCGATAAATTGTTGTTTATAATAATTAGCGGATGGGGGTATCCTCATTTACCATGCAGAATGTGAAGCAATCAATCCGCTCCGCCAAAACTGATCCATATACAAAATGATTAGCAGAGAATAGCTTAGACGAGATAGGTCTGTATTGCACAGAATTAAGTGATAGGAACACAAATCGGCCACCTCGACTTTTGATGCGACCCTTCCTCAATACGTTGTAATCAAAACAATGTTGTAGGTTGCAATATTTATTGAATTGAAATTGGTTTCTTGCGTTAAATTATCCTTCGATGCATAAATTCCACTGACGGCTCTGATGAGGACGACGAAGATATTGATCCGCTGGGGACTACCCTGATGCAGCACGTTGCGACTTAACTTCTATCGCCGTTGTCTCGCAACCGACCTGTTCCGGAATAATTTAGGAGTGCATCCACTAACTTCATCGTACCGAGACTGATCGTTTATGGAAAACGTTTTGACAACCCAACAGACTCAAGTTCAGAAACACTATAAGCAAGTTCATTTTCTGCTAACAAAGTCGTACTTTTTAATTCAGAGACTGTCATCTTCAACTCAACTACGGTCTTTTTAAGCTCAACCACATCGCGCTTCACTTCACATATTTGTGCATTATAAAGATCAAACAGAGTATCAGTTTTGGTACGGAATTCGGACAGACATCTAGCCATATTTGTGTCCATTTGTTGCTTCATAGGCAAAATCAAATTTTCCTGCAGCTCTCGCAGAGCATCAGAATTCTCAACAACATCACACGCAGCAACACCCACTGTCCCATCACCACCATTCAAAGAAGCATCAGCTGTGGCACCAACCCTATTTCCATCAACTGCGGTGTTCACTTTTGTTCCGCGATCGACCACACCAGGGTTGCTTATTTATTTTAGCCTCAGCCTCGGAAATGCCAACGCAATCCAAATGGAAAAAATTTGCATAGCCTTTGCAACGAATCTTATGTTTGGATTTTGCAATATGATCCTTACACACATTACACTCAATTTGTAAATTTCTCCAATTTTAAATATTTAATTATTTCCTTGACAGAGCTCAAATTTAATGCTTGTTCATTGCAGGATCTATAGTTCAGAAGTCATTGTATTCACAAACCACACTTGAGCCACATAGACTTACAGATGTATCATCAGGCCTCGTACAATCATCCACATACATTAAGGCCCTTATACCGTTTGGAAAGCGATCAATTCTTCTGAGTAGAGTTAAACAGTTCCAGAGATATCACCCCAACTTCGGGAAATCCCCTTTTTATCCGGAGCGTAGTTTTCTTCACATCCGCAAACTGTGTGACTTGATTGACTTTATCCAACGCCTTAGATAAGTCCAGGGCCACAAATATTGTTCTATGAAACGGCTTGTTCTGGATTAATCCTCGTATGATATTTGTGGATATGGCATGCAATACTCTTATGGTGATGTGAAGACGTTGGAGGTAAGTAAAGCCTCAAGTGTTTAATACTAGCAACTATTTGCGTGGCTTCCGAAGCCGGACTTTAATGAGATACCCGACTCCCAGTGTATTCAGCTGTTTCAACATAACCGTTAAGATTCCGCCCGGCTCCAACGCCTTGTGTGACTAGACGTTCCGGATGACATTTGCAACATCACCCATTATAATATACTTGACTTTATGTATATAACTTTATGTAGTATATTAACTTTATCATTCAGTTTATAACTCCTCGAAATACTCGTTCCAGGCCCAACAAAGCATATATATATTCTTGATCGATTTAGCGATCGACACCTTCCAATATTTTGACCTGATTTGTTCGTTTCCTTACTTTCAATATGTTTACTCGAGAATCCCATATTGAAATAAAAAAATCGGTTAAAAAAAATTTGGGTTTTGACCAGGAAAATCGATTTCTGAACTATTGTTCGAAACATTCGCTTCGCCCTATCGCTCTCAGGGCACTCGATAAATTGTTGTTTAAAATAATCAGCGGATGGGGTATCCTCATTTACCATGCAGAATGTGAAGCAATCAATCCGCTACGCCAAAACTGATCCATATACAAAATGATTAGCAGAGAATAGCTTAGACGAGATAGGTCTGTATTGCACAGAATTAAGTGATAGGAAAACAAATCGGCCACCTCGACTTTTGATGCGATCCTTCCTCAATACGCTGTAATCAAAACGATGTTGTAGGCTACAATATTCATTGAATTGAATTTGGTTTCTTGCGTTAAATTATCCTTCGATGCATAAATTCCACTGACGGCTCTGATGAGGACGACGAAGATATTGATCCGCTGGGGACTACCCTGATGCAGCACGTTGCGACTTAACTTCTATCGCCGTAGTCTCGCAACCGACCTGTTCCGGAATAATTTAGGAGTGCATCCACTAACTTCATAGTACCGAGACAGATAGTTTATGGAAAACGTTTTGACGACCCAACAGAAACATGGAGATGGGTATTGTATACAACAAATTTCAATAACAATAACAAGTATAAAACCAGTAAGTTCCAGCCGGATTGAACTTTTAATACCCCCACCCTTTGGAAGAAACATGAAAATAATAAAAAAAATCTGACAATTCCGCTTAAATGAAAACCGTTATATGGGGCTATACGAAAACGTGTACCTGCATATGCAATTCTTTGTCAAAAGCTGTAGTACCTATTAAGAACTTTTTATAAAAATACCGAAAATTGGGGGAACCATCATATGACGGGCACGCAAAATCGTCTTATAATTTTACGCTGATCAAGAATATACATACTTTGTTGGGTCTGACAAAGTTATTATACTATCCACAGTATCGTGGAGGAAAAAAATGTACATATTTGTTTCGCAAAAAATAGAGCATATGCAATGTTTAGATTTCTCGCAAATCTTTTAACAACAAGGGAAGACAAGGCCAGAATTCGCATCCTTTTGTGGACAGATGGATTAAATGTTAAAAAATCAAATTTAAAAGTTGAATCTTGTAACTTTAAATTTACTAATAACAAATTCAACAAGTTGTTTTGTTTTTTTCACACTTTAAATGATCGGACGTCCTTCATTGTAATTCGATGTATTTCCGCAGTGGACGTGCACGGAGTTCCACCTCAAGGAAGCATTGTATACTTGCTTGTTCGCTTGTTTCAAGCTCACTTATCGTTTTATGTCCAGCCGCTGCGGCTCCTGCTTCTTTTACTGCTAACGAGGTTAACAGTTATGATATCACCCCATCGCGTCCTAATTTAAATGGTTACCTTTCTTAAATAACATACACGCGTTTCCTGTTCTTCATGCACTTGTTTCTTTATTATTTTTTTGTTGTTGTAATTATTTGTTGTGTGCTTACTTGTTGGAAATATAATTCAGCACACTTATGCTGTTGACCCCAGAAATTGCAACTTTAGGGCGAGGGCGAAGGAGCTAATCAAGTAGCTCTTAACAACAGGAGATCTGCTCTGGACATCTTTAAAAATAAGATGCCAGAGCCAATGCGAACAGTATTAGCTTGTAGAAATCCTGAAACTTTAGAATCCGTGATGGATATCCTATTTGAAAATGGTTATGAACGTATGGGAAAGGACGGCCGAATTCTAAAAAAGACCGACAAAATAAAAAAACATAATAGTGAAGAACTAGACGGTAACCGCGGATCAATGGGAAATAAAACAAATAATAATAGAAAACAATACTTTAATAAATCTAACAATCGTAACAATTATCATCGAGATACCCAATACAATTATAGACAGGACAATCAAAATAGTTATTACCAACGCAATACGGATAATTACCACCAAAATCATCATCGCAACGGCGAAAATTATAACCAAAACCATAACCAATACCAACACCGTAATATGCATAAATATAATCAACCCCAAACAGTAGAAATGGAAATGGAAATTAATAACATACAATGGAAATTAATAACATACAATATTTTCAACCGACATCCTCAACTAAGGGTTACCAATGTCATTACAATCAGGACAACAAACAGAAGGGAACAAATACAAAAAAATGTCCAAAATTTTCAGCCGAAGGCCTCGACGGAAACTTACCATATATAACAATAAAAACCAAACTAGGAAGTCTAAAATTCCTAATTGATACGGGAGCAACATATTCCATAATTAACCCTGGAATCTGAAACCCTAAGTGGAAGGTACCTTGTAATGTCACAAACATTAAGACCCTCCAACACACTATTACAATTTCAGAAAAAGTAGCCATACTAGCATTTAAAGAATTTGGAACAAATGTAGATACAAAAATAGAATTCCTCGTTTGTCAATTCCATAACCAATATGATGGAATAATTGGCAATAATATATTAAGACAAATTAAATCAATAGTAAATCTGAAGGACAACTTTTTAGAAACTGGAGAAATTAAAATACCTATTCAATATACCAATGACGGTGTTGAATACTATTTCGAAAAAACGGGTTTTCAGAAAAACGGACTTGTATATAACCCCCAAACCATATATGACGATAAGAATATCGAAATAATAGAAGGTGTATATAAAGCAGAAAATTATAAAATTAATGCTTTCATTAAAGTTAATGGAAATTTACCAAAACGAGTTATTTTAGAAAGCCAGAACACAAAAGAAATAACCTCTGAAAATTTGTATATATTTGATTTTGGCGATAATACAGACAAACCAATATTAGAACAAGTTCGTTTGGACCATCTAAACGAAGAAGAAAATAGAAAACTTGTACCGATTATAAAAAAAATATAAAGATATATTCTACTGGGAAGAAAGTGACCTTACATTTACAAAAGCCATTAAACATGAAATAAGGACCATGAATAACATCCCTATTGCAACAAAAACATACCGATACCCGTATGTGCATAAAACTGAAGTAAAAAAACAAATTGAAGATATGCTACATAAAGGTATAATAAGACCCAGTCATTCACCTTACTCAGCGCCGGTTTGGATTGTCCCGAAAAAGATGGATGCCAGTGGTAAACCTAAATGGAGACTCGTGATAGATTACAGAAAACTCAACGAAGTAACCATAGATGACAAATACCCAATACCAAATACTGATGAAATTTTGGAAAAACTTGGACGCTGTCAATATTTTACCACACTTGATTTGGCGAAAGGATTCCACCAAATCGAAATACATTAAAAAGATATTCCAAAAACAGCATTTAGCGTGGAGGGCGGACACTACGAATTTTTACGTATGCCATTTGGACTGAAAACAGCTCCAGCCACCTTCCAACGCCTAATGAATGAAGTTTTGGTCGATCTTATTAATACAATTTGTTTAGTATATATGGATGACATCATCATATTTTCAACCTCTCTTCAAGAGCATATAGAATCAATAACAAAGGGTTTCCAGAAACTCAAAGAAGTTAATTTGAAAATCCAATTAGATAAAAGTGAATTTATGAAAAGGGAAACGAAATTTCTCGGGCATGTAGTATCAGAGAATGGTATCAAACCAAATCCTGAAAAGATAACTTGTGTACAAAATTTTCCCCTACCGAAGACACAAAAAGAAATAAAGCAATTTCTTGGATTAGCAGGCTATTACCGAAAGTTTATTAAAGATTATTCAAAGATAGCCAAGCCAATGACAAAATGCCTTAAAAAAGATTCTGTTGTTGATATTGAAAATTTAGAGTATATAGAATCTTTTGAATCACTTAAAAGATTATTGACAAATTCACCTGTTCTAGCTTATCCTGATTTTAACCAAAAATTCGTACTTCAAACCGATGCTAGTAAATTCGCTCTGGGAGCTGTTCTATCGCAGAATGGACATCCCATTTGCTATGCTTGTCGTAGTCTGAATGGTGCCGAACAGAATTATAGTACTATAGAAAAAGAACTACTTGCAATTGTATGGGCAACAAAGTATTTTAGACCATATCTCTTTGGAAGAAGATTTTGATCGAGACCGACCATAGACCGTTAGTCTGGTTATTTTCTATAAAAGAACCTAATTCTAAGTTAGTTAGATGGAGATTACGCTTACAAGAATACGACTACGATATCAAGTATAAAAAAGGTATTATGAATGGAAATGCAGATGCATTATCCAGAATAGAAATTAATTTCAATGAAGATGGAAGTGCACCTAGCACTATTTCAGAAACAAATAACCCTCTAAATTTTTACAAGAGACAAATTATAATTCATAAAACACAGTCAGGATCGTTGAAGATAAAAAATGAACAGACTTTTAATAATAACAGGAAGACAATTTATGCTAAAACTTTTGACGAAAATACTTTAATCACTCTATTAAAAACCCATTTTAATCCAGAGAGAACTAACGCAATTTTTGTTAATGATGAATTAGTTTTTAACGAAATGAAAAAGGCTTTTGACAAATACTTTGGGGAAAACGAAAACTTTAAGATCATACGTTGTAAATTTCTCCTTAAGGATATTACAGACGAAAATGAGTTGACGGAAATAATAGAAAAAGAACATTTAAAAAATAACCATAGAGGAATTAATGAAAATTTTGCCGAATTAAAAACCGAAATCTATCACCCACAACTAAAGTTACGTATAACACAGTTCATTAACAATTGTGACGTTTGTAACAAAGAAAAATATGAAAGAAACCCCATTAAACAACAATATAGAATTACTGAAACACCTAATAAACCCGGAGAAATAATTCACGCGGACGTCTTTTATAGCTTAGATAAAACACTATTTCTTACCTTTTTAGACAAATTCTCAAAACATGCTCAAGCTATTAGGATAAAAAATAGATCATGGATCGAATTTAAGAAAGCACTTTCTCAATATCTTTCTGCAGTTGGAAGTATAGAGAAATTAATTATGGACAATGAACTAGGCTTTAAGACAATACCCCTTCGAGAGTTTTTAAGGGAGCAGGAAATTGAAATTCACTATACCTCAAATAATAACCATACTTCAAATGCAGACTACGAAAGACTCCACAATACCATTAATGAACATATCCGAATTTTAAAACATGACCCCAACCGAGAAACAGAAAGTGTTGAAGAAAAAATGTATAGAATCATAATGTATTATAATAATACTATCCATTCAACAACTAATAAGAAACCAATAGATTTTAAAAATGGAAAAATAAGCCAAAATGAATATCCGCTAATTAAAGAAAAAGTAATGAAAACCAAAGAAAGGATCATAAACAAACTAAATGAAAACCGCGAGAATGTAGACATTCAAACAGGTCCAGTCTATTTAAATGTTAAACGTGGTGGGAAAAATCATTCTAAATTTCGAAAAGTTATTTTGACCGAACTAGACTCTGACCATGTAATAACAGATAGGAATCTAAAATATTATAAGTCACATATAAAAAGAAAAAAGAAATTTCAAAACATTAACTAGCAACAGACTTCAACATAATATAATTACTACATTATATTTTTTAGATGAAATTACAAATAAATCTTTTATTACTCACTTCAATTGTGAACATTATCAACTGCCAACTAATGGAAATGCACGACTTATCTATGAATGAAGGATACATCCCAATTAAAGACGGCAACATAAGGATCATCGATCATTACCGAAGAATTTATCATATTATTAATGTAACAGATTACTACAATACTATAGAAATAATAGAAAATAATATTAATTCGTTACATGGCTCACTATTTGAGTCAACGTCGTTATTGGATACAACTATAAATAATTTTCATATTTTGAAAATTAAATTAGGGAATTTATCACCAAATTTTAGAGTTAGACGAGGTTTAATAAATGGTTTAGGCAAAGGGTTGAAATTTATAACAGGAAATATGGATAGTGATGACGAACAGGAAATCAGATCCTATCTTACAAATTTAACGACAATTTCTAATTCTAACTCAAACGATATAGCAAACATTGCGCGCATAAGTAAAATTCTTCCTACACAGATTCAAAACATAACAACTCATATTAATAGACAACAATATATAGTTAAAACGTACATCAATAAGTTCCGTAATGAAATTGAAAATAAGATATCTTCATTAGAAGACGAAATAGATTTTATTAAACACATTTACCAAATTAACAACGACATAAGTTTACTCAGAAATCATATAGATGACATCGCAGGAGTTATATTTACTAGTAAATTATACATAATACCAACAGACTTACTCGACGAACAAGAAATTGAACTAATAGACGACTTTGAAAAATATACTAAGACAAAAGTTGCCGTTTCCTTTGAAAAAGACCAAATTATCATCATCCTCTCCATTCCCCAATTTTCCAAATAATCCTCGAACCAATGCCTAATAACATGAATAAATCAATTCTTCTTAAAGAAAATAAAATTTTAATAGACGATAAGCAAAACGCATATTATTCAAATAAAACTTGTTTATATAAAAACCTTAAAAAAATTACCGACCTATGTATCTCGGGCATTTTAAAAAATAAAACAGCAAATTGTTATAACCCAAACCAAAATGCCTTTCCAATGACTTGGCAATATATTCATATTACAATTATCGTATTCATATTACAATTATCGTACCATCTGTCATTTAGAAAAAAAAGCCACACCCTTCTTGCAAATCACACAATCGATCGTATTTCAAATCATACGATCGAATCAAAAGACCAATAAATAATCATACGATGTATCTAGAATTAAAATAAACAATTATGTATATTGCACTCATTCACAAATAAAGAGTTAGTTCTATTCCAACAGCAAACTTTAATTGACGTGTTATTTTTTAACGCGAGTTTCGCCAAAGGGAGGAAACTCACTTTAGTTTTTAAAAAATATAATACTATAAAGAATGATAATAATTGGCGCAGTCGGTAGGATTACCATGATCGTTTGGTAGTCCGTGAAACGAAATCCTACGTAAAAGGATAAGTCCTCCGGAAAGGGACAATAAACTTAGTGATTAAAGAAACATTTTAGTGAATAGTAAAAAAGAAACAAGTTAACAAAATTACGTTAAACAAGAAAACTAGGAAAAGTTAAAAGTGGACATCACATCCTAATAAGAGAGAAATAAATTTTTAAGATTAACAAATTGTTACAAATTTAAAAAAGCAAATAATTACAATATAAGAAATAATTACGAAACTTAAAAAGTGAAAGTGGTAAAACATTAGAGGAAAACTAAAAAACATTAAAAGACTTACAAATAGCCAAAAAATAGCAACGAAGTGAAATTTGGAACATTAATAAGATTATAAAAAAATTGAAACAAAATGAATAACGCAAATCAACTAGCCCTTAACCCAGCGCAAAACAACATACAATTACGTACGCTAGACATCAATCCCCTTACATATATTGAAAAATTAAGGGAATTTGATGGGAAGAAGGAAGACCTCACAACATTCATAACAAATGTAGATGACATAATTCCTACATTAATGTTATACAACGAACAAGCTCAAAGAATGTGTATGAACATCGTAAAATCAAAACTAACTGGAAACGCCAGAAGAGCAATGGAGGTTCATCCCCATTTGACCCTTTGGACTGACATAAAAGCGATGCTAAATACCAACTTTGGTGGCTTTGCCACTGTGGACCAATTATATCAGGAACTGAGAGCAGCGCAGTATAAAGGAGATACTATGGATTTCTACAACCACATCCAACACAAACTAGCAATTCTTAACCAAAAATGTGGTCAGGAGAATCGATTGGATGAAGTCGATAGGAATATCCAAACTGGTCTGAAGACTTTTATAACACGTCTTCCAATCCATATGAGGACTGTATTATGCGCATTAAAACCACAAAGTATGGAGGAAGCTTTGCATGAATTGAGCTCTGCGGGATTCCTGAACAACGAAAAGAAGAAGGACAAACCACAACCAAGTCCCCAACAACAACATTGGCAACCAAAAATAATGCAGCCACATTACCAACAACAGCAACATTGGCAACCAACGATAATGCAGCCACATTACCAACAACAACAACAACATTGGCAACCAAAAATAATTCAGCCACATTACCAACAACAGCAACATTGGCAACCAAGGATAATGCAGCCACATTACCAACAACAACAACATTGGCAGCCGAGAATTGTACAACCAAATTTCCAGCAACATGGATCGCAACAACCTTACTACAAGCCTCAGCAACCACAAATCAGACAACAGCCTCCAACATCATATCAACAAAAGCATGAATCAATGGATGTTGATGCATCTCAACAATCAAAAAGGCAGACACACCACCAGGAGCAGAAATCATGTAAGAATTTAGAAGGTATTAACAATAAAATAGAGATAAGCGAAATGTATCAAGATGATTTGTATCAAGACAGTGTATATCAGGATAATAAAGAAGATCAATACAGTTCTGAATATGAGTATGGTACTAATGAAAATTTTGAAGCCAAAGCGGAAAATTTTCGGTTAGTTCCTTACAAGGAGCCACCGGACTTCCCTATACCATACTCAAAGGAAGATCAAGGAAAACAAGATTACTAATTGACACGGGTTCCACAGAAAATCTAATATGTAAAGATCATTGTCCTCCACAGTATATAAAAAATTCTCACACTCCAATATACATTAAAACTGCAGCAGGTGTCATTACGGTTGACCGCAATGCCCATTTTCCAAAAAATTCTATTAAGATTCCCCTTAATTCAGGTACAACATTTAGGGTGTATACCTTTCACAAATTCTTCGATGGAATATTAGGCAACCAAACATTACAAGAAAATTGTTCTGTAATTGATTATAGGAAAAAAGAAGTAAGTATTAACGGTCAAAAGTTCAGGATATATTTTGAAGGAGATTCTGAAGATGACGAATTTTCACTACAAACATTGCCAGAACTCCATCATATTAACATACTAGGAATTACTGAGCAGCTAAGGACAGACCACCTAAATACAGAAGAAAAATCAGAGCTCCAAAGATTAATAACTAAATATGAAAATGCCTTTTACCATCCGGGAGATGATCTGACCTTTACCAATGAGATAAAGCACAAGATAGAAACAGGAGATCATGGCCCTGTATATACGAAATCATATAGGTATCCAGCAATACATACTGAAGAGGTAGATCGACAAATGAATGAAATGCTAGAACAAGGTATAATAAAGCATAGTTCATCTCCATATAATTCTCCTATCTGGGTAGTACCCAAGAAGGAAGATAAAGTAGGAAACAAGGAATGGAGAATTGTTATAGACTATAGAAAATTGAATGCTATCACTGAAGATGATAGATATCCAATACCAGTAATTGACGACATACTAGATAAACTAGGTCGAGCTAACTATTTCACAACATTGGACTTAACAAAGGGATTTTATCAGATTGAGGTAGATCCAAAGATAGGGAAAAAACAGCATTCTCTACAACAAATGGACATTATGAATTTATAAGAATGCCATTCGGTCTAAAGAATGCTCCGGCAACTTTTCAGCGAATGATGAACAACGTGCTCAGAGAGCATATAAACAGGATATGTGTGGTATACATGGATGATATTTTAGTATTTTCGACTTCATTACAGGAGCATATGGAAAACTTGGGAAAAGTTTTGAAAACATTAGAAGTTGCAAATCTAAAAGTATCCTTAAATAAATCAGACTTCTTGAAAAAAGAGACTGAATTTTTAGGACATGTAGTGACTAATAATGGGATAAAACCAAACCCGAATAAAATAAGATGTATTAAGGAGTTCCCCATACCAAAAGATGTTAAGGAAATACAAAGTTTTCTGGGATTAACGGGTTATTACAGAAAGTTTATCCCAAGTTATGCAAAAATTGCAAAACCCTTGACCATGAGACTTAAAAAAGATGCAATAATTAATACTGAAGATGCTGACTATGTACAAGCATTTAAGAAGTTACAACAGATTCTGATGTCCGATATGGTACTTCAATACCCGGATTTTGAAAAGAGTTTTACTCTGACTACCGATGCTAGTAATTATGCATTAGGAGCCGTCCTGTCACAAAGCAATGGACCAATAGCGTTTGCTTCACGCACTTTAAACCGTCATGAGATTAATTATTCCACAGTTGAAAAAGAATTACTTGCAATTGTTTGGGCAGTTAAGCAATTCAGACATTATCTTTACGGTAGGAAATTCGAACTAAGAACCGATCATAAACCCCTTATATGGCTGGCAAATCTTAAGGACCCTAATTCCAAACTAATCCGTTGGAAAATAAGGTTAAATGAATACGAATTTGACATCAAACATGTAGAAGGAAAGGATAATAAAGTAGCTGATGCTCTCTCAAGAATTAGAGAAGTTAATGCAATCACAGCTAAAAGAAAACATAAATGTGAGATATGTAATAAAATGTTTAGTAAGAAGAATCTGCTTAGGAAACATTTGGATGAACATTTAAAGAAAAGACCACCTTCACCTACTTCTACAATACACAGTGCTGACGAAGATGGCCATAATTTCTTTAAGATATCAGAGAAACCTCTTCAGCACTACAAGAACCAAATAAAAATTGACAATTCCAAGGACAATAAGACGACACATGAACGGATATTTGATAGGAATAGGAAAATATACGCTTATGAAACATTCGACGACGAATTAATATCACGAATATTGAATGAAGCCATGGAAAATAATCTTTCAGCATTGTATTGTGAGGATACGGAAATTTTATTGAAATTACAGGAAAAATATAAAACCATAAAAGATAATCCTTTAAATACAAAACAATTTGAAATCATATTAACAACTAAATTTCTGCAAGATGTTAGATACGAAGAACTCCTAGAAATCATAAATAGACACCACCGATTTGAAAACAATCATCCAGGAATAGATAAAACATATATTGAATTAAAAAGGAAATACTATTATCCGAATATGAAAAAGGAAATTGTTAAAATTATAAATAACTGCGTTATATGTAATTTCAAAATAGAAAGAAACCCCGTCAAATTACCATTCGAGAAAACGGAAACACCACATGGACCTTATGTTCATTACCACTTGGATATTTGGTATCTTAATAACCAAATATTTTATTTGACCATGATTGACAAATTTACAAAATATGCAGCAATGGAAGAATTATCTGACAAAACACCATTACAGGCTATAAAAGCTGTAAATAAATTGTTCCTCATCATGAAGAAACCCCAAAAGATTACTATGGATAATGACCCGACGTTTTCTAATCCAGTATTTACGGGACACCTTGAAGATAATGATATTCAGTATCACTTTACAACACCTCATAGACATACTGGTAATTCGGACATTGAACGTTTTCATAGCAGTTTAAATGAGAATATTAGAATATTAAAAATTAGGGAGGAAAATAATGATGTAGCATACAACTATGATTTACCTTTGCAGGCATTACAGGCATACAACAATAGTTTACATCTTTCTACGAAACAGAAACCCATTGACCTTCATTTTTATAACTCAGATATTCATATGGAAAAAGTTTATAATGAAATTGAAACAGCAAAGGAAAAGATGTTAAAATACAGAAATAAAGAAAGAAAGGATGAAGATATTAATCCTAAATTTGGAAGAACAGCAATCCCTCATAAGACCGAGACTAAAATAAAACAGTTGACTACACGGAAAATTAATGACAAAAAATATAAATTAGATAACCGAAATACAATACTTCATAAAGACCAGTTCATTAAAAGGAAATGTCTTTCCAGGTCTCTGGAAGTCCTTGCTGGCGATTTTCTTGATGATATCCCCAGTGGTAGCGCAGAAGCTCGAGGTAGTCGATTTGAATAAAGGCAACGGATATGCAATGATACAACTTAATGACAAAATGTTAATAGATGACTATATTAAAATTCTTCACATATTTAACACCACAAAATATATGGATTTTTTGAATGAATTGGGAGAGGAAGTTTCGCATATTAATGATTCATTTTTATCGCATGAAATCGAGCACATACATTTACGACTTAAAAGTATTATTCCCCATCAAGCTAGAAATAGAAGAGGTTTAATTAATCTTTTTGGTACAGGATTAAAATATCTATATGGTACAATGGATAATAATGATAGAGAAGAGATTGAAAGACAACTGCAAAATTTGGAGAAGAATGAACATAATATAATAACGCAAACTAATAATCAAATACACATAAATACACAATTTGACAATCAATTAGCTAACTTAACAAAATTATATAATGACCAAACAAAACTGTTGATTAAGAGCATGTCAAACGTTAAATCAATTAAAGATAACACAGCAAAAGCTGATAAAGTTTACCGTCTTAAATACCAAATTGATCATATGGGCAAATTATTAGATAAAGTAAGAGACCTAATCTTGGCTTCCAAATTAAATATTCTCACTCGAGATATCCTGAGTGATGAAGAAATTAGAATATATAATATAACCATAGATAAAATGAAAGAAATTAAGATGAATTTAGCCCTTTACAAAAATAATATAGTATTTGTCTTAAAAGTACCCCAATATAATCCTAAAATATTCCAAGAAGTATATATTCAACCAATACCTAATAAAGAAAAAATGCAAATTAATATTGCAGAAAAATTGTATATCACAAAAGATAATAAAATTTATTATGATGTTAATGAAACACCAAATCTAAGGGAAGTTGAGGATGATTGTATATCCAATCTGTTTAATTATAAGCTCATGAAATGTCATTATATACAAAATACTAAACCAAAAGTTGTCGAAATTGGCTTAAATATTATAATTGCTATAAATACTAATCAAATTGTTAATCATACATGTAACAAATACCCATTAAAATTATCTGGAAATCACATGCTGATCATAGAAAATTGCAAAGTAAAATTGGACAAATGGTACAATAAAGTAATGTTTCAAAACATGTTAATAATTCCAAATCCCTACAGAGACATACATATGATAAATGATTCATATGATTCTTTAGAGGAAATACAGTATCATCATATTAAAAATACCGAATTCATATCAGAAATAAAATTTGAACAGAAAGTAACTAATTACACAGTAATAGTCTTGACAGCTGTAATTATACTTATTATAGCATTGTATCTGTATGTAAAATATAGATCAAGCACAGTAAAAGTAAAAGTAACTATGCCCTTCCCCTCAGCTCCTTTGGAACACGGGAAAGAGTCTTCGTCCGGGGGTGTTATAACCCAAACCAAAATGCCTTTCCAATGACTTGGCAATATATTCATATTACAATTATCGTATTCATATTACAATTATCGTACCATCTGTCATTTAGAAAAAAAAGCCACACCCTTCTTGCAAATCACACAATCGATCGTATTTCAAATCATACGATCGAATCAAAAGACCAATAAATAATCATACGATGTATCTAGAATTAAAATAAACAATTATGTATATTGCACTCATTCACAAATAAAGAGTTAGTTCTATTCCAGCAGCAAACTTTAATTGACGTGTTATTTTTTAACGCGAGTTTCGCCAAAGGGAGGAAACTCACTTTAGTTTTTAAAAAATATAATACTATTAAGAATGATTATAATTAAATTGTATCCTTAAAGATAATAAGAACAAAGAAGTAAAAAAATTGAAGGAAGGAATAATTCTGAAAGAAAACATACTAATATAAGTAAAAACTTTATAATTAAATTCGAAAATTGTTTAATCAATGTTGGAAACTTAACATTTAAAAATGAAAAACTAATAGTTAAAGAAAAATTAATACAAACCTCTCTTTTAAAAGAAATAAAAGAAAATAGAACATATAATGAAATAAATCTAGAAGACCTATATATAAAACAAATAATATATGAAGATAATTTTACCAGAACTCAAGAATTAAACAGAATATATAACATAGCTACAAATAGCACCACAATATCAATATTAATTATATTGCTAATTATTATTCCTATATTTTGTAAAAGAAGGGAAACCATTCTCCAAATTTCGTCGGAGCCTCAATCTAACAGAGGGGGAGTTATGATATCACCCCATCGCGTCCTAATTTAAATGGTTACCTTTCTTAAATAACATACACGCGTTTCCTGTTCTTCATGCACTTGTTTCTTTATTATTTTTGTTGTTGTTGTAATTATTTGTTGTGTGCTTACTTGTTGGAAATATAATTCAGCACACTTATGCTGTTGACCCCAGAAATTGCAACTTAAGCAATTTACCTGGCAAACTAAAATGTTGCGAAATATAATTTAATATAACACGCGTATGCAAGTAATCAATATTTTTGAAATAAAATAATAAACGTGCAGAAGAACAAGAACGCTTAATAAGCACTTTAATTTAATAAATAAAACCGAAATTATGTTTTTCAGTTAGTCTAAGAATAGTACTCAAATAAAGTGGTAGCAGAAGCTACAAGAAAATAAAACAAAAAGTATTTTGTTTTTTTTTTTATTGACTAGTAAAAGTCAAACTAAAAGTGTTAACATCGTTCCGGGACGATGTATTTCCGCCTGGGCACCGAATACACAATTGAGACCGGTTCATCAGATACGGCCTCGTTTTTAACTCAGAAGTCTAGTCCTAGTACTAGGTATTCTGTTGCTTCGGGCATAACTTAAAATCTGACGGACAATCGCTGATTTTCAAAGATGAATTGGGTATGAACCGCTTCTCGTATTTGCCTTTGGGATCCGTCGATCAAGGTATCATTAGCAGCATGTGAAGGGCTTTAAAGCTCCGTGTCAATGGTGTGGGAAGTTTTTCACTGATGTGATTACTGGTGGCTCCAGTGTCAACCGTGGCAGTTAGGAGCTAAACAGAACCTGTTATAGTAGCAACCAGTTTAGTTGTTTTTACGTGGAGGGAAATTATTAACTGAGGGGCAGGCCATTTTCAATGGATCCGTTACCCCTCTGCTCATTCGGATCCCATTGCTGTTTCCCGACATAATCCGGCAACAATCTATAGTGTGCATTCCTCATCGTGCACAATCCCAGCAAAACAGCACCTGGGAACTTCTACAACCCGATGCGAAATGTCCTTCTTGAGAACAACACATACATGCAGTCCTTGGATCAATGCGGTCCTGTTTGTTTCCTAAGTCGGTCGGGTCTATTATCCGGTGTTGTTCGTGCATGGAACCCATTTTGAGTATGAAAGTATCAATGTCTTATATACCAAAGGTTTTCGGGACGGCAAATCTAAAAATCCTTTCGAGTTTTTGGCCTACTATGTGTGCGTCGCAGCGCAATAAGTTTTACATACTTAAAGTATTTGCTTTAAAAGTTTCCCGGAGCTCATGTTGCCTTTTCTGAATCTCGTCCTCCAACTGTTCGAACTTTCTCGAGGCAAAAAGAACCGGAGGAAGTCTTCTCGAAATTGTCTCCATCTTGTCCATTGCTGATTGTTGTTCTGGTACCATGCAAAGGCATTTTTCGTTAATACTTCTGGCTTCATCTGGTGCAAATATTCCGGGTTAACCTCATACATGACGGCCAGCTTTTCTAGTCTTCAATGAATTCTAGGGGACCTCGACTACCGTCATAGCTAATGTTACAGTTTCGGACTTGGACTGCTAGGGCCCGAGGAATGCTACTCGCAAATAAGTATAGTTTATTTCGGATTGTTTGGGGTATAGATTACACGTCCGCCACTTTGACACATCTGTCTCCTTCGCTGTTATTCAATTCAGGATAACGCTCAATCTAAAATCACTTCTAATGCGATTTTCTCCTTTTCCTGGGCCTCTGCATGTCCCCTGATCTCAAAGGCTTTCTATGCTTGCGTTCGTTGGTATGCTTTACCTTTGTTGGTATTGATGCCCAGTGAGTCTTGCTTGTTGTTGTACGTCTATGCACCTATTTTGTGCAATTCTTGTTTCTTGTTCTGCGTTTTTCATCGATTTTGTGCATTGCTTTGATTTGATTGATAACTGTTAGACTTGTTTGTTGTAGGCTGTCTATGCATTGGTGTAATGTTTTGCCATTGCAGTTGAGTGTGGATTAAGGTTGTTAGTTCCTGACTCGCTGCTTCTGCGTGGCCCTGAATATGGCGGTCACTTAACACAACTGTCCATTGTAACAAATCAATTCCAAGGTCTGCCTAGGTAGGGACTATCCCCTTGTATAGACCAGTTATTCGGGTGGCGTACATTTTTTGAATACTACTTTGAAGTAAATCTAATAAGAATTATTCGTTGGGCACAATATACCTAACACTGTTCGAAACTTTTGAAAGTTATAGTGAAGGAGATCGACAGGTATATTATTGGATGGATCCGATTGTTTTCTTGTCATTGCTTCGAAACCCACCTTAAAATTGGTCTACATCTATTACGAAGAAGGTGGGTAGTATTAAAGAAATTGTTGGAAACAATAACTGTTATCACGTTCGACCTAGGATATTGAGGTGTAAACCTTCCAGATCTAGCGTCTAGTTCCCGTTAGTGACATGGACTAAGCGGGGTCAGCCGAAATAAAGCGAGTTGATATATTCGAGAACTAACTCCGCTTGAGATTGCCAGAGGAATGCGTTCGGTGCATTATCATTTCTCATTTTTTCCGTTGACCTTGACATATATTTCAATAAGATACTCGTTATTCTTTTAAAGGACTTCAAGCAGTCGTTTATAAGTTTAGACTTTTGCATCAACACCTTCTCGCTATAGCTGTAGATATTGTTACCCTCAGAAAAGGATTACAACTTTTGAATTTAATGAGGTTCGGTTATTGTTGATAATCATTTCTTAGAAGATTAATTGTGTAATGAATATAAGGATACCTACTTTCTCTACCTGAACCAATCATTAATGAACAACCAATTTCGATCGTGAATCGGTTTAGGAAAGTCCAAACACTTGATTATCACCATTGGAATATCTGAAAAATTTGTATTTGCGGTACAAAAGGAAACAAAAAAGGGAATCAGATATGGTTGATTTAGTCGTTTTCGGCGAGAAAATATAATTGCGATCTCGTGTAAGTTTGATCGTAATGAAAATGGACGGACATGTTCGTATCGGCAATCCGTTTTGTATATGGGTCGAAATCTAATTTGATCATTCCGACAGACCAATTAGCGACTGAAGAAAATTAAAATATGTTTCCTTCTTAGTGTAATGGATGCTCGACAACGTATTAGAGAGAGCGGATGAGCTATCTGTTACCAAACACATATTGCATCCGAAATTAACGGAATCCGTAACTGTAGATTCAGTGGTGATACCGACCTTCAATTCGCAGTTTTCGGAATCCATATCTGCGGATTCATATCGCGATGATTCATAATGATCCGTACCCAGCTCGGGTATGGTTCACATTCGTCCGTTCATATCATATTGTTTGGTCTTCACACTGGTTCTGCCCATGTAGATGGTCCACTGGTGGCATGAGAATACAGAACAACAGACCAACATTCTGAAAGGTATGCGTATTCTGCCGCTGCGTGGCACTTGTATTCATCGCATAGACTTACAAATGTATCATCAGGCCTCGTACAATCATACGTATATATTAAGGCCCTTATACCGTTTGGAAAGCGATCAATTCTTCTGTATAAAGTAAAACAGTTCCGGAGATATCACCCCAACTTCGGGAGGGTAGTTTTCTTCACATCCGCAAACTGTGTGACTTGATTGACTTTATCCAATGCCTTTGATAAGTCCAGGGCCACAAATATTGTTTTATGGAACGGCTTGTTCTGGATTAATGCTCGTATGATATTTGTGGATATGACATGCAATACTCTTGTGTTGTTGTGAAGACGTTGGAGGGAAGTAAAGCCTCAAGTCTTTAATACTAGCGACTATTTGCGTGGCTTCCGAAGCAGGACCACACTGATTATACACTAGGGTTAGGAACCAATGTGGGTTACGAGAAGTTGATGACTTTAATGAGATACCCGACTCCCAGTGTATCCAGCTGTTTCAATCCATTAAGATTCCGTCCGGCCCCAACGCTTTGTGTTACTAGACGTTCCGGATGACATTTGCAACATCACCCATTATAATATACTATTATATTAACTTTATGTAGTATTATAACTTTATCATTCCCTTTATAACTCCTCGAAATACTCGTTCCAGACCCAAAAAGCATATATATTCTTGATCAGCTTAAAACTCTAAGTCGATTTAGCGATCGGCACCTTCCAATATTTTGACCTTATTTCTTCGTTTCCTTACTTTCAATATATTTACTCTAGAATCCCATATTGGAATAAAAAAATCGGAGAAAAAAATGGGTTTTGGCCAGGAAAATCGATTTCTGAACTATTGTGCGAAACATTCGCTTCGCCCTATCGCTCTCAGGGTACTCGACAACTTGTTGTTTAAAATAACCAGCGGATAGGGGTATCCTCGTTTACCATGCAGAATGTGAAGCAATTAATCCGCTACGCCAAAACTGATCCATATACAAAATGATTATAATAATATCGAAGTCATCATTTGAGTTTGGGTTTGTTTTTTTATGAATTAAGCAGATTCGACATTTTCGTATGGTTTGTTTGACTAGCGACTTGAGTCCGAATATCGAGAATTCGGACCTTAATACTCGGGTCATTAATTGATTACCACCATGCAAGGTAATCTTATGAATAAATTCGACTAACAATTTGCTAAGTTTTGCTTCATGTGGTAGTATCATTGGATGATGTTCGCTATATGTAAGGGCTTGTACCAATCTGCCATTTGCTCTAATAATACCGTTTGAGTCTAGAAACGGGTTGAGTGTCAATGGCTTTAATTGACCATCCCAGTCAATTTTGTCTAGACAGATTAGCTACAACAACCACCGGCGCCAGCCATCCACATGGGTCAAATAATTTGGCAATAGTTGATAAAACTTCTCGTTTTGAAGATTTATTTTTATTTTCCATTGAAGGTGGCGTAAAGGAAAAATTATCGCCTGAGATATTCCATCGAATTGCAAGGGATTTAGTAGAAGCATCTTCGGAAATGTCTAGCCAATTGAGTGGTAGTAAATGTTCATGTGGAACATCTTGTATTATTTTGTAATCATTTGACGCCCATTTCATGAGTGTGAAACCAGCAGAGTCTAAAGCGGCAGTTAATTTCCTTCCGAGCTTTTATTGATTCATCTTCAGTGTGGCCGCCAGCTAATACACCATCAATATATAAATTATTCAAAATTATGTTTGCGGCTCTAGGATACGAATCTTTTACATCCTCCGCTAGTTTAAGAAGAGTTCTCAATGCTAAATATGGTGTGCAGTTAACTCCAAATGCAATTGTTAGCAGCTCATAATCTACTGGGTTTTCAGGAGACTGTCTAAATAAAATTCTTTGATATTTTGTTTGCTTTGAATCCAAAGGTATTTGGCGATACATCTTTATTATATCTGCATTGAAGACATATTTAAAAAATCTCCATTTTAAAATTTGCAATACTAAATCTTGTTGCAAAATGGGTCCAGGATATAGTATGCCATTTAGACTTGTTTTGTTTGATGTAGGACAAGAAACATTAAATACGACTCTTAATTTCGTTGTGAGTCGATCGGGTTTTATCACAGCGTGATGTGGTAGATAATAATTTGGCATTTTATCTATTTCATTCGGATTGCTTTTCCTCATATGACCAAGTTCTAGGTATTCAAGTATTGGGGCATCATATTGTTTTTTGATCTCCGGTGTTTTCAAAAGTTTTTTCTCCATTCTGTAGAATTGTTTCGGGAATCCCCCAATTCTTCGCATTTTTTTAAAGGGAGAGTCACCACATACTTTCCATCCTTATTCCGTGTTGTTGTTTCAGTGAAGATTGGTCTTCTTTTGACCGTAAAACTTTTTTAAGGAGTCTCTTCCACCTCCCAAAAAACGTGTAAGTACTTTCTCTATTGAAGTTGTATTTAGAAGTGATATTTGTTTTCGTTGAAGGGTGCTTCCCAGTATAGATCCTCCAACTATCCATCCAAAATTTCGTTGAAGTCTCAGAAACAAACTGACTTAAGCCAGTGACATGAATTAATTTGTTTCGTGTAGGTAACTTCAAAAAGTTTTTCATCTTTTCCGAAAAGTAGTGTTCCTTCAGATTGTCGCTAACAAATTTGCTTATCTTGGAGGGTCAAAGTAGTAATAGTAGTTGGCTCTAGGTTTGTAGTGGACTATATTTGGTTTGGCACCAGCACAAGTACTGTGTGAGTTTCTTTTCCCATGTGTAACAAAGTATTGTGTTTCATAGTACAAATATGGCAGCCAAAGCGACTTTTGCAATCCCTTACTCCGTGAATTCCATCCATCCATCATTAGTTAGAGGGACATGCCAAATAATTTCTCTAGCTTCTCCTGCTGTATGAATAATTTTTCGACATTGCTTCATTTTGAGTTGTTTATGTAAATTGTCTAAAATAGATCTCTGAAAGTTGGCTATTCTCTATAACCACCTTTAATGTGTATGTATCGCATGGAGGTAGCCGCGATACATTAGTGAAATGCACTTCCCTTCCTCGTTGTGACACCTCTGACTCTCTTTTCATTTTTCCTGGGCTTTTCATCCAAAAGATTTTGAATTTGTCCATTTATTGAACTCAGCGCTTTTTTACGATTCCATGGTATCCATATATTGCTTCCTCACTTTATTTTTATCAATCGGCTTTCCTCCCTCTTCTGGAACATAATCCCGGCTGTCTATATATGCTCTCTTGACCTGGTCCCATGCAGAGTCCAACTTCATTCGTGTTGTTTCCAATGTATGTACCGTGTCATCAGGTTTGGTTATTGAAAATATTGAAATATAATCCAAAAGATCGTTTATCCATTTTGAAAGCTGTGCGTTAACTTTTACGAAATTTTGTTGTGTTACAAAAAAGGAAGGTTGCCCAATGAAAAGGACTAACTTGGTTTAGAATTTAAACTTTTATTCAAATTTTTATTTTTAAAATGAGGATAAGTTTCTTTCCCTAATTTTTGTCGACGAAAAGATCGTTTTGTTGTTTTGTGTTAAATTATATTCCGTCTCTTTTCAAAAATTTCCAAATTTTTGAAAATTTTCAAAAAAATGTCTTTGTAATTGACACCGGACTGATTTGATTAAAAATGTTTGTTGGGTTGCCAGAAGGAGTCAACTTTTAGCCAAAATGAGCAAAAAAAAAAGAAAATCAAATCTCTTAAAGTCCACTTACAGGAGGATTTTATTTTTTTAATTCGAGAAATATTTCAAATTTTTTTTAAAAACAGTGAAAACATGATTGTAAAGGCAAAAATTAACAGGGATATTTTGTTTCAATAAACGACAATTTTTTTCCGAAGTAAAAATGTGCGCTGGGTTGTCGAATAAAAATCCAAAATTTTCATCTCAAATCGCTTAATATCCTATGACAGGAGGACTTTATTTTAAAAGCCAATAATTTTGATTATTGCTGTAAATATTTGTTTGATTCAACAAATTTTTTAAATTCGCTAAATTTTTGATCAAATTCGCAACGAGAGTTAGAGAAAATAATTTTGAAAAATTTCTCGAAAATATTTCAAAAAAATTAATTCGGGTCAGAATCCAAAATTTTTCGCAAAAAAAAAACAAAAAGTGTCGAAATGTTTCAAGTCGCAAAAGTAGAAAAACCAGCAAAATATTTCTGCCAAAAATTACAGACAATTTTGGGTCCCAGAAAAATATTAAGCTTTTTAGAGAAAGAGAGGTTTTTATAAATTGTAAAAGACGTTAAAATTATAATTAAAATATGTAGTTGTAAATAGATGGGATCGATTTTATGTCTGTCCACCCGACTTTATATTTTTTTTTCAAAATTTCAAATGAATTTGTGGATTATGTATCACATGTATGTCTGTCTACCAGACTCTTGCTTGTTTTAAATTTTTTTTCTCAAAAATTGTTTAAGAAAATTTAGGTTAATTTTTGTCTGTCCACCAGACGTTTTTTTTTAACGGCAGTTATTTACTTTTTTGTGTTTTCGATAGACGCCAAAATTTTCCAAAAAATATGGCGACTATATATTCGCTTTGTATTTAAATGACGATGAATGTAAATCTCCTTTTTTCAAATATGGCGTTTATGTATTATTAGTAACGCCAATTTTCCAAGTCTAATTTACATAGACACATTTTTTTCTGTTGAATGTCCGTCCAAGATAGCTGCTTAAAAAGAGGTTTTGTGATGTGTGAGTCAAGGCTAGGAGCTTATGGTAATTTTTGAGTCTAAGTCTAGGCAATCTCCAGTTTCAAAAGAAGTCAGCATGTGTGTATGTAATTTATTTTACAAAGCGAGTATAATTTTCAAAGCAAATATCAAGAATTTTCCTGCTCCTTTTATGCCCTTTTCTCTAAAATAATTTAAGAATTTCCACGAGTACTCACTTTGTTGCTGGTTTTGGATCTCAGGTTTGATTGCTGTTGTTGTGTCGTCGCCGCTTCTGTAAATCGGCTGCTATCCACTCTGCTCTCACAAACCGTCTTGATGGGTCTCAATTTGTTTTGTTCCAAATTGTGTCCCTGTATAATGACTTTTACTTTTTTTCTTAAATTTTTGTTAGTTTCATAAATCAATGTTTTTTTTTTCTTTTTTGTGTTTCACTGTAGTGTCACTTCTGTATTCCAATGTATTGTCACTCACGGTATCTATGTATTTTTTGATTTGTATTTTTTTCTTTTTTGTTTTAAATATTTAAAAAAATTATTGTATTTTTTATTCAAATCAATACAATATAATACTGAAAGTCGTCTGTTAACCCTAAAGTTCTATAAAAGTGAGCGCTTGGATAGGGAAATATTGACAGTTCTTTCAGTGAGAGTTAGCAATTTCTTGCTGGAAAAATTTTTCTTGAAGAGAATTCATTTTTTTTCATGAAGAGTAGACAGACGGAATCCTTCCAAAGACCTGCAATCATTTTTTTTTTTCAAAAGAAAACAATTTAACCGCAATAAAAAAGAAATGAAGGAAGTAAAAATTTAATATGAGCCGAAAAACAAAAAAGGTTTGCGATTTCTAAAATAAAGATGTTTTAAAATTGCATGCGCAAATATAGCTCTCCGAAAGGAGAAGAAGAAGAGTTGCAAGTGATTGCAAGAGGAAATTTGCAGTTCTTTTTTTGTTAACTGTTACAATTTTTTTTTTTGGTAACAAGACACACCATATCCTTGATCGATCCAACTATTGGTTTGTTGCAAACATAGACTAAGTTATAGAGCTAATAAAAAGTCAAATTGATAACAAAAATGGTTGTTTCATTATCCTCTTGACCATTCAAAGAATTTTGACTCAGTGGATCATGCACACTTGAGTATGAACACATTTACGAATTCAGCTGTACGACATATAAAATATTATTTAAGTTCTCACTACTAAAAATAGATTTGCCGCTGTCAATGGTTTATTACTGAATCCCGAATAGTCTAAATATTTTCTAATCCTTAAAATAAACAATTCAATCTTCGCGATCTGGATATCGTTATTAATGAGAAAAAAATGATATTGTTTCGCAGGCAAAAAATTTGGGGTCATTTTAAAATATCGGTAACATATTTATTATTAAAGTTAAGTAGCCGGACAAACATGTGCAAAGCTGTATGCGTTATGGATAACACATCCCTTTACTCTAATAAAATATGTTTTCTATAGAATACTAGCAAAAACTTTCCTGGTATGGATGTGAGCTTTTCGCAAATTCTGATTCAGCAACTTAACTAAAAGGTAGCATTTAACAGCATGATTCAATACTTATATCGTATTTTCATTTATTTGATATTTTCACTTAATTGTATGATCCTGCACTTTAATTGTGGGATACATAAACAATGCGAGTTGCCTTCACTAGTAATTGACAAGCAATCATCAGACCATTCATCCAAAATTATGTCCTGTATGTGTTTAAAGCATCTTCTGTTGGCATATATGCCTTCAAGAGTCCTATTAACTGTGGGGTTTTGGTGCTTGATCTACAATGTCATTCTGGGTACTATTTGGATGACCAGGAATGAATTTTAGCAACGATTTAATTAAATATGCATTAAAAATGTTTATAAATTGATTTATGAACTGATTTTTATGATGTTTTGACTTAATTGATAGTATTCCGCTTAAACTATTAGTTATGATGGCTACTTTTGGTAAATTATAATCCCGAACGTTCTTGCTTCGGCAGAACATATACTAAAAATTGGAATGATACAGAGAAGATTAGCATAGCCACTGCGCAAAAATGACACTTAATCGTGGCCTAAAGTAGCACAAAGATAAAAATGTTTTCTTTGTGGATTATAAAGCCGCATTTGTATAAGTTTACGCATAAAAAGTTGTTAGCCCAAAAAAATATAGTTTTTCCCAAAAACTCATTGCACACTCATAAATTCCAATGAAACTGCATTGCAGATATTCGTCTGCCCTAAATATTTTCCCAAAGTTCAATTCCTTTTAATTAGAAGCAAATTAATTTTAGAATTGAATTATAACATAGTTTTAAGTCACTCTTTAATCAGCAGCCAAACAATAAAGTCGGTTTAAATAAAATAATCGTCTTTTATTTCTGGTAAAAAGGCAGATAAGGTTCACAAAAATAAGTTACAAGATTAAAAGTAGTCCGCGATAAAGTTTCGCATAAGGATCAAGTTGATACTAATTTTTTTAAGACCTTAACGCACAAAGGTCTAACTGGCGTCCGAGCAAATCAGTGTCGTGTAAAGTGTAAAGAAAAAGGCCCCGCTTCACCCGCGAATAAATAATTAAAAACAAAGTACTAAGAAATTTTTTAAATAAGAACTTATATTTAAATCTGAAAAAACAAGTGAAATCAATAACATTCTGTTAAAGCCAAACGTTTTTTAAGAAAAATTCATACTAAAAAGATGAGCAAACCGAGGGAAATTATTAAAACTCGGTCGAAGACAAAACGTTTAACATACGAATTACGGCCGAAAAAATACAGAAAACATCTGGAAGGAAAAAAATCTCAAAATTGGCTTAATTTAAAATTACCAAACACAGTCTATGAATTACCAAAAAAACAAAAAGTTTTGGAAAAATAGAAGAAAAAAATAAATATTTTCCCAAATAAGTTATAAAAAAAAAAGGTCTATAAAACAAGAACATAAAAAGTGCTGATTGTGGATTTTACAATATAATGTAATATTAAAGAACCACAACACAACTCAAACAATATTGAAAGAAAACTAGATGCTACACAACGGATAAACAGTGTTTTTACCAATAACAGCCTTGCAAAAGGAGTGCCCACCATGATGATACTATTGTAAGTTATTTTTTTATTTATAATAAATTACAAATAGACATAAAATAACCGTATATAATCCAAAACATACAAAAATATCTGTGAACGATATTGAAAAAGCAGCCCTACATACTTAAATACAACTTTAAACCCCCTGTTAAAAAGAAGAATAAATAGTAATTAAGAAGAATTAAATTCGAACGCTATTCCAACAAACGTGGTAGATAGGTGACTTAGATAGTAGTAGTAGGTGACTTAGATAAAATTCCGATCTTGTCAAATGCCTAAGGGAATTTTCAGGCAAATTAGGAGAGTTTAAGTATTAGAGAAAGAGCGTGGGAAAAATTTTAAGAATATATGAAAATCTGAAAGGTATTCCAAAATACTACGGTATTTTGAACATAATTAGAGATACAATTGTAGGTAACGCAGAAATGGCGTTGGAGTCGTACAACACTCCTTTAGATTGGCTAGCAATTTTCAAGTACCTTACCCTACACTACACCGACAAATGAAATGTATCAACATTAGAATACAAATTGACAGTTTTGATTCAAGGGAACTAAACAGTTCAATAATTTTATAAGGCAGTTTATTCACATCGTTCCTTGATACTTAATTAGGAGGATTAGAAGCTGGAAACGAGGGTCAGGAAAATAATTTTCACACAATGAAACAGAATCAGAACTTGATGACATTCATTTTTTAGAATGACAAGCTCTTCGCTTCCATATTTTTAATGTCGGACTAAGAGCGGGAAAATCTTTAAAATCTTAATAGACACAGAATCTAGTAAAAATTATATTCCACCGGGCTTAGTAAAAAAATAATTTCTAACGAAATTCCATTATTTGGACGACAAACTAAAATTCCTCCTTTAGACGCAGTCATTTACACAAATAAAAATTACTTGATCGTTCATCAGCATACTAAAGTTCGACTTAAACAACATGCCAGTCAAAGTGTGAATACTATAAAATTACGAGATGACTCATATAGTCAGGCAAATAGAAGCCATGAATTGTTAAAGTGGTTGGAGAGATCCGTACGACAAATGATTTTCCAGTGTATACCAAATTTTACTCTTATCCGGCTTCATTAAAGCGCGAAGTCGAGATGCAAGTGCAAAAACTTTTAAGATATGGAATCATACAACCATCAGGATCCCCGTACAATTCACCTGTATGGATAGTAGATAAAAAACCTGATTCCCAGGGGAATAAACAATATAGAATGGTCATAGACTATCCTGAAATATCCGATGTTTTAGGGAAGTTAGGAAATACCAAATTCTTTTCTGTCTTGGACTTGAAAAGCGGATTCCACCAAATTCTGTTAAAAGTCTCTGTGGATGTGGAAAAACTGCATTTTCTATTAATAATGGTAAATGCGAGTTTACTCGCTTACCATTTGTTTTAAAAAAAGCGTCGTCGATATTCTAACGAGCTCTCGATGACATTCTCCGCGAACATATAGGGAAAATATGCTACGTATATATCGATGATATAGTTATATACAGCAAATCCGAAGAAGACCATATTAGTGACATTCATAATGTTCTCAAAACGTTAGAAGAAGCAAATATGAAAGTAGTAGAATTCCTCGGATTTATAATATCCGAGGCAGGCATAAAAACCAACCCAGAAAAGTGGAAGCTATCGCAAAGTTTCCCCAACCCAGAACTATAAAAGAACTTCGACCTTTCCTAGGTCTCACGGGACACTATCGCCGTTTTAAAAAAGATTCGAATATCGAAAAACAATCGTCTAAAATTTCTATAGAATTTAATACAGCGGCGGTAGAAGCTTTTACAATGATAAAAAAATTCTCTAATATCAAGAGATATATTGTTGTACTATCCATTGTTGTACTATCTATTAGAAGCCCTTCGACCTAACAACTGATGCGTCAGGTTATTCTCTCGAATTAGTTTTGTCTCAAGGAGACAAGCCCATTACCTTTATATCAAGAACTCCGAATAAGGCAGAAGAGCATTACGCAGCGAATGAAAAGGAAATGCTCACTATTATATAGACCCTTAACAGCCTTTTCTATATGAAGTGGTAAAGTGAAAATATACACAGACCACCAGCCACTCACATACGCTCTTAGTAATAAAAACAAAAACTAAATCCCTCTGTCATAAATGATTGATGCCATTGATGGGAAAATTTTCCACAGCACTTTGCAAAATATCGCATTAGATATCCAAGTGGAAGATATTAAAGGCAATCACCAACAGGATGAAATAATTATCAGCACAAAAAAGAGCTCATAGAAATGCCAGAGGAAATAAAATACAGATACTCGAAAAATGTTATTTTCCCAGCATGAACAATGTTTGCAAAGAAAATAAATACGAAAGGCATCCACCGAAACCTGAACTAAGGGCAACAACAATACCCTTATATCCTGGCGAAATCTCCATATTGATACTTTTAAAACGGGGAATAAACTTGTCCTCAGGATTATTAAGTCAAGAGTCATTGAAGATATTAAAGAACCTATAACAGAATTAGTTGTTGTTGTTGTAGCAGTAGTACATGCATGTGTTTGCGTTCTGCTAATCTGGTTCCAGCTCCAGGTTTAGAAATTCGGCTACTTTAATGGGCTGTAGCCAGAGATCAGAGAGTCAGTTGGGTAGGTTTGACTGTGCAGTTAAAGAGGTGCAGCATATTGTGCGGGCTTGTATCACACGCCGGGCAGGCGTCACGCACCTTTTCATCAATTCGTGCCTAATACGAATTGGGACGACTACACCATCCTGAACGTAATTGCGCCAAAACTACCCTGGTTTGTCTAGGCAGCTGACGTTCTTCAGGTGCTATGGATGGGGGGGGGGGGGGGGGGGGTGTACTCCGAGGACGGCATTCATTTTATAGTTGCTAATAGCATCTGCCTGATAGACTTGATCTTGAGGTTCTCTCTTGTAGCGCTGGACCACCCTCTCTAGATCATGTATGTCCTTCCTGAGACGCCTGGGTGGGGGAGATTTATCCACCATATGATGGTTGGGATGACTCTCATGGTAACATCCAAGCAGGTACTGCAAAGAAAGCATATGCCCAGTCCTCTACTAATATATGTGGATATGGCGTGTAATGCTGTTGTGGTACTATGTTGTGGATGAAATCCGTGCTGGTGGTTGGCAACTGTATAGCTTTCTCTAATGCTGGGGAGGAGTAAAGCTTCAAGAGTCTTCGCTACTGGTGACAAAAGCGAAATCGGCCTGTACGATTCACCTTTACTGGCTTCAGTTGCGGGACCACCCGGCCCATTTCCATGTTTCGAGCACTATGTGGGTGGCTAGCGACAAATTGAGAACTTTCGTTAAGTACTCGACTCCCGGTGTACTCAGCTGCTTCAACATTACCATTGAGATTCCGTCCGGGCCAACGCTTTGGATGACATAGCGTTACGGATGACATTTGCAACATAACCCATCGTAAACTGTAGTAGTTCCTCCTCGGAGATCATCACGCTCGTTTGCTAATCCCGCTGCCTCTGCTGGGAAGTTTGGTCTTATCTCGGGTATTCGACCAGCAGGTATATAGTAAGCGGCTGCAGCTTTGATGATGTTTCGGCGGTTGGTGAATTCTCTGGTTAAGAAAAGTGCGGCGTTCAGAGGTTATGAAATCGGTCGACCTGCTTATGAAGACGACTATTAGGAGATGGCCTGAGCCAAGAGAAATGAGTCACGTCATTTATCAGACCGGGTGACACTATGGTTAAGTCTGGCGAACTCCTCTTATTCGGGTGGGGGCATCCTCGCTAACCGTGCAGAATGTGGAGCAGTCAATCTGCTCTGTCAGCGCTGATCCCCTCTGGTCATTACCTGGGACGGAATGCCACAACTCGTGGTGGGCATTAAAATCCACTAGTATCAGGCGGTTATTGCCTACCAACAATGGGCTAATATCAGGCAAATAACGCGGTTCACAGCTATTAATCGACGGGATGTACACATTAAGCACCTCTACATCGGCAGTTCCACACTTGACTGCTACCCCCATACATTCTATGTATGGGTCACTAGAGACTAGCTCAAGCGAGATAGGTCTGTACTGAACAGAATGGTGTAACAGGAACGCTAATCCCCCACCTCCATTTCTGGTGTGATCCTTCCTTAGTACGTTGTAGCCATAACAACGTTGTAGGCTGCAATTTTCATTCAGCTTGGTTTCCTGCACCGCTGCGATCTTAATATTCCTCCGACTCATAAATTCGACTATCTTATCTATTTTGCTTCGGGGTCCGTTGCAATTGAATTGCATGAATGAAGCACAATCCGGAGTTGGAACAGCAACATGTGGCGTTAGGGGTTGCGGTGTTGGTTGCTGTTCCGTAGACTGTGGTGGACTCCGACGACGTCTCTGATGAGGACGACGAAGAAGTGGACTCGCTGGGGACTACGTTGCTGCAGCAAGTCGCAACATAATCCCTTTCGCTGTAGTCTCGCAAACGCCTTAGTCCGAAACAGTTCTTAAAGTGCACCCATTCTCTACATCCATTGCATCGCACCGAAACAGATCTGCGGTGGATGACGTTCTGACAAACCGAGCAGAACCAAGGTCCGGGGTTTTCTTCAATCCCGGCGCGGACAAATAAAATCCGGACCAAGCATTCCGGGATATGCTTTCTGAAATCTTTTAATTCAGCTTCAATAATTTTTATTTTACAAGACCAATTAAATATAGAAATCTACAAAGCTCCACCATATACGAGTGTCGTGAACGGTCAGGTTGAGCGATTTCACTCAACCCTAGCTGAAATTATGCGTTGCCTTCGAACTGAACGGACATACCCTACTTTCGTAGAAATTTTAGACAGAGCAATTTATGAATACAATACATATCACAACAGGACAAAGACTATTCGAGAAATTTTTCGGACGATAAGTTGGCATAGACCCCGAAATGCATGATAAAGCAAGAAAAGACAATATCCAAAGATTACGAGACAAACAAATATCTGACCTTAAAACTCATAATAAAATACGGGAAGCAATCAAACAATTTGAGCCAGGTGATGAAATTTATGTAAAAATCCATAAGCGTTTAGGGAATGAATTGTCTCCAAGATTTTAAACAGAAATAGTAAAAGCAAATAACTCTACTACAATTATTACAGAATCAGGAAAAGTAGTAAATAAAAGGAACATTAAGAGCTGAGACCAACTTTATACTTCTTTTTACGGAAACTTAACATTCTTTGCACCTCTTCAGAAAACAACATACATTTTTTAACTTCACACAGTCATACCTTGTACCTATTCACCATGGACTCGCAAAAATACAGGATGGAACATTTAACATTATTCATATCATAGACATAAATAGATACAGGAACCTCGTTAATGACATTCAGAGGAAAAATACACAAACCACAACTAAATTCAATCTTATTTTCCCACTCCTAACACACGAATTATCACAAATACACGATATCCTTGAAACCATAGAACTAATAGAAACATACGGAAAGAAATGAGCCATTAATATGATAGGCATAGCCTGGAAATATATCGCGGGATCTCCAGATAACGGCGACTTTGAATTAATTACAAAACATTTAGACCAAACTATCCGAAATAATAATCAACAAATAATAATAAATCACATTTTTACAGAGAGGTTACAAAACCTTACTCAAATTACAAATAAAATAACAACAGCCATAAAACAAGACAGTAACTATGTAAATGAAGCTGCACTCAGCTTGCATGCTGAAAACTTAGATTTACAAAAGAAGAACTTACTAATATTAAATTTGCAACACAATGGGCAAAGCAAAATATTGTAAATTCCTTTTTGTTAAATTAAAATAAAATGAAAATTGCATTAGAAAAAAACAAAAGATGATAATATTATTGTAACATCAATAGAAGAAGCCCTACAATTAGCAAAAATTAAAGTATTGTATAATTAGAAAAAAAAACTTTATATATTATTGTAATTCCTCTAACTAGCAAAGAAAACTTCCAAAATTTTTTAATCAGAACTGTAAAAAGGATTAATAGAATATTAAATACTAAATTTAATGAAATTATAAAAATAATAATAGTATATACGGCGTAAAAAGCAAATGCGTAATAACAAATTAGTAAACATATCCAATGATTCTTGCATCCACTATTACTACACGGATTAAGTTCATCTTGTCCTAAACTCACGGGTATTATATTCCTCGAATTGAAAATATTTCACCCAGTATTATTTTTCTTAATGATTTTAGTGAACAGTAAATAACAAAAATTAAAACGGAAAATTTTTAATAGAATTCCACAATGTAGCGCTACGTATTAATGACAAATTGTACAAAAACTTAGAAGATTCATTTTCAAAAATTAGTCTTCCAGCAATACAACAAGCACCTGTCGAAGATGAATTCATAAGACTTCTATCCTTCGAAACTATTACATATGGAACTATGTGCATATTTATAACACTAAGTCAATCCCTGAACTTAAGTTATAAACAATTGTTACCAAATTTACCTCTGGTTCTCTATTTTCCATTTTTGCTAATAATTTTATAATTGGGTATTTCACGAAGAAAAAACAAAAAGTAGTCATTCATACAATTGCCCCTAATCGCATATTAATGCAGATCCCAGTCACTCGAACCAAAGTGCAATTACCAGATCCACAAAAGGTCGATAGCCTACGATATTTCTAACTATTGGAGACAATGGTTTTTAAAGGGGAGGAGTTAACGCATAATAGGTTGTTGGTCCAATAAAATATAGTTTTTTCTAAAAACTCATTCCAAACTTATAAATTGCAATGAAACTGCATTGCAGACATTCGTCTGCCCCAAACATTCAATTCCTATGAATTATTTAAATAAAACCCAAAATAAAAAATGGATTTCTGGAAGTTAAATTCGTCAAACCATGCAACCCTTAGTGCGTATAGACAAAATTAACAAGAATTGCTTTTTGGTAACAGCAACTAATTTCTACGCAACAGAGTGGAATGATTTCAGGGAATATAAATTTGTTAAGTAAGCAAATTAATTTTAGAATTGAATTCTCATTTAAAAATTGTAACATAGTTTTAAGTCACTCTTTAATCAGCAGCCAAGCAATAAATTAAGTCGGTTTAAATAAAATAATCGCCTTTTATTTAGGTAAAAAAAAGGCAGCAGTGAAACTTTTGATAAGTTTAACAAAAGTAAGATCAATTATGACAATTGAAAGTTACAAGATTAAAAGGAATCCGCGATCCTTTTTGATAAGTTTCGCGCAAAGATCAAGCTGATCATAATTTTATTTAAGACCTTAACGCAAAGATCTAACTTATACACGGTGTACATGAACATTTACGAGAAGTACAATAATGAATTGTTTTATAATCAACTGTGAGCAATTAGTTCCTGTTGATTATGTTTGATTTCTTATATTTAAGGGAAAAGAAGGGCATTAGATGCTGCATTTTACAATTTTTTTAATAAAACTCTTACCGAATTACAAAATATAAGCATTGAATTCTGCTCATTGGCTGATAGATTTGAAAAATACAAGAGAATGTTAGATAAAACAAACTACTTAGATTAGTTCTTGCAGTCTCTATCCTTCTTGACCATTCAAGGACTTTTGAGTCATACGCACTTGAGTATGAGCACGCTTACGAATTCAGCTGTACGATTTATAAAATATCCTTTTATTTTTTGTCTACAGTCGGTGTTGGTAGGAAATACTACATCAACAACCACTGTCAATATTTTGTTACTGAAATGTTTTCTAATCCTTAAAATAAACAACCAGCATTCGCGATCTAAATATCGTTATTAATCAGAAAGAAATTTATATTGTTCGCACGCAAAACATTTGAAGTCATTTTTAAAATATTGCTAACATACTAATCATTTAAATTGCGTAGCCGGACTAACATAAGTTATATAAGAATATAATATAGCGCACCCACAACAGAGACCTATGCTAATTTAAAGATAAGAATTACAACAATGTATTTCTTCAACTTTGTTGTAAAGTATTAATTGCGACACTTTGTTAATTCACGAAAATCGTAAGGCCACCATCTGTGGCATTCTTATGCATTCACCTTGTTTATCCACGAAAAACGTAAGACCACCAACAGCTCTCTTATGCAATGATCTCCGATCGACACCATTGTAATTACTATTTGATACAATTCCCAAAGTAAAGACTACCAACAATGGCACTTCTGATTACATCGTAAAGTAAAACTGAATGTAGATTCGACTCTGGGATAGAATTGAGTTTATATTTTAATAGTGAGTTTATATTATTTATATTATAATTAATTGAGTTTATATTATAATAATAAAAATTAATTTACTTAACTGTTGAACTTACTTGTGAGTTAAAATTTATCAAGTTACATACCTTTGGGAAATAAACCTGAATAAAGAAAACTTAAATCAATTATTTGAAAAGTATATAAAATTATAAAACCAAAATCTTTCTACAACCCATGTTAGAACGTAAAGTCATGTAATCATATGTCTACAATTTTTTTCCAATTTATACATTTAACAAAATCTTACTGTCAAAATCTATATTCATTAATCCATTGCATAAACATAAAATCAGAGATGGGAACTGTTTCTTATGCATTGAAATTTGACAAGGTAAATTACAGAAAATTAAGAGCTGGGAATACTAATATGAATTGAATTTACCTTTATTTCATTGTACCATGCTACGACCTCTTAATTAGCACAAAACTTTATTGTGAAAATAAAGTGACAAATTAACCCAAACATTATTATAACAGTGCCAGTAACAAGAGTTATACATCTGTCAATAATGACTACAATAGATACAACAATTATGTCGATTCTAATAATGACTCAAACCAACATAATGAGAATTATAAAAGTCAGGATCATATGGATATAGTTAATATTAATAGTGGCGGAAATTTCCATTTACCTCCCCAAAATCCTACTTACCAATAATACCATTATCCATAAATGGAATAAAAGTGAGATGTCTGATAGATTCTAGTGTCGCCACGTCATTAGGCGATAACAGGATGTTTGGGGTACTTGCTTTAAAGCGCGAAATTATATATAATCTAAAGTAAAATACCCTTACGGGCACTAAGATAGTTACACTATCGCCGTTTTAAAAAAGATTCGAATATCGAAAAACAATCGTCTAAAATTTCTATAGAATTTAATACAGCGGCGGTAGAAGCTTTTACAATGATAAAAAAATTCTCTAATATCAAGAGATATATTGTTGTACTATCCATTGTTGTACTATCTATTAGAAGCCCTTCGACCTAACAACTGATGCGTCAGGTTATTCTCTCGAATTAGTTTTGTCTCAAGGAGACAAGCCCATTACCTTTATATCAAGAACTCCGAATAAGGCAGAAGAGCATTACGCAGCGAATGAAAAGGAAATGCTCACTATTATATAGACCCTTAACAGCCTTTTCTATATGAAGTGGTAAAGTGAAAATATACACAGACCACCAGCCACTCACATACGCTCTTAGTAATAAAAACAAAAACTAAATCCCTCTGTCATAAATGATTGATGCCATTGATGGGAAAATTTTCCACAGCACTTTGCAAAATATCGCATTAGATATCCAAGTGGAAGATATTAAAGGCAATCACCAACAGGATGAAATAATTATCAGCACAAAAAAGAGCTCATAGAAATGCCAGAGGAAATAAAATACAGATACTCGAAAAATGTTATTTTCCCAGCATGAACAATGTTTGCAAAGAAAATAAATACGAAAGGCATCCACCGAAACCTGAACTAAGGGCAACAACAATACCCTTATATCCTGGCGAAATCTCCATATTGATACTTTTAAAACGGGGAATAAACTTGTCCTCAGGATTATTAAGTCAAGAGTCATTGAAGATATTAAAGAACCTATAACAGAATTAGTTGTTGTTGTTGTAGCAGTAGTACATGCATGTGTTTGCGTTCTGCTAATCTGGTTCCAGCTCCAGGTTTAGAAATTCGGCTACTTTAATGGGCTGTAGCCAGAGATCAGAGAGTCAGTTGGGTAGGTTTGACTGTGCAGTTAAAGAGGTGCAGCATATTGTGCGGGCTTGTATCACACGCCGGGCAGGCGTCACGCACCTTTTCATCAATTCGTGCCTAATACGAATTGGGACGACTACACCATCCTGAACGTAATTGCGCCAAAACTACCCTGGTTTGTCTAGGCAGCTGACGTTCTTCAGGTGCTATGGATGGGGGGGGGGGGGGGTGTACTCCGAGGACGGCATTCATTTTATAGTTGCTAATAGCATCTGCCTGATAGACTTGATCTTGAGGTTCTCTCTTGTAGCGCTGGACCACCCTCTCTAGATCATGTATGTCCTTCCTGAGACGCCTGGGTGGGGGAGATTTATCCACCATATGATGGTTGGGATGACTCTCATGGTAACATCCAAGCAGGTACTGCAAAGAAAGCATATGCCCAGTCCTCTACTAATATATGTGGATATGGCGTGTAATGCTGTTGTGGTACTATGTTGTGGATGAAATCCGTGCTGGTGGTTGGCAACTGTATAGCTTTCTCTAATGCTGGGGAGGAGTAAAGCTTCAAGAGTCTTCGCTACTGGTGACAAAAGCGAAATCGGCCTGTACGATTCACCTTTACTGGCTTCAGTTGCGGGACCACCCGGCCCATTTCCATGTTTCGAGCACTATGTGGGTGGCTAGCGACAAATTGAGAACTTTCGTTAAGTACTCGACTCCCGGTGTACTCAGCTGCTTCAACATTACCATTGAGATTCCGTCCGGGCCAACGCTTTGGATGACATAGCGTTACGGATGACATTTGCAACATAACCCATCGTAAACTGTAGTAGTTCCTCCTCGGAGATCATCACGCTCGTTTGCTAATCCCGCTGCCTCTGCTGGGAAGTTTGGTCTTATCTCGGGTATTCGACCAGCAGGTATATAGTAAGCGGCTGCAGCTTTGATGATGTTTCGGCGGTTGGTGAATTCTCTGGTTAAGAAAAGTGCGGCGTTCAGAGGTTATGAAATCGGTCGACCTGCTTATGAAGACGACTATTAGGAGATGGCCTGAGCCAAGAGAAATGAGTCACGTCATTTATCAGACCGGGTGACACTATGGTTAAGTCTGGCGAACTCCTCTTATTCGGGTGGGGGCATCCTCGCTAACCGTGCAGAATGTGGAGCAGTCAATCTGCTCTGTCAGCGCTGATCCCCTCTGGTCATTACCTGGGACGGAATGCCACAACTCGTGGTGGGCATTAAAATCCACTAGTATCAGGCGGTTATTGCCTACCAACAATGGGCTAATATCAGGCAAATAACGCGGTTCACAGCTATTAATCGACGGGATGTACACATTAAGCACCTCTACATCGGCAGTTCCACACTTGACTGCTACCCCCATACATTCTATGTATGGGTCACTAGAGACTAGCTCAAGCGAGATAGGTCTGTACTGAACAGAATGGTGTAACAGGAACGCTAATCCCCCACCTCCATTTCTGGTGTGATCCTTCCTTAGTACGTTGTAGCCATAACAACGTTGTAGGCTGCAATTTTCATTCAGCTTGGTTTCCTGCACCGCTGCGATCTTAATATTCCTCCGACTCATAAATTCGACTATCTTATCTATTTTGCTTCGGGGTCCGTTGCAATTGAATTGCATGAATGAAGCACAATCCGGAGTTGGAACAGCAACATGTGGCGTTAGGGGTTGCGGTGTTGGTTGCTGTTCCGTAGACTGTGGTGGACTCCGACGACGTCTCTGATGAGGACGACGAAGAAGTGGACTCGCTGGGGACTACGTTGCTGCAGCAAGTCGCAACATAATCCCTTTCGCTGTAGTCTCGCAAACGCCTTAGTCCGAAACAGTTCTTAAAGTGCACCCATTCTCTACATCCATTGCATCGCACCGAAACAGATCTGCGGTGGATGACGTTCTGACAAACCGAGCAGAACCAAGGTCCGGGGTTTTCTTCAATCCCGGCGCGGACAAATAAAATCCGGACCAAGCATTCCGGGATATGCTTTCTGAAATCTTTTAATTCAGCTTCAATAATTTTTATTTTACAAGACCAATTAAATATAGAAATCTACAAAGCTCCACCATATACGAGTGTCGTGAACGGTCAGGTTGAGCGATTTCACTCAACCCTAGCTGAAATTATGCGTTGCCTTCGAACTGAACGGACATACCCTACTTTCGTAGAAATTTTAGACAGAGCAATTTATGAATACAATACATATCACAACAGGACAAAGACTATTCGAGAAATTTTTCGGACGATAAGTTGGCATAGACCCCGAAATGCATGATAAAGCAAGAAAAGACAATATCCAAAGATTACGAGACAAACAAATATCTGACCTTAAAACTCATAATAAAATACGGGAAGCAATCAAACAATTTGAGCCAGGTGATGAAATTTATGTAAAAATCCATAAGCGTTTAGGGAATGAATTGTCTCCAAGATTTTAAACAGAAATAGTAAAAGCAAATAACTCTACTACAATTATTACAGAATCAGGAAAAGTAGTAAATAAAAGGAACATTAAGAGCTGAGACCAACTTTATACTTCTTTTTACGGAAACTTAACATTCTTTGCACCTCTTCAGAAAACAACATACATTTTTTAACTTCACACAGTCATACCTTGTACCTATTCACCATGGACTCGCAAAAATACAGGATGGAACATTTAACATTATTCATATCATAGACATAAATAGATACAGGAACCTCGTTAATGACATTCAGAGGAAAAATACACAAACCACAACTAAATTCAATCTTATTTTCCCACTCCTAACACACGAATTATCACAAATACACGATATCCTTGAAACCATAGAACTAATAGAAACATACGGAAAGAAATGAGCCATTAATATGATAGGCATAGCCTGGAAATATATCGCGGGATCTCCAGATAACGGCGACTTTGAATTAATTACAAAACATTTAGACCAAACTATCCGAAATAATAATCAACAAATAATAATAAATCACATTTTTACAGAGAGGTTACAAAACCTTACTCAAATTACAAATAAAATAACAACAGCCATAAAACAAGACAGTAACTATGTAAATGAAGCTGCACTCAGCTTGCATGCTGAAAACTTAGATTTACAAAAGAAGAACTTACTAATATTAAATTTGCAACACAATGGGCAAAGCAAAATATTGTAAATTCCTTTTTGTTAAATTAAAATAAAATGAAAATTGCATTAGAAAAAAACAAAAGATGATAATATTATTGTAACATCAATAGAAGAAGCCCTACAATTAGCAAAAATTAAAGTATTGTATAATTAGAAAAAAAAACTTTATATATTATTGTAATTCCTCTAACTAGCAAAGAAAACTTCCAAAATTTTTTAATCAGAACTGTAAAAAGGATTAATAGAATATTAAATACTAAATTTAATGAAATTATAAAAAATAATAATAGTATATACGGCGTAAAAAGCAAATGCGTAATAACAAATTAGTAAACATATCCAATGATTCTTGCATCCACTATTACTACACGGATTAAGTTCATCTTGTCCTAAACTCACGGGTATTATATTCCTCGAATTGAAAATATTTCACCCAGTATTATTTTTCTTAATGATTTTAGTGAACAGTAAATAACAAAAATTAAAACGGAAAATTTTTAATAGAATTCCACAATGTAGCGCTACGTATTAATGACAAATTGTACAAAAACTTAGAAGATTCATTTTCAAAAATTAGTCTTCCAGCAATACAACAAGCACCTGTCGAAGATGAATTCATAAGACTTCTATCCTTCGAAACTATTACATATGGAACTATGTGCATATTTATAACACTAAGTCAATCCCTGAACTTAAGTTATAAACAATTGTTACCAAATTTACCTCTGGTTCTCTATTTTCCATTTTTGCTAATAATTTTATAATTGGGTATTTCACGAAGAAAAAACAAAAAGTAGTCATTCATACAATTGCCCCTAATCGCATATTAATGCAGATCCCAGTCACTCGAACCAAAGTGCAATTACCAGATCCACAAAAGGTCGATAGCCTACGATATTTCTAACTATTGGAGACAATGGTTTTTAAAGGGGAGGAGTTAACGCATAATAGGTTGTTGGTCCAATAAAATATAGTTTTTTCTAAAAACTCATTCCAAACTTATAAATTGCAATGAAACTGCATTGCAGACATTCGTCTGCCCCAAACATTCAATTCCTATGAATTATTTAAATAAAACCCAAAATAAAAAATGGATTTCTGGAAGTTAAATTCGTCAAACCATGCAACCCTTAGTGCGTATAGACAAAATTAACAAGAATTGCTTTTTGGTAACAGCAACTAATTTCTACGCAACAGAGTGGAATGATTTCAGGGAATATAAATTTGTTAAGTAAGCAAATTAATTTTAGAATTGAATTCTCATTTAAAAATTGTAACATAGTTTTAAGTCACTCTTTAATCAGCAGCCAAGCAATAAATTAAGTCGGTTTAAATAAAATAATCGCCTTTTATTTAGGTAAAAAAAAGGCAGCAGTGAAACTTTTGATAAGTTTAACAAAAGTAAGATCAATTATGACAATTGAAAGTTACAAGATTAAAAGGAATCCGCGATCCTTTTTGATAAGTTTCGCGCAAAGATCAAGCTGATCATAATTTTATTTAAGACCTTAACGCAAAGATCTAACTTATACACGGTGTACATGAACATTTACGAGAAGTACAATAATGAATTGTTTTATAATCAACTGTGAGCAATTAGTTCCTGTTGATTATGTTTGATTTCTTATATTTAAGGGAAAAGAAGGGCATTAGATGCTGCATTTTACAATTTTTTTAATAAAACTCTTACCGAATTACAAAATATAAGCATTGAATTCTGCTCATTGGCTGATAGATTTGAAAAATACAAGAGAATGTTAGATAAAACAAACTACTTAGATTAGTTCTTGCAGTCTCTATCCTTCTTGACCATTCAAGGACTTTTGAGTCATACGCACTTGAGTATGAGCACGCTTACGAATTCAGCTGTACGATTTATAAAATATCCTTTTATTTTTTGTCTACAGTCGGTGTTGGTAGGAAATACTACATCAACAACCACTGTCAATATTTTGTTACTGAAATGTTTTCTAATCCTTAAAATAAACAACCAGCATTCGCGATCTAAATATCGTTATTAATCAGAAAGAAATTTATATTGTTCGCACGCAAAACATTTGAAGTCATTTTTAAAATATTGCTAACATACTAATCATTTAAATTGCGTAGCCGGACTAACATAAGTTATATAAGAATATAATATAGCGCACCCACAACAGAGACCTATGCTAATTTAAAGATAAGAATTACAACAATGTATTTCTTCAACTTTGTTGTAAAGTATTAATTGCGACACTTTGTTAATTCACGAAAATCGTAAGGCCACCATCTGTGGCATTCTTATGCATTCACCTTGTTTATCCACGAAAAACGTAAGACCACCAACAGCTCTCTTATGCAATGATCTCCGATCGACACCATTGTAATTACTATTTGATACAATTCCCAAAGTAAAGACTACCAACAATGGCACTTCTGATTACATCGTAAAGTAAAACTGAATGTAGATTCGACTCTGGGATAGAATTGAGTTTATATTTTAATAGTGAGTTTATATTATTTATATTATAATTAATTGAGTTTATATTATAATAATAAAAATTAATTTACTTAACTGTTGAACTTACTTGTGAGTTAAAATTTATCAAGTTACATACCTTTGGGAAATAAACCTGAATAAAGAAAACTTAAATCAATTATTTGAAAAGTATATAAAATTATAAAACCAAAATCTTTCTACAACCCATGTTAGAACGTAAAGTCATGTAATCATATGTCTACAATTTTTTTCCAATTTATACATTTAACAAAATCTTACTGTCAAAATCTATATTCATTAATCCATTGCATAAACATAAAATCAGAGATGGGAACTGTTTCTTATGCATTGAAATTTGACAAGGTAAATTACAGAAAATTAAGAGCTGGGAATACTAATATGAATTGAATTTACCTTTATTTCATTGTACCATGCTACGACCTCTTAATTAGCACAAAACTTTATTGTGAAAATAAAGTGACAAATTAACCCAAACATTATTATAACAGTGCCAGTAACAAGAGTTATACATCTGTCAATAATGACTACAATAGATACAACAATTATGTCGATTCTAATAATGACTCAAACCAACATAATGAGAATTATAAAAGTCAGGATCATATGGATATAGTTAATATTAATAGTGGCGGAAATTTCCATTTACCTCCCCAAAATCCTACTTACCAATAATACCATTATCCATAAATGGAATAAAAGTGAGATGTCTGATAGATTCTAGTGTCGCCACGTCATTAGGCGATAACAGGATGTTTGGGGTACTTGCTTTAAAGCGCGAAATTATATATAATCTAAAGTAAAATACCCTTACGGGCACTAAGATAGTTAATCAAGAAGCTATTGTAAACGTCCCAACTGAATTTAATAGAACCGGTGAAAGTATATCTATTAAACTAATAGAATTGACTTTTAAAACAAAAAACTTGTCATTGCTAATATATCCATACCTTTATTAACAAGTCGATCTCGAATAAAGTATGAAGAAATAACTGTCTTGTCCACATACATATGTCCCGATATTTAAAAACTCGAAAGACGGAAATTGGTTAGATAAGTTTTCGACTAAATTTTTAAACACCTTTTATTTGGAGGGACAATCACTGCCTATAACCACTGAAGTAAAACATTCTATCTTTACTACCATATTCTCAAAAATATATAGATATCCAAATATTCGTGAGAAAATTGAGAATCAGATTACCTAAATGTCAAATCAAATAAGATAGAGTAAAACACTTTATAATTCCCCACTTTGAATAGTACCCAAAAAAAATGGATCTGACGGTATTCAGAAATGGCGTTTAGTCATTGGTTACCGTCAACTTAATTCTGTCACTGTAGATGACAAATTTGCTATGCCTAATATTGAGGCATTATTTAATAAATTGGGAAGGGCTCAATATTTTTCAACAATAGAACTGGTGAAAGGTATTCATCAAATTATGATGTATGAAAAAGATATACCTAAAACGGCTTTCTCTTCACCAATGGACCATTTTGAGTTCATCAGGATGCCACGTGGTCTAAAAATGCACCTGCCATCTTCCAACGAATGATGAAACACATTTTAAGAGAATATATTAATAACAATTGCGTCATATATATGGACGATATATTGTTATTCTCAACCTCATTCTGTACCGTGATGATTTCATCACGTACATTAGTACGAACAAACAACCGCACATATTGCACAATAATAACAACAACAACGACCACTGCAAGAATACAACGAGTGCGACGCCAAAAGCACCAACCAATCACCACCACTACGTTCACACAACACGGCCATAGGCAGCACACAAGGCGACAACAGCACCAACCAAAAACCACAGCATTCGTTGGGCTCGTAGTGAACAAATTACATTTCGGTGGTATGCCGTTCACAGCATAAGGCAAATAATTCGCAATGACTTGTTAGGACTGGTCACATATAGTGTTCGGTTTGCGGTGTGATGATAGGCTTGCTACTGCAGGAGTTTGCCACAGGGTAGCTAGTGATTTTCTAAAGATCATCGGCCGTCCTCCGACTAATAAAAGCGTTAGTCGGGAATACTTTTTCAAGACAGGCTCTCATTAAGTTGAGTGGCTGGTAATTCATTTACACAGGAGTTTCGGCTCGCTGTTCCAGGAGTTTCGCCTCGCTGTTCCACAGAAGCTTCGGCTTGCTGTTCTACAGGAACTTCGATTCGCTGTTCCACAGGAGCTTCGGCTCGCTGTTCCACAGGGGTTTCGGCTCGCTGTTCCGTATTATAGTCGAACGTTGGTAGTGGAGTAGACGTAGTTATAGAATCGTAGCTAGGCCAGTTACCTCGCCCCTGTAGCCGACCCGAATAACAAAAACCCGAGCTGCCGAACGAGCCACGATCCATCTACAAAGCGTAACCCATCGGTTGCCGAAACTACCTTCAACGAGCTGCCGAGCCCGAACGAGCCCCGATCCATCTACAAAGTCTAACGCATCGGTTGCCGAATCTACCCTCAACGAGCTGCCGAACCAGTACGAATGTCAATCCGCTCACGAAGACCTGGACAGCTGCTCCCAATTACCTTCAAATCGTCAACAACAGTCATCACCCGAACACCAACATCGTATTTCCTGGTCGTAGCCAACCGACGACCACAATTACCTTCAAATCGCCAACGACCATGAGTTCCCGATTACCGTCAAATCGTCAACAGAACACATCACCCGAACACAATCATCGTAATTCCTGATCATCGACAACCGACGACCACAAGTTCCCGATTACCTTCAAATCGTCAACGACCACAAGTTTCCGATTATCGTCAAATCGTTAACAGAACGCATCACCCGAACACAGTCATCGTAATTCCTGATCATCGACAACCGACGACCACAAGTTCCCGATTACCTTCAAATCGTTAACGACCACAAGTTGCCGATTACCGTCAAATCGTCAACAGAACGCAACACCCGAACACAATCATCGTAATTCCTGATCGTCGACAACCGACGAACACAAGTTCCCGATTACCTTCAAATCGTCAACGTAAGCGTCACCCGAACGCAACACCGTAATTCCCGATCTTCCCCACAATCAGCCTCCGACGGTCATCCCCGAGTATCCGATCGCCTTCAAGTCGTCGACTAATCATACCTCACATCAACCACCGAGTACTCATTGTGTACACCCGACATCATCGTTCTCGATTGTCCACGAGTCGTACACCCTCCTGCCTACGATACGAGTTAACATCGAACTCCCGATAATCAACTAAGCATCAGTACCTTGAAATCACGAACATCTCCGAAGTCCATTTGCCATCCTATATTCCATATTTATCTTATTGTATTTCAACCCGAGTAGATTGTAATTTAGCATTAAAGATCAATAAAACATCCGATTTTTACCCCCAGGAAAGGGAGAAATCTACTCTTATTATCTCATAAGATTTAGTGGGTCCTTATGGAGACACTGGGCACAGCTGAGCTTACCTCAGCCGATGAGAAAACCACGTTACAATTCGAGGAACATTTTGATAGTTTAACGAAAATGGTTTATGTGTTGAAAAAAAATTAATCTGAAAGTACAATTGAACTGAATGAATGCAAAGTTAAACATCGAGGATCCGTTATATATATATGCGCATTTCACCAATTAAAGTATATAATTACGAATCCTCCAGTTTGAGCCTATCCCAATTTTGAAGAAATTTTTATTCTTACCGCTGATGCAAGCAATGGAGATCGTGGCGCGGTATTAAGTCAAAATTGTAGAACAATATGCTATGCAAGTAGGACTCCTAATGACCACGAAAAGAATTATAGCGCAATAGAAAAGGAGCTTCAAGCCATTGTGTGGGCAATGAAATATTTCAGGGCTTATCTATTTGGCACAATTTTTTTAATTTAAACCGATCATCGACCTTTCAAATGGTTGGCCTCCCTAAAGGAACTCAGTTCAAGGTTAATAAGATGCCGTATAAAATTATGAGAATACGATTTCAATAGAGAATATCTCAAGGTCAAGAACAACAAGGTTCCAGATTTTCTTAGTCGTCTAGAATTAAGTGATAAAGATCAAGAACTCGTTGACATATCGTCACATCGTCAATAAGTACAGAACCCAAATCAGAATAACTAATTATAAACCCTATGAGAACAGAACTATATATGGAAAACACCATATTTTATATTTGGATAAGGAAAGTCTTCGAAATAAAGAATACTTAGATGACATACTAAATATGCATATAAAAAAGGAAAAAGTGGAATTTATTCTGAAAAAGGAAAGGTTCTGGAGTCAAACTTGAAAAACTTATTCAACAATTACCAACATTTGAAATTTGTTAAATGCGAAAAAATTAGCTAAAGACATAGCAAGAGAAGAAGATTTATATAGCATTATAGATGACATCCAAAAATCTACAAACCATAGAGGTGCCCTATAAGACTATGAAGAATGAAAGCAATACTTATTTCTACCCAAATTTAATAAAGTTTATAAACAGCTTTATAAATGCGTACAAAATTTGTAACGAAAATAATTGGACAGAAAGCCAATAACCTAATATGATTCTCCATATGGACATATTTCATGTCGAATTCCCAACAACTGTAGATAGGTTCACAAAAATGGAATCTGTACATAAGATTCCGATCAAACATTTGGCCCTCTTAGCGCTCTAGACGAAGTGTGTCCCAAATATGTCCGATGGAAGTTTGTAAACTAAGATATGGCGTGGACTTAAAATACGTTTTTGACTTACTACACCATTTACCGTTTTCAATGTATATGGGACATAAAGCATGCACCAGTATGTTCTCGTAACTATACGGGCTTTCTAAACAAATCGAATTGCGCCACAGAAAAGAATAGAGTTGATATTTGTTTTTAAAATATTTACTTTCTTGCCCAATAAAGCAAAGAAGAGTGAGCTTCCTAAATTAAAACTCATTTACATGCATATTCTCGGTGGCCTCATGTACATAACGTAATTCCAATCAAGGATTAATATTTTCTTGTGACGCCGTAAGGATGTTTTTTAATTCAAATCTTTTAATCGGGCATAAATCGATGCAGAAAATATAGAAATCTGTAATAAATTGCATAGAGTAAATGTCTAGTTTACTTACTGTCGTCTCAATATCGTCAACAGCACCATATAAAGTAATGAATGAAGAAAATTATGTTCGTTAATTTTTCTAATTGATCTATTGTTTTTCAAATTTAAATAAATATGTCTTTTTTTGAAAACGGAGAAGTATTATTGACATATTATTGACATTGATTGATGCAATCGTCATAAATAATACGCTATCAATTACCATTTGATCATCAAGATGTAATTTTTTACTTTTAAAACCATGTTGTTTTTACATGCGTTGGAAAAAGCCTAAATAATGCGAGTTGCCTTCACTAGTATTTGACATGCAATCATCAGACCATTCATCCAAAAATTTGGTCCTGTATGTGTTTATAGTATATTCTATTGGCATATATGCCTTCAAGAACCCCATTTACTGTGGGGTTTTTGCCAATTGATCTGCAATTTCATTCTAGATACCATTTGGATGACCAGGAATGAATTTTAACAACGATTTAACTAAATATGCATTCGAAATATTTATAAATTGATATATCAACTGATGTTTATGTTGTTTTGATTTAGTTTATAGTTTTCCGCTTAAACTATTAGTTAAGATGGCTACTTTTGGTAAATTATAATCCCGAACATTCTTACTTCGGCAGAACACATACTAAAAATTGAAATTTAAACAAGTAAAAGAACATTAAGTTCGGCCGGGCCAAACTTTTAATACCCTCCACCTTAGGGTAAAGGAAACATTAGAAGAAATGTGGCAAAAACATCAAAATACCGAATATCGGAGGGTACCTACAAATACCGATTTCCAGACAAATACGTGAAAAAATGTGGCGAAAATCATCAAATTACCGAATACAAAAAATGTGTCAAAAATCATCAAAATACCGAATATTTGGAGGTACCGAAATATGGGGACTATACCAAAACGTGGACCTATACATACAATGTTTCGCCACACGAACTAGGACCCATTATGACTCACAAATACCAATTTTTAGACAAATCAGTGAAAACATGTGGCAAAAACCATCAAAATACCGAATATCGGGAGGTACCGTTATATGGGGGTTATACCAAATCATGGACCCATACATGCAATGTTTGGCCACCGGAGCTGAAAACCATTATGACCAACAAATACCAATTTTTAGACAAATCCGTGAAAAAATGTGGCAAAAATAATCAAAATACCGAATATAGGGAGGTACCGTTACATGGGGGCTATACCAAACCGTGGACCTATACGTACAATGTTTCGCCACACGAACTAGGACCCATTATGACTCACAAATACCAATTTTTAGACAAATCAGTGAAAACATGTGGCAAAAACCATCAAAATACCGAATATCGGGAGGTACCGTTATATGGGGGCTATACCAAATCATGGACCCATACATGCAATGTTTGGCCACCGGAGCTGGAAACCATTATGACCAACAAATACCGATTTTTAGACAAATCCGTGAAAAAATGTGGCAAAAATAATCAAAATACCGAATATCGGGAGGTACCGTTATATGGGGGCTATACCAAACCGTGGACCTATACGTACAATGTTCCGCCACACGAACTAGGACCCATTATGACTCACAAATACCAATTTTTAGACAAATCAGTGAAAAAATGAGGCAAAAACCATCAAAATACCGAATATCGGGAGGTACCGTTATATGGGGGCTATACCAAATCATGGACCCATACATGCAATGTTTCGCCACTGGAGCTGGAAACAATTATGACCAACAAATACCAATTTTCAGACAAATACATAGAAAAAATGTGGCAAAAATCATCAAATTACCGAATATCGGGAGGTTCCGTTATATGGGGGCTATACCAAAACGTGGACCTATATATGCAATGTTTTGCCACACGAACTAGGACCCATTATGACTCACAAATACCAATTTTTAGACAAATCAGTGAAAAAATGTGGCAAAAACCATCAAAATACCGAATATCGGGAGGTACCGTTATATGGGGGCTATACCAAACCGTGGACCTATACGTACAATGTTCCGCCACACGAACTAGGACCCATTATGACTCACAAATACCAATTTTTAGACAAATCAGTGAAAAAATGTGGCAAAAACCATCAAAATACCGAATATCGGGAGGTACCGTTATATGGGGGCTATACCAAATCATGGACCCATACATGCAATGTTTCGCCACTGGAGCTGGAAACCATTATGACCTACAAATACCAATTTTCAGACAAATCCGTGAAAAAATGAGGCATAAATCATCAAAATGCCGAATATCGGGAGGTACCGTTATATGGGGACTATACCAGAACGTGGACCGATATATCTCATTTTCAATACCAACCATCCTAGACACAATACCAATTACTTTGGCGCTCTACGTCAAATAGTGTGGGCTGTATGGTGATTTCAACAGACAGACAGACGGACATCGTTAAATCGACTTAGAATTTTATGCTGATTATGAATACATATACTTTATGGGGTCTACGACGAATATTTAAGGATGTTACAAACGGAATGACAAAGTTAATATACCTTCCTTTCCAAGGTGGAGGGTATAAAAATTGGTCTCTGCGCAAGAATGACAAAAATCGTGGCCTAAAGCAACGCAAAGATAAGTATGTTTCGCATTCTTTGTGGATTTCATAGCCGCATTTGGCAACGTATTCAGAAAATCTTTTATGCATAAGCTTTTACAGTTCAGGATATCGCACAAATTCATTAAACTCTTAGAAAAATATATACAACAACGACACTGAATATGCAGGATTGGGCAGAAGAAGAAGTCATGCAATGGTGTCTTCTTTGGCCTATTCTATTCTCGCTATATGTTAACGATACATGAACATTTACTAGGAGAAAAAACCATTGACAATATGAATATACGGTATCTGCAATCCATGATTCTAAACCTTGAAGAATATTGTCGTGTGTGGAATATAACACTTAATATGTCAAAATCTGGAAATGAAGGGGTTACGCCTTCATTAAACACAAAATCAGAGATGGGAACTGTTTTTTATGCATTGAAATTTGACAAGGTAAATTACGAAAAATGAAGATTTGGGAATGCTAATTTGAATTGAGGTTACCTTTATTTCATTGTACCATGCTACAACCTCTTAATTAACACAAAAACATTATTGAGAAAATAAAGTGACAAATTAACCCAAACATTATTATAACAGTGCCAGTAACAAGAGTTATACATCTGTTAATAATGACTACAATAGACACAACAATTATGTCGATTGTAATAATGACTCAAACCAACATAATGAGAATTATAAAAGTCAGGATCCTATGGATATAGTTAATATTAATAGTGGCGGAAATTTTCATTTACCGCCCCAATATCCTACTTATCAATAATAAGATTATCCATAAATGGAATAAAAGTGAGATGTCTGATAGTTTGTGGTGCCGCCACGTCATTAGGCGATAATAGGATGTTTGGGGCAATTGCTGTAAAGCGCAAAATTAAATATAATATAAAAAATGCCCTTACGGGCAATAAGATAGTTAATCAAGGAGCTATTGTAAACGTCTGAATTTAATAGAACTGGTGAAAGTATATCTATTAACTAATAGAATTGCCATTGATAATATATTCATACCTTTGCTAACAAGTCGACCTCGAATAAAGTAAGAGGAAATAACAGCCAAAGACGACAAAAGGTTAGATAAGTTTAAACTCCTTTTATTTGGAAGGAAAATAATTGCCTATGACCATTGAAGTAAAACATTCTATCGTTACTACATCTGATAAACCCATGCTCTCAAAAATATATAGATATCCAAAAATTCATGAGAAAATTGAGAATCAGATTACCGAAATGTCAAATCAGAGGATTATAAGATAGAGTAAAACACTTTATAATTCCCCAATTTGAATAGTATCCAAAAAATTGGATCTGACGGTATTCAAAATGGCGTTTAGTCGTAAACTTAATTCTGTCACTGTAGATGACAAATTTGCTATGCCTAATATTGACGCATTATTTAATACATTGGGAAGGACTCAATATTTTTCAACAATAGATCTGGCGAAAGGTATACACCAAATTATCTTCACCAGTAGACCGTTTTGAGTTCAACAGGATACCACGTGGTCTAAAAAATGCACCTGCCACCTTCCAACGAATGATGAAACACATTTTTAGAGAATATATTAATAACAACTGTATTATATATATGGACGATATATTGTTTTTATATATAATATATAAAAAACACAATCTGAAAGTAAAATAGAATTGAATAAATTCAACTTCCTTTCAAGAGAAACAAAACTTGTGGGTCATCAAGTCACTAAGGTCACCCTGTTCAACCAAAATAGAAATCATTCAAAAAAAGTCAATTCAAAATATACAAATAAAAATTAAATCTTTCCGGGCCTAACAGGCTGTTATAAGAAATTTATTAAAAAACTATTCGCATATTGCTTCATCTATAATAAAATATTTCAAGAAAGGCGCAAAGTTAAACATCGATGATCCGTTATATATAGGCGCACCAATTAAAGTATATAATTAAAAATCCTCCAGTTTGAGCCTATTCCAACTTTGAAGAAATGTTTATTCTTACCACTGATGCAAGCAATGAAGGTCGTGGCGCGGTATTAAGTCAAAATGGTAGAACAATATGCTATGCAAGTAGGACTCTTAATAACCACGAAAAGAATTATAGCGCAAAAGAAAAGGAGCTACTAGCCATTGAGTGGGCAATGAAATATTTCAGGGCATATATATTTGGCACAATTTTTTTAATTTAAACCGATCATCGACCTTTCAAATGGTTGGCCTCCCTAAAGGAGCTCAGATCAAGGTTAATAAGATGGCGTATAAAATTATCAGAATACGATTTCAATAGAGAATATCTCAAGTTCAAGAACAACAAGGTTCCAGATTTTCTTAGTCGTCTAGAAATAAGCGATAAAGATCAAGGACCCGTTGACATAAGCCCACTTTTCAAATACCTAATTATACTATAAATAAATGATACCATAAACTATCGATTATGAAAGTGAAGGCAGCGTCAATAAGTAAGGAACCCAAATCAGAATAACAAATTATAAACCCTATGAGAACAGAACTATATATGGAAAATACCATATTTTATATTTGGAAAAGTTTTCGAGACAAAGGATACTCAGATATCATGCTAAATATGTATATAAAAAAAGGAAAAAAGTGGAATTTACCTTGAAAATTCCAAATTGAAAAACTTATTCAACAATAATCAACAATTGAAATTTGTGAAACGCGAAGAAATTAGTTACAGACACAGCAAGCGAAGAAGAGTAATATAGCATCCACAAATCTACAAACCATAGAGGTGTCATTGAGAACTTTGAAGAAATAAGATACAAATACGACAGAAAGCCATATAAGAAAATGTTTAATTTAACTTTCACACCTAATAAACCTTATATGATTGTCCATATGCACATATTTCATGTCGTATTCTTAACAACTGTAGATAGGTTTACAAAAATGGGATCTGTATATAGATTCCGAACAAAAATATGTCGACAGACAGGAAGAAAAAATCTGTCTACTGGCTCAACCACATTCTTTGATAATGAATAATGAATTTAATAATGCACTAATTAAGCTTTATTGCGATGAAAATAATATAGAAATTCATTATACTACTCTTCACTCTCATACTGGAAATTCAGATATTGAGCGAAGGCATTCCAGTTTATTGGAACATATTAGAAGATTAAAACGGGAAGATGAAAATATGAACACTGAGGAACTAGTAATATGGACAATAGACTTCTATAATAACACAATTCATTCTACGACCAATCACAACCCAATAGACTTCTTAAACGATGTGATCTTAATTTCCCTAAAATTTCAGTTTACATGACAAAGAAAAAAGTCTATAGAAAGTATCAATGGCAAAAAGGAACAAAGTTCTCGGAACTCGGGTAGGAATTATTCGTTAAAACCCCATTAGCGTAAAGGCAAAAAACAGTTAAAATTATGTTAGATACAGTCATACACCCAAATAAAGTAGATTTGACTATTATCAAAAGGCCTTTAAAACTTTTACAGATAATCCACAAGTGGTTATTTCTGATCCTATTGATGCTCGCATTAACGCTTAATGGCACATGTGACGTGCAATTTAACAAAATTGAAACCCAAGCAGGATATATTATTCTTCAAGGAGAACCCATGAATGTCATTACTATTTATACCGAATTAATACATGTAATTAATCTAAATTAAGTATTTCACAATCTGATAATGTCAATGATGGATGGATTGTTCTAAACCTTAACAAGAAAATCAATGAGGTAGAATACTTATTAAGAAATGTAAAGACACATTTTGGCGATAAAAAGAGAAATAGACGTGGTTTGATATATAAGGCTATGAATTGGGTATTTGTAGATATGGACGACCAGGACAGAATCAGAATTGAGGTTCATCTTAAGGAAATAGATTACAATCAAAAAAGTTTAATTAAACAGGTAAAGTTTAATACGGAAATGCAATAATACCTCTAAAACATAAGGTTAGTTTTGGAACAAAATACATTTTGGTTTAATCGAATTTACAACGGTTCAATAGAAGAATCTATAAAATTGCAAAGTATAACAATTTAATGCTTTTGATTAATGAAGTTAGAAAGGAAATTGAACAAGTTCAACAAAACATAATAATGTCTAAAATAGGAATTTTTAACAATTTCTTTTTAAAAAATGAGGAAATTGATCATTTTGCCATTAATAGCTTGAAGATACGATACCTATAACATAATATAGGGCGAATGGAGGAAAACAGGCATTTCGGAAAAAAAAGCCACGCAATATTGCCTATTTCCGTCCAATATGGTATACAGGTTAACATAAAGATAACAAAAATTATAAATATACATAATGTGAAAATATATTGAATAAAATGAAAACTGCAGATATCTTATAAAATTCAAGCATTCTAATTGTTCCAAAATTAAAATGAATATGAAAGAAGTAAAGGAAATTGATATTGGAAATATAATTGTTATAAATGCCAACGATACAATATACAATTCTTGTTCTAAATTTTCTTATCCATTAAAAGAGCATTATTTAATATTGATAAATAATTGTGAAATATCAATACATAGCTTTAAAATTCTAAGATTTGAAAGTCGTTACATCGTAATAACACCAAATTTAAACATGCTTCCTAAGAATGTTACTCTAGAATTACCTACTATAAATTTAATAACATGGAAGAAATGAAATTTATATATAAGTTACCGAAATAAACATTCGTCGCTGAGAAATGCTGTACGTATCATGGCGGGCCGCAGCAAAAGCTGCACATAAGATTCATGAAAATACCGTGGGGACGGCAAGGTATTATCAGGCTGCTCTGATAATAAGAAATAACATTGTTGGCAATGCTAATGACGTCTTAGCATCATTCAACACAGTTTTAAATTTTAAAGCAATAATAGCACGCCTTGATTTTACTTACGCTGATAAAAGACCCATATACTTAATCGAACAGGAACTGTTCACATTAAGACAGGGGGAATTGTCAATTTCAGAATTTTGTAGTGAAGTAGAAAAAAGAGTGGCTATGTTAGTGAATAAAACTACAATGACATACGGGGAAAATACGCAACTGACTATTAACCTTAATACAAAATACAGACAAGATGGTCTGCGCATTTTTATTTCAGGATTAAAAAAAAACACTTTGTAACATTCTGTTTTCGTCTCGTCCCGAGGACATGGCCACAGCATTGGCCCTCGCACAAGAAGTTGAGGCAAATCATCAACGATATGTTTTTGCAAATAGCTTCGCCAAGAGAAATGAGATGAAGGATAGCAAGAGTCAACCGTATAGACTTTCTTCGAAAACTCAAGGTACAGTGAATAATCAGCAAAAATCAGAACCCATGGATATAGATCCATCTTCATCAAAATTTAGATACAGCCAACGTTCAAACTCTCAAGCTCCTTATGTGACACCGAAACCTGATAGTTCTAACAAGGTGTTATACGGAGGCGATGAGTCAAGAAACATTAATAATTTACCACCAAAAGCTGAAAAACGTTATCTAGATTCTGGTAGATTTTCTAATGGCAATGTTCAAAAATGGCAGAGATTGAACCATATTGAAGAAACTCGTTCCAATAATGAAACTTGCGATAGAAATAATGAAGTATTCGCAAATGAGAATAGGCAACTAGACGAGGACACTTATGAGGTGTTTTCATGTGAGGCTGACGAAGACATCGAAGAGCTTAATTTTTTAGGCAAGGGTCCTTGCTTCCTTGGATCCCAAGGGTGATTGCAGGCAAAACAAGAAAATTTTTAATAGATACTGGCACCTCCAAAAACTACATTAAGCCATTCAACGGACTCCAGGGAGTGACATCAGTTAATCGACCATTTTTGGTAAAATCAATTCATAATACAAACAGAATTAAGGAGAAGGTCCGAACAAACATATTTGGAATATTTACTGATTTTTTTGTTCTTCCTAGTTTGGAGACGTTTGATGGGATAATCGGACTCGACATTTTAAAAACTTTGAACGCATCAATAGACCTGGGAAAATCGAAAATTTTTTATGCAAATAACGTCGAACCACTTTACTATGATTCCTGTAAAGATGTTAATTATTTAGAACTAAATTCTTTAGCAGTTCCATTAGGTATTAGAGGAAAATTTAATGATATGATTCAAATAAATATTTAAGCATTTGCGGATCCTGACGAAGCACTTGCTTATAATACTAATGTAATTGCTAATATTAGAACTACTGACGAAGAGCCGGTTTACTCGAGGCTTTACCCCTACCCATTGGGTGTAAGTGATTTTGTCAAAAACGAAGTTGAGAATTTACTAGCCATCGGTATTATTAGACCGTCACGATCTCCTTACAACAACCCAATATGGGTGGTTGATAAAAAAGTAGTAGACGAATTTGGTTGCCCAAACAAACGTCTGGTTATTGACTTCCGTAAAGTAAATGACAAAACCATTAGCGACAAATATCCTATACCAGACATAACAGAGATTTTGTCTAATTTAGGTGGGGCCAAGTATTTTACAACCCTAGACCTAAAATCCGGTTTCCATCAAATAGAGCTAGCTGAGCGGGACAGAGAAAAAACAGCATTCTCCGTGAGAAATGGAAAATACGAGTTTTGTCGTTTGCCATTTGGCTTAAAAAACGCACCTAGTATTTTTCAGCGTGCCATTGATGATGTTCTACGAGAACATATCGGGAAGTGTTGTTTCGTCTATATTGATGATGTAATTATCTTCTCGACGTCCGAGGAAAATCATATTCGGGATGTGGAATCAGTTCTAAAAAGTCTTTTAAAGGCAAATATGAAAGTTTCAGCGGAAAAATCGAAATTTTTCAGACAAGAAACAGAATATCTCGGATTTATGGTAACAACAAATGGCACAACAACCTGTGCTGATAAAGTAAATGCTATGAAAAATTTTCCACAACCCACAACGCTACGTGGGGTTCGTTCTTTTTTAGGTTTAGCAGGGTACTACAGATGTTTTATTAAGGATTTTGCAAAAATCGCAAGACCTTTAAGTAGTATTCTAAGAGGAGAATTTGGCAATGTCTCTGCGTCTCAGTCAAAGAAAATAAAAATTACTCTGAACAATGAACAAATCCATGCATTTAATGCATTAAAAATATTTTGATATCGGAAGATGTGTTATTAAACTATCCTGATTTCAAAAAACCATTTGACTTGACAACTGATGCTTCTTCGCACGCTATCGGAGCTGTTTTATCCCAGGGTAGAAGACCGATTACAATGATATCGCGGACACTGTCTGATGCCGAAGAGAATTATGCTACAAACGAACGTGAACTTCTTGCAATAGTTTGGGCTTTAAAAACTCTACGGAACTACTTGTATGGAGTTCAAGACATTCGTGTTTTTACCGATCACAAACCTTTAACATTTGCTGTATCCGATAAAAATCCTAACAATAGGATTAGGCATTTGAGGGCTTTCGTGGATGAATGCAATGCCAAGGTCTTTTATAAGCCAGGCAAAGATAATGTTGTAGCAGACGCTCTTTCCAAGCAGCAAATTAACAACTTGAGCGACAATTCCAGTGTTATAACCGAAGCGACAGTTCACAGTGAAGCTTCATTTACAAACACAATATTATCGGTAGACAAACCTGTAAATTGTTTTCGGAATCAAATCATAATTGAGGAAGGAACTGTAAAAGGTGTGAAATGTTGTATCATGTTTGGGAAGAAAACTCGATATTTTATTACTTTTAAAAATGACAGAGACTTATTTGAGATGTTGCAACAAGTTGTGAAGCCAGATGTTGTAAACGCAATTCATTGCGATCTACCAACGTTGGCAAGAATGCAACATAAGTTAATTGAGCTGTTTCCAGGTGTTAAATTCAGATATTCGAAATCATTTGTCACCGATATCACGAACCTGAATGATCAAAAAGAAATCATTGCGGCAGAACACAACAGAGCACACAGAGCTGCGCAGGAAAATATTAAACATATTTTAGAGGATTATTTTTTTCCAAAAATGGGTAAAAAAGCCAAAGAATTCATAACAAACTGCCGAATTTGTTTGCAATCAAAATATAATCGACAACCTACCAAATATCAGATAGCTCAAACTCCCATCCCAACAAAGTGTGGAACCCTCCACATTGACATTTATTCCACGGATTCTAAACACTTTCTCACATGCATTGACAAGTTCTCTAAATTTGCTGTAGTTCAGCCACTAAGATCGAGAACTATAGTAGACGTACAGCCTCTACTCCTCCAGATTCTAAATTTGTATTCTAATACAACGACTATTTACTGTGACAACGAAAAGGCATTCAATTCAAACACAATAAAGTCGATGTTGAAGAATATGTTCAACATTGAAATTGTAAATGCGCCTCCATTACATAGTACTTCTAATGGATAGGTGGAACGTTTCCATAGCACCCTTACCGAAATCGCTCGCAGTCTGAAACTTGAGAGATTATTATATGATACGGAAGAAGTTATACTCATGGCTACAATAGAGTATAACAGATCCGTACATTCAGTGATTAGGAAAAAACCTATTGAAGTATTTCGTACAAACGATTTCGACGGAGAAGTTGTAAATCGGCTTCAAACTGCTCAGCAGAAAGATCTGACACTACATAATGCAAGCCGAAGAATTCAGATATATGAATCAGGAGATAAAGTTTTGGTTAAGACCAACAAAAGATTGGGCAATAAACTTACTCCTTTATATGTCGAAAAAGATGTTCAACAAGATCTAGGAACTACTCTATTAATAGGAGGGAAGAGGGTCCATAAGGACAATATAAGAACCTAAACTGAGTTAATTATTTTTTTTTCCTTATTTTTTCTTATCTTAGGTTGACTTTCGGATTTATAAGCCTTTTGGCACTCTCAATCGCAGAGATTCTTGACTATAATAATGCGAATTATATTCCAATTTATGATGGAAATTTAATAGTTTTTCAAGAATAGGGATACCTTAAGCACATTACGAATTTGACACTATATTCGAACATGAAGGATGAGGCGGCCCATGCATGCAATTTATTCCCGGAGACGCATATGAAAAAAATTATAAAAGCAGATTTGGACGAAATTGACAGACTATTGAATTTAGTAAATTTACACCATAGGTATAAAAGAGGATTAAATGCCCTAGGGACTGTTTTCAAATACATCACTGGAACCCCAGACCATGATGATTTTGAGAAATTACAAGAAATTTCAGATCAACTTATAGACCAAAACAATAGACAGATTAACATTAACACGGCAGTGCAGCTACAAATAGATGAACTCTCTAAAAAACTTAATCAGATTTTGGCAATAGAAAAAAGGAAAGAATTAATACGGGAAACTTGTTTGATTTATTACTATCGAGAAATAGAGCCATTATTTCTGATCTTAATGGCATAATTCTGTCACTCACTTTATCAAAAATCGGTCTTATTAATCCGGCCATTTTGGATGCCCAAGAAATAAAACTTATTGAGACGAATGATTACTCTACCGCGGATATTTTAAGGGTATCTAATATTAAAGTTATTCAAGTAGATAACGTAATTTTCTTTTTAATTAAATATCCTAAGCATAAGTCAACATGTAGAAAACTTGTCATCTTCCCTGTAGCTCATAATAACAAGATTCTTCACCTTGAAGAATCAACAATTGCCGTCTGCAAAAATTTTACAATAGCCGTTAAAAATTGTACTGCAACCATCCCCACATTTTGTCTACCTTCATTGGCATCGTCATGTGCTTTGCAACTAGTGTCGGGAAAAAGAGCTATGTGTCGCACTAAATTTAACAACATACCACCCATAGTCGAAATTGATGATGGCGTTGTTGTGGTCAACAACCAAACAGTAAAAATTGAGGAAAATGGAGAGCCACCGCTGATTTTTAGCGGAACATACTTGTTATTGTTTGAGGAAGAAGTCAAAGTCAATGGAACAATTTATAAGAATCGAAATGGTTCAGTGTCCTTAACACCAGGAATACCTAGGTAGGCTGTCGTCAACCTGACGGAGGATATAGAGGTGCTAAATATCCCTTATCTGCACCGTTCGAACCTAGAAAATTTGCAGCATATTCAAAATCTTCAGCGCAAAGTTGCTGAAAACCACTATGTAAGTTTAACCTTGGTCATCTCTCTTTGTGGAGTCTTTTCTACATTTTTTGTGGTTAAACGAATTCTAAAAAAACGAAAATTAGCTGCCTTCAATAAATCTCTGCAAGCAGTAGTATCTCAAACAGCCACTGTATCCGGGGACGGCTCCAACTAAGGAGGGGAAGAGTTACCGAAATAAACATTCGTCGCTGAGAAATGCTTGGTTAGCATTTTCCCACAATAAATGACTGTAAGTGCATCGTCGACACATTTTGAAAAAGCACCACCATGAAATGAAAGACAAAACTAAAACTCGACAGTCTTCCATCGAAACTCAAACTTAAAACAAGCAGCACCAACAAGTAAAGGAACTTGAGCAGCAACAACAACAATAACAACAACATTCAACAATCAACATTAATAATAATTAATAATTTAAAATAAAATAACTAATACTTAAGAAATAACAACAATTAATATTACTCTAATAATTTTAGTGAAACGCTTAATACTTAATAAATAATAATTAAATAAAGATAATCAAGAAGTTAAAACAAATAACTTATACAATAAGAATCAACATCATAGCTTTTATATTTACGTATTAATTGAGTTTAAGAAATGTATTACCATTCGAAGGGACTCGAATCTTAACGGGGGGAAGTTACATTTGAATCCAATATAACGCACCCGCAACCGAGATCTATGCAAATTTATAGATAAGAATTACATCAATGTATCTCTTCAACATTGTTGTAAAGTATTAATTGCGGCACTTTGTTTATTCGTGAAAATCGTAAGACCACCATCACTCTTATGCATTGATCTCCGTTCGATATCAATGTAATTAATATTTGATACAATGTCTCAATGTAAAGACAACCACAAATGGCACTTCTGATTACATCGCAAAGTAAAACTGAATGTACATTCTACTCTGTTTAAGCACTCATGAGTATCCGTTCGTCTAGTACCGGAAAAAATATTTTATTTAACAACACAAAACTCTTATGCAAAGCTGTGTACGTTATGGATGGCAAATCCCTTTAATTCATTAAAATATATGTATTCTAAGAATATTAGCAAAAACTTTCCTCGTATGGATATGAGGTTTTCGGAAATTTTGATTCAGTAACCCAACTAAAAGGTAGCATTTAACAGCATGGTTCAATACTTATTTGCTAGTTTCATTTATTTGTAGAAATCGAATTACGCCACAGAATGGAATAGAATTACTATTTGTTTTTAAAATATTTATTTTCTTGCCCAATAAAACTAAGAAACGGGAGCTTCACGAATTAAAACACATTTACAGGCATATTCTCAGTGGCCTCATGTACATAACGTAATTCTAATCAATGATAATTATTTTCTTGCGAAGTCGTAAGGATGCAGAAAATATTGAAATCAGTAATTAATTGCATAGAGTAAATGTCTAGTTTACTTGCTGTCGTAAAAATGTCTTTCAAGGAAAACGGAGAAATATTATTGTCATCTATTGTAGTTGCCAGACGAATTAAAATTATGTTGAGAATAAACGTATCAGATGATCTTACCTGTCAACCTTATTATTTATTTTATGATTATGTTCCACTTCACTCTGAAAGGAATGTTATTTGGTTTTTTTTGAGTTTTTTTTTTTAGTTTTGCCTTGTTAAGGCGAATATCATATATTTATGATTTATGTGTTTGTTTCTCTTTCGAGACGAGCTTAATGATCTGAGATTTGCAGTGAAAAGGAAAGCCAGATAGACACTATCACACACTCACCACTATTCGACGGGTTTCGACGTTGGTTTAGCGGCTCATCAGGCATATTTGGCGTTGATGATGGCTTACAAGGGCCGTTCTGTGGAAAGTAGTAGTATATGTGAGGTCTTCCTTCTGGCTCAGGTAAGGCAAGATAAATTAATAAGAAAAAGGGGAGGGGGGTAAACATCAATGGACACCTGTGTAAATAAGATAAGGTGAGGGGGATAAACATCAATGATCACCTGTGTAAAGGGATAAAAGAAAGAGAAGCGGTTAGCGGTAATAAATTATGACAAGAATAATTCAAGAATGGGAAGGGGATTTGGGGCAATAAATTAATGTTCTTGTGTACGAGTTGTGTGTAGTAAGAAAACAAATCGTAGTTGTTTATGTTGTTACAAAAGAGACATAGAGCAATCCAACATACATTTTTGAGATGCGGTAAGAATGATGTGGGGTTAGATAATTTTGTTTGACTTGTGTGTCGATGAAAAGTGACGCTGAGGTGTTTTCTTCGCACCAACAGCGTGTTTACGTTGTTGTTATCTAGAAAATTACTAGTGGTTTCTTTAAACAATTGTTTAAGTAGGAAGTCATTTTTTAGATATGTGACCAGAAAAGATTTTTTTTCACACTCAAGTGAACATATTTGAGTAAATATGGTTTTATAAGAATGTTTACTTTATATTTACTGTTGGATAGTTACTTGCTTTATCCTTATTTAATAGGACAAATGCTAGTTGTAAATGCTACAATATTGAGATAACATAAATGAAAATGTAAGATTAGAATTGTATTCAGAGTTTTTATCGGAAATAATGCTTCCTCTAGGACTTTTAAAACTGCGTACAATTTGTAGATAGTCATTCAGTCTTCAAAAACATTCTCCATACACAATAATGGCAGCAAGGAAATTTTCACAATGCGAGTGGAGTGATTTGAAAATGTGTGAGGTTTTTTTTGTGGACTTTGATGTGGATGGAGAGGTGGTAAAATATTTTAAAAAAGAAAATGAAGAGAGAGTTGCCAGAAGAAATGAAGAAGCCCCTACAAGTGGGCTTAATGATAATGAAGGAGATTCGGTTGAATTACGTGAAGGTGAGAGGATTGGAGGACCTAACCGAGACTTTGTCAGCTGATATGTCAGAAGATTTTTTAGCATTCTCTGGGGAGCCCTGCGAGGAAGATCAGACAACACAAGAAGTCTATCAACGTGTTTTTGATTACTATCTCCCCCTCCTTCCCCAAGACATACTGAACACCATCAATGCTATAGAAGATGACCGTGGTGGTGAAATAAGTGAAGCAGACGAGATCTTACAAAACGGACAGCAGTTGGTAGCCATTCAAAACATCCTGTCAAAACATTTATAAAAATTTTTAAATAAATAAATAAAACAAAAAAAATATCTTTCTTTTTATTACATTTATGGGGATAGGAAAGGTGCAAACATATTTTATGTAGGAGGGAAAGAGAAAAATAGTGAATCTTTTAAATATAAATAGCTAGTGATGTCGAGTCTCAGTTTAATATCAAGACTCATAAAGAATGGATTTAATTAATTCCTTCAATAGTCTAAACTACAACAAAACCCGTAGTATGAAGGAAATGGAATAAATAAGCAATATGCAATTGTAGGAGCATATAAAACGCAAACAAAATATGGAAAGAAGATGGTATTGAAATTAGATGATTCAATTCTATACCTGCCTGCGAGATTCCTTTCCGTAAGAAATGATGCCAAAACACATTTTTTTCTATAAATGTTGAATTCTACCGTAAAAGAAAGTTAGTACGTAATCCAGCTTTCACCATTAAAATGCATCGCTTCAATATTGTAAATTTAAAAACGCCAAATATCGTAGAAAAGTATTTCCATAAAGATAATGAGCGATTAAAGATATTTCACTCATGGCCATTAAAAATTCCTAACCCCAGCGAGATGCCAATGTTTGGATATTGTTATAATGGCGAAGCTGATAGAGTTGCAGGCTATTTCTGTCGAGTAGAAATATCTTCTTGGAAAGAAACAGATTCACCCCTTGCCGAGCATATGCGTTGGTCTAGCAACTGTCCTCTTATAAGAAGATGTAAAACCAATAATGTAGCTATATGTGAAAGCGAATTTAATAGTTTATTACCAGAAAGAAGTTATGATGTATGTGGATTGCATAAATGTAATGTTTCAAAAGATTTATATTTAAGATAAACAAAAATATCTATAATATTGAATAGTTTGAAATGTTTATTCTATTTTATATCATCAAATTTCCGATTATCTGGAGGTACCGTTATATGGGGGCTATACCAAACCATGGACCTATAATTACAATGACTCACCATTCGAACTGGGATCTGATCTACAACTACCAAATTTTCAGAGAAATTCGTTAAAAAATGTGTCAAAAATCATCAAAATACCGAATATTGGGAGGTACCGTTATATGGACGTGGAGAGAATAAACGTATCAGATGATCTTACCTGTCAACCTTATTATTTATTTTATGATTATGTTCCCCTTCACTCTGAAAGGAATGTTATTTGGTTTTAATGCCACCACAAATTGTGTCGACTTTTTCGAATCTTGTATTACCGTATAATCTATTGAATTGATGCTTCTCAATGATGTTTTTTTTTTAGTTTTGCCTTGTTAAGGCGAATATCATATGTTTATGATTTATGTGTTTGTTTCTCTTTCGAGACGACCTTAATGATCTGAAATTTGCAGTGAAAAGGAAAGCTAGATACTCAACACTAAGCGACGCGTTTTGTCGTTGGTTAAGCGGCTCATCAGGCATATTTAGTGTGGATGATGGCTTACAAGGCCCGTGCTGTGAAAAGTAGTATATATTTCGAACTTATTGCGAATTAGCATATGCGAATTAAACACTTTAAACTCTCCAAGTTCGACTCAAGTTCTATTAGCAGATCTTTTTCACAGCAAAGTTTATTTTTGTAGTGATGGATTTTTTGTCCACAACAACTATATTGCCTCCAATGCATACACTTGTTTTAGTGCTGCTTTAGGAAGACTGGTTAATGGCTCTTCTTCTAGTTGGCTGCACACCGATGTCCGCTCGGCCAGGCTCGGCTGAATTTAATTTTTGAGTTTTGTCTTGTTAAGGCGAAGATCATATATTTATGTTTTATGTGTTTGTTTCTCTTTCGAGACGAGCTTAATGATCTGAGATTTGCAGTGAAAAGGAAGGCCAGATAGACACTATCACACACTCACCACTATGCGACGGGTTTCGACGTTGGTTTAGCGGCTCATCAGGCATATTTGGCGTTGATGATGGCTTACAAGGGCCGTTCTGTGGAAAGTAGTAGTATATGTGAGGTCTTCCTTCTGGCTCAGGAAAGGCAAGATAAGTTAATAAGAAAAAGGGGAGGGGGTAAACATCAATGGACACCTGTGTAAATAAATATGGTGAGGGGGATAAACATCAATGATCACCTGTGTAAAGGGATAAAAGAAAGAGAAGCGGTTAGCGGTAATAAATTATGACAAGTTCGGATCGATCTAGTTTTAAGTGAGGATTTATTTCACACCAAAAACAATTCAAGAAAGGGAAGGGGATTAGGGGCAATAAATTAATGTTCTTGTGTATGAGTTGTGTGTAGTAAGAAAACAAATCGTAGTTGTTTATGTTGTTACAAAAGAGACATAGAGCAATCCAACATACATTTTTGAGATGCGGTAAGAATGATGTGGGGTTAGATAATTTTGTTTGACTTGTGTGTCGATGAAAATTGACGCTGAGGTTTTTTCTTCGCACCAACAGCGTGTTTACGTTGTTGTTATCTAGAAAATTACTAGTGGTTTCTTTAAACAATTGTTTAAGTAGGAAGTCATTTTTTAGATATGTGACCAGATAAGATTTTTTTCACATTTAAGTGAACATATTTGTGTAAATATTGTTTTATAAGAATGTTTACTTTATATTTACAGTTGGATAGTTACTTGCTTTATCCTTATTTGATAGGACAAATGCTAGTTGTAAATGCTACAATATTGAGATAACATAAATGAAAATGTAAGATTAGAATTGTATTCGGAGTTTTTATCGGAAATAATGCTTCCTCTAGGACGTTTAAAACTGCGTACAATTTGTAGATAGTCATTCAGTTTTCAAAAACATTCTCCATACACAGTAATGGCAGCAAGGAAATTTTCACAATGCGAGTGGAGTGATTTGAAAATGTGTGAGGTTTTTTTGTGGACTTTGATGTGGATGGAGAGGTGGTAAAATATTTTAAAAAAGAAAATGAAGAGAGAGTTGCCAGAAGAAATGAAGAAGCCCCTACAAGTGGGCTTAATGATAATGAAGGAGATTCGGTTGAATTACGTGAAGGTGAGAGGATTGGAGGACCTAACCGAGACTTTGTCAGCTGATATGTCAGAAGATTTTTTTAGCATTCTCTGGGGAGCCCACTATGTAAGTTTAACCTTGGTCATCTCTCTTTGTGGAGTCTTTTCTACATTTTTTGTGGTTAAACGAATTCTAAAAAAACGAAAATTAGCTGCCTTCAATAAATCTCTGCAAGCAGTAGTATCTCAAACAGCCACTGTATCCGGGGACGGCTCCAACTAAGGAGGGGAAGAGTTACCGAAATAAACATTCGTCGCTGAGAAATGCTTGGTTAGCATTTTCCCACAATAAATGACTGTAAGTGCATCGTCGACACATTTTGAAAAAGCACCACCATGAAATGAAAGACAAAACTAAAACTCGACAGTCTTCCATCGAAACTCAAACTTAAAACAAGCAGCACCAACAAGTAAAGGAACTTGAGCAGCAACAACAACAATAACAACAACATTCAAAAATCAACATTAATAATAATTAATAATTTAAATAAATACTAATACTTAAGAAACAACAACAATTAATATTACTCTAATAATTTTAGTGAAACGCTTAATACTTAATAAATAATAATTAAATAAAGATAATCAAGAAGTTAAAACAAATAACTTATACAATAAGAATCAACATCATAGCTTTTATATTTACGTATTAATTGAGTTTAAGAAATGTATTACCATTCGAAGGGACTCGAATCTTAACTGGGGGAAGTTACATTTGAATCCAATATAACGCACCCGCAACCGAGATCTATGCAAATTTATAGATAAGAATTACATCAATGTATCTCTTCAACATTGTTGTAAAGTATTAATTGCGGCACTTTGTTTATTCGTGAAAATCGTAAGACCACCATCAGCTCTTATGCATTGATCTCTGTTCGATATAAATGTAATTAATATTTGATACAATGTCTCAATGTAAAGACAACCACAAATGGCACTTCTGATTACATTCGCAAAGTAAAACTGAATGTACATTCTACTCTGTTTAAGCACTCATGAGTATCCGTTCGTCTAGTACCGGAAAAAATATTTTATTTAACAACACAAAACTCTTATGCAAAGCTGTGTACGTTATGGATGGCAAATCCCTTTAATTCATTAAAATATATGTATTCTAAGAATATTAGCAAAAACTTTCTTCGTATGGATATGAGGTTTTCGGAAATTTTGATTCAGTAACCCAACTAAAAGGTAGCATTTAACAGCATGGTTCAATACTTATTTGCTAGTTTCATTTATTTGTAGAAATCGAATTACGCCACAGAAAGGAATAGAATTACCTATTTTTTTTTAAATATTTATTTTCTTGCCCAATAAAACTAAGAAACGGGAGCTTCACGAATTAAAACACATTTACAGGCATATTCTCAGTGGCCTCATGTACATAACGTAATTCTAATCGATGATAATTATTTTCTTGCGAAGTCGTAAGGATGCAGAAAATATTGAAATCAGTAATTAATTGCATAGAGTAAATGTCTAGTTTACTTGCTGTCGTAAAAATGTCTTTCAAGGAAAACGGAGAAATATTATTGTCATCTATTGTAGTTGCCAGACGAATTAAAATTATGTTGAGAATAAACGTATCAGATGATCTTACCTATCAACCTTATTATTTATTTTATGATTATGTTCCCCTTCACTCTGAAAGGAATGTTATTTGGTTTTTTTTGAGTTTTTTTTTTTAGTTTTGCCTTGTTAAGGCGTATATCATATGTTTATGATTTATGTGTTTGTTTCTCTTTCGAGACGAGCTTAATGATCTGAGATTTGCAGTGAAAAGGAAAGCCAGATAGACACTATCACACACTCACCACTATGCGACGGGTTTCGACGTTGGTTTAGCGGCTCATCAGGCATATTTGGCGTTGATGATGGCTTACAAGGGCCGTTCTGTGGAAAGTAGTAGTATATGTGAGGTCTTCCTTCTGGCTCAGATAAGGCAAGATAAATTAATAAGAAAAAGGGGAGGGGGGTAAACATCAATGGACACCTGTGTAAATAAGATAAGGTGAGGGGATAAACATCAATGATCACCTGTGTAAAGGGATAAAAGAAAGAGAAGCGGTTAGCGGTAATAAATTATGACAAGAATAATTCAAGAATGGGAAGGGGATTTGGGCAATAAATTAATGTTCTTGTGTACGAGTTGTGTGTAGTAAGAAAACAAATCGTAGTGGTTTATGTTGTTACAAAAGAGACATAGAGCAATCCAACATACATTTTTGAGATGCGGTAAGAATGATGTGGGGTTAGATAATTTTGTTTGACTTGTGTGTCGATGAAAATTGACGCTGAGGTTTTTTCTTCGCACCAACAGCGTGTTTACGTTGTTGTTATCTAGAAAATTACTAGTGGTTTCTTTAAATAATTGTTTAAGTAGGAAGTCATTTTTTAGATATGTGACCAGATAAGATTTTTTTCACATTTAACTGAACATATTTGTGTAAATATTGTTTTATAAGAATGTTTACTTTATATTTACAGTTGGATAGTTACTTGCTTTATCCTTATTTGATAGGACAAATGCTAGTTGTAAATGCTACAATATTGAGATAACATAAATGAAAATGTAAGATTAGAATTGTATTCGGAGTTTTTATCGGAAATAATGCTTCCTCTAGGACGTTTAAAACTGCGTACAATTTGTAGATAGTCATTCAGTCTTCAAAAACATTCTCCATACACAATAATGGCAGCAAGGAAATTTTCACAATGCGAGTGGAGTGATTTGAAAATGTGTGAGGTTTGTTTGTGGACTTTGATGTGGATGGAGAGGTGGTAAAATATTTTAAAAAAGAAAATGAAGAGAGAGTTGCCAGAAGAAATGAAGAAGCCCCTACAAGGGGGCTTAATTCATTATCATTAAGCCCACTTGTAGGGGCTTCTTCATTTCTTCTGGCAACTCTCTCTTCATTTTCTTTTTTAAAATATTTTACCACCTCGGTTGAATTACGTGCAGGTGAGAGGATTGGAGGACCTAACCGAGACTTTGTCAGCTGATATGTCAGAAGATTTTTTTAGCATTCTCTGGGGAGCCCTGCGAGGAAGATCAGACAACACAAGAAGTCTATCAACGTGTTTTTGATTACTATCTCCCCCTCCTTCCCCAAGACATACTGAACACCATCAATGCTATAGAAGATGACCGTGGTGGTGAAATAAGTGAAGCAGACGAGATCTTACAAAACGGACAGCAGTTGGTAGCCATTCAAAACATCCTGTCAAAACATTTATAAAAATTTTTAAATAAATAAATAAAACAAAAAAAAATATATCTTTCTTTTTATTACATTTATGGGGATAGGAAAGGTGCAAACATATTTTATGTAGGAGGGAAAGAGAAAAATAGTGAATCTTTTAAATATAAATAGCTAGTGATGTCGAGTCTCAGTTTAATATCAAGACTCATAAAGAATGGATTTAATTAATTCCATCAATAGTCTAAACTACAACAAAACCCGTAGTATAAGGAAATGGAATAAATAAGCCATATGCAATTGTAGGAGCATATAAAACGCAAACAAAATATGGAAAGAAGATGGTATTGAAATTAGATGATTCAATTCTATACCTGCCTGCGAGATTCCTTTCCGTAAGAGATGATGCCATAACACATTTTTTTCTATAAATGTTGAATTCTACCGTAAAAGAAAGTTAGTACGTAATTCCAGCTTTCACCATTAAAATGCATAGCTTCAATATTGTAAATTTAAAAACGCCAAATATCGTAGAAAAGTATTTCCATAAAGAAAACGAGCGATTAAAGATATTTCACTCATGGCCATTAAAATTCCTATCCCCAGCGAGGTGCCAATGTTTGGATATTGTTTAATGGCGAAGCTGATAGAGTTACAGGCTATTTCTGTCGAGTAGAAATATCTTCTTGGAAAGAAACAGATTCACCCCTTGCCGAGCATATGCGTTGGTCTAGCAGCTGTCCTCTTATAAGAAGATGTAAAACCAATAATGTAGCTATATGTGAAAGCGAATTCTAATAGTTTATTACCAGAAAAAAGTTATGATGTATGTGGATTGCATAAATGTAATGTTTCAAAAGATTTATATTTAAAATAAACAAAAATATCTATAATATTGAATAGTTTGAAATGTTTATTCTTTTTTATATCATCAAATTACCGATTATCTGGAGGTACCGTTATATGGGGGCTATACCAAACCATGGACCTATAATTACAATGTTTCGCCATACGAACTGGGACCCATTATGATCTACAACTACCAAATTTTCAGAGAAATTCGTAAAAAAATGTGTCAAAAATCATCAAAATACCGAATATTGGGAGGTACCGTTATATGGGGACTATCCCAAAACGTGGACCTATACATACAGTGTTCCGCCACACGAACTAGGACCCATTATGACTCACAAATACTAATTTTTAGACAAATCAGTAAAAAAAATGTGGCAAAAACCATCAAAATACCGAATATCGGGATGTACCGTTATATGGCAGCTATACCAAATCATGGACCCATACATGCAATGTTTCGCCATCGGAGCTGCAAACCATTATGACCAACAAATACCAATTTTTAGACAAATCCGTGAAAAAATGTGGCAAATGTTATAATGGCGAAGTTGATAGAGTTACAGGCTATTTCTGTCGAGTAGAAATATCTTTTTGGAAAGAAACAGATTCACCCCTTGCTGAGCATATGCGTTGGTCTAGCAGCTATCCTCTTATAAGAAGATGTAAAACCAATAATGTAGCTATATGTGAAAGCGAATTTAATAGTTTATTACCAGAAAGAAGTTATGATGTATGTGGATTGCATAAATGTAATGTTTCAAAAGATTTATATTTAAAATAAACAAAAATATCTATGAAATTGAATAGTTTGAAATGTTTATTCTTTTTTATATCATCAAATTACCGACTATCGGGAGGTACCGTTATATGGGGTCTATACCAAACCGTGGACCTATTATTACAATGACTCGATATGCGGACTGGGACCCATTATGATCTACAACTACCAAATTTTCAGAGAAATTCGTAAAAAATGTGTCAAAAATCATCAAAATACCGAATATTGGGAGGTACCGTTATATGGGGACTATCCCAAAACGTGGACCTATACATACAATGTTCCGCCACACGAACTAGGACCCATTATGACTCACAAATACTAATTTTTAGACAAATCAGTAAAAAAATGTGGCAAAAAACATCAAAATACCGAAGATCGGGAGGTACCGTTATATGGGGGCTACACCAAATCATGGACCCATACATGCAATGTTTCGCCAACGAAGCTAGAACCCATTATGACCTACAAATACCAATTTTCAGACAAATACATAGAAAAAATGTGGCAAAAATCATCAAATTACCGAATATCGGGAGGTTCCGTTATATGGGGGCTATACCAAACCGTGGACCTATAATACAATGACTCGCCATACGAACTGGGACCCATTATGATCTACAACTACCAAATTTTCAGAGAAATTCGTAAAAAAATGTGTCAAAAATCATCAAAATACCGAATATTGGGAGGTACCGTTATATGGGGACTATACCAGAACGTGGACCTATACATAAAATGTTCCGCCACACGAACTAGGACCCATTATGACTCACAAATACCAATTTTTAGACAAATCAGTGAAAAAATGTGGCAAAAACCATCAAAATACCGAATATCGGGAGGTACCGTTATATGGGGGCTATACCAAATCATGGACCCATACATGCAATATTTCGCCACCGGAGCTGGAAACCTTTATGACCAACAAATACCAATTTTTAGACAAATCCGTGAAAAAAATGTGGCAAAAATAATCAAAATACCGAATATCGGGAGGTACCTTTATATGGGGGCTATACCAGAACGTGGACCGATATATCTCATTTTCAATACCAACCATCCTATTTATAATACCAATTGTTCTGCTAAATTTTGGCACTCTACGTGAAATAATGTGGGCTGTATCGTGATTTCAACAGACAGACAGACAGACGGACATCGTTAAATCGACTTAGAATTTTATGCTGATTATGAATAAATTTACGAATATTTAAGGATGTTACAAACGGAATGACAAAGTTAATATACCCTCCTTTCCAAGGTGGAGGGTATAAAAATAGTGAATCTTTTAAATATAAATAGCTTGTGATATCGAGTCGCAGTTTAATATCAAGACTCATGAAGAATGGATTTAATTAATTCCTTCAATAGTCTAAACTACAACAAAACCCGTAGTATGAAGGAAATGTAATAAATAAGCAATATGCAATTGTAGGAGCATATAAAACGCAAACAAAATGTGGAAAGAAGATGGTATTGAAATTGGATGATTCAATTCTATACCTGCCTGCGAGATTCCTTTCCGTAAGAGATGATGCCATAACATATTTTTTTCTGTAAATGTTGAATTGTGCCGTAAAGAAAGTTAGTACGTAATCCAGCTTTCACCATTAAAATGCATCGCTTCAATATTGTAAATTTAAAAACGCCAAATATCGTAGAAAAGTATTTCCATAAAGAAAATGATCGATTGAAGAGATTTCACTCATGGCCATTAAAAATTCCTTACCCCAGCGAGATGCCAATGTTTGGATATTGTTATACTGGCGAAGCTAATAGAGTTATGTCATGTTTACGTTAGAACTTTTTGCAGGGTTAACTCACTTCAAGATGATTTATTGGAAGTATAAGTAATGGAAATGACAATTTTAATCCAAATAGTTTATTTCCAGAAAGAAGTTATGATGTGTGTGGAGTGCATAAATATAATGTTTCAAAAGATTTATATTTAAAATAAACAAAAATATCTATGACATTGAATAGTTTGAAATGTTTATTCTTTTTTATATCAGCGTTAGCACTTATATCATTATTAATTTTAGTGCATTAATATATTTCATATTCAATAAAATTCAAAACATTTTATTTCTAATTTTTATTATCCTTAGGCTAGAATACATATATATTTTTTAATTACATAAATTAGAAAAATTCTTATTCAATAAAAATTCTAAACATTGTTCCTAAATATTTTAATATCTCCAAGGGAGGTTAAAGATTACCAAAGATATCAAAATATTGTTTTTTCGTCTTATTTCTATAGTATGCTACCCAATGTGTGCCAGGTCCATTATGAGAATCAAGATTTATAATTGGGTAGCTGACTTATAAGTTTTTTGTCCAAGATTTCTTTTTGTGTACAATACCCAGAGCATTCTTGGCTGAGTTAACTGCTTTCGCTATTGATGAGCCTCCGGTAGCTAATGCACCTACAGCACTCAGTGCTGTTTATATTGGTATTATAGGAATTATTATATTGGATTTTTTACCTTAAATGCTTGGAACTATTAAAATCGCGTCTTTTCTCCTTTCTAAGGATCGAAATTGCATTTTTTATAGTCGAAGAAGATAGCTTTTTTCCTGCATTCAACATTTTTTGTTATACCCATACCTAATTTTGATTTAGCCTTCATGGTATTGCTAAATAAAAAAAACATTAATCTTTCACTCATTGCCAAGCCCTTTCAGCTAGGTCTTGGTCCGCTTTATGCCTTGCGTTTATATCATTAGTTTTGGAATACTCAATATCATGTAGTTTGCAAGCTGAATCTAAACCATTTATTCCTTTATCGCCTCTTCTCAATCTTTTTTCCAATTTTGTACCGGGCCCATTTTATATGTTAATCAGTAATCTAAAAGAAAAAAATCTAATAAATTTTATGAACATTCAAAGTAATACACATGATACATTTTGTAAAGTGTTATTTAATATATTTTGAATTGTTTTTGTAAAATGGTATTTGGATTGCAGGCAACCCCATTCTAGTTTTCGTTCAATCCAAACACTATTCTTCTTCATAACTCTCATTGAGTATTCTATTGTATTCTAATTCACTCTTTAAATTGAAGTCTTTCAATAAAGTTCGGTTATTTTACTTCTCGTGTACTAATCTTCTTATTAAACTCCATCAATACACCAACAATAATATTCCTGTATTACATTGGCCACTGGGAAGAATCAGCCGAATTTACCAGGGAGGTGATGGACTTATTAGGGTCTGTGACGTCAAAACAGCAAAAGATATTTTCAAGACGCCAATTCATAGATTGGCACCTCTGTTCAATGATCTTCACGTAAGTCAAACTGAATATGACAAACCAACAACACAAAAGAGGCAATCCTCATCAGAAGACAATACCATACAGCCAAAACGGAGGGTAGTATCATATGCTTCCCAAGAAATGTTCAGTACACTTCTTATTTCCTTGCTTCTTTTGCCAATAATACTAGCTTCTCCGATCAATGTCACAGAGTTTTACCCCAACCCAGGATTGTATTTCGAAGGCTTAGGGTCAACAAAATTGGTAACTGCTAACTGGAAATTTATTATATAATAACAACATTTTCAATTCATTATATAATAACAACAAACTTTGCTGTGAAAAAGATCTGCTAATAGAACTTGAGTCGAACTTGGAGAGTTTCTAGTGTTTAATTCGCATATGCTAAGTCGCAATAAGTTCAAAATTCATACTACTTTCCACAGAACGGCCCTTGTAAGCCATCATCTACACCAAATATGCTTGACGAGCCGCTGAACCAACGGCAAAACGCGTCGCTTAGTGGTGAGTGTGTGATAGTGTCTATCTGGCTTTCCTTTTCACTGCAAATTTTAGATCATTAAGCTCGTCTCGAAAGAGAAAGAAACACGAAATTCAAAACAGTTTTCAGAACGTATTCAGAAAATATTTTATATGAAATCTTTCACAGTTCAGGGTATCGCACAAATTCCTTAAACTCTTACAAAAATATATACAACAATACTGAATATGCAGGATTGGGCAGGAGAAGAAGACAAGCAATGGTGTCTTTTTTGGCATATTCTATTCTCGCTATATGATAACTGTTAACGAAAATGCCATTACTTCAATAGTTGATTCGTTTGCCCTTGAAACTGTTTATTGCAGTCATTTGATATGTCAACAAACATAAATGTCATTTACCCCATATTATTTTTTGCAATAATGCAATTGAAGGCATTTTTTACAAACTTAAATTTTATGATTTACTTTCTAAAGTGAATCTTGAACATGTATTGTTTTTATTGTTAATTTTAATTTAGACGTAAGCAATTAATTTGTATAAAATATTGATATAAATAAAAACAATAAGGCAAACAAATTTTAACTTGCTCAAGTCTTAGTGTTTCTACTAAGGCTTCATTCAATCATATTAGCATACGGTGTTTCTACCTAGGCTAAACATATTGAGATCTCCAAAGAAATCCTTTGGTTTTACGTTATTCGACATGCCCACATTTTCATTTGGTGACCCCGACGGTCCCGTAACAAAGCACAGGATTACATCAATGTATTATTAGTTCCCCCTCACCAGCGCATAGTAGTCGAGGTCGTGTGGGAACAGCGGCCAAAAATACTTTCAGTGCAGATATCAATATGAATCTTTGGTTATGTTGCCTTGATGGTATAAAAATAAAAAATGTGATAAAATGGACATGGTCGGTGCATATTTTGGCATGGTCCCCTTACAACGCACCTCCCGAATAAAGGTCATTTGCCCAATTCTTGTCACATTTCTACACCAGATTGTTATGTTACTTGACATTTAACTTTCTAAAGAGTTACAAAATAATCTTACTGGAAATTATTTGGAACGGCCCGCCTTCGGTAGAGTATTTTTATAGAAATAAAATTCCAAATTTATATTTTGTAAACACAATAAAATAACGATACAATATAAAATTAAATCAAAGTCAATAATGGATATTTATAAATTTCATTTTTATACAAGTAATTCAAATGCAGGTTTTAATAATATATATATTTTATTGTTTGGTAACGTTCGCTGTCCCGCCATAAAAAGGTCAGAGCTCAGAAGAAGGCGGTTAATAAGATCTGTGTTTGTTGAAATACGAACATTTTTCGGGTATGATTTAGTCGAAACTTATTTATATCTTTGTTTCTACAAACCGCGGCCTTCTTCTATAATTCTCTAATCGATACAATGGCATATTTTATAATGTCGGGTGCATGTATTAAAATTTTATGAACTGTGGGTGGAGGATAGTGCCATGGATATATATTTGTGAACTCTTTAGCAGTTTCCAGTGCAAATTCCCTAAATTTTTCGGCATTAATATTATACCCAGAAGACAATGCTTGTAACAATATTGAACACCCCTCAATTACATATTTATCATCCAAAACAACAAAAACATATTCTATGTCACTAGCACCATAAAACTAGTAAAATTGCAGCGAAGTCACTTCAGTATATTGGGCATACACATCCGACAAAAACTGAAAGTTAAATTAGCACTTTTAGAATCTTAGAACAATTCCTAATTGCGTGAAAAAATCACATTGGAGGATTCAGGGGGGAAAACAATTAAAATTTTTACTGAAATCCAATTTTATTTTCAAAATTAATCTTAAGGTAACTCAGAACACGCACGTCTTCTATTTTGTACACAACTACTAAACACACAAATTACTGCACTAAAAATGAACCAATTCGTTGCTTTTCAATAATAATGCCGAGATTTGTTATTTTGAAATGTATTTAATTTTGTAATACAGTTCTATTTTTACTCCACTTTTGCACGGATCCCACTGAAAAAAGCAAATAACTATATTTTCTCTTTTTTTATGCTATTCTCGAAGTGGGCCGTTAGAATAAACCCATGATTATTATGTTTTCTAAAAAGCTTAACCCCTTAAGAGTTCATGTGTACACATTTGACAATAAATATCTGATTTTAATTTTTTGAATTTTGGCCAATGGCAGCTACCACTGTGCAGCGGTAAGGGACTTTTAGTACTAAATTACGCTACACGCAGCGTTCTAGATCCACCAAAATTTACATTTGGTAAACCCGACGGTCCAGTACCAAGGCACAGGATTACTTTAAAGTATTATTAGTTCCCCCTCACCAACGGTAAGGGACTATTAGTACTAAAATTACGCTACACGCAGCGTTCTAAATCCACCAAAACTTACATTTGATAAACCCGACGGTCCTGTAACGAGGCACAGGATTCCATCAAACAAAGTTTTACGTGTAATTGGTCCCCCACCAGCGGTAAGCGATTCTTGTTCTAGAACTAGAAAAAGCCTGATAAACAATTTGCCAAGAAACTGCGAATATTCGTCGAATCCAAGAACTGCTTCAAATAAAAATGTCCCAATTATAGCTTCAACAAACACGCATTTCCACAGCACGTGTAAAGGTGATTAGAGCCAATGGCCGTACCGCAATATTTCGTGCTCTTCTAGACTCTGAATCACAAGTCAATCTGGTTACAAATCGGGTGCTAAACAAGCTATCATTGGACTCTACAGATTCTTCTTTGGGAATTGAAGGAATAGGCCGGAAGTTTCACAACTCAACCCGTCGTATAAATTTAGAGTTACATGCATGCTCAGGCAATTTTACTACCAAGATCGAAGCTTTTGTACTCCCAACCCTTGTATCATCTCAGCCTACAAAATCATTCAACAATCAAATTGTATCTTCCTAATATTATCGGAGGCGAATTTTATCACCAACTGTGGCGACCACAACAAATAAGAATCGGGTAAATTAGAGGAAAACAACGACAACAACTTGGTTACTTGTGCAGAATTTTCCCCCAGAACAACCAACAACAAACGAGCTCATTGAAAATTTCTGGAAACTCGAAGAAGCAAATACTTCAGAACGTGCACTATCGTTAACTGAGAAACGTTGTGAAGATCATTTCCTACAAAACTTTCAAAGAAACAGGGGCGGCAGATTCGTTGTTCGCTTACCATTTGCAGACAATCCATCAATCATCGTAACTACTAAACCAATGGCCTTCAATCGATTTTTGTCATTGGAAAAACGGTTAAACATTAAGCCAGAACTTAAAAGAATATGAATCTTTAGGCCACATGGAAGAAATTCTGGAAGATGATATTCCCGATGTACATTACGTGCGTAATCATCAATGCGTGTTGAAACCGGAAAGTTCGACTACAAAGTTGCGAGTAGTATTTGATGCATCAGCTAAAACATCCAGAGGTTCATCACTCAACAACACTCTTCATGTCGGACCAACTGTACAAAGTCAGCTATTTTCAGTGTTGTTGAGATTTCGGATACATAGATTTGTCTTCAAAAAAAAATTTTACCCACAAATTCAAGTAAATGATGCGGGCCAGATGTTCCACCTCATCATTTGGAGATATACAAACATTAAGATATCAAATATTATCGTCTCAAACCTGTCTCCTACGGCACCTCCTCAGCTGCATATTTAGCTACCAAATGTCTACAACACCTATCGACTCAAAATATTGCGGAATATCTACTGGGTGCATCTATATTACTTGACGATTTTTATGTGAACGATTGCCTAAGCGGAGCCTACACTATTAGTACTGCATTGGAATCACAAACTTCGGAAAGGGTGTTCAAATCATTCCCTACTATTAAATGGGATTGCCCCTGAGGACAAAGAAATCAATTTGGACCCAGAAGAAAAATCACACTGCCCGATTAAAACACTTGGATTAATATGGCTACCAAAGTCTGACCAATAATGTGAACGAGCCCAAGTACCATCGACAAATCATCTTCAAAATGTAAGAATAAATTCTGAACGATCATAGTATTCAAAAACATAAGATCAGTAACAACGCCGCTTCAAACGTTTGTTGATCCATAGTAGCGAGCTTATGGAACGGCAATTTACATTCACTCAACCTGCAAGGACAAAACTGTATCAACAAGACCCGGGTAGCACGCATTAAAAAACAGACTCTGCCACGACTGGAACTATGTGCCGCAGTACTAGGGGTGGATATGATAAATAGAGTAAAGCGAGATCTTCGCCTACAAAACACTGCAAACTTTTTCTGGACAGATTCAACGATTGTCCTCGCTTGGATTAATTCGCCTTTAGCATCCTTTCACACCTTTGTTGCAAACAGAATTGCCAAAATACAATAGCTAAGCGACTCAAACCAATGGCACAATGTCAGCTCTAAGCAAAATCCAGCTGACGCAATTTGGTTTCATGGTCCTATGTTCCTATCAGGACAAACAAGTGAATGGACTCATTCATCTCAACAATTTGTTGATATACCTTGCATCGAAGAACGAAAATTAACAAGGCACGTTTTAACAATATCGACCTCGCAGCAAAGGTTCGAAGACATCATAAATCGAATAAACCATATAAACTCTTTCAAGTCTCTTCAGCGCACGATCGGCCATGTCTTGAGATTCATAACAAATTCAAAAACTACGAAAATTTGTTGCCCATCCCAACGCGATCGGATGAAATGGAAGGATCTCTGAATGTTATCATTAAATTGATGAACGCGACCGAATTTAGGTAAGAACTGGAAAGATCATCAAACAAAACACCTGTACACAAATCCAGTCCGTTGATGAATTCCAGGTAATGCATGTAGGTGGTCGTCTGGAGAACTACATATTACCATTCAAGGCAAAACATCCAGCAATGTTACCGCATAATCATGTTTTGGTCGGGTTGTTGATGCAAATGCAACATGAAGACAATCGTCACTGCGGTCCACAAGCATTATTGGCTGCATCCAGGGCGCAGTTCTGGATTATCAACGGGAAATCAGTCGCATGTAGTACTGTGTACAAATGCATACGATGACCAAGGCTAAGCCAGTACTGTTTAAACAATCAATGGGCAATCTACCAGCTGATAGAGTGACGCCAGGACGTCCATTTATTACGACTAGAGTTGACTACTTTGGGCCGATTTGGATACATCACTAAATTAGAGGAAAAAGACCTGACAAGGCGTACGTTCCAGTATTTTGCTGTTTTGCAACTAAGGCCATTCATATGGAAGTTGTGTCCAATCTGTCCACAGAAGCCTTTTTAGGAGCATTGCGATGATTCATCAGCAGACGACGCCATTTTTAGACATTATATTGCGAAAATGCTACTAACTTCGTTGGAGCAAACAACAAATTAGCTGAACTAAAAGAATTGATATATTCCCAATCCGCCCAAGAGCATGCACACGAGCATGCCGCAATCAATCAATTACCTTTAAATTCATTCCAACAAGAGCCCCTCATTTCGGTGGCTTATGGGAAGCGGCTGTTAAATCAGACAAACATCTGCTGCTGAGAAGGACACACCTCTCATCACTAACATACGAGGAATCGGAAACCGTATTGGTTGAAATAGAAGCCATCCTAAATTCACGACCTTTAATTCCTCTTTCGTCTGATTACAAAGATTTTCATGCTATTACACCAGGCCATTTTCTAGTAGGTGAGCCATTAACATCAGCCGTGGATGTATATGCCCAATCCCCAAAATTACAATTAGATGCAAGGTGGAAAATAACAGAAATTAAAACACAAATTTTGGATGAATGGACACAAAAATATGTACATGAACTACAACAAAGTGGAAAATGGAAGTCTCCTTCACCAAACGTCATTGAAGGCATATTTGTTATTCTCAAAGAAGATAATTGTAAGAATCTGGCTACCCCATTCTAGTTTTCGTTTAATCAAAACACTCTTCTTTATAACTCTCATTGAGTTTTCTATTGTAATGCAATTCACTCTTTAACTTGAAGTCTTTCAATAAAGTTCAGTTATTTTACTTCTCGTGTACTAATCTTCTTACTTAACTCCACCAACACACCAACAATAGGTTATGGGCCCAGCAAGTCTAGGAGTTAAATAATTTAATAAGTCGGTAGAGAAATTGTAATGTAGTTCAAAAAGTAAGGAGTCATTATTTGTCGGAGCAAAAATGTCCGGTTCGCTTCGAATAGAAAAATTAAATGGAGACAACTACTCTAGTTGGTCGGTCCATATGAAAAGCCTCTTGATAACAATGGATTATGGGTTTGAAGTTGAAGACATATGTCCGGCAACAGCTACAAAGGAGGAAAAAGATTCATGGAAGGCGATAGATATGAAGGCGTTAGCAACAATTACACTCAGTATCAAATCATCGGTGTTAATTCATATTAAAAAATGTAAAACTGCCAAGGAAGCCTGGAATACTTTAAGCAGCATTTATGATGCGAAAAATCCCGCACGCAAGGTGACATTATTCAAGTGTTTGGTGAGGTTTAGGATTCAAGAAGATTTCAAGAAGGGAATGGTTGATTCTCTGAAAGAAATAGACATACGAGTTCCAGATGATTTCGTGAGTATTGTGTCGTTGTGCAGCTTACCAGAGGAGTATGAAGGCTTCAAAATCGCAATGGAAAGCAGAAATGCCTTGCCGAAAATCGATGTTTTGAAGGTTAAAATATTGGAAGAAAGTCACAGACGTGAAGAGAAACCCCACGTGGACGAAGAACATGTTTTTGCAGCAAACTACAAGCGAAAAGCATATTAGAAAAACAAAAGAAGTAGCAACACAAATGAGAATGAGGAAATCAGAAGAAATAATATGAAGTGTTATGCATGCGGCAAACGTGGTTACATAAGATCTCATTGTAAGCAACAACAACAACGTTTCAGCAACAACAACGCTTCAATAATGAGTGTAGGTGACTTGCATTTATGTTCCAAAGAGAATATGTGGATCGTGGACAGTTGAGCCACTTCTCATATGAGTGGAGACAAAGCAGTGTTCTCATCATTGAAAGAGCATAGGCAGAAAATTACTCTAGCATCTGGTGATTGTGTGTATGCTGAGGGGATAGGTGATGTAAATGTTAAATCGGACTTCACCGACATCACCCTAACTAATGTTCTCTTTGTACCGAAGTTGAGTGCTAATTTTTTATCGGTATATAAAATGATTGAGCATGGTCATGAGGTAAATTTTACAAAAGAGAAGGTGATAGCAACTACAAGACAAGGTGGTGTAATTTCCAAAGCTGTAGCGAGTGCTGGTATGTTTATGGCGAAACTTTTGAGAATGGAACAGTTGATGATGGCAAAGCAAAACAATGATAGTGAACTCTGACATAAGCGGTACGGTCATCTCAACAAAAGAGATATGTTGAAATTGTTCAATGGAGATTTGGTTCATGATTGTTTTTCGATGCTAAAGACGTTGAAAATTTGTCATGCACAACATGTTCAATGTGCAAAATTACTAGTCAACCTTTTAAAAGTTACGACAGTTTATATTCGAAACATCCACTGGAACTTGTGCACACTGATATTTGTGGGCCAATGCGGATAAGCAGTGAAGGCGGTTCACGATATTTAAAACGTTTAAGATGATTTCTCCAGATACGTAACAGTTTATTTTTTGAAGAGGAAAAGCGATGCCCTAAGAGTTTTCAAACAACTCAAGGCAAATGCTCAAAAACAGACTGGATGTGTTTTGAAACCCTAACGGAGTGATAATGGTACGGAGTACCTTAGCAATGAATTTCAAATGTTTTTAAATTCCGAAGGTATCAACCATCAGACAACCGTTGAGTATACCCCACAACGAAATGGGATAGCTGAAAGGGCAAGCAGAACCCTTGTGGAAATGGCGAGGTGTTTACTGTTCGATTCCGGGATACCACAGTCACTATGGTCGGAAGCTTTAAATACATCGGTATATCTTACGAATCGTTGTCCTACAAAAATTTTGAAAAGCAAGACCCCGTTCGAATGCTGGTTTGAGCGCAAACCTTCCGTTGCACATCTTCGAAATTTTGGATGTGACGTAATTGCATTGGATAAGAGGAAGGGAAAATCAAAATTACTGCCCAAAGGAGAACGACTAATCAGACAAAAGGTTACCGTTTGTATAACAGAAATAATAAAACAATAACAATTGCAAGTGACGTCAAGTTCTTTGAGAGCAGCTTCTCACACTTTAGAATCGGTGAGGGAGATGGCAACGAAGAGAGTAAAACTAATGATGACTGGTTTGTGGTGAATATTATGGCGGACAAAGAAAAAAACGAAAATGTAAATACAGCTGATCGAATAGTTGAAGATGATAATGATACATCAGTTGATGAATGTGAAGAAGTAGAGTCTGGTCAGAAGAGAAAGAGAGGAAGGCCAAAGTTGGATAGAAATGGAAAAAGAGGTAGACCAAAGATATTGCGAATTGTGGAATCAACTTCAAATGCTTTACTGAATTGTGCTCATATTGACGAAGAAGATCCGAAATCAGTAGCGGAAGCCATGCAGAATAAACTTGCTAAAAGGTGGAAAGAAGCAATGGATGAAGAGTTCAAAAGTTTGCAAAAAAAAAAATACATGGCGACTCGTAGAAAATCCCACAGAAAGTAACATTGTTGGATGCAAGTGGGTTTTTTGTGACAAAGAGAAACCAGAATGGTGAAGTGGAAAAATATAAGGCCAGATAAGTTGTTTCCCTCAGCAACCTCAAGTGGATTATACAGAGACTTACTCTCCGGTTATAAGAATGTCTGCTGTACGCATGTTATTCGCCGTAGCTGCTCAAAAGAGTTATTTGTTGAATAACATTGACATCGTATCTGCATATTTGAATGGTGAGTTGGAGGAAGAAGTCTTTATGAGACAACCACAAATGTACGTTGACAAATATTATCCTGATCATGTTTGCCAGCTCAACAAGTCCCTTTATGGACTGAAACAGGCCGGCAGAGACTGGAACAAGAAACTTAATGATGTTCTAGGAAAGATTGGGTTCGAGCGATGCAAATCCGACAACTGTCTATATGTGAAAAGGAAGACAACAAATTAGTTCTACTTGCGGTTTATGTGGATGATCTTTTGTTGTGCTGTCCCTCTGAGGAGATAATGAAATTTGTAGTAAGAGACCTAAACAATTACGTCGATGCTGTAGACAGAGGACCAGCTAAGAGTTATTTGGGAATACAACTTGAAAGAGAAGGTCTTCGTGGCAAAATTAGTATTCATCAAGAAAAATAAGTCAACGAATTATTGAAGAAATGGCGAATGTCCGAATGTAAACCGGCAAGTACACCGAATATAAATGGAATGGTTTTAGAAAAATGTTCAAAGGAAAATTGTTGTGGATGTAACACCAATAAATATCAATCCTTAATTGGTGTACTGAATTACCTGTCCGTGTATTCTCGTCCTGATATAACACACATTGTTCCAGATAGGCTCAATTAAATAGTCACTCTAAAAAAAGGAACATTTTACAGCTGCAAAGCACGTCCTTAGATACCTCAAAGGGACACCAAAAGTTATGTTGACATACGAACAGAATAAAAATGATTTAGTTGCTTATACAGATGCTGATTGGGGATCAGATGTAAATGACAGAAAGTCGTATTCCGGATTCGTGATCTTTATATCTGGAGGACCAGTAGCCTGGGAGTCTCAAAAGCAAAATTTTGTGTCATTAAGTTCGATGGAAGCCGAATACGTAGCAATGTGTCAAGGTACTAAGGAGATTGTTTACCAACGGAGCATGCTAAAAGAAATTGGTCTGAGAGAATATGTAAGAGAACCAAAAATTTTGAAATGTGACAACCAAACCGCTCAATTTCTTGTACAGAACCCAGTAGCACATAAAAGAAGTAAACTCATCGACATTCGTTACCACTATATAAGAGAGAAATTCGCCAATAAAGAAATAATCATTGAGTATGTGCCTACGTCAGAAAATGTTTCTGATTTGTTTACAAAATGTTCATCTAAAGTAAAACATGATAAATTTTGTAAAGTGATATTTAATATATTTTGAATTGTTTTTGTAAAATGGTATTTGAATTGCAAGCAACCCCATTCTAGTTTTCGTTTAATCCAAACACTATTCTTCTTCATAACTCTCATTGAGTTTTTTATTGTATTGTAATTCACTCTTTAACTTGAAGTCTTTCAATAAAGTTCGGTTATTTTACTTCTCGTGTACTAATCTTCTTATTTAACTCCACCAATACACCAACAATAATATTCCTGTATTACATTGGCCACTGGGAAGAATCGGCCGAATTTACCAGGGTGATGATGGACTTATTAGGGTCTGTGATGTCAAAACAGCAAACTAGATTTTCAAGACGCCAATTCATAGATTGGCACCTCTGTTCAATGATCTTCACGTAAGTCAAACTGAATATGACAAACCAACAACACAAAAGAGACAATCCTCATCAGAAGACAATACCATACAGCCAAAACGGAGGGTAGTATCATATGCTTCCCAAGAAATGTTCAGTACACTTCTTATTTCCTTGCTTCTTTTGCCAATAATACTAGCCTCTCCGATCAATGTCACAGAGTTTTACCCCAACCCAGGATTGTATTTCGAAGGCTTAGGGTCAACAAAATTGGTAACTGCTAACTGGAAATTTATTATATAATAACAACATTTTCAATTCATTATATAATAACAACAAACTTTGCTGTGAAAAAGATCTGCTAATAGAACTTGAGTCGAACTTGGAGAGTTTCTAGTGTTTAATTCGCATATGCTAAGTCGCAATAAGTTCAAAATTCATACTACTTTCCACAGAACGGCCCTTGTAAGCCATCATCTACACCAAATATGCTTGACGAGCCGCTGAACCAACGGCAAAACGCGTCGCTTAGTGGTGAGTGTGTGATAGTGTCTATCTGGCTTTCCTTTTCACTGCAAATTTTAGATCACTAAGCTCGTCTCGAAAGAGAAAGAAACACGAAATTCAAAACAGTTTTCAGAACGTATTCAGAAAATATTTTATATGAAATCTTTCACAGTTCAGGGTATCGCACAAATTCCTTAAACTCTTACAAAAATATATACAACAATACTGAATATGCAGGATTGGGCAGGAGAAGAAGACAAGCAATGGTGTCTTTTTTGGCATATTCTAATCTCGCTATATGATAACTGTTAACGAAAATTCCATTACTTCAATAGTTGATTCGTTTGCCCTTGAAACTGTTTATTGCAGTCATTTGATATGTCAACAAACATAAATGTCATTTACCCCATATTATTTTTTGCAATAATGCAATTGAAGGCATTTTTACAAACTTAAATTTTATGATTTACTTACTAAAGTGAATCTTGATCATGTATTGTTTTTATTGTTAATTTTAATTTAGACGTAAGCAATTAATTTGTATAAAATATTGATATAAATAAAAACAATAAGGCAAACAAATTTTAACTTGCTCAAGTCTTAGTGTTTCTACTAAGGCTTCATTCATTCATATTAGCATACGGTGTTTCTACCTATGCTAAACATATTGAGATCTCCAAAGAAATCCTTTGGTTTTCACGTTATTCGACATGCCCGCATTTACATTTGGTGACCCCGACGGTCCCGTAACAAAGCACAGGATTACATCAATGTATTATTAGTTCCCCCTCACCAGCGCATAGTGGTCGAGGTCGTGTGGGAACAGCGGCCAAAAATACTTTCAGTCCAGATATCAATATGAGTCTTTGGTTATGTTGCCTTGATGGTATAAAAATAAAAAATGTGACAAAATGGATATGGTCGGTGCATATTTTGGCATGGTCCCCTTACAACGCACCTTCCGAATAAAGGTTATTTGCCCAATTCTTGTCACATTTCTACACCAGATTGTTATGTTATTTGACATTTAACTTTCTAAAGAGTTACAAAATAATATTACTGGAAATTATTTGGAACGGCCAGCATTCGGTAGGGTATTTTTTATAGAAATAAAATTCCAAATTTGATTATATTTTGTAAACACAATAAAATAACGATACAATATAAAATTAAATCAAAGTCAATAATGGATATTTATAAATTTCATTGTTATACAAGTAATTCAGATGCAGGTTTTAATAATATATATATTTTATTGTTTGGTAACGTTCGCTGTCCCGCCATAAAAAGGTCAGAGCTCAGAAGAAGGCGGTTAATAAGATCTGTGTTTGTTGAAACACGAACATTTTTCGGGTATGATTTAGTCGAAACTTTTTTATATCTTTGTTTCTACAAACCGCGGCCTTCTTCTATAATTCTCTAATCGATACAATGGCATATTTTATAATGTCGGGTGCATGTATTAAAATTTTATGAACTGTGGGTGGAGGATAGTGCCATGGATATATATTTGTTAACTCTTTAGCAGTTTCCAGTGCAAAGGCCCTAAATTTTTCGGCATTAATATTATACCCAGAAGACAATGCTTGTAACAATATTGAACACCCCTCAATTACATATTTATCATCCAAAACAACAAAAACATATTCTATGTCACTAGCACCATAAAACTAGTAAAATTGCAGCGAAGTCACTTCAGTATATTGGGCATACACATCCGACAAAAACTGAAAGTTAAATTAGCACTTTTAGAATCTTAGAACAATTCCTAATTGCGTGAAAAAATCACATTGGAGGATTCAGGGGGGAAAAAATTAAAATTTTTACTGAAATCCAATTTTATTTTCAAAATTAATCTTAAGGTAACTCAGAACACGCACGTCTTCTATTTTGTACACAACTACTAAACACACAAATTACTGCACTAAAAATGAACCAATTCGTTGCTTTTCAATAATAATGCCGAGATTTGTTATTTTGAAATGTATTTAATTTTGTAATACAGTTCTATTTTTACTCCACTTTTGCACGGATCCCACTGAAAAAAGCAATTAACTATATTTTCTCTTTTTTTATGCTATTCTCGAAGTGGGCCGTTAGAATAAACCCATGATTATTATGTTTTCTAAAAAGCTTAACCCCTTAAGATTTGACAATAAATATCTGATTTTAATTTTTTGAATTTTGGCCAATGGCAGCTACCACTGTGCAGCGGTAAGGGACTTTTAGTACTAAAATTACGCTACACGCAGCGTTCTAGATCCACCAAAATTTACATTTGGTAAACCCGACGGTCCAGTATCAAGGCACAGGATTACATTAAAGTATTATTAGTTCCCCCTCACCAACGGTAAGGGACTATTAGTACTAAAATTACGCTACACGCAGCGTTCTAAATCCACCAAAACTTACATTTGATAAACCCGACGGTCCTGTAACGAGGCACAGGATTCCATCAAACAAAGTTTTACGTGTAATTGGTCCCCCACCAGCGGTAAGCGATTCTTGTTCTAGAACTAGAAAAAGCCTGATAAACAATTTGCCAAGAAACTGCGAATATTCGTCGAATCCAAGAACTGCTTCAAATAAAAATGTCCCAATTATAGCTTCAACAAACACGCATTTCCACAGCACGTGTAAAGGTGATTAGAGCCAATGGCCGTACCGCAATATTTCGTGCTCTTCTAGACTCTGAATCACAAGTCAATCTGGTTACAAATCGGGTGCTAAACAAGCTATCATTGGACTCTACAGATTCTTCTTTGGGAATTGAAGGAATAGGCCGGAAGTTTCACAACTCAACCCGTCGTATAAATTTAGAGTTACATGCATGCTCAGGCAATTTTACTACCAAGATCGAAGCTTTTGTACTCCCAACCCTTGTATCATCTCAGCCTACAAAATCATTCAACAATCAAATTGTATCTTCCTAATATTATCGGAGGCGAATTTTATCACCAACTGTGGCGACCACAACAAATAAGAATCGGGTAAATTAGAGGAAAACAACGACAACAACTTGGTTACTTGTGCAGAATTTTCCCCCAGAACAACCAACAACAAACGAGCTCATTGAAAATTTCTGGAAACTCGAAGAAGCAAATACTTCAGAACGTGCACTATCGTTAACTGAGAAACGTTGTGAAGATCATTTCCTACAAAACTTTCAAAGAAACAGGGGCGGCAGATTCGTTGTTCGCTTACCATTTGCAGACAATCCATCAATCATCGTAACTACTAAACCAATGGCCTTCAATCGATTTTTGTCATTGGAAAAACGGTTAAACATTAAGCCAGAACTTAAAAGAATATGAATCTTTAGGCCACATGGAAGAAATTCTGGAAGATGATATTCCCGATGTACATTACGTGCGTAATCATCAATGCGTGTTGAAACCGGAAAGTTCGACTACAAAGTTGCGAGTAGTATTTGATGCATCAGCTAAAACATCCAGAGGTTCATCACTCAACAACACTCTTCATGTCGGACCAACTGTACAAAGTCAGCTATTTTCAGTGTTGTTGAGATTTCGGATACATAGATTTGTCTTCAAAAAAAAATTTTACCCACAAATTCAAGTAAATGATGCGGGCCAGATGTTCCACCTCATCATTTGGAGATATACAAACATTAAGATATCAAATATTATCGTCTCAAACCTGTCTCCTACGGCACCTCCTCAGCTGCATATTTAGCTACCAAATGTCTACAACACCTATCGACTCAAAATATTGCGGAATATCTACTGGGTGCATCTATATTACTTGACGATTTTTATGTGAACGATTGCCTAAGCGGAGCCTACACTATTAGTACTGCATTGGAATCACAAAATCAGCTCAATTTATTCCTAAAAAAGGCTTGTTTTAAACTTCGGAAAGGGTGTTCAAATCATTCCCTACTATTAAATGGGATTGCCCCTGAGGACAAAGAAATCAATTTGGACCCAGAAGAAAAATCACACTGCCCGATTAAAACACTTGGATTAATATGGCTACCAAAGTCTGACCAATAATGTGAACGAGCCCAAGTACCATCGACAAATCATCTTCAAAATGTAAGAATAAATTCTGAACGATCATAGTATTCAAAAACATAAGATCAGTAACAACGCCGCTTCAAACGTTTGTTGATCCATAGTAGCGAGCTTATGGAACGGCAATTTACATTCACTCAACCTGCAAGGACAAAACTGTATCAACAAGACCCGGGTAGCATGCATTAAAAAACAGACTCTGCCACGACTGGAACTATGTGCCGCAGTACTAGGGGTGGATATGATAAATAGAGTAAAGCGAGATCTTCGCCTACAAAACACTGCAAACTTTTTCTGGACAGATTCAAAGATTGTCCTCGCTTGGATTAATTCGCCTTTAGCATCCTTTCACACCTTTGTTGCAAACAGAATTGCCAAAATACAATAGCTAAGCGACTCAAACCAATGGCACAATGTCAGCTCTAAGCAAAATCCAGCTGACGCAATTTGGTTTCATGGTCCTATGTTCCTATCAGGACAAACAAGTGAATGGACTCATTCATCTCAACAATTTGTTGATATACCTTGCATCGAAGAACGAAAATTAACAAGGCACGTTTTAACAATATCGACCTCGCAGCAAAGGTTCGAAGACATCATAAATCGAATAAACCATATAAACTCTTTCAAGTCTCTTCAGCGCACGATCGGCTATGTCTTGAGATTCATAACAAATTCAAAAACTACGAAAATTTGTTGCCCATCCCAACGCGATCGGATGAAATGGAAGGATCTCTGAATGTTATCATTAAATTCATGAACGCGACCGAATTTAGGTAAGAACTGGAAAGATCATCAAACAAAACACCTGTACACAAATCCAGTCCGTTGATGAATTCCAGGTAATGCATGTAGGTGGTCGTCTGGAGAACTACATATTACCATTCAAGGCAAAACATCCAGCAATGTTACCGCATAATCATGTTTTGGTCGGGTTGTTGATGCAAATGCAACATGAAGACAATCGTCACTGCGGTCCACAAGCATTATTGGCTGCATCCAGGGCGCAGTTCTGGATTATCAACGGGAAATCAGTCGCATGTAGTACTGTGTACAAATGCATACGATGACCAAGGCTAAGCCAGTACTGTTTAAACAATCAATGGGCAATCTACCAGCTGATAGAGTGACGCCAGGACGTCCATTTATTACGACTAGAGTTGACTACTTTGGGCCGATTTGGATACATCACTAAATTAGAGGAAAAAGACCTGACAAGGCGTACGTTCCAGTATTTTGCTGTTTTGCAACTAAGGCCATTCATATGGAAGTTGTGTCCAATCTGTCCACAGAAGCCTTTTTAGGAGCATTGCGATGATTCATCAGCAGACGACGCCATTTTTAGACATTATATTGCGAAAATGCTACTAACTTCGTTGGAGAAAACAACAAATTAGCTGAACTAAAAGAATTGATATATTCCCAATCCGCCCAAGAGCATGCACACGAGCATGCCGCAATCAATCAATTACCTTTAAATTCATTCCAACAAGAGCCCCTCATTTCGGTGGCTTATGGGAAGCGGCTGTTAAATCAGACAAACATCTGCTGCTGAGAAGGACACACCTCTCATCACTAACATACGAGGAATCGGAAACCGTATTGGTTGAAATAGAAGCCATCCTAAATTCACGACCTTTAATTCCTCTTTCGTCTGATTACAAAGATTTTCATGCTATTACACCAGGCCATTTTCTAGTAGGTGAGCCATTAACATCAGCCGTGGATGTATATGCCCAATCCCCAAAATTACAATTAGATGCAAGGTGGAAAATAACAGAAATTAAAACACAAATTTTGGATGAATGGACACAAAAATATGTACATGAACTACAACAAAGTGGAAAATGGAAGTCTCCTTCACCAAACGTCATTGAAGGCATATTTGTTATTCTCAAAGAAGATAATTGTAAGAATCTGGCTACCCCATTCTAGTTTTCGTTTAATCAAAACACTCTTCTTTATAACTCTCATTGAGTTTTCTATTGTAATGCAATTCACTCTTTAACTTGAAGTCTTTCAATAAAGTTCAGTTATTTTACTTCTCGTGTACTAATCTTCTTACTTAACTCCACCAACACACCAACAATAGGTTATGGGCCCAGCAAGTCTAGGAGTTAAATAATTTAATAAGTCGGTAGAGAAATTGTAATGTAGTTCAAAAAGTAAGGAGTCATTATTTGTCGGAGCAAAAATGTCCGGTTCGCTTCGAATAGAAAAATTAAATGGAGACAACTACTCTAGTTGGTCGGTCCATATGAAAAGCCTCTTGATAACAATGGATTATGGGTTTGAAGTTGAAGACATATGTCCGGCAACAGCTACAAAGGAGGAAAAAGATTCATGGAAGGCGATAGATATGAAGGCGTTAGCAACAATTACATTCAGTATCAAATCATCGGAGTTAATTCATATTAAAAAATGTAAAACTGCCAAGGAAGCCTGGAATACTTTAAACAGCATTTATGATGCGAAAAATCCCGCACGCAAGGTGACATTATTCAAGTGTTTGGTGAGGTTTAGGATTCAAGAAGATTTCAAGAAGGGAATGGTTGATTCTCTGAAAGAAATAGACATACGAGTTCCAGATGATTTCGTGAGTATTGTGTTGTTGTGCAGCTTACCAGAGGAGTATGAAGGCTTCAAAATCGCAATGGAAAGCAGAAATGCCTTGCCGAAAATCGATGTTTTGAAGGTTAAAATATTGGAAGAAAGTCACAGACGTGAAGAGAAACCCCACGTGGACGAAGAACATGTTTTTGCAGCAAACTACAAGCGAAAAGCATATTAGAAAAACAAAAGAAGTAGCAACACAAATGAGAATGAGGAAATCAGAAGAAATAATATGAAGTGTTATACATGCGGCAAACGTGGTCACATAAGATCTCATTGTAAGCAACAACAACAACGTTTCAGCAACAACAACGCTTCAATAGTGAGTGTAGGTGACTTGCATTTATGTTCCAAAGAGAATATGTGGATCGTGGACAGTTGAGCCACTTCTCATATGAGTTGAGACAAAGCAGTGTTCTCATCATTGAAAGAGCATAGGCAGAAAATTACTCTAGCATCTGGTGATTGTGTGTATGCACCGACATCACCCTAACTAATGTTCTCTTTGTATCGAAGTCGAGTGCTAATTTTTTATCGGTATATAAAATGTTGAGCATGGTCATGAGGTAAATTTTACAAAAGAGAAGGTGATAGCAACTACAAGACAAGGTGGTGTAATTTCCAAAGCTGTAGCGAGTGCTGGTATGTTTATGGCGAAACTTTTGAGAATGGAACAGTTGATGATGGCAAAGCAAAACAGTGATAGTGTACTCTGGCATAAGCGGTACGGTCATCTCAACAAAAGAGATATGTTGAAATTGTTCAATGGAGATTTGGTTCATGATTGTTTTTCGATGCTAAAGACGTTGAAAATTTGTCATGCACAACATGTTCAATGTGCAAAATTACTAGTCAACCTTTTAAAAGTTACGACAGTTTATATTCGAAACATCCACTGGAACTTGTGCACACTGATATTTGTGGGCCAATGCGGGTAAGCAGTAAAGGCGGTGCACGATATTTACGGAGTACCTTAGCAATGAATTTCAAATGTTTTTAAATTCCGAAGGTATCAACCATCAGACAACCGTTGTGTATACCCTACAACGAAATGGGATAGCTGAAAGGGCAAGCAGAACCCTTGTGGAAATGGCGAGGTGTTTACTGTTAGATTCCGGGATACCACAGTCACTATGGTCGGAAGCTTTAAATACATCGGTATATCTTACGAATCGCTGTCCTACAAAAATTGTGGTTTGAGCGCAAACCTTCTGTTGCACATCTTCGAAATTTTGGATGTGACGTAACTGCATTGGATAAGAGGAAGGGAAAATCAAAGTTACTGCCCAAAGGAGAACGATTAATCAGACAAAAGGTTACCGTTTGTATAACAGAAATAATAAAACAATAACAATTGCAAGTGACGTCAAGTTCTTTGAGAGCAGCTTCTCACACTTTAGAATTGGTGAGGGAGATGGCAACGAAGAGAGTAAAACTAATGATGACTGGTTTGTGGTGAATATTATGGCGGACAAAGAAAAAAACGAAAATGTAAATACAGCTGATCGAATAGTTGAAGATGATAATGATACATCAGTTGATGAATGTGAAGAAGTAGAGTCTGATCAGAAGAGAAAGAGAGGAAGGCCAAAGTTGGATAGAAATGGAAAAAGAGGTAGATCAAAATATTGCGAATTGTGGAATCAGCTTCAAATGCTTTACTGAATTGTGCTCATATTGACGAAGAAGATCCGAAATCAGTAGCGGAAACCATACAGAGTAAACTTGCTAAAAGGTGGAAAGAAGCAATGGATGAAGAGTTCAAAAGTTTGCAAATGAAAAATACATGGCGACTCGTAGAAAATCCCAAAGAAAGTAACATTGTTGGATGCAAGTGGGTTTTTATGACAAAGAGAAACCAGAATGGTGAAGTGGAAAAATATAAGGCCAGATAAGTTGTTTCCCTCAGCAACCTCAAGTGGATTATACAGAGACTTACTCTCCAGTTATAAGAATGTCTGCTGTACGTATGTTGTTCGCGTTGCTGCTCAAAAGAATTATTTGTTGAATAACATTGACATCGTATCTGCATTTTTGAATGGTGGGTTGGAGGAAGAAGTTTTTATGAGACAACCACAAATTTACGTTGACGAATATTATCCTGATCATGTTTGCCAGCTCAACAAGTCCCTTTATGGACTGAAACAGGCCGGCAGAGACTGGAACAAGAAACTTAATGATGTTCTAGGAAAGATTGGGTTCGAGCGATGCAAATCCGACAACTGTCTATATGTGAAAAAGGAAGACAACAAATTAGTTCTACTTGCGGTTTATGTGGATGATCTTTTGTTGTGCTGTCCCTCTGAGGAGATAATGAAATTTGTAGTAAGAGACCTAAACAATTACGTCGATGCTGTAGACAGAGGACCAGCTAAGAGTTATTTGGGAATACAAATTGAAAGAGAAGGTCTTCGTGGCAAAATTAGTATTCATCAAGAAAAATAAGTCAACGAATTATTGAAGAAATGGCGAATGTCCGAATGTAAACCGGCAAGTACACCGAATATAAATGGAATGGTTTTAGAAAAATGTTCAAAGGAAAATTGTTGTGGATGTAACACCAATAAATATCAATCCTTAATTGGTGTACTGAATTACCTGTCCGTGTATTCTCGTCCTGATATAACACACATTGTTTCCAGATAGGCTCAATTAAATAGTCACTCTAAAAAAAGGAACATTTTAAAGCTGCAAAGCACGTCCTTAGATACCTCAAAGGGACACCAAAAGTTATGTTGACATACGAACAGAATAAAAATGATTTAGTTGCTTATACAGATGCTGATTGGGGATCAGATGTATATGACAGAAAGTCGTATTCCGGATTCGTGATCTTTATGTCTGGAGGACCAGTAGCCTGGGAGTCTCAAAAGCAAAATTTTGTGTCATTAAGTTCAGTGGAAGCCGAATACGTAGCAATGTGTCAAGGTACTAAGGAGATTGTTTACCAACGGAGCATGCTAAAAGAAATTGGTCTGAGAGAATATGTAAGAGAACCAAAAATTTTGAAATGTGACAACCAAACCGCTCAATTTCTTGTACAGAACCCAGTAGCACATAAAAGAAGTAAACACATCGACATTCGTTACCACTATATAAGAGAGAAATTCGCCAATAAAGAAATAATCATTGAGTATGTGCCTACGTCAGATATTGTTTCTGATTTGTTTACAACATGTTCATCTAAAGTAAAACATGATAAATTTTGTAAAGTGATATTTAATATATTTTGAATTGTTTTTGTAAAATGGTATTTGGATTGCAAGCAACCCCATTCTAGTTTTCGTTCAATCCAAACACTATTCTTCTTCATAACTCTCATTGAGTTTTCTATTGTATTCTTATTCACTCTTTAACTTGAAGTCTTTTAATAAAGTGTACTAATCTTCTTATTTAACTCCACCAATACACCAACAATAATATTCCTGTATTACACTGGCCACTGGGAAGAATCAGCCGAATTTACCAGGGAGATGATGGACTTATTAGGGTCTGTGAATCTGGCAAACCCATTCTAGGTTTCGTTTAATCCAAACACTATTCTTCTTCATAACTCTCATTGAGTTTTTATTGTGTTCTAATTCACTCTTTAGCTTGAAGTCTTTCAATAAAGTTCGGTTATTTTACTTCTCGTGTACTAATCTTCTTATTAAACTCCACCAATACACCAACAATAATATTCCTGTATTACATTGGCCACTGGGAAGAATCAGCCGAATTTACAAGGGAGATGATGGACTTATTAGGGTCTGTGACGTCAAAACAGCAAAAGAAATTTTCAAGACGCCAATTCATAGATTGGCATCTCTGTTCAATGATCTTCACGTAAGTCAAACTGAATATGACAAACCAACAACACAAAAGAGACAATCCTCATCAGAAGACAATACCATACAGCCAAAACGGAGAGTAGTATCATATGCTTCCCAAGAAATGTTCAGTACACTTCTTATTTCCTTGCTTCTTTTGCCAATAATACTAGCCTCTCCGATCAATGTCACAGAGTTTTACCCCAACCCAGGATTGTATTTCGAAGGCTTAGGGTCAACAATATTGATAACTGCTAACTGGAAATTTATTATATAATAACAACATTTTTAATTCATTATATAATAACAACAAACTTTGCTGTGAAAAAGATTTTCTGTTGCAAAATCCCATTATTGTTGTTTTTATAAAAACAACGTTTGTTTATGAGTGGAGAACGATGGTAATGTTTACCAGGGGGTAAGGCAGGGAATACCTAGGTTTCGGAAAGAGCCACCAATCCTCATCAGTTCCCTTGTTTCTTGTCTGGGATATTCTCCCCAGAAGTTATTTAAAAAATAACTTCTATGACAAAAAACATTTTTTTTACCCAAGTGACGAGATCGTAAGCTCAATAGAAGAGGAACAAAAGAATTACATAAAACTAAAATTCTTATGGAAAATCTTCTAAATCTTACAACCGCACTTATAAACATTACATTTTTCTCCACTTGTTATGCTTTCGTTCAACCTGAACGAAGTAATATAACCATGTAAGTTTGTTTTGTCTGTTACAACAAAAACCCCTTCGTCGACCGTGCCTGTGTCTATTAATAGAACAGTGTTTGGCTTGCTTGTTTGGGATACCATAGTATTTTGTTGTTGCAAAATCGTCAGGCAAAATCCCATTATTGTTGTTTTTATAAAAACAACGTTTGTTTATGAGTGGAGAACGATGGTAATGTTTACCAGGGGTAAGGCAGGGAATACCTAGGTTTCGGAAAGAGCCACCAATCCTCATCAGTTCCCTTGTTTCTTGTCTGGGATATTCTCCCCAGAAGTTATTTAAAAAATAACTTCTATGACAAAAAACATTTTTTTACCCAAGTGACGAGATCGTAAGCTCAATAGAAGAAGAACAAAAGAATTACATAAAACTAAAATTCTTTTGGAAAATCTTCTAAATCTTACAACCGCACTTATAAACATTTACATCTTTCTCCACTTGTTATGCTTTCGTTCAACCTGAACGAAGTAACATAACCATGTAAATTTTTCTTTGTCTGTTACAACAAAAACCCCTTGCTAATAGAACTTGAGTCGAACTTGGAGAGTTTCTGGTGTTTAATTCGCATATGCTAAGTCGCAATAAGTTCAAAATTCATACTACTTTCCACAGAACGGCCCTTGTAAGCCATCATCTACACCAAATATGCTTGACGAGCCGCTGAACCAACGGCAAAACGCGTCGCTTAGTGGTGAGTGTGTGATAGTGTCTATCTGGATTTTCTTTTCACTGCAAATTTTAGATCATTACGCTCGTCTCGAAAGAGAAAGAAACACGAAATTCAAAACAGTTTTCAGAACGTATTCGTAAAATATTTTATATGAAATCTTTTACAGTTCAGGGTATCGCACAAATTCTTTAAACTCTTACAAAAATATATACAACAACACTGAATATTAATTTTAATTTTGACGTAAGCAGTTAATTTGTATAAAATATTGATATAAATAAAAACAATAAGGCAGACAAATTTTAACTTGCTCAAGTCTTAGTGTTTCTACTAAGGCTTCATTCAATCATATTAGCATACGGTGTTTCTACCTAGGCTAAACATATTGAGATCTCCAAAGAAATCCTTTGGTTTTCACGTTATTCGACATGCCCGCATTTACATTTGGTGACCCCGACGGTCCCGTAACAAAGCACAGGATTACATCAATGTATTATTAGTTCCCCCTCACCAGCGCATAGTGGTCGAGGTCGTGTGGGAACAGCGGCCAAAATACTTTCAGTCCAGATATCAATATGAATCTTTGGTTATGTTGCCTTGATGGTATAAAAATAAAAAATGTGACAAAATGGATATGGTCGGCGCATATTTTGGCATGGTGCCCTTACAACGCACCTCCCGAATAAAGGTTATTTGCCCAATTCTTGTCAGATTTCTACACCAGATTGTTATGTTATTTGACATTTAACTTTCTAAAGAGTTACAAAATAATCTTACTGGAAATTATTTGGAACGGCCCGCCATCGGTAGAGTATTTTTTATAGAAATAAAATTCCAAATTTGATTATATTTTGTAAACACAATAAAATAACGATACAATATAAATTTAAATCAAAGTTACTAATGGATATTTATAAATTTCAGTGTTATACAAATGCAGGTTTTAATAATATATATTTTTTTGTTTGGTAACGTTCACTGTCCAGCCATAAAAAGGTCAGAGCTCAGAAGAAGACGGTTAATAAGATCTGTGTTTGTTGAAACACGAAATTTTTTCGGGTATGATTTAGTCGAAACTTTTTTATATCTTTGTTCCTATAATCCGCAGCCTTCTTCTATAATTCTCTAATCGATGCAATGGCATATTTTATAATGTCGGGTGCATGTATTAAAATTTTATGAACTGTGGGTGGAAGTTAGTGTCATGGATATATATTTGTTATCTCTTTAGCAGTTTCCAGTGCAAAGGCCCTAAATTTTTGACATTAATATTATACCCAGAAGACAATGCTTGTAACAATATTGAACACCCCTCAATTACATATTTATCATCCCACACAACAAAAACATATTCTATGTCACTAGCACCATAAAACTAGTAAAATTGCAGCGAAGTCATTCCAGTATATTGGGCATAACATACACATCTGCCAAAAACTGAAAGTTAAATTAGCACTTTTAGAATCTTAGAGCCATTCCTAATGGCGTGAAAAAATCACATTGGAGGATTCAGGGGGGAAAACAATTAAAATTTAACTGAAATCCAATTTTATTTTAAAAATTAATCTTAAGGTAACTCAGAACACGCACATCTTCCATTTTGTACACAACTGCTAAACACACAAATTACTGCACTAAAAATAAACCAATACGTTGCTTTTCAATAATAATGCCGAGATTTGCTATTTTGAAATGTATTTTATTTTGTAATACACTTCTATTTTTACTCCACTTTTGCACGGATCCCACTTAGGCTGAATCGTAACGGGTAAATTAGAGGAAAACAACGACAACAACTTGGTTACTTGTGCACCATTTTCCCCCAGAACAACCAACAACAAACGAGCTCATTGAAAATTTCTGGAAATTCGAAGAAGCAAATACTTCAGAACGTGCACTATCGTTAACTGAGAAAGGTTGTAAAGATCATTTCCTACAAAACTTACAAAGAAACAGGGACGGCAGGTTCGTTGTTCGCTTACCATTTGCATACACTCCATCAATCATCGGAACTACTAAACCATTGGCCTTCAATCGATTTTTGTCATTGGAAAAACGGTTAAACCTTAAGCCAGAACTTAGGGCGGAATATAACAAATTTATGGAAGAATATGAATCTTTGGGCTACATGGAAGAAATTCTGGAAGATGATATTCCCGATGCACATTACGTCATGCCTCATCATTGCGTGTTGGAACCGGAAAGTTCGACTACAAAGTTGCGAGTAGTATTTGATGCATCAGCTAAAACATCCAGAGGTTCATCAATCAACGACATTCTTCATGTCGGACCAACTGTACAAAGTGAGCTATTTTCAGTGTTGTTGAGATTTCGGATACATAAATTTGTCTTCACTGCAGATATCGAGAAAATGTACCGACAAATTCAAGTAAATGATGCGGACCAGATGTTCCACCTCATCATTTGGAGATATACAAACATCAAGATATCAAATATTATCGTCTTAAAACTGTCTCCTACGGCACCACCACTATTAAATGGGATTGCCCCTGAGGACAAAGAAATCAATTTGGACCCAGACGAAAAATAACACTGTCCGATTAAAACACTTGGATTAATATGGCTGCCAAAGTCTGACCAATAATGTGAACGAGCCCAAGTACCATCGACAAATCATCTTCAAAATGTAAGAATAAATTCTGAACGATCATAGTATTCAAAAACATAAGATCAGTAACAACGCCGCTTCACACGTTTGTTGATGCATCGGAGCCAGCTTTTGGAACGGCAATTTACATTCGCTCAACCTACAAGGACAAAACTGTATCAACAAGACTAATATGTTCTAAGTCCCGGGTGGCACAAATTAAAAAAAACAGACTCTGCCACGAATGGAACTAAGTGCCGCAGTACTAGGGGTGGAGCTGACAAATAGAGTAAAGCGAGATCTTCGCCTACAAAACACTGCAAGTTTTTTCTGGACAGATTCAAAGATTGTCCTCGCTTGGATTAATTCGCCTTTAGCATACTTTCACACCTTTGTTGTAAACAGAATAGCCAAAATACAAGAACTAAGCGACTCAAATCAATGGCACCATTTCAGCTCTAAACAAAATCCAGCTGACGCAATATCCCGAGGACTAGCACCAGAATCCCTATCACAACATTCAATTTGGTTATATGGTCCTATGTTCCTATCAGTACAAACAAGTGAATGGTCTAATTCATATTCACAATTTGTTGATATACCTTGCATCGAAGAACGAAAATTAACAAGGCATTTTTCGACAATATCGACCTTGCAGCAAAGGTACAAAGACATCATAAATCGAATAAACCATCGAAACTACTTCAAGTCTCTTCAGCGCACGATCGGCTATGTCTTGAGATTCATAACAAATTCCAAAACTACGATAATGTGTTCCCAACGCGGTGGGATGAAATGGAAGGATCTCTTAATGTTATCATTAAATTCATGCAAGAGACATAATTTAGGGAAGAACTGGAAAGAACACACAAAACACCAGTACATAAATCCAGTCCGTTGACCTCATTGAATCCATTATTGGATGAATACCAGGTAATGCGTGTAGGTGGTCGTCTGGAGAACTTCATATTATCATTCAAGGCAAAACATCCAGCAATTTTACCGACTGCTTTTACCGGCTTTTATTGGCTGCATAAGGGTGCAGTTCTGGATTATCAACGGGAAATCAGTCGCACGCAGTACTGTGCACAAATACATACGATGCACGAAGGCTAAGCCAGTGCTGCTTAACCAATTAATGGGCAATCTACCAGCTGATAGAGTGACGTCAATTCATTACGACTGGGCCGATTCAATTCATTATTTTGGACCGATTTTGAGACATTACAAAATTACAGGAAAAAGACCTGCTGAGAAGGACACACTTCTCATCACTAACATACGAAGAATCGGAAACCGTAGTGGTTGAAATAGAAGCCATCCTAAACTCACGACCTTTAATTCCTCTTTCGTCTAATTACAAAGATTTTCAAGCTCATACACCAGGCCATTTTCTAATAGGTGAGCCATTAACATCAGCCGTGGATGTATATGCCCAACCCCTAAAATTGCAATTAGATGCAAGGTGGAAAATAACATCAGATATAAAACACAAATTTTGGAAGAAATGGACGCAAAAATATTTACATGAACTACAACAAAGTGGAAAATGGAAGTCTCCTTCACCCAACGTCATTGAAGGCATATTTGTTATTCTCAAAGAAGATAATATTCCTGTGTTACATTGGCCACTGGGATGAATCAGCCGAATTTACAAGGGAGATGATGAACTTCTTAGAGCCTGTGACGTCAAAACAGTAAATGGAATTTTCAAGAGGTCAATTCAAAGATTGACACCTCTGTTCAATGATCTCACGAAAGTCAAACTGAATATGACAAACCAACAACACAAAAGAGGCAATCCTCATCATAAGACAATACCATACAGCCAAAACGAAGGGTAGTATCATATGCTTCCCAAGAAATTTTCAGTACACTTCTTATTATCTTTGCTTCTTTTGCCGATAATACTAGCCTCTCCGATCAATGTCACAGAGTTTTCTTTCAACCCAGGATTGTATTTCGAAGGCTTAGGGTCAACAAAATTGGTAACTGATTACTGGAAATTGATTATATAATAACATTTTCAAGATTCTTCAAGCAATCAATAGCTACTGAATCATGTGAAGTACTCTAAGTCCAACATCAGCACTCCTGGGATAATCTTATTCAAGAATCAGAACTTTACTCTCCAAGAAGAAACCGAAGAGCTGCACTGGATATTGTGGGGAATATGGCTCATGCTCTAATTGGAGTCCTGGACTCGGGTTACGAAGAACAAGTGGCTGAAAAGATAGCTAATATAAATCAAAACGAGGATTATTTGCATTTGCTGCTCAAAAACCAAACTTCGGTAATAAATTCAATAATTTGCATTTGCAACAACATGCATTTCTCAGAGCTTAAAAAGGCATATATAATGATTTAAATACAGTTCAAGATGAGAACTCAAATATACGAAACGTGAAAAAATAATGTCCCTGGCGATTCAATTAAATACACTTGCAGCAGACTTGCAAAGAATTGAAACAGAGCTGATCGCTGCCCTCGCGCAATCGAATTATCTCCTCACAACAAAATAGTTACGAATGGAGATATCTAAGATAAAAGATCATCTCCCCATTGATCGTTCGTTACAAGTTGAAGATAGTGATTTGCTGGAATTATACAAAATCATGAGCATCAGTAACACAAAATTATATTATCTTCATAATTGAACTACCATTAGTGAACCAGCAGCAGTTTGAGCACTTTAAGATCATCCTTATACCAACCAAGATAAACATGGCTATAACATCCAACATTGAATATCTTGCTGTGAAGAGAAACCGTGATGAATATTTGACATTAAATACAAATCAATGCAAAAATGCATTGTAGCAAAGAGCGAAATATACCTTTGTAGTACATTACAAGTCAGCATTGCTCACACTCAAGCCGTTATTCCTGTGAAACTGCTCCGTTTAATAACAGGACATCCCCAAAATGTATTTTCGGGAAAATGCAGAAAAATCTTCTTTTATCGCACTAAATACTATCAATCGTTGGCTCTATGTTACACCAAATCCATTAGAGCTTACTGCAGTGTGGACTTTGAAGCCATACAATTCACGATCTGGTCTTATTTCTATGAAACCAACCTGTTTCCTCAAAGGAAATTTAATAACTATCCATGGGCATGAAATTAGCGCTACAACCTTTCATATGCCATGTTTGATAATATTACGGATATTGGCCACCCTTCTGATGTCAAGAAACTACTACCACCAAACAACGTGTTGGAAAACAATTCATTATTTATTTATTTATCATTATTCTTTATTACTATTAAATTCCCTCACTTATTTATATCCCTAATTGTCTCAACTGACATCCCTACTTATATCCTAAATTTCTGCAACCGTCATCCCTAATTCTTTCTAATTGCAATTTTTGTCAATTCCTCTGTCTCTCAAATTATTTCAAGGTTAGTATATGTACCAGCAGCAGTTAGACTTTGATCTGTTCGTCTTACTTCTATTGCGCTGACCATTGATGTTGTTGTCGCTTGCATATTATTTACCATTGTTCGTTAATGAACATCAACAATTGTAGCGACGCAAGTAGAAACAGTAAGTACATACAAATTACTGCCTTGCTGTAAGTGCTATTGATCTTGTTACTTAGTTATATTTTTACTGCCTTGCTGTGTGATTTGAAATCGGTCAATGTCATTTCGTCTACTCTGCTGTGCTGCAATTATAAAAGAGCTTAAGTTCCATTTTTCTTATAATCAAACTTAAGTTAAATATATGTTTAATAATAAAATAATATTAATTAAATTAAGTGTCCCATAGGGAGCAAATTATTATCAAGTTATATTAATTTATAATACTTTTTTGGTTAATTGTTTGGCTTAAGGTCAATAAAAAAACTATGTTTTTTATTTTTTAATTATTCCTTTTTTATTCATCCAATATATCGATTTCCTAGAGAAATCATCTTCAGGGATCTGTTTTACAAAAAAAAAAAAAAAAAAAAAAACACACACACACAAATTACAAACTGATTTAAACAATATATAACACAATAAAGAACATACATTTTTAAGGCAAAAGCTCGTCACTATCAAATTAAGTTTTCTTTCGTCGGTGTTTACGAAGTAGGCTTCTGTAAATGTGAGTACAATGGTCTGTATCGTTTTTATAATGAATTCGTTCGCCATTTGAAAAACGTATATTATGTAGCATTTGCAATGTACATCGTTTTTTGTAGTTATTTTCTTGTGTTAATATGCCGACGGCTTTAAGGTTGGGTTTATGTCCTGTCAATGTCAATGGGCAGCTAGAGCAGTCTTCTGTTCGAGAGGATTGTCACTTTTTTGATCCGACTTATGTCCGGAAAGTCTAGTTTTAATTTCGTCTTTGTCGTGCCGACATATGCCTTTTGGCAAACGTCAGCGTGGTCCCCATTACATGTTATCCTATAAACTACATTGCACTTGTCCTCCTTCTTAATTTTTTGATTTTATTTTACTAAACATACTGTCGACATTATTATATGACTTAAACGCTAATTGATTGTGGTCCTTATTATAGATGTTTGATTTACAAAGTCTTTATGAGAATCCCGGGATGTGAGCAACAGCTTTATATATCTTTTCATGTCTTGCCTCCCTTTTCATACCCTCCATCTTGGAAAGGAGGGTATATTAACTTTGTCATTCCGTTTGTAACATCCTTAAATATTCGTCGTAGACCCCATAAAGTATATATATTCATAATCAGCATACAATTCTAAGTCGATTTAACGATGTCCGTCTGTCTGTCAAAATTTAGCAGGGCAAATGGTATTGTAACTAAGATGGTTGGTATTGAAAATGAGATATATCGGTCTACGTTCTGGTATAGTCCCCATATAACGGTACCTCCCGATATTCGGTATTTTGATGATTTATGCCACATTTTTTCACGGATTTGTCTGAAAATTGGTCATAACTGGTCCCTGTACGTGTGGCAAAACATTGCATGTATAGGTCCACGTTTTGGTATAGCCCCCATATAAAGGTACCTCCCGATATTCGGAAATTTGATGATTTTTGCCACATTTTTTCACGTATTTGTCTGAAAATTGGTATTTGTAGGTCATAATGTGTTCTAGCTCCGGTGGCTAAACATTGCATGTATGTATTTAGTTGTATATAATAATGAGTCCCAGTTCGTATGGCGAGTCATTGTAATTATAGGTCCACGGTTTGGTATAGCCCCCATATAACGGTACCCTCCGATATTCGGTATTTTGATGGTTTTTGCCACATTTCTTCTAATGTTTCCTTTACCCTAAGGTGGAGGGTATTAAAAGTTTGGCCCGGCCGAACTTAATGTTCTTTTACTTGTTTGATCTATTTTTGCGTCTATAATTAGGTCGTTAATTGTGCTATTTGGAAAATCATTTTGGCTTAATATGTGGCGTATTTTTCTTTCGTTCTCTGAGTGGAATTGTTCGTCACTTATATTGAAAATTCTTTTGGTAAAATTTGTGTTTTTTTTTGTAAAACAGAAGATGATTTCCCGAGAAAATAGAAATATTGGATGAATAAAAAATTAAAAATTCAAAAAAAAAAAAATAGACATAGATTTTTAATGACCTTAAGCCAAACAATGAACCAAATAAGTAAAAAAATGTAACAGGTCAACAATATACAACAAAAACATTAATTTAAAATTTCGTGAAAACCAATGAAATGGCCACTGAACAATTTATAAAATTAAAGAAACATTTTTTTGTGTTTTTTTTTTGCGCTGGCTCAAGGAGGCATTAAATCTCATACATTTTTATGGTGCCGAACCCCGGGAATAGTAACGTGTCCCATTTAAAATAAAAGAAAAATATTTTTTGAATATTTGCATAACTGCAAAAACCGATTTGCCGACGACAAATAATAAGTTAAATTTGAAAAAAAAAAACATTTTGTGAAAAAACTTACATCTGACCCAATGCTGGAAAAAAATAAAATTTTAAAACATGCCTCAGAAGCAAGTTACGATTTAGCATGGTCAGCCTTGGACAAAAGGTATCATAACAAAAGGAAAATGGCCGGCACAATTCTGAGAAAACTATTAAATATCCAAAAATCCAATGGCTCTTGTGAGAGCATTAAAACCCTTTTGGACTTAACAAGAAACTGTTTGACACTCTTGACAACTCTAGGTATCGACTGTTCCAATTGGGGCCCACTTCTCATTCATATCACGGTTAGCAAGTTAAAAGCAGATACAGAAATTCCCAAAATGTCTGATTTGTACAATTTCCTTGAGACTACGTTTCGAACACTATAATCGATATCTGAATTTACTCAATATGCAGCTAAATCGCAAAACAGACCAAATAACTCGAGATCTTTCCGTTCACAAAGTATGACTCAAAATCGTCGCATCAATATGGCATCTGTTAATGATGAAAATTGCCCTTGCTGTGGTAAACGCCATTTTCTCTACAAATGCTTTAAATTTGCTGCTATGTCTTCTGCTTTGAAATGTGATTTAATCAATTCAAAAAGAATTTGAAGAAACTGTCTCAATATTGGGCATTACTTAATAGACTGTAAGATCACAAGCCGTTGCAAGTCATGCAACTTAGCACATCACACAATCATGCACAACGCATATGCCCCTCACAAACATAGTCGAAATGATAATTTGGCGTCTTCTTCCGCTATTGAGAATGCTAATGTTAACTTGTCCCTTTTGAACACAACTGTGATGCCTCATGTATTGTTAGCAACAATTTGTGTGATTGTGAGAAACGAATATGGCAAACTACGAGCAATATTAGATCAAGGAGCTCAAGCTACCCTAATTACTGAAAGTGCATCTCAGCTTTTACGACTTCGGAAACACAAAACATTTGCTCGTATTACTGGTGTTGGTTTAAAAAGAGAAAAACTGGCATTTTCTTACAACTGACCCATTTCGGATGGATATTTTCTGGCCCAACGGCAGAAATTTCTTACTCTCACATTGTCAATGTAAATTTGTGTTCATTGGATACTCAATTAAAAAGCTTTTGGGAACAAGAAGAGTAGATAGAGTTCAGAAAACTAACTTGTAAAGAAATTGCCTATGAAGAATTTTTTAAAGAAAATTGTTCTCGTAGTTCTTATGGGAGATATACAGTTGCATTAACTTTTAAGTCTCAAATTCTTGACAAATCTCTCCCTTAATTCTGATTTTTGCGCCTTAAAGAGAATTTATAAACAATTCAAACTTTGCCTCAGAATATCGAAAATTCATAAAGGAATACGAAAAACTAGGTCATAAGGGAAATATTGGCCCCTATCCACAATCTATTGAAGCAAATGGATATTTTTTGCATCATCACGGCGTTGTTCGACAATCTAGTTCCACTACGAAACTGCGTGTTGTTTTCGATGGAAGCAGTAAGCGCCCAGCTTTGCAAAATGATTTGACTACCATCATCAACAGATGGCGTCGATTTCAAATAGGATTTAGATCTGATCTGGAGAAAATGTTCAGACAAATTAATATTGCTAAAAATCAGCAATATTACCTATTTGTTGTTAATGGCGAATCAGATGCTATAGCCTTACACAAGCAACATGTTAACCTACTCTCGGCAGGAGGATTTAATTTGCGTAAATGGACATCAAGTCACCAATGGCACTCGTATCTTAAAGACTTGAAAACTATCGAAAATATTGCAATACCTCGTTGGATAGGCAGTTATAAGAAATGTCCCGTCGAACTACATGGCTTTTGTGACGCCTCTACCTCGGCATTTGCTGCTGCAGTATATATAAAAGTATTGACTGGTAGCGGCGAAGGTGTAGTTAATTTACTACAATCGAAAACAAAAGTTGCCCCTCTGAAGGAGATTGTCTATTCCGAAGTTGGAATTGTTTGGAGCAACACTTCTTGATAAATTAATGCCAAAAATTCGACAAAAGCTGGACCTAAATGTTATAAATTCTTATTTCTGGACTGATAGCATCACCGTTTTATGTTGGCTCAGAGGTGAGTCGCCCAAATAGAACATATTCGTTGGCAACAGAGTAAGCGAGGTCCAACGATTTTCCAATATCTCACAATGGCGCTATATTTCTACTCATGACAACCCTGCTGACTGTTCTTCCCGTGGTATTACGTCTACTCAGTTAGTAGAACATGCACTTTGGTGGTCTGGGCCTAGTTGGCTCGCGAAATCTATTTCTCTTTGGCCCAAACAACCAAAAAAATTGTACGAAACGAATTTGGAAATGCGAAAATCTGCTATGAATGTAAACTCGTCTAAGGTCTCCAGTTATCCGGATATGTTAACGAAATGCTCGTCTCTGACACGACTGACTCGAATCATGGCTTATATTTTACGCTTTCTTCAATATAATCCTGGAGCAAAATTACGACTTTCAGGCTTTCTCAGGGCCTCTGAATTAAACAAGGCAATACTGAAATTGGTTATTATGTCCCAAGAGGTCGATTTCATACAATCATACGTAGCTCGAAAGTTCTAGATCCTTTCTGCTCGCAACTTGGCCAAACGAGTACAGCTCCAATGCATCACTTGCTTCAAATATAAGGCTAAATCGCTTCAACAAATTATGGGCAATCTTCCCTCGGTCCGAGTTCAACCCATTAGATCATTCAAACACAGTGGAGTCGACTACCCTGGCCCCATAACCATCAACCAATCGACCGAAGGAAATTCTGTTACGACCAAGGGCTATATATGCCATTTCATCTGTATGGTCACGAAGGCACTTCACCTTGAGGCTGTAACCAGTTTATCAACGGACTCATTCATAGCAGCCTACAGAAGATTTACCTCTCGGCGTGGAATGTGCTCAGATTTCTATTCCCACTGTGGCACAAATTTTATTGGCTCCAACAAAGAATTGAAAATTCTAAGCCGAAGAAATATTGGATCATTACCTGAAGAGCTTGCAAACCTGCAAGCCAACAATGGCAACTTGGCATTTCATACTAACTCCGGGAAGCCGGAGTAAAATTAACTAAACATCACCTGAAGCGAATTTTGGATCATCGAATTGTAAATTATGAAGAATTGTCAACTTTACTTGCCAGATTGAAGGATGTCTTAACTCAAGACCGATGTGCACTATTTAGCCCGATCCTTCAGACTCTGAAGCGCTTACTCCCTCTCACTTTCTAGTTGAAGAGCTAATTTTATCTGTCCCAGATGAAAATCTTCTTGATTACTCCATAGACAGACTATCCCGATGGAAAGTAGTTCAATTGCTGAAACAGCAATTCTGAAAACGCTGGTATACAGAATATGTCAATCGCCTACAATCTCGTCCGAAGTGGATGAAGCCCCACAAGAACGTTGAAGTTGATGATTTGGTCATTATATTTGATGAGCGTCTTTCCCCAGGTCAATGGCCATTAGCTCGCATCACTGGAATTCATCCCGGAGCTGATGGAAGAGTTAGAGTTGTATCCCTAAAATCAAATGGAAACACATACAAACGTCCTGTCTCGAAAGTGTCACTACTGCCCCTCCAAGCCGATTTTAATTCATCCAAAGATCCAGATGAGAGTTACTGTGAGCAGAGGCACAGCTCGGTTATCTCGAAAACCAAATAAAACACCTCATTCGACTTGATATCATCATGTCAAGAACAATCGTTCTCTGTGTGGGGGGAATGTTGGAGAACTATTCATTATTTATTAATTTATCATTATTCTTTATTATATATTACCTCACTTATTATATATTCCCTCACTTATTTGTATCCCTAATTATCTCAACTGAAATCCCTATTTATATTGCAAATTTCTCCAACCGGCTCCCTAATTCTTTCTAATTGCAATTTTTGTCAATTCCTCTGTCTTTCAAATTATTTCAAGGTCAGCATATGTACCAGCAGCAGTTAGACTTTGATCTGTTCATCTTACTGCTTCTATTGCGTTGACCATTGATGTTGTTGTCGCTGGCATATTATTTACCATTGTTCGTTTATGAACATCAACAATTGTAGCGACGCAAGTAGAAACAGTAAGTACATACAAATTACTGCCTTGCTGTAAGTTCTATTGATCTTGTTACTTAGCTATGTTTTTACTGCCTTGCTGTGTGATTTAAAATCGGCCAATGTTATTTCTTCTACTGTGCCGTGCTGCAATTATAAAAGAACTTAAGTCCCATTTTTCTTATAATCAAACTTAAGTTAAATATATGTTTAATAATAAAATAATATTAATTAAATTAAGTGTCCCATAGGGAGCAAATTATTATCAAGTTATATTAATTTATAATACTTTTTTGGTTAATTGTTTGGCTTAAGGTCAATAAAAAAACTATGTTTTTTATTTTTTAATTTTTCCTTTTTTATTCATCCAATATATCGATTTCCTCCAGAAATCATCTTCAGGGATCTGTTTTACAACAAAAAAAAAAAAAAACACACACACACACAAATTACAAACCGATTTAAACAATATATAACACAATAAAGAACATACATTTTTAAGGCAAAAGCTCGTCACTATCAAATTAAGTTTTCTTTCGTCGGTGTTTACGAAGTAGGCTTCTGTAAATGTGAGTACAATGGTCTGTATCGGTTTTATAATGAATTCGTTCGTCATTTGAAAAACGTATATTATGTAGCATTTCCAATGTACATCATTTTTTGTAGTTATTTTCTTGTGTTAATATGCCGACGGCTTTAAGGTTGGGTTTATGTCCTGTCAATGTCAATGGGCAGCTAGAGCAGTCTTCTGTTCGAGAGGATTGTCACTTTTTTGATCCGACTTATGTCCGGAAAGTCTAGTTTTAATTTCGTCTTTGTCGTGCCGACATATGCCTTTTGGCAAACGTCAGCGTCGTCCCCATTACATGTTATCCTATAAACTACATTGCACTTGTCCTCCTTCTTAATTTTTTGATTTTATTTTACTAAACATACTGTCGACATTATTATATGACTTAAACGCTAATTGATTGTGGTCCTTATTATATATGTTTGATTTACAAAGTCTTTATGAGAATCCCGGGATGTGAGCAACAGCTTTATATATCTTTTCATGTCTTGCCTCCCTTTTCATACCCTCCATCTTGGAAAGGAGGGTATATTAACTTTGTCATTCCGTTTGTAACATCCTTAAATATTCGTCGTAGACCCCATAAAGTATATATATTCATAATCAGCATACAATTCTAAGTCGATTTAACGATGTCCGTCTGTCTGTCAAAATTTAGCAGGGCAAATGGTATTGTAACTAAAATGGTTGGTATTGAAAATGAGATATATCGGTCTACGTTCTGGTATAGTCCCCATATAACGGTACCTCCCGATATTCGGTATTTTGATGATTTATGCCACATTTTTTCACGGATTTGTCTGAAAATTGGTCATAACGGGTCCCTGTACGTGTGGCAAAACATTGCATGTATGTATTTAGTTGTAGATAATAATGAGTCCCAGTTCGTATGGCGAGACATTGTAATTATAGGTCCACGGTTTGGTATAGCCCCCATATAACGGTACCCTCCGATATTCGGTATTTTGATGGTTTTTGCCACATTTCTTCTAATGTTTCCTTTACCCTAAGGTGGAGGGTATTAAAAGTTTGGCCCGGCCGAACTTAATGTTCTTTTACTTGTTTGATCTATTTTTGCGTCTATAATTAGGTCGTCAATGGTGCTATTTTGAAAATCATTTTGGCTTAATATGTGGCGTATTTTTCTTTCGTTCTCTGAGTGGAATTGTTCGTCACTTATATTGAAAATTCTTTTGGTAAAATTTGTGTTTTTTTTTGTAAAACAGAAGATGATTTCCCGAGAAAATCGAAATATTGGATGAATAAAAAATTAAAAATTCAAAAAAAAAAAAAAATAGACATAGATTTTTAATGACCTTAAGCCAAACAATGAACCAAATAAGTAACAGCAAAATGTAACAGGTCAACAATATACAACAAAAACATTAATTTAAAATTTCGTGAAAACCAATAAAATGGCCACTGAACAATTTATAAAATTAAAGAAACATTTTTTTGTGTTTTTTTTTTTTGCGCTGGCTCAAGGAGGCATTAAATCTCATACATTTTTATGGTGCCGAACCCCGGGAATAGTAACGTGTCCCATTTAAAATAAAAGAAAAATATTTTTTGAATATTTGCATAACTGCAAAAACCGATTTGCCGACGACAAATAATAAGTTAAATTTGAAAAAAAAAAAAACATTTTGTGAAAAAACTTACATCTGACCCAATGCTGGAAAAAAATAAAATTTTAAAACATGCCTCAGAAGCAAGTTACGATTTAGCATGGTCAGCCTTGGACAAAAGGTATCATAACAAAAGGAAAATGGCCGGCACAATTCTGAGAAAACTATTAAATATCCAAAAATCCAATGGCTCTTGTGAGAGCATTAAAACCCTTTTGGACTTAACAAGAAACTGTTTGACACTCTTGACAACTCTAGGTATCGACTGTTCCAATTGGGGCCCACTTCTCATTCATATCACGGTTAGCAAGTTAAAAGCAGATACAGAAATTCCCAAAATGTCTGATTTGTACAATTTGCTTGAGACTACGTTTCGAACACTATAATCGATATCTGAATTTACTCAATATGCAGCTAAATCGCAAAACAGACCAAATAACTCGAGATCTTTCCGTACACAAAGTATGACTCAAAATCGTCGCATCAATATGGCATCTGTTAATGATGAAAATTGCCCTTGCTGTGGTAAACGCCATTTTCTCTACAAATGCTTTAAATTTGCTGCTATGTCTTCTGCTTTGAAATGTGATTTAATCAATTCAAAAAGAATTTGAAGAAACTGTCTCAATATTGGGCATTACTTAATAGACTGTAAGATCACAAGTCGTTGCAAGTCATGCAACTTAGCACATCACACAATCATGCACAACGCATATGCCCCTCACAAACATAGTCGAAATGATAATTTGGCGTCTTCTTCCGCTATTGAGAATGCTAATGTTAACTTGTCCCTTTTGAACACAACTGTGATGCCTCATGTATTGTTAGCAACAATTTGTGTGATTGTGAGAAACGAATATGGCAAACTACGAGCAATATTAGATCAAGGAGCTCAAGCTACCCTAATTACTGAAAGTGCATCTCAGCTTTTACGACTTCGGAAACACAAAACATTTGCTCGTATTACTGGTGTTGGTTTAAAAAGAGAAAAACTGGCATTTTCTTACAGCTGACCCATTTCGGATGGATATTTTCTGGCCCAACGGCAGAAATTTCTTACTCTCACATTGTCAATGTAAATTTGTGTTCATTGGATACTCAATTAAAAAGCTTTTGGGAACAAGAAGAGTAGATAGAGTTCAGAAAACTAACTTGTAAAGAAATTGCCTATGAAGAATTTTTTAAAGAAAATTGTTCTCGTAGTTCTTATGGGAGATATACAGTTGCATTAACTTTTAAGTCTCAAATTCTTGACAAATCTCTCCCTTAATTCTGATTTTTGCGCCTTAAAGAGAATTCATAAACAATTCAAACTTTGCCTCAGAATATCGAAAATTCATAAAGGAATACGAAAAACTAGGTCATAAGGGAAATATTGGCCCCTATCCACAATCTATTGAAGCAAATGGATATTTTTTGCATCATCACGGCGTTGTTCGACAATCTAGTTCCACTACGAAACTGCGTGTTGTTTTCGATGGAAGCAGTAAGCGCCCAGCTTTGCAAAATGATTTGACTACCATCATCAACAGATGGCGTCGATTTCAAATAGGATTTAGATCTGATCTGGAGAAAATGTTCAGACAAATTAATATTGCTAAAAATCAGCAATATTACCAACAAATATTATGGCGAATCAGATGCTAAAGCCTTACACAAGCAACATGTTAACCTACTCTCGGCAGGAGGATTTAATTTGCGTAAATGGACATCAAGTCACCAATGGCACTCGTATCTTAAAGACTTGAAAACTATCGAAAATATTGCAATACCTCGTTGGATAGGCAGTTATAAGAAATGTCCCGTCGAACTACATGGCTTTTGTGACGCCTCTACCTCGGCATTTGCTGCTGCAGTATATATAAAAGTATTGACTGGTAACGGCGAAGGTGTAGTTAATTTACTACAATCGAAAACAAAAGTTGCCCCTCTGAAGGAGATTGTCTATTCCGAAGTTGGAATTGTTTGGAGCAACACTTCTTGATAAATTAATGCTAAAAATTCGACAAAAGCTGGACCTAAATGTTATAAATTCTTATTTCTGGACTGATAGCATCACCGTTTTATGTTGGCTCAGAGGTGAGTCGTCCAAATAGAACATATTCGTTGGCAACAGAGTAAGCGAGGTCCAACGATTTTCCAATATCTCACAATGGCGCTATATTTCTACTCATGACAACCCTGCTGACTGTTCTTCCCGTGGTATTACGTCTACTCAGTTAGTAGAACATGCACTTTGGTGGTCTGGGCCTAGTTGGCTCGCGAAATCTATTTCTCTTTGGCCCAAACAACCAAAAAAATTGTACGAAACGAATTTGGAAATGCGAAAATCTGCTATGAATGTAAACTCGTCTAAGGTCTCCAGTTATCCGGATATGTTAACGAAATGCTCGTCTCTGACACGACTGACTCGAATCATGGCTTATATTTTACGCTTTCTTCAATATAATCCTGGAGCAAAATTACGACTTTCAGGCTTTCTCAGGGCCTCTGAATTAAACAAGGCAATACTGAAATTGGTTATTATGTCCCAAGAGGTCGATTTCATACAATCATACGTAGCTCGAAAGTTCTAGATCCTTTCTGCTCGCAACTTGGCCAAACGAGTACAGCTCCAATGCATCACTTGCTTCAAATATAAGGCTAAATCGCTTCAACAAATTATGGGCAATCTTCCCTCGGTCCGAGTTCAACCTATTAGATCATTCAAACACAGTGGAGTCAACTACCCTGGCCCCATAACCATCAAGCAATCGACCGAAGGAAATTCTGTTACGACCAAGGGCTATATATGCCATTTCATCTGTATGGTCACGAAGGCACTTCACCTTGAGGCTGTAACCAGTTTATCAACGGACTCATTTATAGCAGCCTACAGAAGATTTACCTCTCGGCGTGGAATGTGCTCAGATTTCTATTCCCACTGTGGCACAAATTTTATTGGCTCCAACAAAGAATTGAAAATTCTAAGCCGAAGAAATATTGGCTCATTACCTGAAGAGCTTGCAGACCTGCAAGCCAACAATGGCAACTTGGCATTTCATACTAACTCCGGGAAGCCGGAGTAAAATTAACTAAACATCACCTGAAGCGAATTTTGGATCATCGAATTGTAAATTATGAAGAATTGTCAACTTTACTTCCCAAATTGAAGGATGTCTTAACTCAAGACCGATGTGCACTATTTAGCCCGATCCTTCAGACTCTGAAGCGCTTACTCCCTCTCACTTTCTAGTTGAAGAGCTAATTTTATCTGTCCCAGATGAAAATCTTCTTGATTACTCCATAGACAGACTATCCCGATGGAAAGTAGTTCAATTGCTGAAACAGCAATTCTGAAAACGCTGGTCTACAGAATATGTCAATCGCCTACAATCTCGTCCGAAGTGGATGAAGCCCCACAAGAACGTTGAAGTTGATGATTTGGTCATTATATTTGATGAGCGTCTTTCCCCAGGTCAATGGCCATTAGCTCGCATCACTGAAATTCATCCCGGAGCTGATGGAAGAGTTAGAGTTGTATCCCTAAAATCAAATGGAAACACATACAAACGTCCTGTCTCGAAAGTGGCACTACTGCCCCTCCAAGCCGATTTTAATTCATCCAAAGATCCAGATGAGAGTTACTGTGAGCAGAGGCACAGCTCGGTTATCTCGAAAACCGAATAAAACACCTCATTCGACTTGATATCATCATGTCAAGAACAATCGTTCTCTGTGTGGGGGGAATGTTGGAGAACTATTCATTATTTATTAATTTATCATTATTCTTTATTGTATATTACCTCACTTATTGTATATTCCCTCACTTATTTGTATCCCTAATTATCTAAACTGAAATCCCTATTTATATTGCAAATTTCTCCAACCGGCTCCCTAATTCTTTCTAATTGCTATTTTTGTCAATTCCTCTGTCTTTCAAATTATTTCAAGGTCAGCATATGTACCAGCAGCAGTTAGACTTTGATCTGTCCATCTTACTGGTTCTATTGCGTTAACCATTGATGTTGTTGTCGCTTGCATATTATTTACCATTGTTCGTTTATGAACATCAACAATTGTAGCGACGCAAGTAGAAACAGTAAGTACATACAAATTACTGCCTTGCTGTAAGTTCTATTGATCTTGTTACTTAGCTATGTTTTACTGCCTTGCTGTGTGATTTAAAATCGGCCAATGTTATTTCTTCTACTGTGCCGTGCTGCAATTATAAAAGAACTTAAGTCCCATTTTTCTTATAATCAAAATTATGTTAAATATATGTTTAATAATAATATAATATTAATTAAATTAAGTGTCCCATAGGGAGCAAATTATTATCAAGTTATATTAATTTATAATACTTTTTTGGTTAATTGTTTGGCTTAAGGTCAATAAAAAACTATGTTTTTATTTTTTAATTTTTCCGTTTTTATTCATCCAATATTTCGATTTCCTCCAGAAATTATCTTCAGGGATCTGTTGTACAAAAAAAAACACAAATTACAAACTGAATTAAACAATATATAACACAATAAATAACATACATTTTTAAGGCAAAAGCTCGTCTATTTAGTTTAAATATCTCTATCAAACTAAGTTTTTTTTCGTCGGTGTTTACGAAGTAGGCTTCTGTAAATGTGAGCACAATGGTCTGTATCGGTATTATAATAAATTCGTTCGTCATTTGGAAAAGGTATATTATGTAACATTTCCAATGTAAATCGTCTTTTGTAGTTATTTTCTTGTGCTAATATGCCGCCGGCTTTAAGGTTGGGTTTATGTCCTGTCAATGTGCAATGGGCAGCTAGAGCAGTCTTCTGTTCGAGAGGATTGTCACTTTTTTGATCCGACTTATGTCCGGAAAGTCTAGTTTTAATTTCGTCTTTGTCGTGCCGACATATGCCTTTTGGCAAGCGTCAGCGTCGTCCCCATTACATGTTATCCTATAAACTACATTGCACTTGTCCTCCTTAATTTTAGATTTTATTTTACTAAACATACTGTCGACATTATTATATGATTTAAACGCTAATTGATTGTGGTCCTTATTATAGATGTTTGATCTACAAAGTCTTTATGAGAATCCCGGGATGTGAGTAACAGCTTTATATATCTTTTCATGTATTGCCTCCCTTTTTTGGTCTATTTTTGCGTCTAAAATTCGTTCTCTGAGTGGAATTGTTCGTCACTTATGTTGAAAATTCTTTTGGTAAAATTTGTGTTTTTTTGTAAAACAGAAGATGATCGAGCGAGAAAATCGAAATATTGGATGAATAAAAAATGAAAAATTCAAAAAAAAAAAAAAAAAAAAAAAAAATAGACATAGTTTTTTAATGACCTTAAGCCAAACAATTAATCAAATAAGTAAAAAAATATAACAGGTCAACAATATACAACAAAAACATTAATTTAAAATTTCGAGAAAACCAATAAAATTGCCACTGAACAATTTATAAAATTAAAGAAACATTTTTTTGTGTTTTTTTTTTTTGCGCTGGCTCAAGGAGGCATTAAATCTCATACACTTTTATGGTGCCGAAACCCGGGAATTGTAACGTGTCCCATTTAAAATAAAAGAAAAATATTTTTTGAATATTTGCATAACTGCAAAAACCGATTTGCCGACGACAAATAATAAGTTAAATTTGAAAAAAAGACATTTTGTGAAAAAAAAAACTTAAAAAAAATAAAATTTTAAAACATTGAACTATGAATAATTTAAATATTCCTCTTTTTGGGAAACGAATCAAATTTTATACAAACGGAATACTAATTCTGAATTTTTGTGCCTAAAATCTTACCCAATATTATATAGTGAAATAAATAAAATTAAAATAACTGCAAAACTATCCCATATACTGGAAAATTTAAAAACAGTTGACATGAAGAAAAAATACTTAAAATTGAAAAATATATATATTCTGTGCAAAAAGAAAGACTTTTGTTCTGCCTCATATTGGTAAGAGTTTAATAAATCTTTATATTATTAAACTTTGTAACTTTCTCTGAGTTGAGAAACTTTATTATTTCGTGCAACATCAATAAATCATTCTATTTCAAAATGGAGGATTCATCAAGAGCGATTGAAGACCAGAAACTTTTACTGACCCGTGTTGAGAAAATTCTTTTCGATTTTGAAAAATTACCCACTGAGGAGAAAACGCGAGGTGTTTGCCAAAGTTATCTCGATAAATTGGAAGAACCCCAAAGAAATTTTGAAGAAAATCATGAGCAACTGTTTGACTTACTTCAAGATAGGTCACTCAATATATCAGATGTGCCTAATTTTAATGAAGATGTCCATCATACATTCTGCCGAACCTTCCTCAAGGGTAAGGGAAATAATTGTCAAAGGTTGTCAAAAGTACAAAAATATTACTTTCTGAAAAATTCGTGCCGAGATACGCCGTTATCTATTGTGAATGAATATCCCGCCTCAGAAGCAAGTTACGATTTAGCATGGTCAGCCTTGGAAAAAATGTATCATAACAAAAGGAAAATGGCCGACACAATTCTGAGAAAAATATTAAATATCCCAACATCCAATAGCTCTTGTGAGAGCAATTAAACACTTTTGGACTTAACAAGAAACTATTTGACACTCTTGACAACTCTAGGTATCGACTGTTCCAATTGGGGCCCACTTCTCATTCATATCACGGTTAGCAAGTTAAAAGCAGCTACAAAAATTCCCAAAATGTCTGATTTGTACAATTTCCTTGAGACTTCGTTTCGAACACTATAATCGATATCTGAATTTACTCAATATGCAGCTAAATCGCAAAATAGACCAAATAACTCGAAATCTTTCCGTTCACAAAGTATGACTCAAAATCGTCGCATCAATATGGCATCTGCTAATGATGAAAATTGCCCTTGCTGTGGTAAACGCCATTTCCTCTACAATTGCTTTAAATTTGCTGCTATGTCTTTTCTTTTAAAACTTTGGCGTCTTCTTCCGCTATTGAGAATGCTAATGTTAACTTGTCCCTTTTGAACACAACTGTGATGCCTCATGTATTGTTAGCAACAATTTGTGTGATTGTGAGAAACGAATATGGCAACTTCAAACTACGAGCAATATTAGATCAAGGAGCTCAAGCTACCCTAATTGCTGAAAGTGCATCTCAGCTTTTACGACTTCGGAAACAAACAATTACAAACAATTATTGTGCCGGTCCTGTGGACAGACATCTTTGGAGGAATATAGTTTAGCTGATCCTGAATTCGACAAAAATTACCCAATTGACTTACTTATTGGCGGCGATTTGTCAGCAAAAGAAGTTTGATAAAGGCATTTTCTTACAACTGACCCATTTCGGATGGATATTTTCTGGGCCAACGGCAGAAATTTCTTACTCTCACATTGTCAATGTAAATTTGTGTTCATTGGATACTCAATTAAAAAGCTTTGGGAACAAGAAGAGTAGATAGAGTTCAGAAAACTAACTTGTAAAGAAATTGCATGTGAAGGTTTTTTTAAAGAAAATTATTCTCGTAGTTCTTATGGGAGATATACAGTTGCATTAACTTTTAAGTCTCAAATTCTTGACAAATCTCTCCCTTAATTCTGATTTTTGCGCCTTAAAGAGAATTCATAAACAATTCAAACTTTGCCTCAGAATATCGAAAATTCATAGAGGAATACGAAAAACTAGGTCATAAGGGAAATATTGGCCCCTATCCACAATCTATTGAAGCAAATGGATATTTTTTGCCTCATCACGGCGTTGTTCGACAATCTAGTTCCACTACGAAACTGCGTGTTGTGTTTGATGGAAGCAGTAAACGCCCAGCTTTGCAAAATGATTTGACTACCATCATCAACAGATGGCGTCGATTTCAAATTGGATTTAGATCTAATCTGGAGAAAATGTTCAGACAAATTAATATTGCTAAAAATCAGCAATATTACCAACAAATATTATGGCGAATCAGATGCTATAGCCTTACACGAGCAACATGTTAACCTACTCTCGGCAGGAGGATTTAATTTGCGTAAATGGACATCAAATTCTCAATAACTCATGTCCCATATTCCAGAAGACTTTCGAGAAAAAGCCAACGTTTTCAGTTTGAATAATTCAAGTGTAGTAAAATCACTTGGTCTAGGTTGGAATACAGACAATTACACATTTTCTTTCGAAGTTTGAAAACTATCGAAAATATTGCAATACCTCGTTGGATAGACAGTTATATGAAATGTCCCGTCGAACTACATGGCTTTTGTGACGCCTCAACCTCGGCATTTGCTGCTGCAGTATATATAAAAGTATTGACTGGTAACGGCGAAGGTGTAGTTAATTTACTACAATCGAAAACAAAAGTTGCCCCTCTAAAGATCTTGTCTATTCCGAAGTTGGAGTTGTGTGGAGCAACACTTCTTGCTAAATTAATGCTGGGCCTAAATGTTATAAATTCTTATTTCTGGACTGATAGCATCACCGTTTTATGTTGGCTCAGAAGTGAATCGTCCAAATAGAACGTATTCGTTGGCAACAGAGTAAGCGAGGTCCAACGACTTTCCAATATTTCTCAATGGCGCTATATATCTACTCATGACAACCCTGCTGACTGTTCTTCCCGTGGTATTACGTCTACTCAGTTAGTAGAACATGCACTTTGGTGGTCTGGGCCTAGTTGGCTCGCGAAATCTTTTTCTCTTTGGCCCAAACAACCAAAAAACTCGTACGAAACGAATTTGGAAATGCGAAAATCTGTTATGAATGTAAACTCTTCTAAGGTCTCCAGTTATCCGGATATGTTAACGAAATGCTCGTCTCTGACACGACTGACTCGAATCATGGCTTATATTTTACGCTTTCTTCAATATAATCCTGGAGCAAAATTACGTCTTTCAGGCTTTCTCAGGACCTCTGAATTAAACAAGGCAGTACTGAAATTGGTTATTATGTCCCAAGAGGTCGATTTCTCCGAAGAAAACAGCAACTGCAGAACGGAAAATCCATTCATTCCAGTAGCAGAATTGCTAAGTTGTGTCCCTTTATTGACGATGATGGCGTTTTACGTGTTGGAGGCAGATTACAAAAGGGTAAGTTTTCCTATGACTTTAAACATCCAATGCTTTTGTCAAACAAGTAAAAGAACATTAAGTTCGGCCGGGCCAAACTTTTAATACCCTCCACCTTAGGGTAAAGGAAACATTAGAAGAAATGTGGCAAAAACCATCAAAATACCGAATATCGGGAGGTACCGTTATATGGGGGCTATACCAAATCATGGACCCATACATGCAATGTTTCGCCACCGGAGCTGGAAACCATTATGACCTACAAATACCAATTTTCAGACAAATACGTGAAAAAATGTGGCAAAAATCATCAAATTACCGAATATCGGGAGGTGCCGTTATATGGGGGCTATACCAAAACGTGGACCTATAATTACAATGACTCTCCATACGAACTGGGACCCATTATGATCTACAACTACCGAATTTTCAGAGAAATTCGTAAAAAAATGTGTCAAGAATCATCAAAATACCGAATATTGGGAGGTACCGTTATATGAGGACTATACCAAAACGTGGGCCTATACATACAATGTTTCGCCACACGAACTAAGACCCATTATGACTCACAAATACCAATTTTTAGACAAATCAGTGAAAACATGTGGCAAAAACCATCAAAATACCGAATATCGGGAGGTATCGTTATATGGGGGCTATACCAAATCATGGACCCATACATGCAATGTTTCTCCACAGGAGCTGGAAACCATTATGACCTACAAATACCAATTTTCAGACAAATACGTGAAAAAATGTGGCAAAAATCATCAAATTACCGAATATCGGGAGGTACCGTTATATGAGGACTATACCAAAACGTGGGCCTATACATACAATGTTTCGCCACACGAACTAAGACCCATTATGACTCACAAATACCAATTTTTAGACAAATCAGTGAAAAAATGTGGCAAAAATAATCAAAATACCGAATATCGGGAGGTACCTTTATATGGGGGCTATACCAAAACGTGGACCTATACATGCAATGTTTTGCCACACGAACAGGGAACCGTTATGACCTACAAGTACCAATTTTCAGACAAATCCGTGAAAAAATGTGGCATAAATCATCAAAATACCGAATATCGGGAGGTACCGTTATATGGGGACTATACCAGAACGTGGACCGATATATCTCATTTTCAATACCAACCATCCTAGACACAATACCAATTGCTCTACGTCAAATAATGTGGGCTGTATCGTGATTTCAACAGACAGACGGACATCGTTAAATCGACTTAGAATTTTATGCTGATTATGAATATATATACTTTATGGGGTCTAAGGATGTTACAAACGGAATGACAAAGTTAATATACCCTCCTTTCCAAGGTGGAGGGTATAAAAATATTAATTAAATTAAGTGGCCCATAGGGAGCAAATTATTAACAAATCATATTTATTTATAATTTCGAGAAAACCGATAAGATTGCACCTGAACAATTTATAAAATTAAAGAAACATTTTTTGTGTTTTTTTGCGCTCATACACATTAAATCTCATACACAACGATTTAAATTCAACATGTTTTTATAAATAAATATATAAATATAAATAAGGAAACATTAGAAGAAATGTGGCAAAAACCATCAAAATACGGGATATCGGGAGGTACCGTTATATGGGGGCTATACCAAATCATGGACCCATACATGCAATGTTTCGCCACCGGAGCTGGAAACCATTATGACCTACAAATACCAATTTTCAGACAAATACGTGAAAAAATGTGGCAAAAATCATCAAATTGCCGAATATCGGGAGGTGCCGTTATATGGGGGCTATACCAAAACGTGGACCTATAATTACAATGACTCGCCATACGAAGTGGGACTCATTATGATCTACAACTACCGAATTTTCAGAGAAATTCGTAAAAAATGTGTCAAGAATCATCAAAATACCGAATATTGGGAGGTACCGTTATATGAGGACTATACCAAAACGTGGACCTATACATACAATGTTTCGCCACACGAACCAAGACCCATTATGACTCACAAATACCAATTTTTAGACAAATCAGTGAAAACATGTGGCAAAAACCATCAAAAAAAAAAAAAAAAAAATATATATATATATATATATATATATATATATATATATATATATATATGTATATATATATATATATATATATATATACAATAACAAGATTCCATTACTTCAATAGTTGATTCGTTACATAAATGTCATTTACCTTATATTATTTTGTGCAATACTGCAATAATGCAATTAAAGGCATTTTTAAAAACAGAAATTTTATGATTTACATACTAAAGTGAAACTTGATCATGCATTTTTTTATTTTTAATTTTAATTTAGACGTAAGCAATTCATGTGTATAAAAGATTGATACGAGTAAACATAATAAGGCAAACAAATTTTAACTTTTGTCATTGATTTATGGTCTTAGTGTTTCTACAACATTAGCATACGGTGTTTCTACCTAGGATAAACATATTGAGATCTCCAAAGGAAACCTTTGGTTTTCACGTTATTCGACGTACCCGAATTTACAATAACGATACATGACTATTTACAATTAGGAATAACCATTGACAATATAAATATACGGTCACTGTTGTATGCTCTGCAATCCATGATTCTAAACCTTGAAGAATACTGTCGTATGTGGAATATAACACTTACCATAGGCCGTAAGTTTCACAACTCAACCCGTCGTATAAATTTAGAGTTACATGCATGCTCAGGCAATTTTACTACCAAGATCGAAGCTTTTGTACTCCCAACCCTTGTATCATCTCAGCCTAGAAAATTATTCAACACATCAAATTGTATCTTCCTAATATTATCGGAGCAGAATTTTATCACTAACTGATGCGACCAAAACAAATAAGAATCAACAAAAACTTGCCAATTCTACAAAATACAGCTTTGGGCTGAATCGTAACGGGTAAATTAGAGGAAAACAACGACAACAACTTGGTTACTTGTGCAGCATTTCCCCCAGAACAACCAACAACAAACGAGCAAAGCAAATACTTCGGAACGTGCACTATCGTTAACTGAGAAACGTTGTGAAGACCATTTCCTACAAAACTTACAAAGAAACAGGGACGACAGATTCGTTGTTCGCTTACCATTTGCAGACAATCCATCAATCATCGGAACTACTAAACCAATGGCCTTCAATCGATTTTTGTCATTGGAAAAACGGTTAAACCTTAAGCCAGAACTTAGGGCGGAATATAAAAAATTTATAAAAGAATATGAATCTTTGGGCCACATGGAAGAAATTCTGGAAGATGATATTCCCTTTGTACATTACGTCATGCCTCATCAATGCGTGTTGAAACCGGAAAGTTCCACTACAAAGTTGCGAGTAGTATTTGATGCATCAGCTAAAACATCCAGAGGTTCATCACTCAACGACATTCTTCATGTCGGACCAACTGTACAAAGTGAGCTATTTTCAGTGTTGTTGAGATTTCGGATACATAAATTTGTCTTCACTGCAGATCTCTAGAAAATGTTCCGACAAATTCAAGTAAATGATGCGGACGACGAAAAATTACACTGCCCGATTAAAACACTTGGATTAATATGGCTGCCGAAATCTGACCAATTATGTGGACGAGCTCAAGTGCCAACGACAAATCATCTTCAAAACGTAAGAATAAATTCCGAACGAACATAGAAGCACTAAACTAAATTAAAATCGATCGATTTGTATTCAAAAATATAAGATCAGTAACAACGCCGCTTCACACGTTTGTTGATGCATCGGAGCCAGCTTTTGGAACGGCAATTTACATTCGCTCAACCTACAAGGACAAAACTGTATCAAAACTGTAAGTCCCGGGTAGCACACATTAAAAAACAGACTCTGCCACGACTGGAACTATGTGCCGCAGTACTAGGGGTGGAGCTGACAAATAGAGTAAAGCGAGATCTTCGCCTACAAAACACTGCAAACTTTTTCAGGACAGATTTAAAGATTGTCCTCGCATGGATTAATTCGCCTTTAGAATACTTTCACACCTTTGTTGCAAACAGAATAGCCAAAATACAAGAACTAAGCGACTCAAACCAATGGCACCATTTCAGCTCTAAGCAAAATTCAGCTGACGCAATATCCCGAGGACTAGCACCAGAATCCCTATCACAACATTCAATTTGTTTTTATGGTCCTATGTTCCTATCAGGACAAACAAGTGAATGGACTAATTCATCTCCACAATTTGTTGATATACCTTGCATCGAAGAACGAAAATTAACAAGGCATGTTTTAACAAAATCGACCTTGCAACAAAGGTATGAAGACATCATAAATCGAATAAACCATCGAAACTCTTTCAAGTCTCTTCAGCGCACGATCGGCTATGTCCTGAGATTCATAACGAATTCCAAAACTACGATAATGTGTTCCCAACGCGATGGGATGAAATGGAAGGATCTCTGAATGTTATCATTAAATTCATGCCAACGACGTAATTTAGGGAAGAACTGGTAAGATTATCACACAAAACACCTGTACACAAATCCAGTCCGTTGACCTCATTGAATCCATTATTGGATGAATACCAGGTAATGCGTGTAGGTGGTCGTCTGGAGAACTCCATATTATCATTCAAGGCAAAACATCCAGCAATTTTACCGACTGCTTTTACCGGCTTTTATTGGCTGCATCCAGGGCGCATTTCTGGATTATCAACGGGAAATCAGTCGCACGCAGTACTGTGCACAAATACATACGATGCACGAAGGCTAAGCCAGCGCTGCTTAACCAATTAATGGGCAATCTACCAGTTGATAGAGTGACGTCAATTCATTACGACTGGGCCGATTCAATTCATTATTTTGGGCCGATTTTGATACATTACAAAATTACAGGAAAAAGACCTGCTGAGAAGGACACACTTCTCATCACTAAAATACGAAGAATCGGAAACCGTAGTGGTTGAAATAGAAGCCATCCTAAACTCACGACCTTTAATTCCTCTTTCGTCTAATTACAAAGATTTTCAAGCTCATACACCAGGCCATTTTCTAATAGTGAGCCATTAACATCAGCCGTGGATGTATATGCCCAATCCCTAAAATTGCAATTAGATGCAAGGTGGAAAATAACATCAGATATAAAACACAAATTTTGGAAGAAATGGACGCAAAAATATTTACATGAACTACAACAAAGTGGAAATGGAAGTCTCCTTCACCTAACGTCATTGAAGGCATATTTGTTATTCTCAAAGAAGATAATATTCCTGTGTTACATTGGCCACTGGGAAGAATCAGCCGAATTTACAAGGGATGAACTTCTTAGAGCCTGTGACGTCAAAACAGTAAATGGAATTTTCAAGAGGTCAATTCAAAGATTGACACCTCTGTTCAATGATCTCACGAAAGTCAAACTGACAAACCAAGAACACAAAAGAGGCAATCCTCATCAGAAGACAATAGCATACAGCCAAAACGGAGGGTAGTATCATATGCTTCCCAAGAAATTTTCAGTACACTTCTTATTTCCTTGCTTCTTTTTCCGATAATACTAGCCTCTCCGATCACAGAGTTTTCTTCCAACCCAGGATTGTATTTCGAAGGCTTAGGGTCAACAACTTGGTAACTATTACTGAAAATTGATTATATAATAACATTTTCAAGATTCTTCAAGCAATCAATAGCTACTGAATCATGTGAAGTACTCTAGGTTCAACTTCAGCACTCTTGGGATAATCTTATTCAAGAATCAGAACTTTTCTCACAAAGAAGAAACCGAAGAGCTGCACTGGATATTGTGGGGAATATGGCTCATGCTCTATTTGGAGTCCTGGACTCGGATTACGAAGAACAAGTGGCTGAAAAGATAGCTAACATAAATCAATACGGGGATTTTTTGCATTTGCTGCTCAAAAACCAAACTTCGGTAATAAACTCAACAATTTGCATTTGCAACAGCATGCATTTCTCAGAGCTTAAAAAGGCGTATATAATGACTTAAATACAGTTCAAGATGAGAACTCAAATATACGAAACGTCAAAAACTAATGTCCCTAGCGATTAAATTAAATACACTTGCGGCAGACTTACGAAGAATTGAAACGGAGCTGATCGCTGCCCTCACGCAATCGAATCATCTACTTCTCCTCACAACAAAATAGTTACGAATTAAGATATCTAAGATAAAAGATCATCTCCCCATTGATTGTTCGTTACCATTTGAAGATAGTGATTTGCTGGAATTATACAAAATCATGAGCATCAGTAACTACCATTAGTGAACCAGCAGCAGTTTGAGCACTTTAAGATCATCCTTATACCAACCAAGATAAACAACATGGCTATAACATCCAACATTGAATATCTTGCTGTGAACAGAAACCGTAATGAATATTTGACATTAAATACAAATCAATGCAATAAATGCATTGTAGCAAAGAGCGACATATAACTTTGTAGTACATTACAAGTCAGCATTGCTCACACTCAAGCAGTTATTCCTGTGAAACTTCTCTGTTTAATAACAGAACATCCCCAAAATATATTTTCGGGAAAATGCATCGTTGGCTCTATGTTACACCAAATCCATTAGAGCTTACTGCAGTGTGCGACTGTGAAGCCATACAACTCACGATCTGGTCTTACTTCTATGAAACCAACCTATTTCCTCAAAGGAAATTTAATAACTATTCATGGGCATGATATTAGCGCTACAACCTTTCATATGCCATGTTTGGTAATATTACGGATATTGGCCACCCTTCTGAGGTCAAGAAACTACTACCACCAAACAACGGGTTTGAAAACAATTCATTATTTATTTATCATTATTCTTCATTATTATTAAATTCCCTCACTTATTTGTATCCCTAATTGTCCCAACTGACATCCCTACTTATATTGTAAATTTCTGCAACCGGCATCCCTAATTCTTTCTAATTGCAATTTTTGTCAATTCCTCTGTCTTTCAAATTATTTCAAGGTCAGCATATGTACCAGCAGCAGTTAGACTTTGATCTGTTCATCTTACTGCTTCTATTGCGTTGACCATTGATGTTGTTGTCGCTTGCATATTATTTACCATTGTTCGTTTATGAACATCAACAATTGTAGCGACGCAAGTAGAAACAGTAAGTATATACAAATTACTGCCTTGCTGTAAGTTCTATTGATCTTGTTACTTAGCTATGTTTTACTGCCTTGCTGTGTGATTTAAAATCGGCCAATGTTATTTCTTCTACTGTGCCGTGCTGCAATTATAAAAGAACTTAAGTCCCATTTCTCTTATAATCAAAATTAAGTTAAATATATGTTTAATAATAATATAATATTAATTAAATTAAGTGTCCCATAGGGAGCAAATTATTATCAAGTAATATTAATTTATAATACTTTTTTGGTTAATTGTTTGGCTTACGGTCAATAAAAAACTATGTTTTTTATTTTTTAATTTTTCCTTTTTTATTCATCCAATATTTTGATTTCCTAAAGAAATTATCTTCAGGGATCTGTTTTGCAAAAAAAAAAAAACACAAATTACAAACTGAATTAAACAATATATAACACAATAAATAACATACATTTTTAAGGCAAAAGCTCGTCTATTTAGTTTAAATGTATCTATCAAACTAAGTTTTTTTCGTCGGTGTTTACGAAGTAGGCTTCTGTAAATGTGAGCACAATGGTCTGTATCGGTATTATAATAAATTCGTTCATTTGGAAAAGGTATATTATGTAACATTTCTAATGTAAATCGTCTTTTGTGGTTATTTTCTTGTGCTAATATGCCGACGGCTTTAAGGTTGGGTTTATGTCCGGTCAATGTGCAATGGGCAGCTAGAGCAGTCTTCTGTTCGAGAGGATTGTCACTTTTTTGATCCGACTTATGTCCGGAAAGTCTAGTTTTAATTTCGTCTTTGTCGTGCCGACATATGCCTTTTGGCAAACGACAGCGTCGTCCCCATTACATGTTATCCTATAAACTACATTGCACTTGTCCTCCTTCTTAATTTTAGATTTTATTTTACTAAACATACTGTCGACATTATTATATGATTTAAACGCTAATTGATTGTGGTCCTTATTATAGATGTTTGATTTACAAAGTCTTTATGAGAGTTCAGGGATGTAAGTAACAGCTTTATATATCTTTTCATGTCTTGCCTCCCTTTTTGTTCTATTTTTGCGTCTATAATTAGGTCGTCAATGGTGCTTTTTGGAAAATCATTTTGGCTTAATATGTGGCGTATATTTCTTTCGTTCTCTGAGTGGAATTGTTCGTCACTTATATTGAAAATTCTTTTGGTAAAATTTGTGTTTTTTTTTGTAAAACAGAAGATGATTTCCCGAGAAAATCGAAATATTGGATAAATAAAAAATTCAAAATTCAAAAAAAAATAGACATAGTTTTTTAATGACCTTGAGCCAAACAATTAACCAAATAAGTAACAAAAATATAACAGGTCAACAATATACAACAAAAACATTAATTTAAAATTTCGTGAAAACCAATAAAATTAAAACTGAACAATTTATAAAATTAAAGAAACATTTTTTTGTGTTTTTTTGCGCTGGCTCAAGGAGGCATTAAATCTCATACATTTTTATGGTGCCGAAACCCGGGAATAGTAACGTGACCAATTTAAAATAAAAGAAAAATCTTTTTTGAATATTTGCATAACTGAAATAATAAGTTAAATTTGAAAAAAACATTTTGTGAAAAAACTTACATCTGACCCAATGCTGGGAAAAGTAAAAATTTAAAACATTGAAGTATGAATAATTTAAATATTCCTCTTTTGGGAAACGAATCAAATTTTATACAAACGGAATACTAATTCTGAATTTTTGTGCCTAAAATCTTACCCAATATTATATTGTGAAATAAATAAAATTAAAATAACTGCAAAACTATCCCATATACTGGAAAATTTAAAAACAGTTGACACGAAGAAAAAATACTTAAAATTGAAAAATATATATATTCTGTGCAAAAAGAAAGACTTTTTTTCTGCCTCATATTGGTAAGAGTTTAATAAATCTTTATATCGCCGTTTATAAACTTTGTAACGTTCTCTGAGTTGGGAAATTTTATTATTTCGTGCAACATCAATAAATCATTCTGTTTCAAAATGGAGGACTCATCAAGAGCGATTGAAAACCAGAAACTTTTACTGACCCGTGTTGAGAAAATTCTTTTCGATTTTGAAAAATTAATCACAGAGGAGAAAACGCGAGGTGTTTGCCAAAGTTATCTCGATAAATTGGAAGAACTCCAAAGAAATTTTGAAGAAAATCATGAGCAACTGTTTGACTTACTTCAAGATAGGTCACTCAATATATCAGATGTGCCTTATTTTAATGAAGATGTCCATCATACATTCTGCCGAACCTTCCTCAAGGGTAAGGGAAATAATAATCAAAGCTTGTCAAAAGTACAAAAATATTATTTTCTGAAAAATCGTGCCGAGATACGCCGTTATCTATTGTGAATGCATATCCCGCCTCAGAAGGAAGTTACGATTTAACATGGTCAGCATTGGACAAAAGGTATCACAACAAAAGAAAAATGGCCGACACAATTCTGAGAAAACTATTAAATATCCCAAAATCCAATGGCTCTTGCGAGAGCATTAAAACCCTTTTGGACTCAACAAGAAACTGTTTGGCACTCTTGACTAATCTAGGTATCGACTGTTCCAATTGGGGCCCACTTCTCATTCATATCACGGTTAGCAAGTTAAAAGCAGCTACAAAAATTCCCAAAATGTCTGATTTGTACAATTTCCTTGAGACTTCGTTTCGAACACTATAATCGATATCTGAATTTACTCAATACGCAGCTAAATCGCAAAATAGACCAAATAACTCAAAATCTTTCCGTTCACAAAGTATTCAAAAAGAATTTGAAGAAACTGTCTCAATATTGGACATTACTCTAAGGACTGTAAGATCACAAGTCGTTGCAAGTCATGCAATTTAGCACATCACACAATCATGCACAACGAATACGCCCCTCACAAACATAGTCGAAATGATAATTTGGCGTCTTCTTCCGCCATTGAGAATGCTAATGTTAACTTGTCCTTTTGAACACAACTGTGATGCCTCATGTATTGTTAGCAACAATTTGTGTGATTGTGAGAAACGAATATGGCAAACTACGAGCAATATTAGATCAAGGAGCTCAAGCTACCCTAATTACTGAAAGCGCATCTCAGCTTTTACGACTTCGGAAACACAAAACATTTGCTCAGATTACTGGTGTTGGTGGAAAAACAGTTTTGGTCAAAAAGTTTGTACAATTTAATCTTGCCTCAAATTATGATGTTGGATTCGAGTTGAAAGGTCAAGCTTATGTCATGCCGTCCTAAACAATTATTGTGCCGGTCCTGTGGACAGAGAGAAATTACCATATTTGGAGGAATATAGTTTAGCTGATCCTGAATTCGACAAAAATGACCCAATAGACTTACTTATTAGCGGCGATTTGGCAGCAAAAGAAGTTTGATAAATGCATTTTCTTACAACTGACCCATTTCGGATGGATATTTTCTGGCCCAACGGCAGAAATTTCTAACTCTCACATTGTCAATGTAAATTTGTGTTCATTGGATACTCAATTAAAAGCCTTTTGGGAACAAGAAGAGTTGATAGAGTTAAGAAAACTAACTTGTAAAGAAATTGCATGTGAAGATTTTTTTAAGAAAATTGCTCTCGTAGTTCTGATGGGAGATATACAGTTGCATTAACTTTTAAGTCTCAAATTCTTGACAAATCTCTCCCTTAATTCTGCCATACTGATTTTTGCGCCTTAAAGAGGTTAAAACAAGTTGAAACCAAATTCATAAACAATTCAAACTTTGCCTCAGAATATCGAAAATTCATAGAGGAATACGAAAAACTAGGTCATATGGGAAAAAGTTGGCCCCTATCCACAATCTATTGAAGCAAATAAATATTTTTTGCCTCATCACGGCGTTGTTCGACAATCTAGTTCCACTACGAAACTGTGTGTTGTTTTTGATGGAAGCAGTAAATGACCTCCTTATAATTCCCTGAATGATGAACTTTGTCCTGGCCCAGCTTTGCAAAATGATTTGACTACCATCATCAACAGATGGCGTCGATTTCAAATTGGATTTAGATCTGATCTGGAGAAAATGTTTAGACAAATTAATATTGCTAAAAATCAGCAATATTACCAAAAAATATTATGGCGAATCAGATGCTATAGCCTTACACAAGCAACATGTTAACCTACTCTCGGCAGGAGGATTTAATTTGCGTAAATGGACATCAAATTCTCAATAACTCATGTCCCATATTCCAGAAGACTTTCGAGAAAAAGCCAACGTTTTCAGTTTGAATAATTCAAGTGTAGTAAAATCACTTGGTCTAGGTTGGAATACAGACAATTACACATTTTCTTTCGAAGTTTGCTTTCCAATTAAAAAAGATGTTACAAAAGCTAATCTATTGTCAGACGCAGCTAAATTATATGACCCTCTCGGCTGGTTAGCGAATGTCACAATCCAAGCAAAGATTTATTTCCAAAAATTATGGCTCGAAGGCATCGATTGGAAAGATATAGTTTCTCCCAGTATGAAATTCCAATGGCACTCGTATCTTAAAGACTTGAAAACTATCGAAAATATTGCAATACCTCGTTGGATAGGCAGTTATAAGAAATGTCCCGTTGAACTACATGGCTTTTGTGACGCCTCAACCTCGGCATTTGCTGCTGCAGTATATATAAAAGTATTGACTGGTAACGGCGAAAGTGTAGTTAATTTATTACAATCGAAAACAAAAGTTGCCCCTCTGAATTCTTATTTCTGGACTGATAGCATCACCGTTTTATGTTGGCTCAGAGGTGAATCGTCCAAATAGAACGTATTCGTTGGCAACAGAGTAAGCGAGGTCCAACGACTTTCCAATATTTCTCAATGGCGCTATATTTCTACTCATGATAACCCTGCTGACTGTTCTTCCCGTGGCATTACGTCTACTCAGTTAGTAGAACATGCACTTTGGTGGTCTGGGCCTAGTTGGCTCGCGAAATCTTTTTCTCTTTGGCCCAAACAACCAAAAAACTCGTACGAAACGAATTTGGAAATGCGAAAATCTGCTATGAATGTTAACTCTTCTAAGGTCTCCAGTTATCCGGATATGTTAACGAAATGCCCGTCTTTGACTCGACTGACTCGAATCATGGCTTATATTTTACGCTTTCTTCAATATAATCCTGGAGCAAAATTACGACTTTCAGGCTTTCTCAGGGCCTCTGAATTAACAAGGCAATACTGAAATTGGTTATTATGTCCCAAGAGGTCGATTTCTCCGAAGAAAACCGCAACTGCAGAAAGGAAAATCCATTCATTCCAGTAGCAAAATTGCGACGTTGTGTCCCTTTATTGACGATGATGGCGTTTTACGTGATGGAGGCAGATTACAAAAGGCTGAGTTTTCCTATGACTTTAAACATCCAATGCTTTTGTCAAAAAATTGCCCCCTATCTATTCTAATCTTTTCAGACGTTCATCATAAAACTCTCCATGGCGGTCTGATTTAGATCAATACCTAGCTCGAAAGTTCTGGATCCTTTCTGCCCGCAACTTGGCCAAACGTGTACAGCGCCAATGCATCACTTGCTTCAAATATAAGGCTAAATCGATTCAACAAGTTATGGGCAATCTTCCCTCTATCCGAGTTCAACTCATTAGACCATTCATTTAGATCATTAGAATATTCACAGTGGAATCGACTGCCCTGGCCCCATAACCATCAAGCAATCGACCGCAGGAAATTCTGTTACCACCAAGGGCTATATATGCCATTTCATCTGTATGGTCACGAAGACACTAATTCCGACTGTGGCACAAATTTTATTGGCTCCAACAAAGAATTGAAAATTCTAAGCCGAAGAAATATTGACTCATTACCTGAAGAGCTTGCAAACCTGCAAGCCAACAATGGCAACTTGGCATTTCATACTAACTCCGGGAAGCCGGAGTAAAATTAACTAAACATCACCTGAAGCGAATTATGGATCATCGAATTGTAAATTATGAAGAATTGTCAACTTTACTTGCCCAGATTGAAGGATGTCTTAACTCAAGACCGATGTGCACTATTTAGCCCGATCCTTCAGACTCTGAAGCGCTTACTCCCTCTCACTTTCTAGTTGAAGAGCCAATTTTATCTGTCCCAGATAAAAATCTTCTTGATTACTCCATAGACAGACTATCCCGATGGAAAGTAGTTCAATTGCTGAAACAGCAATTCTGAAAACGCTGGTCTACAGAATATGTCAATCGCCTACAATCTCGTCCGAAGTGGTTGAAGCCCCACAAGAACGTTGAAGTTGATGATTTGGTCATTATATTTGATGAGCGTCTTCCCCCAGGTCAATGGCCATTAGCTCGCATCACTGAAATTCATCCCGGAGCTGATGGAAGAGTTAGAGTTGTATCCCTAAAATCAAATGGAAACACATACAAACGTCCTGTCTCGAAAGTGGCACTACTGCCCCTCCAAGCCGATTTTAATTCATCCAAAGATCCAGATGAGAGTTACTGTGAGCAGAGGTTATCTCGGAAACCGAATAAAACGCCTCATTCGTCTTGATATCATCATGTCAAGAACAATCGTTCTCTGTGTGGGGGGAATGTTGGAGAACTATTCATTATTTATTAATTTATCATTATTCTTTATTGTATATTACCTCACTTATTATATATTCCCTCACTTATTTGTATCCCTAATTATCTAAACTGAAATCCCTATTTAAATTGCAAATTTCTCCAACCGGCTCCCTAATTCTTTCTAATTGCAATTTTTGTCAATTCCTCTGTAACTCAAATTATTTCAAAGTCAGCATATGTACCAGCAGCAGTTGGACTTTGATGTGTTCATCTTACTGCTTCTGTTGTGTTGACCATTATTGCTGTTGTCCCTTGCATATTATTTACCATTGTTCATTTATGCACATCAACAATTGTAGCTACGCAAGTAAAAACAGAAAGTACATACAAATTACTGCCTTGCTGTAAGTGCTATTGATCTAAGTAACAAAGTTTTGTTTTTACTGCCTTGCTGTGTGATTTAAAATCGGTCAACGTCATTTTTTCTACCCTGCCGTGCTGCAATTATAAAATAACTTAAGTCCCATTTTTCTTATAATCAAACTTAAGTTAAATATGTATTTAATTATAAAAAATAGGGAGCAAATTATTAACAAATCATATTAATTTATAATTTCGTGAAACCCGATAAAATTGCACTTGAACAATTTATAAAATTAAAGAAACATTTTTTGTGTTTTTTTTTTTGCGCTGGCTCAAGGAGCCATTAAATCTCGTACACAACGATTTAAATTCAACATTTTTTTATAAATATATATATATATATATATATATATATATATATATATATATATATATATATATATATATATATATATATATATATATATATATATATATATATATATATATATATATATATATACGCTCAACGTGGCGGAGAATGTTAACAATAACAAAATTCCTTTACTGTTGTTGATTCGTTGATTCGTTTTCCCTTTTAACTTTTTATTGCAGTCATTGACTCATAGGTATTTGATATGTCAACAAACATAAATGTCATTTACCTTATATTATTTTGTGCAATACTGCAATAATGCAATTAAAAGCATTTCTTAAAAACAGAAATTTTATGATTGTTTGTTTTCACGTTATTTGACGTACCCGAATTTACAATAACGATACATGAACATTTACAATTAGGAATAACCATTGACAATATGAATATTCGGTCGCTGTTGTATGCTCTGCAATCCATGATTCTAATCCTTGAAGAATACTGTCGTATGTGAAATATAACACTTACCATGTCAAAATCTGCAATAACGGTATTTAGAAAAGGTGGACGACTAAGAAGTGAGAAATGGAAACTGAAAACGAAATAAAAACCACAAATGAATATAAATATCTAGGCGTTACCTCCACGCCAAAACTTACATTTTCAAATCACATTGAAATCAGAATGGTTAGTCAAAAATGGCAAAAAACTCGACTTGGAAATACTTGCTGGGAAAAAAGTCAGTTCCCGGATGACCATTTACGACACGGCCTAATTTCCACGACGTTGGCGGAAGCTGGTCATGACGAACAACAACTAGATCGTCTATGGCTATCTCGCGCTCTGGAAATTTCCATTTATACCTCATGTGTAAATGTTTCAAATATTCCTCTTTCCACCTCAAACTAAACTGGTGGGCGAGGGCCTGAACTTTTCTAAACCGATTAACTAAGCTTAATGGTTGTTCTGTGATGAGAGGTTCAGGCGGTGCCAACAAAGGGGGCCCAATGAGGAAGCGTCCTGCCGCCAACGCGACAATTTCGTCCGAACTGTTCGACATCGGACAAAGAGGACGCGAGTTCAAACACGCTTCTATCCTAGATGAACTTAAGATTTCGAGCTTGCTTTCGAAAATGTAGTTTAAAGCTCTTGACTCCAGCCTCCCATAACCCTCCCATATGAGGAGCACCAGCAGGTATAAAATGCCACGATAGGCCCTGATCTGATAACGTGGAGGAGACTGAGCCAGCACTTTCTTGGAGGAAATCTCTATTACCTCTCTGAATTTCCCGCGATGCGCCAACGAAATTTGTTCCATTATCCGAAAAAATAGAACGGGGACAACCACGACGAGCAATAAATCTATGCAACGCGGCCATGAAATTAGCAGTCGACAAATCGGATACTGCTTCCAAATGAATCGCCTTTGTAGCGAAACAAACAAATACACATACATAACTCTTTGTGAGGCGACAAGACCGACCTAGGTTAGATTTTATATCAAATGGACCCGCGAAGTTCACGACAGTATTTGTAAATGGCCGATCAAGAGTTGTTCTCTCTGGGGGAAGTGCAGCCATGAATTGACTGCAGCTGCGCTTTTTCAGTAAAATGCAGACTTTGCAACGCCGAACTACAAAACGAATGAGATTTTTCATACGTGGAATCCAATATTCCAATCTCAAAGTACGCAACATCAATTGAATATCACCGTGTACACATTTGAGGTGAGTATATTCCACCAATCTAAGAGCCAAAGTACTACGATAGGGGAAGACTATCGGGAATCGCTCCGAATAGGAAAGCGTGGGTGAATGTGCCAATCTACCATTCATACACATGACGCCGCTTTCATCCACGAAAGGATTGAGGGGAAGTAGGCAACTCCTACAATCTAACGGCTTTTTGTCCATTAAATTCTTATACTCGTGAGAGAAATGCATCTTTTGAGCGATAATTACCAGCCGAGTGCGAACGTCACCTATTTCTGATGAAGAAATTTGCTTGCAGGGATAACAAAAATGGTTTCTATACCGGAGATGTGTTTGGCGAAGAAATCTAAAGATCCAACTATTCTCATTTCGAGGTCAGTATCAAGGGTAGCCAGATTATGATTCGACCATATAGATTTATTCTTACCTAACCAATTAGGACCGTGCCACCATAGGCAGGAGGAAGACAATTCTGAGGGAGACATACCTCGACTTCCAATGTCAGCGGGGTTATCTTCTGATTTGACATGATACCTGTTGTGATTGCCAACATTTTCTTGTATCCGACATACACGATTTGCAACGAAAGTTGTCCATGTGGAGCGGGTTTTCTTCAGCCATGCTAGCACTATAGTGGAATCTGTCCAACAATAAATTTGACGAAATTCGATACCTCTCTCCCGAACTATAGTTTTTAAAAGATCTGACGCCAAAACTGCTCCACAAAGCTCTAAGCGGGGTAATGAAATTGATTTTAAAAGAGCGACATTTGTTTTGCACGATAGCAAATTTACGAAAATTTTTCCATCTGGGGACACGCATATAGACTACCCCCGCGTATGCCTTTTCCGAGGCGTCGGAAAAGACATGAAGTTCTGCAGAAACTCCTGGAACATACTGAATCCACCTAGGAATCCGGATTGAGTTTACATGGGGATATGATTCCACGAACCTTTTCCAATCAGCCTCAGTTGCTGCCAAAAGTGAATCATCCCAACCAACATTGTCCAGCCAAACCTTCTGCATAATCATTTTCGCTGTCACAATGACTGGAGCCAACCACCCAACTGGGTCAAACAATTTCGCAAGAGCCGAAAGAACTTCCTTCCTAGTGTAGGTGGATTTATTAACAATAGGGTTAACTGCAAAGTAGAAACAATCTAACCGCGCATTCCATCTTATACCCAAAGGTTTAGAACTGCTAGCTTCTACAAACGACAACAATTGAGCGTCAACCAAATGTTCAGGGGGGAAACGATCCAAAATAGCTCTATTATTGGCAGTCCATTTTCTAAGCTCAAACTTTGCCGACGAGAGTGCCCAAATCAACTAGTCCCTAGCTGCTAATGCAGTCTCAATGTCGTGAGCTCCAGCTAAAACATCGTCAACGTACATACAATTTCGCAATTGTTGAAACGAATTTGAAGACACGCCAACGGAGGATTAAAAGGACCAAATCTTGTTGTAACGTTGGACCTACGTGCAAAATGTCGTTAAGACTCTGCCCATTCGAAGTTTTCTTTGAGGCATTAAATACTACTCTGAGTTTAGTAGTCGACTTTTCTAAGTTAATCACAGGGTGATGAGGTAAATAACACGGAATGACTTCCTTTGAAGTATTTGGGGATATTGTCTTCATGTGATCAAGTGCCAAGTATTCCGATAATACTTGATCGTAAACTATTTTTACATCGGGCTTTTTCATCAAAGAATTTTCGTTGCGATAAAATTGTTTAAGAACATTTGAGCGAGATTCTCCCAAGTACCCAGTAGCGCCAATCTCAGCTTTTACTGGTAGTGTAACAATATATCTACCCTCTGAGTTCCTACGAGTAGTCCGAACGTAATTCTCCTCACAAAAACGGCCCGATGGGGATAATATTTTTCTTTTGGGAGTTTCCTCAAGTTCCCAGAATCTCAACAATGTGTGGTTAAGTTTATCTTCCTCTGCTACGTCAATAGTAGTGGCGAAAGTTCGGACTTGTGCTGCTGGGATAGGACCAGTGACAAGCCATCTAAACACGGAGTTTTGAGCGAGTAAAGCTCCAGACAAAATCGGACGACAACCATCTAAAACTATTTTGGGGTAAAGATCGGCTCCTAACAACAGATCTACAGGTCGAGGTTCAAAAAGATTTACATCAGCTAAGCGAAGGTAGGGGATTTGCTTCTTCAAATCTGAATTTGCCACAAATGACGGAAGATTTCCTGAAATGGCACGGAACACTAACACACTTGTTTCCAATAACAGAGATGTGTCGAATGGACTGCTAATTCTTATACTGCAAGCTTTATTAGCAGTAGCCGAAAGCGAACAACTCACTCCTGATACAACAACATTAGCAGGGGATACGGGAAGCTTCAAACGATTTTGGAGTCGCTCTGAAATAAAAGAGGGCTCTGACGCAGGATCTATCAGCGCCCTAGCAGGATACAGAACACCGTCGTGAACGATATTCAGTCATACAATTTATGACGTTGATTTTGACAAATGTGGACTTTTCGAAGCACGGGAAGAACTAGGCGATTTAGGGACATTAACATTAGAATAATGCGCTTGAACTTTTCTACTACTTAACTGCTTCGACCTATCTGTGCCACGCATGTCATGAAGACACATGAGCTTACGAATTTTCTCAGTGAGAAAAGCATCGAAGTCTTTCCAAGACGAAAGAGAGGATTTATCCTTTACACTTTGCTCCCAAAGGGTCTGAGTAAGTTTTGGCAGTCGTTGGAGACACAAAAATACAAGAATCGGATCCCAATTTTCAGTTTTAACATCATAAATTGCCATCGAAGTTAAACAACCATTTATACCGCGTTTTAATCCTGAACTAGTCTCACTATAGATAACAGGAATATCGAATAAAACCTTCAACTGGTTATGAACAAGAAGTCGAGGATTGCCATAAGTTTCGACCAAAGCCTTCCAAGCCGGCGCGAAACTACGATTAGTTAGTGGAAACTTTGACACTATCTCGCGAGCTTCCCCTGTCGTCTTCCGGACCAAATGACAAAGCCTTTCAATGTCGCTTAGACGAGCATTATTAATATATACAGCGGTAAACAAATCCCTAAAGGTGGGCCATGAGTGGAAATCGCCTTCAAAAACATCTGTGTCACAAGGCGGCAGAGCTAGATTATGTACAACATCTGAATTTGAAACAAAATCTAAAGTTCGAAAACTCGCACTACTATTCCCCACAATAGAGGTAAGCGGAGTCTGAATTTGGGAAGGTTTTTCGAGCGAGGCCTGATTCGAAACATTCAATTGGTTTCGCGTTTCAACCGACGTTTTCGGTATAATTGGATTCGGTGATTTTTCTAGGGTTTCACCCGGGGTTTCTAACAACGATGCTACAGAACCACTAATGCTTGAATTAATAGAAGTAGAACGAACCTTTTCAAATTGATCTAACTTCCTATTAATTGCAGCCTGACATCGCAAATAGAGTTGGAAAGATGCATTATATTTTTGATCGACAGCATCTATTTCTTCTTTTGACGTCTCTAAAGACGTCATCATAAAATCACAGCCTTTTTCAAATTTTTCCTGCACTCTTTCCCACAAGTTCTCTAATCCATTAAGAAGGGATTTCAATGTATGAAAATCTATTTCGTCGTCACGCATAGATTCGAAGCTAGCGTTAAATTGCACGAGAGCATCAAAAGCTCTGATAAACATATCAATTGGCGTCAAAGGGCATTTTGCAAGCTTTTACAAAATCTCTACTACGATAAGTAAAGGCACAGCAACTAAAGCACAATTTGCTCTGAAAAATTAGCCAAAAGCCAAATTCTACTTCGTACAATATACGAAGGAACCACAAATCAACGCAAAAATTATCAAAAAGTTCAAAACTTTCGAATAGTTTTACCAAATTTCTCAAATGTTCAAGAAAAATACCGAAAAGCTTAAAAAATATACAAAAAACCGCACAATAGGGTCAAAAAATTCAACAACTTTCGCGAAATAGTTGCCTTGAACCTCTTACACTATAGTGAAAAAATAAAATTTGAACTATAAATTCCAAAATTATAATCTCCAATGAGATATTTAGCAACCGATAAGAAGGGTACTACGAAAAATGCGTTGAAATCAATAAATAAATATAAAATATTCAAAAATATATCGATAAATATATATACAAATTATCAAATTTTCAAAAAACGGTATTTTCGCGCACAAAAACTTCAACATATTCTAATTTTTAATATTTTCGAACGAAGTTACCTACAATTTAGGCAACTAAACTACCGAATGTAGCGTGATTTTCCAATAAATATTTACCAAAACTTAAATTTCTGAGCGAAATCTCCAAAATTAATTAAAAATTTCAAATCCCGCACGAAAAATATCAATTTTAACACTTTTTACTCAAAAAGTTGTATTGACCGATCTTAGGGTGCACGCGTTATTTATTTTTCCAAAAAATGTCGTTTTATTACACCCAATTATCATTAATAATTATTCCAAACCAAAATCAAATTGTTTTCATATATTATATTACAGGTCGTTTTGTCACGGTTCACCTGTAATGTAACGAACGATAGAAAAATATCAAACGTCTGCACCAAACGTATGTATGTATACGCTTATGTGTGGCTGACTGACCAAGCAGTGATCATCAGCAGTCTGCCTATTACTGCGTTTGTATGTTTGTATATCGATCGTTAGCGAACAACCAAACAAACCAATGTAATTGCTGCGTTAATTTTTTGGGGGTGATTTTTAATGAATATTTTAATTAGCAAAAATGCAAATTTGCAAAAAATTTAACAATTTTTTAATTTCAAGTATACCGATCGATAGGAAATTTAACGTACATTAAAATGACACCCGACAACAATATTTTATTTTCACTAGAAAAGCCAAAAAATACACTTTTTTCACAATTATTTTGGTTTATTTGTTTTCTATGATTTTTTTTTTTTTTGTAAAACGGCCACAGAACAAATAAACGACACTATTGTTGTTGTTTTACACAATTTTTTTCGATAATTCTTTCTTTACAGAGTATTGTTTTTTTTTCACAAGGCACTCGTAATCCGGTACGAAGTGACCAATGTTTGCGCCAAACGGGGAAAAGGGGAATTGCAAAGCAAACCAAACAAAATAGAATAAATAAAAACACAATAGTGGGGTTAGTTTTAAAAGTTAATATAAGGCAAAAGCCAGGCTTTATTAATATATAAATATAAAGGATTTTGGTAAACAATATTACCTTAATTTGCACGATAGCGGGGGAGAGCCCACGTTCGTATCGACGCGGTAGAAGAAGAGAGTGTTTCACAACAAAACAACGATCCCAACATGAAGTAAGGCGGCGTTGGCGCCACTCGTTGAAATCTGTTGACATTGACAGATTTCAACGATGTTATAGTTAACGTAGCAAAACAATAATTATCTATCTAAATTAAGCAGCATTAGATGTCGAATATAACTTATTCTTTAATAAAACTCGTACCGAATTACAAAAAATAAGCATTGAATTCTGCTCATTGGCTGATAGATTTGAAACATACAAAAAAATGTTAGATTAAAAAACCTACTTAGATCAGTTCTCAAAGTTACTATGTAGAAAGTGCTACGTCGAAGTAAAAGTAAAGAAAAAATAAACATTAATTTACTTAACTGTTGAACTTCCTTGTGAGTTAAAATTTTTCAAGTTATATACCTTTGGGAAATAAACCTGAATAAAGAAAACTTAAATCAATTCTTTTGAAAAGTAAAATTATAAAATTATAAAACCAAAATCTTTCTACAACCCATGTTAGAACTAAGATGGTAAAGTCAACATATGATTATGTTTACAATTTTTTTTCCAATTTATACATTTGACAACCGCTCATTTTCAAAATCTATATTCATTAATCCATTGTATAAACACAAAATCAGAGATGGGAACTGTTTTTTATGCATTGAAATTTGACAAGGCAAATTACAGAAAATTAAGAGTTGGGAATGCTTATTTGAATTGAGGTTACCTTTATTTCATTGTACCATGCTACGACCTTTTAATTAGCACAAAAACTTTATTGTGAAAATAAAGTGACAAATTAACCCAAACATTATTGTAACAGTGCCAGTAACAAGAGTTATACATCTGTCAATAATGACTACAATGGACAAAACAATTATGTCGATTCTAATAATGACTCAAACCAGCATAACGAGAATTATGAAGGTCAGGAACCTATGGATATAGTTAATATTAATTGTGGCGAAAATTTCCATTTACCTCCCCAAAAATCCTACTTAACAATAACACCATTATCCATAAATGGAATAAAACTGAGATGTCTGATAGATTGTAGTGTCGCCACGTCATTAGGCGATAACAGGATGTTTGGAGCAATTGCTTTAAAGCGCAAAATTAAATATAATCTAAAGTAAAATACCCTTACGTGCACTAAGATAGTTAATCAAGGAGTTATTGTAAACGTCCCAACTAAATTTAATAGAACCGATGAAGGTATATCTATTTAACTAACAGAATTGACTTTTAAAACAAAAAACTTGTCATTGATAATTAAAATAATAATTAATAAAGGCATGGATAGCCTTTATTAACAAGTCGACCTAGAAAAAAGTATGAGGAAATAACTATCATGTCCAGATACATATGTCCCGATATTTATAAACTCGAAAGACGGAAATTGGATTATTTGGAGGGACAACCATTGACTATGACCACTGAAGTAAAACATTCAATCGTTACTACTATATTTTCAAAAATATATAGATATCCAAAAATTCATGAGAAAATTGAAAATCAGATTACCGAAATGTCAAATCAGAGGATTATAAGATAGAGTAAAACACTTTATAATTCCCCACTTTGAATAGTACCCAAAAAATTGGATCTGACGGTATTCAGAAATGGCGTTTAGTCGTTGGTTACCGTCAACTTAATTCTGTCACTGTAGATGACAAATCTGCTATGATGACGCATTATTTAATAAATTGGGAAGGGCTCAATATTTTTCAACAATAGATAGGCGAAAAGTATTCATCAAATTATGATGGATGAACAAGTAAAAAAGCTGTAAGTTCGGCCGGGCCGAACTTTTAATACCCTCCACCATTTGGTACAAATTTGGCAATTTCCAAAAAAAAAAAAATAAAATCCGTTAAAAATTCAGTTAAAATCTTAAAAATACCGAATGCTTATACGACGACGTGGGCCTGCTAGGCAACTTTTGTCATAAGTTATTACAATATTTTAATGCGAAACTAAAATCATCAAAATACCGATTATGGGGGCTACACGAAGACGTGGACCTGCACAGATAATTTTCCGTGGACCTATATGGTCCATTTTCTGTTTTATGCTGCAGTATCTATTACGAACTTCAAATACCAAATTTGGAACGATTTCGCTAAATAATGTCGCTAAAATCATCAAAATACCGAATATCGGGGGTACCGTTATATGGGGGCTATATGAAGACGTGGACCTACATGTCTCATTTTTTGACTTAGTATGTAGTATCCATTACGAACTTCAAATTCCAAATTTGAAACGATTCCGGTAAACAATGTCGCTAAAATCATCAAAATACCGAATATCGGGGGGTACCGTTATATGGGGGCTGCACGAAGACGTAGACCTGCGCAGATAATTTTCTGTCTTAGACTGTAGTATCCATTACGAACTTCAAATGCCAAATTTGAAACAATTCCGGTGAATAATGTCGCTAAAATCATGTAGTATCCATTACGAACTTCAAATTCCAAATTTGAAACGATTCCGGTAAACAATGTCGCTAAAATCATCAAAATACCGAATATCGGGGGGTACCGTTATATGGGGGCTACACGAAGACGTGGACCTGCACAGATAATTTTCTGTCTTAGACTGTAGTATCCATTACGAACTTCAAATGCCAAATTTGAAACAATTCCGGTGAATAATGTCGCTAAAATCATCAAAATACCGAATATCGGGAGGTACCGTTATATGGGGGCTATTTGATAACTAGGACCTACATGGCCCATTTACGAACTTAACCTGCCTACTGACAAAATATACATGTGTGCAAAATTTTAGCCTTCTATCTCAATTTGTTCGAAAGATAGCGTGATTACAACAGACAGACAGACAGGCGGGCATGGCTAAATCGTCTTAGAATTTTACGCTGATCAAGAATATATATACTTTGTTGCGTCTGACATGAGTATTTCGAGGAGTTACAAACGGAATAACAAAATTAATATACCCTCCATAGTATGGTGGAGGGTATAAAAAGTTATACCTAAAACGGCCTTCTCTTCCTGAGCTCATCAGGAAGTCACGTGGTCTAAAAAATTCATAATAACAATTGCGTCATATATAAGGACTATATATTGTTATTCTCAACCTCATTGGAGGAACATTTTGATAGTTTAATGAAAATGGTTTATGTGTGGAAAAAACACAATCTGAAAGTACAATTGAATTGAATGAATGCAATTTTCTTTCAAGAAAAGCAAAATTTCTGGGTCATCTGGTCACTAGGGACGGCCTTAAACCCTGTTCTACCAAAATAGAAATCATTCAAAAAGTGCCAATTCCAAATATACAAATAAAAATTAAAGTTTTTCTGGGCCTAACAGGCTGTTGTAGGAAATTTATTAAAAAACTATTCACATATTGCTTCATCTATAATAAAATATCTCAAGAAAGGCGCAAAGTTAAACATTGAGGATCCGTTTTATATAGGCGCATTTCACAAATTAAAGCATATAATTACGAATCCTCCAGTTTTAGCTTATTTCAACTTTGAAGAAATGACCATGAAAAGAATTATAGCGCAATAGAAAAGGAGCTACAAGCCATTGTGTGGGCAATGAAATATTTCAGGGCATATCTATTTGGCCCAAATTTTTAATTCAAACCGATCATCGATCTTTGAAATGGTTGGCCTCCCTAAAGAACCCAGTTCAAGGTTAATAAGATGGCGTATAAAATTATCAGAATACGATTTATATAGAGAATACCTCAAGGTCAAGGACAATAAGGTTGCAGCTTTTCTTAGTCGTTTAGAAAAAAGTGATAAAGATCAAGGACTTGTTGACATAAACCCACTCTTTCAAATACCTAATGATACCATAAATTAAGAATCTGGTTTCGTAATCGATACTGAAGGCATCGACAATAAGTACAGAACCCAAATTAGAATTACTAATTATAAACCCTATGAGAACAGAACTATATATGGAAAATACCATGTTTTATATTTGGAAAAGGAAACTTTTCGAGATAAAGGTTACTCAGATATCATTCTAAATATGTATATAAAAAAAGGAAAAAGTGGAATTTACCCTGAAAATTCAAAATTGAAAAACTTATTCAACAATAATCAACAATTGAAATTTGTGAAACGCGAAGAAAATAGCTACAGACACAGCAAGAGAAGAAGAGTAATATAGCATTATAGATAACATCCACAAATCTACAAACCATAGAGGTGTCATTGTGAACTTTGAAGAAATAAGATACAAATACGACAGAAAGCCATATAAGAAAATGTTTAATCTAACTTTCACACCTAATAAACCTTATATGATTGTCCATATGAACATATTTCATTTCGAATTCTTAACAACTGTAAGAAAAATGGGATCTGTATATAGACTCCGAACAAAAATATGTTGACAATTAGAATAAATTTGGAAGAAAGAATCAGTCTACTAGCTCAACCACATTCTTTGATAATGAATAATGAATTTAATAATGCACTAGTTAAACTTTATTGCGATGAAAATAATATAGAAATTCATTATACTACTCCCCACTCTCATACTGGAAATTCAGACATTGAGCAAAGGCATTCTTAGTTTATTGGCAATTTATTGGAACATATTAGAAGATTAAAAAGGGAAGATGAAAATATGAACACTGAGGAACTAGTAATAGGGACAATAGACTTCTATAATAACACAATTCATTCTACGACCAATCACAACCCAATAGACTTCTTAAACGATCTGATCTTGATTTCTCTAAAATTTCAGCTTTCATGACAAAGAAAATAGTCTATAGAAAGAATCAATGGCAAAAAGGAACAGAGTTCTCGGAACTCGGGTAGGAGTTATTTGTTAAAAACCCATTAGCGTAAAGGCAAAAAACAGTTAACATTATTTTAGATACAGTCATACACCCAAATAAAGTAGATTTGACTATTATCAAAAGGCCTTTAAAACTTTTACAGATAATCCACAAGTGGTTATTTCTGATCCTATTGATGCTCGCATTAACGCTTAATGGCACATGTGACGTGCAATTTAACAAAATTGAAACCCAAGCAAGGAGAACCCATGATTGTCATTACTATTTATGCCGAATTAATATATGTAATTAATCTAAATTAAGTATTTCAAAATCTTATAATGTCAATGATGGGTGTTAAGGTTTAGAATGGATGTTAAGGTTTTTGCGAAAAAAGAGAAATCGACGTGGTTTGATAGATGTCGGTGGAAGGGCTATAAATTGAGTATTTGGAAATATGGACGATCACAATCACAAATGAATATAAATATCTAAGCGTTACATCCACGGCAAAACGTGCATTCTCAAATCACATTGAAAGCAGAACTAACCATTCAAAAATAAACTCGACATTGAAAAACTTGCTGGGAAAAAGAAGTCAATATTCCATTGAACTGAAATGTCTACCGATCAGTCTGTAGAGCAATACAAACATATGCGGCCTAGGCCTGGGGATTTGCTTAGGTCGACGAGGTAGATAAATTGCAACGATATTTTCTAAAGAAAATACTGGACGTACCCAGTTTTACACCAAATTATGTTCTCATGCTGGAGAAATCGGTCGAAAATAGTCATCTATATACACTCAGTATACATAAATGTACCTTCATTATATAATTTACAGACACCATTATTGTCGATTACTTAAAAGGGATGTGTTATGGGTAGCAAACATAAGAAATATAGCGCAACGGTTCAATGTTGAATGGCCCAATACTGCAATACTAAAAGCTACACATATTCCAATCCGTCATATTTAACACTTCGTTGCTGTCAACACCACTTATAGATATTGGTGGCTGTTGCTTGGCACAAAATGTACTCACAATAATGTTTTTCCATTTGAAATGGCAATTTGCGTATCGATTATGGTTGTTGTATTTGCTAAGACCATAATCAAAGTAAGGTTTTACATCTTCAAAGTTTCAATTGATTTTGATATTTACTAAGCTTTCGAAGGAATATACCTGTTGAAAAAAAATCTGATTCGCAATTAAGAATTGTTTTATAATCAACTGTAAACACTTAGTTCCCGATGAACCAATGGTATCCCGTTGGCTATGTCTGGATTCTTATCCCGTGAGGTGTGTCCAACTATCATCACGAACAGCTAATAATTTAAGGGAAAAGAAGGTTCTAATCTGGTGCTGCGCCAAATGCAGGGCATCAGATGCAGAATATTACAAGTTCTTTATGAAAACTCGTACCGAATTACCAAATATATGCAATGAATTCCACTCATTGGCTTATAGATTTGAAAAATACAAAGAAATGTCAGATAAAATAACCTACTTAGACCAGTTCTTGCAGTCTCCGCCTGATTCTCTACGAAAAAGAAAGAAATTGACTGAAGTTTCATTAGATAACAGAATGAATGAAATTATTACGCAGAAAATTCCGTTAATTATCATCTAAGAAACACTATCCAAAACTGCTTCTTCATCAAATTGTATTCAAAACCGAGCACTAATAAGTGAATTAACGCCGTCTAAATTTCCATAAACATCAAAATTTACACCACTTCCTATACCTACGTCTGAATTAAAACTGTAATACTCCAAGACTGCCCAATTTAAAATTAATATCTTCTTAATTGTGGATTCTTTTTTAAATTTTGTCATTTGTTTCATTCAAATTACTTACAGAACTAAGATGAAATATGTGCCATCGCTACAAGCCCACAGCCTTCGATCAACAAAACGGACAGGTAGGGTCTGAGGAACTCAGGGGAAGCATACGCTCGACCCAGAATTCAACGACAGGTAGCGCCTCCGAGTCCGACAGTAGCAGCAACAATACTACCGTCCTGCGAAACCCTAATAAGGAAGAGGCTCACAAAAGGATAGAAGAAGTGAGTGACAGCTTGGCGAAGCTCACGACCAGAACGAAAAAGCTGTCTGACACCCAACGGCGAAAGGCAACAAACAACAAATGCTAAGGCGTGGGATATTCCAAAGGGGGCTACAAATACTCCCCCACTCCGTTGGAGGTAGGAAAAGGATAAGGTCCCCTCAGGAATAGAACACTGCGAAGCCGGCAAAAAATAAAAGGAGCGGGCAACCTAAGTCAAGGACCTCGCAAAGGAGGCTGTACCAGGAATCCTTTGACGAGGGCGACAAGGTTAGCCCCAGCACTGGAAAGGTGTGCCCGACCGTGAAATCGACTGCTAAACCTGGTCCAACAGAAGAGGAAACGGGTACACAAAGACAGCCAAAAAACTGTTAAGGGACAAAATGCATTATGCATTGATCGATTCCAACAAAAGTTCAGGCAACTTGCATAAAAACCATTTGGAAGCATTGGAGGAATGGTCAACAACAAAATCTTGGATCACATCATGGAAGGTGGAAATCCAATACCTATCGTGAGCAGCGGCATGAAGAATAATAAAATGTTCTTTAAGTTTGCTGCGCATGCCAACACAGCCGCCCTAAAGGGGTTATCGAGAAGATAAATTCCTCTCCTAACTTAAACGACGGTATACGTCAAAGGATTTGGCAGCAAATTCGAGACGGAACGTATGCTCGAAATCTTTGGAAGGAAAAATTAGACTTTGGATATGAAGAGATGGGAAGTCTTTCACAGGGAGGAGGAGGAGGATAGCACTCTCCTTGTGATTGATTCTATGCCAATACAGGGTCTCGACCGAGAACTTGTATAATATGTCACAAGAACTAATGTTTTCTTTTCTCCCCAGAGTTGTCAACATCGGACGCAACAGTACTGAAGCAGGGGATTGGAAACATATACCTAGCGTCAGTATAACTACTGTTCGACGCGCCGACATTACCACCTACGTCGGAACTGCAACGACTAGTGAGCAAAACAAAACAAACAGGTAACGAAGTACTAGTAGGTAGCGGTGCTAACTCTCAACACATTGCGTGGGGTAACACTAATAAAAGGCACCAGTCCCTACTAGATTATCTAAATACTAACGACCTAATAATTCTTAACATTAATAAAGCGACCTCTGTAAACAAAATTAGGAAGGAGGTTTTAGGCATTACCTTTTGTTCTGGAAATCTTATAAACGAGATTCAGAATTGGAGGGTTTCGGAAGAACACTCTTTCTCGGATCACAGGTATATAAGGTTTGAACTAACACGGCTGCCGCCGAACCCAATACGTTTCCGGAACAAATCCAAGACTGACTGGATGAAGTATGGGAGACTAGTAAAAGAGAGGCTAGGGCAGGGAAAATTGAATGCCTACTCAAAGACGACGTAGACAGGGATGTCAATAAGTTAACGGAGACCCTAGTAAAGCCTTTCGAGGAATGCTGGCAACTTCGAGAGAGGAAATCTGCCTACAAAAAACCCTGGATGACAGGGGAAATTCGTAACAAAGGAAAAGCGGTCCGAAGACTTTACAACAGAGCTGGGTGTTAAAAACTAGCAGTATTCTGGGACAGCTACCATAACAAACTTAAAGAATACAACAAAATAGTAAGAACACCCAAACGAAACCCCTGGTAGCTCTTCTGCGAACAGGTTGACAACGTGAATGTTTTAAAAATAAAAAAGAGACCTTAGGGCTTCTGATGAGTACACACTTCCCGCCGAGCATCACGACATACTTGGATATATATTGGAAGATAGAAGGATTGCGACTGAGGAAGCACCTACAATTGACGAATCTATGGTAAAGGAAGCCATCAGACGTTTCAAACCGTTTAAGGCAGCGGGACCAGATATGGTCTTCCGGGGCTTCTCCAAAAGAAAGTGAACCTTATGTCGTCCAACTTAGCCGGTATTTTCAAAGCGTGCCTAAAGTTTGCGTATACCCCTAAAGCCTGGCAGGAATCGAGGGTAGTTTTTATACTTAAACCTGGAAAAGCAAGGTATGCAACACCCAAGTCTTATCGACCGATAAGTCTAACATAGTTCTTACTCAAAACCATGGAACGTACAATCGACACCATGATTAAGAGCAGAATTGCAAACGATATGCATAAAAACAAACAGCTTGCATGCGTAAAAGGACGTTCAGTGGAAACCGCATTACATGAGGTTGTACACCACATCCAGAGCACCTTCGATAAGAAGATGTATACACTGGCATGCAATCCTTAGATAATTTCAGGTCGACCGGGCCCTAAGGGACTGGATAAACCATATGCTAAGGAATAGATAGATAAGCTGTGAGCTATATGTCGTTAACATAAGGGACAAAGTTGGTCAAGGAACTCCACAAGGGGGGATATTATCACCCCTCCTGTGGGTTACCACCTTTAACAGTCTTCTAAGAACTTTAACCAATGAAGACATTGAACCAATCTGTTATGCAGACGACGTTACAATACTTCTGAGGGGAAAGAACCCTAACTTGATGTGCAGGAGGGCCGAGTCGGCTCTGAAACTTGCTTACAACTGGGCCAGACCGAGAGGCCTTTACGTTGACCCGAAAAAACTGAGATATGTCTATTCACTAGGAAAAGAAAACTGGGCCATATCGTTGAAACGATCTTCCTGAACAAGACAATAAATATTTCCAATAAGGTTAAAAACCTGGGTGTAATTCTAGATAAGAAACTTAATTGGAGGGACCACAATCAAAAAAGAGAAAATCAAGCTCATAGATGTTGGGCAACGTGTAAAAGGGCTATAGGCTCTAAATGGGGCATCAATCCAAAGATGACACAGTGGCTATTCAAAAGCGTAATTAGACCTGTTCTAACATACGCATCGGTTGTCTGGTGGACAGCTATGAATAAAAATTTAACATCAAAATACTACAGAAAGTCCAACGAATGTGCTGCTTAAGCATCTGCGGAACAATGAGGACAACACCAGCTGGGGCATTAGAGACAATTCTATTTGTGCACCCAATAGAAATGCAGATACGGTATGAAGCGGTCGTCGCGGCCTTAAGCCTTAGGGCGAAGGACGAGTGGATAAACAAACGCCACGCTACATACAATCAAACAATTTTACAGGTAACAACGGGAGCATCTATAGAAAAATCGGACCGGATATCTATTACTTGTGTACATGCCAAATGTGAAGCATTAATCCCTACCAGAGACTCGTGGATCTACGGATTTCTACCAAAAATGCCGACTGAAACTGTTGTCATACAGACGACTCTAGGGGAGAGAGCGAGACTGGGACTTTTTATTGAGGATACAAACACCGAAATCTCTTTCCGCTTGCCCGATCACAATACGATCCTGCAAGCGAAGGTCCGGGCGATTGCAGAGTGTCTGACCTGGCTTAGTGCTAGCAAGAGAATGTAACATTCAAAACAGTAACTTCAAAAACTGTTTTAGAAAGTATAAATTCAATCAACAACTACTCTCAACATGGCGCAGTACGCATTATATGGGTACTAGGTCATACGGGAGTAAGGGGTAACGAGATAGCAAATTTTATCGCCCAAAACAGGTGGGGAATTAGCAACAATAAGCGTAGACAATCCAGTGCCGCAAACTGCGTCACGTCTAGTATTAAAGACATGGGCAAAAAACGCCCACATATCCCTATGGAACAATAAGGGTGTAGGAAAACAACAAATATCTTATGAGAAATTTCATAAAGGCAGCTTAATTTCAAATATAACAGACTGTAAACTGCCCGTCCTCTTTCAAAAACCCTTAGTCTAGAGCGCACAACAAGGCCATACTGGCTTAAGTGTATGCCCAACAGGGCATGCGGCGAATTGCTTCGCCCCTTTTTTCAACCTTACCTAACAAATAAGAGCATTTATCGAATGAATAAGTTATGACATTTAAAAATTCAAAATAGAAAAATTTTAGGAAGTTTTCAAACTTTTCAGGAAGACTGATAATTATGAATGAATAATATAATGTTGAATGGCGTACGAACATTCAAACGAAAGTAAATTTTGTTCTCTTTCTCATTCGAGGTACGCTTTTTGTACAAAAATTGGAATATTTGCAGAAAGCTCCAATCAAAAGAGGCACTATTTTCAATATTACTGCATCGACAAAAAATAGATGGACACGTTTCTCTCCAGCAAACACACAAAAATATATTCAATATTTCATAATTTACGGAAAAGGACCAAAATATGAATGAATATTGTAAAATAATGATAAAATAGCTCTTCAGAGGAAAAAAAATAATATCTTTATTCTTTTTTATTTCGTTTTTATACAGATTCCCGTTAATATCAACAACCAAACAGTTTGAAAAAAGGAATTATGTTACTATAAATTACAAATCGTACCGCGTGAACGGGTTAATTGGTTCACCTAATGCTAAGAGCAAAAACGTTGTTGAAATTGCAATGAGAACCAAGCATAGAAATAGTTGTACCTAAACGTACTATATTTGCTGCTGGGTTTGCTGCTTCAACATTTGAGAAGATGTCATATCCGGCCGTTCGCGGAAGCATAGCTGGATGCTACCGGACCCGTCCACAGGTTGCGGATAGTGGAACGCTCAATAGATATATTGGGCAGCTCTAATTAACCTGTGATCGGTGTTGGTCTACCGATATAAAAGACCCCCTAACGTTGGGATGTCACGTGAACCGTGCCAATAAGTGTTTGTAAACCGGGATCATTTATTTCTATAGATACCCCGTCTAACTTTGATGAGCGTTTGTTAAGACACTACATTTATTTATTAAAATATTTCTTAGTCGTAGTAGTTCTTATGATAACATGACTTAATCTAACTTAGCATTAAGTGTAAAAGAGAGAGAGAGAGAGAGAGAGTTAGATGTCATAAGCATACATAGCTAGCTCACATGCAAGCAAATATGCTGCACATGCTTATCAGTCTGAGTAAAGACTACATCCCGTTATCTAACTCCACCATAACACATACAGCAATTGAAAATTCTATATTATATATTTGTAACTCGAAAGTCTGCTCAACACATTTTCTTATCTTATTTAATGTGAACGGTATTAAGAAGATCCCTGTTTAACAAATCCCTCTCATCTACACCAGGTAGCCCCGCAATTCTCTTTTATTATAAAAACATGTTCTTTTATCCGCGAACAGTGTTCCTCGGTTTGCAGGATCGGCCGAAACTCCGCACATTTTACGGAGAGAGAAAGGATCCTGATCAAGATAAACCTCAAAGTAGTTGAAAAGTTCGGAAAGAACCACCCGCAACTACCGAGCTGTACTCTTGATTAGGTTGCTCTCTCTCTCTCCTGCCTTCGGTAATCGCTTCAGATTTGGATATAGCTCCTATCTATAATTTTGACCGATTTCGTGCATTCGATACACAAAAAAAAATTGTTTCTCCAATTTCAAAGAAATAAAAAAATCGAAAATTATATTGAAATCGGTTCAGATTTGGATACAAATTTTAGACCGATTTCGTGTATTCGATGCGTAAAACACACTATGTATCTCCAATTTCAACGAAATAAAAGAAATCGAAAATTATATTGAAATCAGTTCAGATATAGCTTTCATATATTTTATGCACGTACCACGATACGTATGTCCGATTCAAATAAAATTTTGGATGGGTAACGGTATTTAGTACAAAAATAAACTTGTCAACTTATATAGAAATCGGTTCAGATGTGGATAATGCATCAACCACGCTATCTATGAAATTTCACGTTTTAATGAAATTTCGAATGTGTAACGGAATTTGATGTAAAACTACATTTTCCAAATTATATCGAAATCGGTTCGGAGTCCAAAAACATATTTTACCATTGTATGTATTTGGTGTACCAAACAAGCTATATATCTCCAATTTCAATGAAATTTGGAATGTGTGATGGAAGTGGGTCTACAAATAAATTTGTTAAATTATATTGAATTTGTAGTTTGTAGCATTAGATATTTCGTATCATAGTAATTCGTATAAAGTTAGGTTAGTAACATGTTTCATCTGTCCAAAGTTTTCCCAAATTCCGGGATCCCCGCCTGTTACCGGAATGTATCTCGCATGGGAGCAGTCCATTAAGGCAATCCTAAAAAATATAAACGATATTTTCTTTAACTCACTACCGATATAATATTTCTTCTTTCTTTACATTATAGTGAAAAGGATTTTTCCGAAGATTGTCCTTATGGACCCTTCTCGTTCTTCAGAATTGTTGTTGGACTTCTTCTTCACTATAAAGGGTAGTTAGTTTGTTCCCTATCCTGGCGGATTTTAAACGTGACACTGTTTGTTCATCATCCTTTTTTGAATGGAAGATGCTTATGGGTTTCATTCCAGTCGCCATATGTATTGATTTATTATACTCAATGGTGGCTATAAGTACTATATCTTCGATATCGTCCAGATTCTTGTCAATTTTAAGGCATCGCGCTATTTCCATCACTGTGTTGTGGAAGCGCTCCACCTGCCCATTTGATGTGCTTTGTAGGGGTGGGGCATTCACGATATCTATGTCAAAGTGATTTTTTAACATAGCCTTAATGGTGTGCGAATTAAGTGACATTTCTTTGTCACAATAAATGGTTTTTGTATGTTGAACGACTGTAGTAACCGTAGCTTAACATCCACTATAGTTCTGGATTTTAGTGACTGTACTATCGCAAATTTTGAAAATTTGTCGATGCTAGTCAGAATCTACTTTGACCCAGTGGAAAATATCTCAATGTTAAGGACTTCCCCGCAAAATGTTGGTATGGGTGTCTGGGCAATACTTTGCCTTTTTGGTTGACGATCATACTTTGCCTGGGAACGTACTCGGCAGTTTGCCACCAACTGCTTCGCTTTCTTTTCCATTTTTGGAAGAAAAAAATAGTCTTCACATCATCACAATAGTATGCTTCACATTTTCCTGAGCTGCTCGGTGTGCTCGATTATGTTCAGCTGTTATAAATTCCTGTTGTTCATTCGGGTCGGATATATCGATAATCAGATTGATCAGATCATCGTTTGTTCGGAATGTAATGAGGTGCCTTGTCTTTTTTCCAAAGATAATAAAAGTTCTTATCTGTTCTTATCTGAGGTTCTACACCTTCTGCCACGATTATCTGATTACGAAAACAATTTACCGGTTTGTCGGTTCTTTCAATTGTGTTAGTTGATGACATTTCGATATGAATTGTATCAACACTCATAACGCATCAGCGACCACATTTTCCTTTCCAGGATTGTAGATCAGCTTTGCGTTGCATTCATCAATAAATGCTTTCAATCTTTTGATTTTTGAGTTGGGATTTCTGTCCGAAATAGCAAATGTTAGTGGTTGATGATCTGTGAATACATTCAGATCTGATACTCCATAGAGATAATTTTTTAGTGCGGGAGATCATAGTGGTAGGTCTACCTCCTTGCGAAAGGACAGCTATAGTATGTGACGATGCATCCGTCGTCGTCAAATCAAATGTTTTCCGAAAATCTGGATATGTTAACGTTACATCTTCGGACGTTAGGATTTCTTTTATTGTGTTGAATGCCTCTTTTTGTTCACTAGTCAAATCTATTTTGATTTTTTTTCGACTGCGATACAGAAACTCGACCATATTCTCCTCTCTGTATGTTCGAGAGTGGCTTTGCAATATTAGGTAAGTTTTTTATAAAACAGCGGTAAGTCCTGGATTTCTTCGTTTACAAAATCCGAAAAACCTAAAGGATACGGGTACAATCTCGAGTACACTGAGTCTTCGTTTTCTGTGCGGATCGTCGCAACGACGTTTTTATTGTATGGAAGTGCTTCATTGGGATCTGCAAACACTCCATTAACATTTTTAATTACCTTAAAAAATGCTTGTTTCAAATGGTTTGGTACCAACTTGGCCTGAAGCTGCAGATGATTTAAGTCCTGTCTAAAATAGTTTCCTTTCTGATTGATATGGATATGATTTTAGAGAAAAAGAATGCTGAACTAATTTCAGGTAGTGGTTTGACAAGGAGCTTAGCATCTCTCCCCCCTCCGAGGCAGGAGGGGCTAAAATTAAGTTTAAAAAATAAAATTAAGCTCATCTTTTTCATTGTCATCCTCGACCTGTTCCGCTTCTTCCTAGGTATCGCCCAGAATTGGCAGGTCGTTTCGTCATATGTCATATATATATATATATATATATATATATATATATATATATATATATATATATATATATATATATATATATATATATATATATAGGCTCCACTCGTCTTCGGTCAGAGTTGTTACCACTGGCATATGGTTTCTGATAGAATTTTTTTGAGATTTTCATAAGATTTACTTGCGAAATTTTTCGCAAAAGCGTAGCGCTTGTTATTTGCGTCTACTTCTTGTGTCAAAGCCAGAGCAGATGAAAGGTCGGATGGTCTTGAAGCAAAAAGGATATCGCACAGTGCATCAGCCCTATACTTTTCGTTTATAGTGTCTGATACACTGCTTTCATATGACATAAATGCCTTGTTTGCTAATAACGTTAGTTTCTTTTCTACTTCGTCATAGAACTCTAAACATGACATTAAACCCTGTCTAAGTGTGGAAAGTTCCTGTTCTATTAAATATATGGGACGTTTGTCCGCATAGGTAAAGTCCAGTCGTGCAATGATTGCACTAAAATTTAGCACTGTGTTAAATGATGAGAGTACCACGTTGACTGCACTCCGCACTTTATTTCTTAGTATGGTCACTGCTTGATAGTGGCATTCACTACCATCATACCTCTTAAATAAATCATAACCGTAGTGCGCAGCCTCACGCCAAGACACATAGGTGCCTTTTTGTCCGGAAAATTCCGGAAGAGATTTTAGCGCATCACACGGCACAAGTGGGTTGATCGTAACATTCGCGAAATTTTTGGACTCGGTTTTCCCAAGTTAAATTGGCCCTGAATCGCGGTAATTCAAATTCTACTCTTTGAGCAGATAATGCTTCACTCACCTTAACATTTTTTTGTATTGTGAATTAGTTAACTCATAATGAGTTTCCAGGTAGTCCAAGTAATGCTACTTCGAGTGATTTTCTGATTTTCAGTGTTTTTTCAACGCTGCCCAAGGAAAATCGTTCCTTGGTGACAGATAGTATTCCTTATGTTGGCACTCAGACTTCTGGTGTATTCTCAGCGCTGCTTGGTGTCAAGTAGTGTTCCTTATGTTGTCGTTCAGACCTCCGGTATATTCTCAACGTTGCCCAAGGATAATCGTTCCTTGGTGTCAAGTAGTGTTCCTTATGTTGTCGTTCAGACCTCCGGTATATTCTCAACGCTGCCCAAAGATAATCATTCTTTGGTGTCAAGTAGTGTTGTCTTCTTTTCGTTATTGGTCACTTCGACTTATGCCCCACGTTGGACGCCAATTTTGAATTTTTATTTGTATTTTTATTACATTTATTTTAATTATGGATTTTTATTTGTATTTTTTAATACATTTATTTTTATTTAATAATTTATTATTTTTGTGTGTTATTAATACAATGAGTTGTAGTCCACTTAATGTACTGTATTTTTCATTCCTTTATCTAACTTGCTATGCTCCACTGCTCTGCTGTTGCTCTGCTACCGCTGTGCTGATGTTGTTGCACTATATTTGGCTACTCAGGTGCCAAGAACTTGTGGTAAAGTTAAATGTGCTGAGTAGCACACGCGTATAGCGTTCAGTTACCTGACAAAAGCCAAAACTGTGGGAATGATGAACTAAGCGTATTTCTTCACGATAACTTATATAAACAGTAATAGTTTGAATTATCGTGTTATCGCGTTTACCGAAACTTGGCTGTCGGGCAATATCTACGGCGATCCGAATTTCAATTTTTTTTTTTTTGACGCGATCGTATTGATAGCTTATAGTGTAGAGGCGGTGGAGTCCTTATCGCCGTTTCTTCTCAAATTCCTGCTGACGAAATTCTCTTCCCCACACTGCTGGATGTTGAAATAGTTGCGGAAAAGAATCGCCTTAATAACGTAACATTGTACATTACTTGTTCATATATCCCACCATGCGCAAGTATTGACACATATATAAAACACAATTCGTTTATACTTCATGCCTTTCAGTATGCCGAATCCGAAGATATATTGATTACTCTCGGATGCTTCAATCTTCCTAATATAAAGAGGATTGAAAGTGAGGATAAAAAAGAATATTTACCAACTGAATTGAATGGAAATACAGGACAATTTATTGCTCCAATAATTAGCAGTGTTCTTCCAAAAATTAATAAAACTAGCAACATATTTGGAAGAACCCTTGACTTTTACTAGCAAGGCAAGAAAGTGCACGCTATGTAATCAAAACCAATAGGAAACCATATTTAATTTTCTGGAAGAATGTCCCGTTCTCAGAGTTTTTCGTTCTCCGATCTTATCTGAGGAAGAAATGATCAACATTTTGGATGGTCGTGAGACAAACTTCGGAATTAAGACCGTTTACTACTTGAAAATATACTTAAAGTATAGAGATTTCCTAATTAGCGAGCATAATTCATAATAAACTAATAAATCATAGAAATAACAGAAGGTTAAAAAATAAAACATTCTCTATTAAATTATATTTTCTTCTTTTGTACAATATACATAACAACAACAAATAAGCAATGTAAAACTATATTATATGAATGAATTGTAAATAAAGAATTATTATTATATAATCCCGAGCAACATTTTTAAAATGATTTAACAAAAATGTCATAATTTTTTCTTGAAAATGGTTCAATAGTTGCTGTTCTACTTGTGCGCAGGCAATGACTTATACGTGTTTAGTCAAGCATTGATGGTAGACAACATTTATACTGGTTAAAACTTTGGCGATGTCAAATCCGGGTAAATTGTACGCTTTAATTTTTATAAGTTCCGTAGTAGTAAGGAGTTCGAAGCGGTATCTAGAAGACAATTCAGCAGCAATGTGGTATAATATTGTTAGTGTTATCGATCGGATTAATCCTGAAGCCTTCCTCAGATAGTTTTGAATGCACGTCTTTGTCAGATTATAGACGGAAGCAACACCATATTTTTCTCTGTACAAATAATAAAGTTTGTACAAATGAAGTGATTTATATGGGACCAATCCAAATTGACATTCGCTCAAAATTCTTAGAATATTACAAATTACAATTACAAATCATTAAGCCCTTCAGATCCACTTTCGAAAATATATAATCAAAATATTTAATATTAGTCTGATCTACAATAACGTCTAGTTGTCTTGGCCTTTTGCTGAAATGAATTGTATTGATTTTATTGTTTACAGTTTTCAGACAATTGCTTAACTTTAGACGTAATCGTGCTTTTTACTGCAGCAGTCTATATTAAAACATTACAAAAATCATCTACGAATTGAAGTAGTACAGCTTATGAGGAGTCCACATCATGCAGTGTAAAAATATTACAAAGTATCGGGCTGAGTCCGCTTCCTTGTGGTGAACCGTTTTTTTATTGTTTAGTAGACTCTTCGTTTACAATCTAGTTTTCTGCAAGACATTCCATCCATTACCCACTTGATAATGTTTATTAAAACCAGTTTTATCAAAAGCCTTTTCAACATCAATTCATGTCGAACAACCTGATATCCAGATTTTTTAATGATCAAATGTATTTACAACGTCGTTAATGAACATAGATGTAAACCTGCAAGGTCCAAAAGTATACGATCTTATAGGGAAGATATTATGAAGATCCGCGAATACTGAAAACAAATTTTTGACTACGCTTTCAAAAATTTCTTGCAGTGTACACATCTGGTAAAATGTATTATTTTCTTCTTCTTATAAGAAAGAAATTATTCTATTTTCCATACTAGATGTTTCAATTCAATGCCAATAAGTTGATTACCACTTTTATATTTTACAAATTTTCAGGCTACTTTTCGTTTTTTTAATTTCTTTCGCGATGCCAATCATAATATTCTCAATGTTAAATACTTTATTTATATTATTTAACGACGCACCATTGGTAGAATTAAAATTTTCAGCACATTTGAAGCAATGGAAAATAATGTGATACCGTATCTTCTGTTGCGGGGCCATCTCATGCCCGAAGTCCGCCTGGCAATGGAAAAACAATTTTGCGTGAACCCATCTTTAGGTGTGGCCAAAAAACGCCTACGTGGCAGCCGCAACTCCACGGTGTAACCACAGCCTCCATTTCTTGGAAGCTGTAGAGGCTAGGAAAGCGAGTTGTCATTAAGAATGGATCGGCTACATTGCCAGGGTAGCGAAATCCTTGTCCACAACCGAATTTAATTTTGGCTTGTTTCTTCTTTTTTTGTAAATCCCATGTGATGTGGATTTTCACCGAAAGTGTGGTGTACATCAAAAAGCACGTTTAGTGGAAGACAAATTCACCTGAAAAGAGAGGAAAAAATAATATCAATAAGATTTAAAATATAACGCACCGTAGAACAGTACAAACCAAGAATACCTTTTGCCTAATGATCAGCTGAGCTGAGTGTTACACTCACCCGAAGATAATAGCTTAGAAAATACGCGTTGCCTACCAACACGGAGCAAAAGTAGGGATACACCATTACCAGCAAGGTGGCCGTGCTCCCTTATTTAGCTTCGAGGTTTGCTGCTTCAACATTTAAGGAAGATTTTATGTCCGGCCGTTCGCGGAAGCATAGCTGCATTCTACCGGACGCGTCCACAGGTTGCGGATAGAGGAACGCCCAATAGATATATTGGGCAGCTGCGAATTAAATAAGCAGTCGCGAACAGATCAGCAGTACCAGGAGGAGAGTCTCGGAACAAATACCCAAGTGCTCGTTACCTTGGTTCGACGTGGCGGATAACTGGTGCCTCTAAATAGCCAGTGATCGGTGTTGGTCTACCGAAACAAAAGACCCCCTAACTCTGGGGTGCTACGTAAACCATGCCAATCAGTGTTTGTAAACCGGGATTAGTTATTTCTGTAGACACCACGTCTAACTTTGATGAGCGTTGGTACGATAATATGACTTAGCCTAACTTAGCATTAAGTGTAAAAGAGAGAGAGAGAGAGAGCTGGGAATACATAAAGCGCTTGTCTGGCTGGCTTAAGTCATCGGCTGGCTTCTTCGGGAATGAACAAAGGAGCCTAGGGCCAAAATCGATGTAAGTCAACCTAAAACTCTTTTGTTCATCTACGAAGAAGCCAGACGATGACTTAAGCCAGCCAAAAATGCGTTTTATGTATTTGCACCATTAGATGCAAATAAAGACGCAAACATGCTGCACTTGCTTATCAGTCTGAGTAAAGATTATATCCCGTAATCTACCACCACCATAACATATATATATATATATATATGTATATATATATATATATATATATATATATATATATATATATATATATATATATATATATATATATATATATATATATATATATATATATATATATATATATATATATATATACAATAGTAATGTTTTATTTTGCATGTTTTTTTCCATTTTGACTTACTTTTTTCTAATGTACATTTGTAGTGTTTTTTATATTTTATTTTTGAATTCGAATGTTAATACCAGTTTATTTAATTGATTTGTTTTATCGTATTGAATTCAGTGGATTTTTTGTGAACAAAATAAAGAATAATTTTTCACCATATACAAATTTTCACCAAAAACATGAAATAAGTGCGGAATAGAATGTTAACTGACATCTACCCTTCAACTCCAGGGCCTACATCGTGGTTCAGCTGGAACATGCGAACACATTTGAACAAACAAAAATGACCGAAAAAACAAAATGGGGCTCATTTCAAAGCGTGGACCTACGTCTTTCATGTGACAATAATCCGTCCAATGAGAGCTCAAAATGCAAAATTCTTTGGGAGTACAATCAGTAAAATACCAAATTTAAAGGGTGCAAAATAGTAGAGCTAATGGAACTTTTAGTAAGAAAAGGATTTCTATCTTTCCAGAAATTCTTCACAAACATTCAAGATACCTTAAATCGCTTTTGCAGGTCATGATATCGATCAGAACTCACGGATAAGGGTACAACCTGATTTCATATTTATATAGCCATCGTATGATTTGACCTATTTTTGGCGACTTGGCCACCTTTTTCATTTTTTGGCCCTTATTTGGCATCTTTGTTTCTAAGGGTGTAGAGAACCTCTTCGCATAAATTTTGAGATTTTCAGAGCAGGGGTCTTGACCACATTCATCAATTGACTTGGCTAAAAAATTGTATTTATGCTACCCTGGGGTATGGAACCATCATACAGAAATTGCCACATAGGAATTTATTTAAGTAAAGTCCCCACATTGGAGTATCACCAAGTCCACTTTCACATCTAATGTGTGGTCAGAAAAGAAAATTTTGTATTCTAGTGAATTCGTAACCCCCAAGAGAATATTGGTTTGGAACGTAGATTTGGGATGTACTCTATATGAAATAAATTGTGGAAACATGAACAAATTACAAATATAAGGGAGTAGCACGGGACCGAATATTTGTTGAATCGTCATTGAATTATACTATGATATGATTATTATGGGATCTCCAACTTACAATTTAAATGGCAAATAACATTAATTCCAATCTTACGGTAATGGGTTGCTGAGGAACTGACAACGCATACTTCTAATCTATATATAATAACCAATTGTTGTTCTTTGGTAATTGAATCAGTTGAGAACGGATGCAAGGATTGGGATATTTTTTTTAATGTCCGTCCTACCACGAGTTAGGTTTTTATGCAAAGAAAAAAGTGACCACGCCCAATTTTACGTCCATTTTTCTACTTACCTAAAATCCTATTTGCCAAAGTAATGAGGATATCTGCTCCATAGCGTAATCTTGACTCTACCTGCAAGCCTAGGTATCTGTGTGGGTCAGAGGAGCTGCCCACACCCACTTTTTTAGATCTATATGTAAATTTGTTTAAAAAAAGCTTAGTAAAACTTCAGTTGAGAATGACTGTCCCGATTTAACTCATATTTTTTGGTTATTTGTAACTACACTGAAAACGTTTTAAAGAAAGAAAATTTTGAGAAAAGTCTCTAGAAAAATTGCAGAACTGTATTAACTGTACTATTTGGATATGTAATTTGGTGCAGAATTGTCTCAGAATGCCTTTTGGAATTGAAAATTCTTATTGAAAAAACCCGAGAAATGTTGCATATTTTGTGTACATGCCGTTATATGGTTACCATAACAAAGTGTTCAATTACTTCTAGAAGGATCAAAAAATTTATTCATGATAGTCAAATTAAAGTCATATTTCCTGGAAATAACTATCGATCCTGAGGTCGGAAACTCCAAAAAAGTGACTAGATATGGAAATAATCCATCCAATGCAAAATTCATTGGGACTGCAATCAGTGAACTACCGAAGAGGCAATGTAATATGCGTATAAAGAATCATTTGTACAAAATATGTTTCAGGTTGGTCTGCATTGTGATATAGCCCATTTTTAATTCCTTAAATGTTGGTTATTTGAGATTTTAGAAAGAAAAAAACATTCTTTCAAATAATTATAAGTATAAGACCAAGCTTTGGTATAACCCTTATATGAAGGCATCCGCTAATTTCAACTATTTCCAGGGTCTTGGTCACATTCTAGGTCACCTCAATGTTTTGTCAATGTTTGGGAGTATTGTTCATATAAAGGTTCCTCCTGTTTTTACCTATTTCGAGGGTCTTGGTTATGTTTTCGAATCGATTTGGCTTAAAATGTGTGTTTAGGCTACTTTGGTAGAGAACATCTTACATGGGACTATTATAAACAGTTGATGTATGTATAGTTGATGTGTGCTATATTATTTGGGTTTCCAACTCTCAAATTAAATCCTCTGGCTGGGAAATAGGATCAGGTTTTTTTAAACACTATAAATCGCCCGGTACGTGAAACTATATTGACATTTTTGAAATGCATATTTATTGTTCTTTAGTCGAGTCCTCATTTATACAAAAAATTGTGCCAGATGTGTGAATTATTATGCTTTAAAAACTATACGTTAAAGACTAAAACTACAGCTAGTATATAATATATTTATAACTACTCTCCACATTTTTTAACTTATTTATGCGGACTGTATTAAGAGGATCTCTGTTTAAAAAATACCTCTTATCTACAATAGCACAGCTATTCTCTATTTTTATAAAAACATGTCACTTATCCGCGAACATTTTTGGGAGAGCCAAAAATACATACAAAATAAAATATAAAAATTACAAAAATAAATAATCAGAAAATATTGGTATTAATAAATATAACAGAATTTAGCTAAGTGGTAGCACCCACGAAACTTCTTCATCTTTCCGGCCGGTCTCTCTTAAACATCCCAACTCTTTTATCTGCCGGCCTTAATTTCCGAACTGAATTCTCTTCAGATATCGTCTTTCTTCTTAAGGCAATGGTGTGATATTTCTCTGGCAGCGCCATCTTACAGACCGTGGACAGCTTATCGTTCCAGCATTGCAAGCGCTTATAAGTTTTTGTCACTCCAGCCTGCCTTTTTCTAGCTGCATGATTTCCACCAGGCATCTTCATCTCGATCGCAAACAACTTATCTTCGACCTCTATCCGTTTCGATATAACATTTTGCTTCTATATGAGCCTCTTCAACCATCATATCTTTGTTTATATTGTCCGCTTATTTTGGAGACAATTCATCAGCCTCCATTTTGGATCTCTTTTGCGATATGAGCAAATCATCTTTTGTTGTAATATATCAACCTCCAACAAAGATATCCTTCCATCTTTTTCGTCACTAGCTTCGAAATTTGTTCTTAGATTCCTCGGCCACCCACAGAGTATTGTTGACTGTCCCCTTCAAATCCGTGATAAGTTTGTATACATATTCTTTTGATTTTTATTTGAAATTAAGGCAACCTTCTTTTCATTAATATCACCTTCCATTTCTCTTCGCACTCCTTTCGCTCGTTGTCCATATCAGATGTTCAAGGACTTCCCCTTTGGTTTCCACGTTAAGAGCTTGCGCGACTTCAAGTATGACCTTAACATCTTTCAAGTACAGCTTCCCTGCATTCGGCTAACTTGCTCTAATAGCAGCGGTTTAGATTGGACTTCTTTAGAAGCATCTCTAAAAACCGTCTATCAAAGCCTGGATAGCATATAACGTCCCTTGCCGTGTTTATAAGTTTTTCTCTTTCGAATCCAAATACGCCTTCTATGACAACTTCCGTCTTTAATGTACTCTGTATTTCCATATAGTGCTCATCATTTTTCATCATTGGCGGCCTTTTCACCGATCCTTCCTCCTGTGGTTATGCCTCACCCCTTCTGTCTGAAGATCTCGATATGAAGCCCCCTCGGTGTGCACCGCCGCCACAGTCTTCTGTGCTGAAATCTCTTTCTGACTCAGCATATTTTTATTTGGCTTATAAATTTCTTCTGTATGGGAACAATTCCAGCTATAGTCTTAGCTCGGTAATTTTCCACTCTTAAAGACCAATTTCAGCCTAGCTGACATAATTACCTGAAAGTTAAAAAAGTGTCTTCAACATTTATGCGGAGATTTTTTCTCCACTATCCTTTACTGATACGGCTCGGATGACCAATGTAAACTAGGAGCAGTTATTTCTACTGACAACAGACCTAACCTTGATGAACGTTTGTAATGCCATGTTTACGTTAGAACTTTTTGTAGGGTTAACCTTCTTCGAGAGGATTTATTTGAAGTGAAAGTAATGGATATGACAATTTAAATCCAAATCCAGTGGGTTAACCCTCATATATATAAACGTACTATAAGACACTACATTTATATATTAAAAATATTTCCTAAGACCTACTTATGATAATATGAGTTAACCTAATTTAGCATTATTTGTAAAAGAGGGACTGCGCACAAAGGATCCTGATCAAATAAACACCCCGCAACTACCGAGCTGTTCTCCTGATTAGGTTGCTCTCCCTCTCCTGCCTTCGGCAATCGGTTCAGATTTGGATATATATTTTCGACCGATTTCTATTGACAACAGGCCTAACATTGATGAGTGTGTGTAAGACACTACATTTATTTATTAAAAATATTTCTTAAAACCTACTTATGATATTATAAGTTAACCTAATTTAACATTAAGTGTAAAAGAGAGAGAAAGAGAGGGAAATAGATACCAACTGTACACATGTACACATGTCTTTGCACCATGCCATCATCTTAGGGGCTGGTCATAAACGCATAGCTATCTCACATGTGACAAGCAAACATACTGCACATGCTTATCAGTCTTAGTAAAGATTACATCCCGTTATCTAACTCCACCATAACACATACAGCAATTGAAAATGCTATATTATTTATTTCTAACTCGAAGGTCTGTGCACCACATTTTCTTATTTTATTTAATGTGGACTGTATTAAGAAACACATTATGTTTCTCCAATTTCAATGAAATAAAAAAAATTGAAAATTTTATTGAAATCGGTTCAGTTTTGGATATATATTTTAGACCGATTTTATGTATTCGATGCGCAAAACACACTAATTATCTCCAATTTCAACGAAATAAAAAAAATTGAAAATTATATTGAAATCGGTTCAGATTTGGATATAGCTTTCATATATTTTTGTCCGACACATGAATTTTATGCACCAACCACGATACGTATGACCGATTCAAATAAAATTTTGAATGAGTAACGGAATTTGGTACAAAAATAAATTTGTCAACTTATATAGAATCGATTCAGATTTGGATATAGCTCCCAATATATTTGATATTTAATGCATCAACCACGCTATTTATGAAATTTCACCTTTCAATGAAATTTCGAATTTGTAACGGAATTTGATCCAAATTCCGTTACAAATTATATCGAAATCGGTTCGGATTCCAAAAACATATTTAACAAATATGTCATAATTTTTTTATTGAAATTGGTTCAATAGTTGCTGTTCAACTTGTGTGCTGGCAATGCCAATATTTACACTTGTTAAATTTTTGGCGATGTCAAATACGGGTACATTGTATGCTTTAGTTTTTATAAGTTCCTTAGCAGTAAGGAATTCGAAGCGGCATTGTGTTAGTAGACTTTTCATTTACAATCTAGGTTTCTGCAAGACATTCCATCCGTTATCCACTTGATAATGTATATTAAAGCCAATTTATTTAAATCAGTTTTATCAAAAGCCTTTTCAACATCAATTCAGGTCGAACAACCTGATATCCAGATTTTTTAATGAGCAAATGTTTTCACAACGTCGTTAATGAACATAGATGTAGACCTGCAAGGTCTAAAAGTATTCGATCTTATAGGGAAGATATTATAAAGATCCGCGAATACTGAAAACAAATTTTTGACTACACTTTCAAAAATGTTTTGCAGTGTACACATCTGGTAAAATGTATTATTTTATTTTTCTTATAATAAAGAAATTATTCTATTTTCCATATTAGATGTTTCAATTCAATGCCAATAAGTTGATTACCACATTTATACTTTACAATTTTCGGGCTACTTTTCGTTATCTTTAATTTCTTTCGCGATGGCAATCATAAAATTCTCAATGTCAGATTCATGTGTCGGTTATAATGTATTTTCAAATCTGATTTTATTAAAGAATATTTCTTACTTAAGTGCTACCTAAACTATTCTGACTTAACCTAATCGCAGACACACAATCTTTCTTATCTATTCTAAAGGCACGCTAGGAGGGATCTTGTGTCCCAACACGTAAGTGCGTGCTACCTACTGAGCGGATCTCTATCTGTATGTGTGGACTTTATTGATCCTTTATTATCAGTGCACACAAATAAATTTTATGGCCGCTTGGAATTTCCAATCGTTTAAAATAGATTACTATGTGCGCTGCCACAGAGCTACAAGGCCGCTGAATTGCTTACATATGGTTTCTTTTTCTAATATTATTTTTTTGGACCGTTCAAAAATTAAGTCAAACGATCACATAAGAATGTTTCTTAACCTTTTATCTATGTTCTCTGAACATGTGGTGGAAATTCAGTCCTCTTAACTTCACGTTTTCGTTTCTTAATTTGTCCACACACTCCTTCAATTGGTTGATTTCTTTATCATGATTAATCAGTAGATCTTCGATAGGTTTGATAGTTTCCTTATCAGCATCGCTTACATCCTTCAAAAGAAAGGAATTAAATTGTGCTGTTACCTCATTCCATACTCTATGAGCAGCTACCAACGTCACTTGACCGATTCTCGCTGTACAATCCTCCTCCAACGAGATAATTTCTTGCTGCAGAAGTTCCATTATCGTTTGTTGCTTATGGGAACATTTCAGATGTGCAGTGTTATTTGAGAACGTCTTGAACAACCAATTTCCTTGCATTTGTAGTGACATCCAATAAGGCATTCGTTCAGTTTCATCGTAAGCGCAGTTTATATCTATGTGAGGTCTAAAGGGCGCCAATTCGCATTTTTTCGTTTACGCATCTCTCCAAGGAAAATTGCCTTCACACATGATTTCTTTGCCCAGCGTTTCTTTGCGCTCGTTCAGCATAGCCTGTGTCAAGAAATGGAAAGAATCGAGCTCAAAATTATAAACAATGTATGGTGCTTTAACCCGAGTTATCATCACCGTACCACCCTCTTGAAACGGTATGGGAATAACCCAGTAGAACTGGGATGATTGTCGATTGAATAGTGGTATTTTTATATCTATTACCAGCTGCGACCCCACAAATGTTCCATGATCCGTCATCAAATGTAGCACCTCTTTTAATTCCATTCCTGTGTGTTTACCAGAAAGTACATATTTTTCGGGTAGGGCATCCCGAATCTTTAATATCTCTGCCTGCAACTGCTTAGGAGTTATGAGAATGGGGTGGAATTTACCGCTGTTCACGTCAATCAAGGCATCTATGACTTCCCTTTGAACTTCTTCACATTCCTCCACAAGCTCATGAATCTGTTTGGCTATTATAAAGAATCTTATCGACTCCCTGTATACGAAGTAGCTCTCATTCATGGTGGCGATTATATTCTCAATCTTCTTTTTTATCTCCGAGAAATGTGAATTCACTTCCTCGGTTGTTCTTTCAAGGATATTGACAGTAGCATCAATTATGGACGTCTGCTTCTTTGCCAGTTCTTTAAATCCTTTTGGTTGGCTAATAAATTCTCCATGTTATTCTCCATTGCTACTCGGTCATCATCATCCATCACACCAAACGCCCAGTGATGGAACGAACCCACAAATTTTAATGGAGTTCCTCTTTTCTGCCGCTTGTCACTTCTCATAAATAGTCCATTGTTCGTCTTTATCTTATTAATAGTATTCTCCATATTGTTTATCGTGGACCAACACTGATCCTCGAACGTGTGCAGTCTCGGGCATACTTCTTGCGATTTCTTTAGTAAGTATAACGCCGGTTCTAATGTTTCCAAATATGGTTTGAGCTCAAAGTATATCAGCATGTTCCATGATGACGAGACCATATGAATTTGGGACATGGGATCCAAATATATTGCGGCTGAGCTGTTTAACTCATGCACTGATGATGCTTTGGTAGCCATTACCATGAATAAGATTAACATGATTGTCCAAATCATTGATGGTTGCTCCTTTACTGTTGGCCTACCTACATCTTGTCATATTCATATATGCTGTTTCCGCCTGTGTGTTATCCTTATGCGTTACCTCTTCTTCTTCATCTTGATGCTCCAAAGGACATAACTTATTGACCGGCCTCTTCAACACACAATTTTAAGTTTTAAGGGTCACCACTCTTACAATCACTCTCGCCAGAGACCAATGTGCCGGGTGTGTCTCTTCGTTTTTAAGTATTACCACTTGACCCATTTCTATACTTTTATCTCGCCTTTTCCACTTCATACGGGCCTGTAGCGTAGTTAAATATTCCTCCTTCCATTTTCTCCAAAAATTGTCTTTTATCCTTTGCAGCAGCATCCACCTATTTTCGCAAACTAGGCTTCCTTCTTCTATCCTTGCTGGTGCCTCTAATAAAGGGCGCCCAATAAGGAAATGGCCTGGTGTCAACGTGTCTATATAATCCGCACCACTGCCAAGCTCATGTAATGGCCTCGAATTCAAAACAGACTCAATCTGGGCTAGTACCGTGCTGAGTTTCTCATATGTCAGCTTCGTATCTCCCATTATACGTTTCAGATGGTACTTCATGGATTTTACAGCGGCTTCCCATTTTCCTCGAATGTGAGGAGCTGCCGGCGAGATAAAATTCTAGTTTTCTTCTTTTATTTTATTTTGCCCCTTAGGTCTTTTTTTTATTTTGCCCCTTAGCTCTTTTTTAATATTGTGCCCCTTAGTTCTTTTTCTTTTGATATTTTGCCCCTTATTTTTTTTTTTTTTTTTTTTTTTGTATTTTGCCCCTTATTTTTTTTTTTTTTTTGTATTTTGCCCCTTAGGTCTTTTTTTTTGTATTTTGCCCCTTAGGTCTTTTTTTTTTGTATTTTGCCCCTTAGGTCTTTTTTTTTTTTTGTATTTTGCCCCTTAGGTCTTTTTTTAGAATGCCCCTATGGTCTTACATTTAAAATGCCCCAACGGACTTGTTTGTAGCAATTCTCCTCTTTTTTGAAGAAAAGCTACTTTTTGGGTTTTCTGAGTTTCTTACCACTGGTGGGGGATAACTCAAACCAATTTTATTTTAGGTCGTCGATTTTTTATTTTTCGAAGGACCAATGTTCGCGGAGAAATAAAAACACACAACCGCCCGGTTATAATGTATTTTCAAATCTGATTTTATTAAAGAATATTTCTTACTTAAGTGCTACCTAAACTATTCTGACTTAACCTAATCGCAGACACACAATCTTTCTTATCTATTCTTGTGTCCCAACACGTAAGTGCGTGCATAGACAAATGAAAATATAGACAACGAAATGCTCTCACAGTTTATCTTCGAAAAAATCGAATCAGCAGATGTCGTCTATATCGTTTCAGGGGTTTGAGTGGGAATATTGAAGTCACTCAATTCTAAAACGTTAAAAATAACAAAAACTGTAGGATATTTGTCAGTTGGAAATTGTTCCATAATAAAAGAAATGTGAAAAGTACGTGATGACATCAGAAAATTCCGGAATAATAAAGAGAAATTCTTAAAAAACAATAAAATGTGTTTTCGAAGTCGAGTGGGTTGAGCGCGTAAATCAGCATGTTGACTATGCAAAACATGATGAGAGCCACCTGGATAAAAAGACAAAACTAACTTTTCGTTGTCTATATCTTAATTTGTCTAGGGTGCGTGCTACCTACTGAGCGCATCTCTATCTGTATGTGTGGACTTTATTGATCCTTTATTATCAGCATAGACAAATGAAAATATTGACAACGAAATGCTCTCACCATTTATCTTCGAAAAAATCGGATCAGCAGATGTCGTCCATATCGTTTCAGGGGTTTGAGTGGGAATTTTGTAGTCACTCAATTCAAAAATGTTAAAAATAACAAAAATTTGGGGTTTTTGTCAGTTGAAAATTATTTCATAATAAAAGAAATGTGAAAAGTACGTGATGACATCGAAAAATATGGGAATATTCCAGTGAAATTCTTGAAAAACGATGAAATGTGTTTTCGAAGTCGAGTGGCTTGAACGCGTAAATCTTGATGAGAGCCACCTGGAAAAAAAGACAAAACTAACTTCATAGACAAATGAAAATATAGACAACGAAATGCTCTCACCATTTATCTTCGAAAAAATCGGATCAGCAGATGTCGTCCATATCGTTTCAGGGGTTTGAGTGGGAATTTTGTAGTCACTCAATTCAAAAATGTTAAAAATAACAACAACTGTAGGATATTTGTCAGTTGAAAATTATTTCATAATAAAAGAAATGTGAAAAGTACGTGATGACATCGAAAAATATGGGAATATTCCAGTGAAATTCTTGAAAAACGATAAAATGTGTTTTCGAAGTCGAGTGGCTTGAACGCGTAAATCAGCATGTTGACTATGCAAAACATGATGAGAGCCACCTGGAAAAAAAGACAAAACTAACTTTTCGTTGTCTATTTCTTCATTTGTCTATGCTAACTTTTCGTTGTCTATTTCTTCATTTGTCTATGGTGAGCATAGCAAATGTAGATAAAGACAACGAAATGCTCTCACCGTTTATCTTAGAAATATATTTTATACTATTCACAGAATAATTTTTCTCAGTAAGATTTTGTAATTCCTCAGCAGTAAAAATTTGGTTTTTTATTTATTGGGTCTTAATTGTTGTTCTATAAAAATGTGGAATGGAAACTGTCACAATGTAAAGAAATCATGATACAATAAGGAGGTGGAACAGCTTCGTGAAACTACTGAAATACAGTCCTGAGGCTATGCCCGCTTTCTGCCAGAATTATTCAAAATTATAGGCAAAAATTTGTTTTCATTTATTTGATATTTTTGGTTCATTTTTAAAATGAGTGAAATAGCGCGAAAGAATTATTCAAAATTATAGGCAAAGAAATGTGAAAAGTACGTGATGACATCGAAAAATATGGGAATATTCCAGTGAAATTCTTGAAAAACGATAAAATGTGTTTTCGAAGTCGAGTGGCTTGAACGCGTAAATCAGCATGTTGACTATGCAAAACATGATGAGAGCCACCTGGAAAAAAAGACAAAACTAACTTTTCGTTGTCTATTTCTTCATTTGTCTATGCTAACTTTTCGTTGTCTATTTCTTCATTTGTCTATGGTGAGCATAGCAAATGTAGATAAAGACAACGAAATGCTCTCACCGTTTATCTTAGAAATATATTTTATACTATTCACAGAATAATTTTTCTCAGTAAGATTTTGTAATTCCTCAGCAGTAAAAATTTGGTTTTTTATTTATTGGGTCTTAATTGTTGTTCTATAAAAATGTGGAATGGAAACTGTCACAATGTAAAGAAATCATGATACAATAAGGAGGTGGAACAGCTTCGTGAAACTACTGAAATACAGTCCTGAGGCTATGCCCGCTTTCTGCCAGAATTATTCAAAATTATAGGCAAAAATTTGTTTTCATTTATTTGATATTTTTGGTTCATTTTTAAAATGAGTGAAATAGCGCGAAAGAATTATTCAAAATTATAGGCAAAAATTTGTTTTCATTTACTCGATATTTTTGGTTCATTTTTAAAATGAGTGAAATAGCGCGAAAGATGAATGAAATGCCTGGATGTTATCTCAATTCCATGACAAATCTGGTTAATATTATTAATGCTTTGAAGATATTAACCATTTTAGCTTTGGATCATATTTTTGAAATAAAATCCTGTTACTTCATTCATCTTTCGATTTATTTAAGTCATTTAAAAATGAGGAAAAATGTGAAATAAATGAAAACAACTTGTTGCATATAATTTTGAATAATTCTGACAGGAAGCGGGCATAGCCTCAGAGCTGCATTTCTATAGTTCCACAAGGCTGTTCTACCTCCTTATTGTACCATGGCTCTTCCTAACCTTTTTATTGTATCATGAAGGAATTTTTGTAAAGGAAATAGGGTATTTTTCATTTATCGAAAAAGATTTTGTTATAACTTGCACAAATAATTATAATTTATTGAGTTAACGTACCCAAGTAATATAAAAGAAGCCAATGAACGAAATGTTGTGAAAGCAAATTGGTTTGTATAAATTTAAGTATACAGGCCTAATGTAAATCAATACTAAGGATATGAAAGAAAAACTAAAAAAAATACATGTGAAGGGCGGTGGGAAATTATGAAAAATTTGAACGCCCACACAAACAATTTTTAATTTAATTTTTTTTCTGCCTAAATTTAATTTAAATAATATTTAAATAAAGTTAAATAATAGTTTCGAAACTCTTGAACATTTGTACAGGGTTCCACATCGCTTTCTTTTCCTTGATGGAATTTTCTTAACTTGGACATGAGTAACAAGTGACATATATGATGGTTGGATATGATCATTGGAAATATGTAAATATATTTAAGTATATTGGATCTATAATGCAAAGATAAAAACTTGTATTATTGTTTACAATACTGTTTACAGTAAGACTGTAAATAGTTTTACAAGTTTTCTAACTTAAAATTACATTCAAATCATAATAACTGATTTTAAAGTAAAAGTAATTGTCATGTATGCTTGTTGAGGGTTTAGTGGTCCTTTGTAACTAAAAGAATTGTTGTAAACAACTTTAAGCTATGCTAATTTAAACCCTTTTATAAAAGTCAATAAAGAAAAATAGTCAAGCAATAAGAAGCTACATATTTATTGAAAAAAGTACGTATCAAAATATTTACTTTTTTTCGATAAAAACCGTCTTCGATTGAATTAAATAAACAATTACAATTTTGTTGTGTACACTCCCACTGTCTACAAAGTATTGCTAGAAACACAATTGGAGCGAACGACGAATTTTTTCGCGGCGTATGTTCGTCGTCAAAAATAAAAAACATATGTGTATACGGAAGTGCACACAATCACGGCGAAAATTTCGTCGGTCGCCGCGAACTCAATTAGCTTTATTTCTATTTCATACGCCGGCGAACGGCGACAAAACAGTACAAGGTGGCCATACTTGTACGAATTTTATGTGTTTTAGTAAATAAAGTTACTTTTTACTTTAGAATTTGTTATGGTCACTCTACTATCTGTTATTCGTATAAAAAACATAAATAATTTGTTTATTTATTTGTGCACTTGCGCCTGAGTGAAGATGGATATCAGTGAATTTATAATAGAGAAGATGGACATAACTGAAATAATAAAGAATTATGAGTTCTTGTATAATTTTCATTGTAGTCAACAAATGAGCAAAAAGTAAACAACTTGATCAGCTGTTTTATAATTTCATCGGTATTGTGTTCCATACGACGAATTTTCGTGGCTCATTTTGTCGCCGCGTAGGGCGAAATTCGTCGTTCGCTCCAATTGTGTTCCTAGCATATGTTGTTCAGCAGATGAACATATACGGTTTTTTATGAGTATTATACAAACATTTCGTAATGTTTAATTTATTTATTTATATGTTGCAATGAAAAAACCATTTGTCCAGTATCACAACTAGAAAATAAAAACTACTAATAAAAAATATTTTAAAATTATTATATATTGTTGTGTAAATTCGCGACCATTTGTGCAGAGTAAATAAAATTATTCAGTTTTTTTATATATTTACGATAATTGTAAAACTAATACTGTATTAAGCATCCAAACCATATTACTTGTACCCATTGGTCGAACTTGAATGATAAAATAAACTCGTCAGAAGGATTGATAAAATTTATAAAGCTCACATTCCAAGTTAAAAGTCGATACGATCCTTCTTTTGTAACAAAGACGATTATTAACATTACAATAACAAATGAAACTCGTTATCACTGTAGTAAGAATATGAATGTTGGTTGTTTGGGACACATAAGTACATATTGTTAAGCCGGAAACTCGTGTTGTGGTAGCTCAGAGCTAGCGTCTTAGCTTGAGGACCAGAAAACTCGAGTTCTGTTATATATCCCGGTCTGCTAGTAAAACAACTGTTGCCTTCAGGTAACTCATAACAACTGAGTGATGGTGTTTATTACATATGCTTACATCGATAGTAGTTTAGTAGTTACTGAATACGTAACGTATACAACACCTCTCCCCTCTCTTATAACAAAAATAATAAAATGAATTCAATAAAATACTATTAGCTAAAACTCCGAACACTAATACCTTTCAATCCGTATCGATAACATAATCATTTAGTCGATGAGGTCGCCGTATATTCCTCCTAGGATTCGTTCTTATGTTGACTGCCTCGCCATTCCCTGCTGGCTCTTCAAATCCGATGAATGCTGACCCCGGAGAACTTGGGGGCGTTGCGAAGGACTGATCTCGATTGTCTGACATCACGCATTCGTCTGTTGCTTCTCGTTCCGCATTACTCATACTTGTAGGGTTCTCTCTCTTCTCCAAAGTCAAATCTGATGGCTCATAACTAGCACTATGTGTTTCCTCAACTTCGTTATCCAGCATTACTCTGCCATTAATCTTTCTCAATTGATCAATGTGTCTGTTCCAACACCTACCATCTTCCAGCCTCACTTTGTAATGCAAATCACCAATTCTCTCTCTTACTATTCCAGGCTTCCACTTAAGCTTATCCATATAATCCCGAGCCATTACAGCGTCTCCTACTGCTAACTCTAACTCGCCCAAACATTGTCATAGCTGGTGATTTATTCGTGACCGGGTGAATTGCTCGTCGATATGCCAATAAAATTTGATCAATTTTTCGCTGTAACTCCTCCTTACGAGGCATTGCCTTCAACTTGGTCTTGAAAGTTTGTATAAAACGTTCTGCTTGACCATTCGTTGCAGGGTGGTACGGTGCCCCCAACTTATGCATGATACCATTTTGTTTTAAAAACTCTTGAAATTTCGCGCTTTTGAACTGCGTCCCGTGGTCGCTGACTAGAATGTTTGGTATTCCAAATTGCGCAAATATACTTCTACATACTTCGATTGTTGTCTCCGTGGTAATGTCTCGAACTATCCTTACCTCCGGCCATTTACTAAAAGCATCCACCAGTACAAAAAAATATTTGCCCAAAAAGGGACCAGCGTAATCCACATGCACCCTTTCGAAAACTTTCTTCGGAGGTAACCAGCAATGAACCGGTTCTTTCTTTACATCTGGTCGCCCGATCTGGCATTCATAACAGTCAGCAACCGCTTTTTCAATGTCCTTATCTAAATTTTTCCACCAACAATACGCTCTGGCAAGTGACTTCATTTTTGATACACCAAAATGTCCCGAATGTAATTCTTGTATTATTCTAGTTCTCAGCGGTTTTGGCACATACACTCTTATGCCTCTTAATAAGCATCCTTGTTGCAAGCTAAATTCGGATGGGTCGATTCCAAAACTGTCGGCAGGATCACACTTCCGGCCATATGACAAACTGTCTACTAAACGTCTTACTTCCGCATCTTTTTTTGTGGCTTGTCCTAATTCCTTGACGGTGATTGGCAAATTCTCAATTAATTCCATTTCAATTTGATCAATCTCGCTGATTGTTTTGCTGCATTCATTTACAGGAAGCCTCGATAGCGCATCTGCATTCCCATTCTCCTTAGATTTACGCAAACGAATCTTGTAATCAAAAGATTCCAGGAATACTGCGTAATGTTGCATACGCGTTGCAGACAATACCGGTAATCCCTTGTCAGGCGCAAAAATCTGTGATATTGCTTTATTGTCGGTAATTAAAGTAAATTCCCTTCCATATACATATTGGAAAAACTTTTTTACCCCGAATATTACTGCGTATGCCTCCTTGTCTACTTGGCTATACCGTCTCTGTGTTGCATTTAAAGTTTGCGATGCAAACTGTATAGGTCTTTCCGTTCCATCGCCAAATTCGTGACTCAATACGGCTCCCACACCCGTAGGGCTCGCATCCACTGCCAATGTTAATTTTTTTCTTGGATCATAATGTGTCAGCACCACCTCTGATCCCACTTGTCTCTTTACTTCTTCGAAAGCCCATTTACATTTAGCATCAAAATTAAATGGAACTTCTTTGTGCAGTAATCGATTTAGAGGGTAAACTATAGAGCTCAAATTTTTTATAAAACGACCATAATAATTCACTAGTCCCAAAAATGATCGAACTTCGTCCTTGGTTGCCGGATATCTCATTTCTTGAATAGCCTTAATCTTGGCTGGTATCTTACGAATTCCTTGTCGATCAATCACATAACCACAATACTCAATACTCTCTCGCAGAAATTCCGACTTAGCAAGATTTATTCGCATATTATATCGGTCTAATCTTTTTAACACCTCTTCTAACCGGTCTAAGTGTGTCCTCTCATCCTTGGCTGTTATTTTAATGTCATCCAGGAACACCTTAACACCCGGTATATCCGCTAATAACTGCTCCATTAATCTTTGCCACTGAGACGGGGCGCTAGCAACGCCAAACATTAATCTTGTTGGTTGAAATAATCCTTTGTGTGTGCTCAGGGTTAAGAACTTTTGGTCATCTGGATGTACTTCTAACTGCAGATATGCCTTGGACAAGTCAATCTTCGAATATTTTTCACCGCCTGCCATTGTACTAAACAATTCGTCGACTGTAGGCAATGGGTGCTTGTCCACCACTAAGACCGGATTGATCGTTATCTTGTAGTCTCCACAAATTCGTATCTTGTCATCTTTCTTTCTGACCACCACGATTGGTGTAGCCCACTCGCTACGTTCCACTTTTTCCAATAATCCAGCTTTTACTTGGTCATCTAATTCATCTTCCACTCTCTGCAACAGTGGAAAAGGTACTCGTCGCGCCTTCATACATTTCGGGACAGCATCGGTTTTAATATTCAAACGCGCCTGAAACCCCCTAATTTTGCCCACTGACTTCGAAAATAAATTTGGATATTTCTCCAAGATACTCCTTAACTGACCTTCCAAATTCGCCGACTCCTGAATTTTGTTTACGCTTACCGATGACACACTCTTTCCTTTTAACATCTTCAGCCAGTCCAATTTAACTAACCGCAGCCACTCTCTTCCCAGCAATGGTTTCCGATTGGCCCGTACTAAATACATTTTGACTTTTGTTATGTCTTTGGCTCTTACTTTCACCCATATGTATCCCGCGCAATCTATAGGCGTCTTGCAATAACTATAGAGTTCCAAATCTGGTTCATGAATTCGTATTTTCTTCGAAAAATATTTGTACGCATCGGCAAGACTTATGATGGTGACCGGCGCTCCCGTGTCAACTTCAAATGTGATATTACGATCATTTACTTCCAATGTACATAGAATTTTATCCCGTATGCTGGGGCTCTGTCCATTACTTTCCATCTTACACACTTCTTGCTCTGAGTCCTCCTTTCCACTGACTTCGCCGTCAGATATTTGTTTCATTGTAGATCTTGCTTTAAAACACACACGCCTTAAGTGGCCTCTCTTTCTGCAAAAATTGCATACAGAATTTATGTGACGGCAATCGTTTGAATTATGCTTACTGCTGCCACATCTGTCACAGTTTGTATTCAGTTTCGATCTCGCTCTTTGTTCTGTCTCTCTGACTCTTTTCTCCCTCTCTTTTGTCTTTCTCATATTCACCATGTCAACGGCTTCTTGCTGCTTATTCATTTCCTGGAACCCCTTTTCAGCTTGTTCAAACATGTTTGCCAAATGTATTGCATCATCTAATGTTAAATCGTCCTTTTCCAATAACCGGCCTTGAATCTTTCTGTTCCCTATGCCGTACACAAACTGGTTCCTCAGTGCTTTGTCCAGGTATTCACCAAATCCACAGCCCGTTGCTAGATGTCTCAAAGCCACTAAATATTCTGCGGCGGATTCTGTAGGTTCTTGCTTACGTGAGTGGAATTTAAAGTTCAAAAATATTTCATTGGGTTTAGGGTTATAATGCTTCTCCAGCAATTCACAAATATTATCATACTGCAATTCCTCTGGTATCAAGGGTAAAGCCTTGTCACATAGCTTATTATAAGCCTCTGTACCCATGAAATGTAATAGATATTTAGCCTTCATCGCCTCGCTCGTACCAAAAATCGCCAACGCCGTCTCAAATCTTTTCACCCAACGATTCCAGGTTGTAGCCTTTTCATCAAATGGCTCCATTTGAAAATTGCCACGCGGTTTTGGTTCACTCGTCGCCATAATTGTTATATATCCCGGTCTGCTAGTAAAACAACTGTTGCCTTCAGGTAACTCATAACAACTGAGTGATGGTGTTTATTACATATGCTTACATCGATAGTAGTTTAGTAGTTACTGAATACGTAACGTATACAACAAGTTCAAATCAAGGATCAATGTTTTTTCCTGGCTAAATAATTTTTTGGAGATTTAAGGTGAAAAATCCTACCAGTGTGTTAAACAGTACAAAATTCGTTAAAGTTAATAGAAATTTACCTAGTGCTGAAATTTTAGGTTTTATTGCTCTACGCTTGCATTGGATTGTGGTAAAAGACTGCTGGTCTTTTGTTTCTGGCTTCATTACTGTCAACATATATGTATACCTTGTCTAAATTTTGCATGCACGTGGTTTTTGAATGGGTAAGTGGTTCAAAATCTATAAAATTTAATGAGCAAAGTGAATTATTTTCGTGATTGAAGAGGTATTTATGGTATTAAAAATTGTTTAATGCAATTTTAAAGCAAGGTAAGAATTTATATTATATGGAAATATCCATTTAGCTATTTTATGTAAGTAATGGTTTCACTTTTTACATTTCGAAATAAAATAGTTTATGCATTTTTTTGTTTAAACTGTATATTTTGTATATATTCCTGGTAAATATATACATATGTGTAATTTTCCATATGTTGTAGGTTATGCATACATATGTGTATAGTTGGTAAACCTGATCGGATGGTATTTTGTTGTAGCCAGTGAGCAATGCAGTCAATTTAATGTAATGGTAATGGTATGGTAAAATAAAGAAATGGAGAATTACCTCAATTGGGGTTGCGGAAAAAGTAAAATTTGTTATTGTAAAAATAATTTTATCATTTTCATTTTGAATTTTGAAATGTACAATTGTAATGTTTTATTTTGCATGATTTTTTTCCATTTTGACTTACTATTTTCAAATGTACGCTTTTAGTGTTTTCTAATATAATGTATTGTGTGTTTTGGTGAGTATAAATCGATTTTATGTTTTTATTGGGTAAGTGGAACTATACGAATAAGATGATTTCAGAGAAAAAAGGGACTTTCTCATTGCAAAAATCCACAAATTTATTTTTCTTCTGTTTTTTTTTTTTTTTTTTTTTTTTTTTTTTTTTTGTCAATCTTTTCTACACATAGAAGCATGGTATAATTATGACAGGTAGAATCAAACCCCAGCTGATTTAACTCTATAGTAATACTAGTGGCAAATTTGATATGACGTTTTTCCGAAATTTTTTTATAGCTCACAATTTTTTCAACTTGACATGCTTTATTGAAGTTTACATTAGTTATCGTTTTTCTTTTTGCTTTTTGCTGTATGTAATGCAAGCCATACACAATATAACCGTCGGTACAACTTGCAGAGTAAACAAGTTGTATGTTTCGGCCACAAACGATACAACTTTGTGTACAACATCTATGTACAACTTCACTTTTTGAAGAGTTCATTTGAGTTAAGATGAAACCGGAAATAATTTAGTGATCTATAATTGACTTAATAGCATTTATTTTTTATTGTTTTAAATTCTATTTAATAATATTATTATATTAATGACTAGAATTGGCATCTAGCTTTCCAACCACAGGTCCTACATCGTTCTTCAACTGGAAGATGCGAACACATTCAAACAAATAAAAATGGCCAACACAGCTGCATTGGGTTCATATCAAAACGCCAACCTATAATCCGTGCAATGAGAACTAAAAATGCAAAATTCATTGGGACTGCAATCAGTGAAATACCGAAGATAAAGAGACACAACAATATGCGGTCTATACGAAATGGTAGAGTGAATTTAAAATTTAGTAAAAAAAGGATTCATATCCTCCGAAAAATCATCTGAAATGTTTCATATACATACTTAAATCACAGGTATCGTTTTATGCAATAGCGAGTAACAACATTGCGCAACAGCCAATCTGGGGGTTGGAAAGTTCTAAGTGGATAATATACGGTTAGTAGATCAACATCTCAAAAAGGGTTTTGGGTTACCAAGCTAATTTTTTTAGAGTCCATTATATATAGCCTTAACCATACACAAAGGTTCTAAAATATTTTGCTCTACACTTCGCAAAATTTACGATAGAGTTTTAAATTTGATACAATACAATGGGTTACATTTAGTTCTACAAAATGTGGGCCACTTATTTCGACAAATATTCGTAACTTGAGTATTTAGAAAGAAGAAAATATACTTTCAATTTTATAAAAATATAAAAAAGTATGCCTTGTGTGTAATTTCACTGAAAAGTTATAATATTTGTTGGCAATTTAACAATGTGTAATACAAAATATTTAATGAGTTCCAGTAATTTATAGATACAAGTACATAAAAAAATAATAATTTATAAAAACGACAATAAAATTATTAATTTACAAATCTTAATGACTAATGTATCAAACGCGATTTATTATTAAGGCTCAGTTTATCTAAGGCGACACTAAAACTAATTCTAAATGATAAACCAATTTCTTGCTTTTTATACCCTCCACCATAGTATGGAGCGTATATTAAGTTTGTCATTCCGTTTGTAGCACCTCGAAATATACATTTTCGACCCCACAAAGTATATATATTCCTGATCAGCATAAAATTCTATGTTTCGTTGCAGAAATATCCATTCATAATCTTGGATGGTTGCTTATTTGCACCTAAATTGTAAGTCAGAAAAAATGTTTAAATAAATATTACACCAATTTTACATATTTTTTTTTTCTTTACCAGTATGTTTTTTTTTTTTTTGAGCGGCACCAATCTCTGTAGCCCTGTAGAAAGAAATTAAAAATAAAAGAGACATATTTAATAAGGAATAAAGGAATAAATTGTTATTTGTTTACAAAAATTGCCAAAGCAGTATGTTTTAATACATTTAAGGTACACAATGATTAGGGGTTAGAGTTAAAAAAATAGTTTTTAATTTGTATTTAATAACTAACCCAAGTTTGTAATTCTTCCAATCTAAGTGGGTAGTTCTGAAGGAATTTTCATCAATGTTTTTATTAAAAATATTTAATAGTCATGTGACAAATTGACGTTTTTGAATCAGTTTTTATTTCTTTATAAATTCTGTAGCAGAACTCTGAAATTTATTTGCAAAGAAAATAAGGCTTCACAAAATATAAGACGGTAAACCCCAAAGAACTGGGAATGTTTCGAGTTTTTATTTCCTACAAATAGACGACATTTTTATATTTTCAAGAAATTGTTAAAAATTTGTATAATGAATCTCGTAATATATTTTTAGATTTTTGTACAAATGTGAAACATAAAAGTGGTGTATCGTTGGATCAAGTAATGAAACAATTCTGTAGCAGAACTCTGAAATTTAGTTGCAAAGAAAATAAGGCTTCATAAAATATAAGACGGTAAACCCCAAAGAACTGGGAATGTTTCGAGTTTTTATTTCCTACAAATAGACGACATTTTTATATTTGCAAGAAATTGTTAAAAATTTGTATAGTGAATCTCGTAATATATTTTTAGATTTTTGTACAAATGTGAAACATAAAAGTGGTGTATCGTTGGATCAAGTAATGAAACAAACCCATGAGCCTTCAAATTTCAATTTAAATGAAAAACATATAAATGGGTTAACGCACTGGGTTTGGGTTAAAATTGTCATATCAATTACATACTTCAAATAAATCCTCATTTAGTAGGTCAACCCATGATACAATAAGGAGGTAGGACAGCTTCGAAAACTACAGAAATGTAGCACTGACGCTATACCCGCTTCCAGTCAAATTTGCATGCAAACAAGTTATTTCCATTTATTCAATATTTTTCCTCATTTCTAAAATCATTTAAACGGCGCTAACAGTACGTTTATATATAAATGGGTTAACCGACTGGATTTGAATTAAAATTGTCATATCCATTACTTAAGGTACGGTCACACTGGGCAAATATTTGATCGAAATTTGTTTTCCCATATTTGACTGAACAAATGTGAAATTCATACAGAGTTGATTCGATGTTCACATTACAGTCAAATATTTGACGGATTTTGTTTGTTCAAGCAGTCACCAAACAGCGTCAAACAGTGCTATGGGAAAACATGTTTGACACATGTTCACATTCGTAAAATATATTTTCCCATTAAATTGTTTGATCAAACTGTGAGGAAACATAAGTTTATTTGGCCGGGAGAAATAGACAGAGAGAGTGAAAGAGAGACATAAAGAAAATGGAGTTTCGGGTTATAATTTATTTGGAGAAGGGAAGCAAAAGACCAACTGTTGTGAAATAAATTCCTTGTCAGAACAATTTTTTTTGCATTTTTGTTTGTATCATGGTAGAAGAATACAGGTAGTCACATCGACATAGCTGCTGGGACAATGAACTGTCAAAACAATTTTGGAATTGAAAAAAATGAATGAAATATTATTTAAATTTGTAAAAATTGTTGAAAAATATATATCATTGCAACCTCCGATTTTTCGCCGTATAGGAAAACATAGAAAAATCTACTTATTTTTGTCGAAACATTTCCAAATTTTTGACATATCATTGTTTCAAGCGTTGATGCATCTACCTATATCCTGTTCCAGAACCTGCAAGAATCTACTAGCTTCGCAATTTTCTTCGATATAATAAAGGGAAAATCGGTTATCGTAGTAAAAACACTTACATTCTCGCAGTTCTGGAACAGACCAAATATAAACATTTTTTACGAAACATTCAAATTCAGTTAATTCAAAAATATCAAATAAACAAAGCCACTTATTGTATTCGTTTGTTTTTCTATTCATTAAACATCATGCTACAAATGCTACTGTTCTTAAAGCAAAATGCTGCCCAATGTTTTAAACTGATATTTTCCCTTGTTTGACCTTACAAAACATTTGCACCGTCAAATAAATGTTTGACCAAAAAATAGGAAAATAATTGATCATATATGTTCACACTATGGACACATTGGTCAAATTTTTGTTTTCCAGCAAATAATTTTGTTTTCCCAAAATCAGCTGTTTTTGTATTTACCGTCAAATAATATTTGGTGGTCAGATTGTGACAAAGAAATATTTCACATTTTTCGTCAAATATTTGCCCAATGTGACCTTACCTTTACACTTCAAATAAATCCTCTCAAAGTAGGTTAACCCTACAAAAAGTTCTAACGTAAACATGGCATAAGAATAGTTTTTTTAAGAATATGATCTAAATATTTCGATCTGTGAATTATATGGCAAAACTGGCGAATAGCTTCAATGCGCGTCCCTTAATGTGCGCGTCTTCCAATCATTGAATTTGAAGATATTTTGAAATGAAGATATAGACAACGAAAAGTTAGTTTTGTCTTTTTATCCAGGTGGCTCTCATCATGTTTTGCATAGTCAACATGCTGATTTACGTGTTCAACCCACTCGACTTCGAAAACACATTTCATCGTTTTTCAATTTTACATTATTATTCCTGAATTTGTCGACGATATAGACGACATCTGCTGAACCGAATTTTTTCGAAGATAAACGGTGAGAGCATTTCGTTGTCTTTATTTTCATTTGTCTATGCCAGTGATCCTACGATATATATCTATATATATATATATATATATATATATATATATATATATATATATATATATATATATATATATATATATATATATATATATATATATCTATATCTAAGAGGAAAATGTTTGTATGTTTGTTTGTTTGTAATTTATGGACTCGAAAACCGCTGAATAGATTTTCCTGAAAATGTCCATATATACTGCAACATCGCCTGAAAGTAACATAGGCTATATACATTTTTGAATTTCCACTTGGAACTGGAGATATAGCATCAGAATCGGAGGTACCTCCCAAAAATTTAGATTTTATATGCACATATATATTGATTGGTTGAAGATACAGTCTCCAAATTTGGAATACGTAACGGAATTTGGAACAAAAATAAGTTTGCCAAATTATATTGTAATCGGTTCAGATTTGGATATAGCTCCCATATATATTTTCGACCGATTTCGTTCATTTGATGCCTCAAACACAATATGAATGTTCGATTCCAATGAAATTTGGAATGTGTGACGGGATTTAATCCGAAAATAAATTTGTCAAATTATATTGAAATCGGTTCAGATTTGGATATAGCTCCCATATATATTTTCGGCCGATTTCAAGCATTTGATGCATCAAACACTCTATGTATCCCCAATTTTAATGAAATTTGAAACGTGTGATAGATTTTATCTAAAAAATTGATTTCCCAAATTATATTGAAATCGGTTCAGATTTGGATATAGCTCCCATATACATTTTCGGCCGATTTCATGTATTTGGTGGACCAAACACGACATGTATTTCTAATTGTAATGAAATTTAAAATAAGTAACGGAATTGGGAGCCAAAATGAATTTGTCAAATTAAATTGAAATCGGTTCAGATTTGGATATAGCTCCCATATATATTTTCGACCGATTTCATGTATTTGATGCACCAAACTCGCTATGTATCTCTAATTTCAATGAAATTTGGAATGTGTAGCGGAAATTAAAACAAATATACATTTGTCAAATTATATTAAAATCGGTTCAGATTTGGATATAGCTCTCCTATATATTTTCGACCGATTTCATGTATTTTATGCACCATACACGATATGTATGTTCGATTCCAAAGAAATTTGGAATATGTAACGGGATTTTGATTAGAAAATAAATTAGTCAAATTATATAAAAATCGGTTCAGATTTGGATATAGCTCCCATATATTTTCCGCCGATTTCACATATTTGATGCACAAAACACGATACGTATTTCCGATTCCAACGAAATTCGGCATGAGTGGCTAAATTTGGTACAAAAATAAATTTGACAAATTATATTCAAATACGCTCCGATGTGATTATAGCTCCCAAATATATACTCAGCCGATTTCACATATTTGATGCACCCAAAGCGAGAGAGACAAAATCTGGTACCAGAAAAAATTGCCAAATTATATTGAAATCAGTTGAGGTTTGGATATAGCTAACATATATATTTCGGCCGATTTCATACATATTATGCACCAAACACGATATATATGACCGATTTCAATGATAATAATAAATGTGATAAATTAATTGGAAATTAGTTAAGATTTGGATATAGCTCCCATATATGTATTCTCGGCCGATTTCACATATTTGACGCACCAATTTCAATGAAATATGAAAGGTGTGGCGGAGTTTGGTGTAAAAGTAATTTTTTTAAAATTATATTTAAATCGGATCAGATTGGGATATGATTTTAATAAGAACCATTGACCCACAACGCCTTAGGCTAACACTAAAAAACAACACAACAATTTATTTGAAATACGCTTATTACGGCGAAGTATGTTGCTATCTCGAATTCACTAATTGCGATAGAAAAACCACTCTACTTAAAAAAAATTGCAATTTTCTTGCACGCTTGGTATTTGCTATGAAATAAATAAATCCAAAGGACAAACCCTTCGTGTATGCATGTCATGTTACTGCTTTTGTAATGATTTTGTTTAATAACGCTTTAAATTAGTGCAATATTTTTTTTAAATTTTTAAATTTGTTTTTCTTTATCCTACATATATTTATAAATAAAATTTTGAATGCATATAAAATCATAAGGGGTAGCGAAGCGCACCGGGTTCAGCTAGTATATATATATATTTTTTTTTTCGAATTTTAAAGTCAAGTCAAATATGCCCGTCTATGTAAGTGCTATGTAAGTGTAAGTGCACAAATAGCATGCATAGTGCCTATTAGGATCACTGGTACATAAAATTAACTACATCAGTCCACACCCTCTTCCTGTTTTTTTTCTTCATGTAATGCTATGTATGAAATAAAACTATACCAACCCACTTTAAATTTCAATTATTTATTAAGTTTTTTTAAATAACACTCTACACACTAAAGCTAATACAAAATAATAACTAAGTTGTTGGTATTTTTATAATCGTCGAACCTTGCATTCGATTATGTTGCTGGGACAACAGAATTGAAAGTAAGACATTTCGTAGAATTTAATTTTTTCGTTTTTTGAAAAATAATCATGGCAATCCATGACTTAAGGGAACAATTTCAAATTGAAAAAATGGGAATTTTTGCAAAATAATTGTGGTAAATATTATTTAGTACTTTAATAATTTACCTACGTTTTATTTGAAAAATCGTCTTAGTAGTCTATGATTTTAAGAAGTTTCAAAAGTAAAATTTTAGAAAATTTAAGTTATTCTGGTTTCAAAGCTGTGAAGTGTTGGTTACGAAAATTGTGTGAATTGTGTAAAATTTTAATTTAAAAATTGAGCTTTTGAAATTTAAATTATAATTTGTTTCTTAATAATAAACATTGTGATATAAAAAAATGTCAAAAAAGTGTATTTTTAATTGCGAATCATTCAAGCACCTTTTTGTTTTTCCACTTAATGACCATTTTACCGGATTCGACAATTAAAAAGGTTGATGTGAAATTTTACAAATAGACAGTTTAAAAATTAAAAAGCATATGAGAATATGTGATAACCATTTTTTGGCAGAATACATCGGCAAGATGAAACTACGGATGGGAGCACTTCCAGGTCAGTAGTAACAACAATTACAATGTGAAAAGTGTGAAAGTGTGTGTGTAAGATGGTACATCCCCCACATAGGGTCCAAGATTTTGAAAAACAAAACGCTCAAAGAAAGCGAAAAAATCATCTAATCATCTCTTCAAATTTCCCACATACAAACATTTTTGCTAACACAAGATCTGTTGTGAGGATGATATATATCTGCGAACCCCTTCTGGTACCTCACTCACAAAGGCTAACAATTTTGCAATACTTTTATCTCTCATAACCTGCGAAACAAGTCAGCGATTCTTGACAACTTGCTATATCTATATATTTCTCTTAACCAAGAACCTAATATGAATATGGAATTTACGATTTCGCATAAAATTGGATATTAATTTTCAATTGTAATTTTGCCCATACCAATACTTTCAGCCCTATTAGATGAAATATGAAAATGGAATACTTTGGTCAGATATATCTGTTACCAGACGCATATTTCCACATTTTCCAAAAAATTGCACATATCTTGATATAATCCAAATCTGGCACATTGTAATATTTTCATTAGTCTTTGGTCAGATACGAATATTGGCCAACTGCTTAGGAACCTCCCCCATAAAGGGTCAACAGTTTCAATAATCATAATTCAAGATTGGGAGTTTAAATCTGTCATTGGACTTCTGAGAAAAATATTAATTTTTAATCAGAATGAATTCTCATTAAAACTTAACAGCATTATCTAAAATTCGACGTACTTTTTGTACGTTTTACACCACACAAGTAAAACACGCCGGGTGCCCAAAAGTTCAAAATTTAACATTTTCAACATTGACAATTAAACAATTTATTTTTTGTGTGATGATAATACAAAAAATATAGCAATTGAGAGAAGTTTGAAGATTGATCAATTATTACAACGTTTTAATTGGTACATTTAAAAATATGGGCCTGCCGTATTTAGGTAATACGAACGTGCAAAACATTTTACAACAGAGGGGGAGTTAAATATTCGTCGAAGTTTAGGCAACGCTTTTAGGAAAAAATATTTGAAAGATTAATTTAGGTTTAAAATCAGCAGTGCCTTGAAAAAAATCTTTACTTACGTTTCTTTCTGTGAACTGATAGAGAATACTTTCCCATATTCAAATCACCAATAGTGTATTTAATGTAGTTGCAATTAAAGGGCGGTTTGGTTTGATCTAGAAGAAAAAATAGAAATTGGTTCGATTTCCAAATATAAATAAGTGCATTTACATTCTTCAAAACCAATTGAAAATAACAAAATATGCACAAATTTTTTTGATTAGAAACATAACGTTTGTCAGTAAGTTATTTTCCTATTTGAAATACTTTGTTTTCGAAGTTTTACGTTACGCAGCGCCAAGAAGGCAGGGCGTAAAACATTGCGATAGTAATACCCTACAAATATTATGAAACACTTCGAAATAATGGTTTCCGACACAGGAAACTTCATATGGACCTTCCTACCTCGCCAAGTTGAGACGATGTAACTATGTATGTCCGTCCGTCCGTCTGCCCATGTTAATTTGTAATCAAGCTACAGGTCGCAATTATGGCCCGATCCTCACGAAATTGAAAATGGCCTATTCTTTTTGGAGATGACGGAATTTCGCATGGAGTTAGTTAGAGTTTATGGCAGGGCAGAAGCCTAGCAATTTCGATGAACATCGGACAATATTTACTGGAAAAAATAAACATTAACTTTCATGTAAAAAAGCGAAAATTTCCTCTATATTTTTAATCCTGGAAAAATCTTTTAAATTCATTAAACAGTCACAAAAATGCATGCGATAAAAAATATGACAAAAAAATATGACAAACAAGTTAAAAAGCAGTAAGTTCGGCCGGGCCGAACTTTTAATACCCTCCACCATTTACAACGAATTTGGAAATTTTCAAAAAATAAAATCCTTAAAAAATTCTGTTAAAATTTTAAAAATACCGAATATAACCGTTATATTGGGGTCTATACGACGTGGACATACATATGCATTGTTTGTCATAAGCCATTACCATATTCAAATTCGAAACTGGACCCGCACCGACAATTTTCTGTCACAGACTGTAGTTCCCATAACGAACTTCAAAAACAATTCCGGTTAATAATGTCGCTAAAATCATCAAAATACCGAACATAGCGAGGTGCCGTTATATGGGGGCTATACGAAGACGTGGACCTGCACAGACAATTTTCAGTCTTAGGGTGTAGTATCCATTTGGAACTTCAAATACCAAATTTGAAACAATTGCAGTGAATAATGTCGCTAAAATCATCAAAATACCGAATATCGGGAGGTACCGTTATATGGGGGCTATACGAAGACATAGACTTGCACAGACAATTTTCTATCTTAGGGTGTAGTATCCATTTGGAACTTCAAATACCAAATTTGAAACAATTCCGGTGAATAACGTCGCTAAAATCATCAAAATACCGAATATCCGGAGGTACCGTTATATGGGAGCTATATGAAAACGTGGACCTACATGGCCCATTTACGAACTTAACCTGCCTACTGGAAAAATAAACATGTGTGCAAAATTTTAGCCATCTATCTCAATTTATTCGAAAGATAGCGTGATTACAACAGACAGACAGACGGACAGACGGACAGACGGACAGACAGACAGACAGACGGACATCGCTAAATCGACTTAGAATTTTACGCTGATCAAGAATATATATACTTTGTTGTGTCTGACATGAGTATTTCGAGGAGTTACAAACGGAATGACAAAGTTAATATACCCTCCATAGTATGGTGGAGGGTATAAAAATATGAAAAAAATGCAAGTGAAAATTTTTATACCCTCCACCAAAAAAGGTATGGAGGGTATATTAACTTTGTCATTCCGTTTGTAACTCATCGAAATAATCATTTTAGACCCAACAAAGTATATATATTCTTGATCAGCGTAAAATTCTAAGACGATTTAGCCCTGTCCGTCCGTCTGTTGTAATCACGCTGCAGTCTAAACGAATTAAGATAGGAAGCTAAAATTTTGCACAGATCTCTCTTTTTTCTGCAGGCAGGTCAAGTTCGAAGATAGGCTATATCGGTCCACGATATCGTATAGCCCCCATATAACGGTACCCTCCGATATTCGATATTTTGAAGATGTTAGCCACATTTTTCAATGGAAATGTCTGACAATTCACACAAGTAGTTCTCTGTGGGTACTTTATACCTCGGCATAGAATTATCTATAGAGGTCCACAATATCGTATAGCCCCCATATAACGGTACCCCCCGATATTCGGTATTTTGATGATTTTAGCCACATTTTTCAACGGAATTGTCTGAAAATCCACACAAGGAGTTCCTTGTGGGTACTTTATACCTTGGCAGAGAATTGTCCATATAGGAACACGATATCGTATAGCCCCCATGTAACGGTACCCCCCGATATTCGGTATTTTGATGATTATACCCACATTTTTCAACGGAATTATCTGAAAATCCACACAAGGAGTTCTTTGTGGGTACTTTATACCTCGGCAGAGAATTGTTTATATAGGTCCACAATATCGTATAGCCCCCATATAACGGTACCCCCCGATGTTCGGTATTTTGATGATTTTACCCACATTTTTCAACGGAATTGTCTGAAAATCCACACAAGGAGTTCTTTGTGGGTACTTTATACCTCGGCAGAGAATTATCTATGTAGGTTCACAATATCGTATAGCCCCCATATAACGGTACCCCCCGATGTTCGGTATTTTGATGATTTTACCCACATTTTTGAACGGAATTGTCTGAAAATCCACACAAGGAGTTCCTTGTGGTCATTTTACCTCCTCAAAATGAAGTGTCTATATAGGTCCACGATATCGTATATCCCCCATATAACTGTAACCTCCGATATTCGGTATTTTGATGATTTGACCCACATTTTTCATCGGAATTATCTGAAAATCCACACAAGGAGTTCCTTGTGGGTACTTTATACCTCGGCAGAGAATTGTCCATATAGGTCCACGATATCGTATAGCCCCCATGTAACGGTACCCCCCGATATTCGGTATTTTGATGATTTTACCCACATTTTTCAATGGAATTGTCTTAAAATCAACACAAGTAGTTCCTTGTGAGTACTTCACCCCCTGAGAGAGAATTGTCTATACAGGTCCACGATATCGTATATCCCCCATATAACGGTACCTCCCGATATTCGGTATTTTATGATTTGACCCACATTTTTCATCGGAATTGTCTGAAAATCCACACAAGGAGTTCCTTGTGGGTACTTTATACCTCGGCAGAGAATTATCTATATAGATCCACGATATTGTATAGCCCTCATATAACGGTACCCCCGATATTCGGTATTTTGATGTTTTTAGCCATATTTTTCAACGGAATGGTCACAAGGGGTTCTTTGTACACAAGGGGTTCTTTGTGAGCACTTTACCCACCGACAGAGAATTCTCTATATAGGTTAACGATAACGTATAGCTCCCATATAACGGTACCCCGCGATATTCGGTATTTTGATGATTTTAGCCACATTTTCCAATCGTATTGTCTGAAAATCCACACACGAAGTTCCTTGTGAGTACTTTACACGCAGACATAGATTTGTCTTTATAGGTCCACAATATCGTATATCCCCCCATATATCGACACCTTCCTATATTAGATATTTTAAAGATTTTAAAAGAATTTTTATTGGATTTTATTTTTTTGAAAATTTTCTAATTCGTTCCAAATGGTGGAGAGTATTCAAAGCTCGGCCCGGCCGAACTTACTGCTTTTTTACTTGTTTTTGTAATATATAAAACCAACTTACATGCTTATGGCATTTCGTTTAGATAAACGAAAACATATCAAGTGGAGAGAGAGAGAGAGAGATGTGAAAATGTTTATAAGTGTGGTTGTAAGATTTAGAAGTTTTTTTCAAAAGAATTTTAGTTTCATTTAATTCATGGGTTCCTCTTCTATTGTTTTTTTTTCTTAATAGCTCCTGGGATTAGTGGCTCTTTCTGAAACCTACTTTGAGAGGATTTATTTGAAGTAAAAGTAATGGATATGACAATTTAAATCCAAATCCAGTGAGTTAACCCTCATATATATAAACGTACTTTTACCCCTGGTAAACATTACCATCTTTCTTCAATAATAAACAAACGTTGTTTCTATAAAAAAAACAACGATAATGGTATTAAGCCTGACCATTTTGCAACAACAAAAGTGAATATTTTTTGTTACATGTTTTCAATTTTTGTCATGCGATTTGTTAAATTTGACTTACACTTTTGAATTGTAACTCTCTGAAGGTTTTCTATACTCCCACCAGTATGTCTTGAAGGTATTATTTACAGGTCGCAATTATCGTCCGATCCTCTAGAAAATGCACAATTGAAAACCAATCGACACGGAATTTTGAATGAGGAAAGTTAAGAACAGGAAAGAATTTGAGCAGTTTGGATGACCATCTAATTATATTTAGCTGTAAAATGGACCACCCCTTTTGTGAATTTATTTCGAATACATAACAACAGGGTGGAGTGCGTAAATAAGGGTAATATCTGGGTAGGGCGCTACGACATTATTTCAAAATCGAAATCATCCAAAAAAAATTTCGACATAAGGGGGCTTCCAACATATTGTAGTGTTGAAGGGTATCACATGGTCGGCACCGTAATGTAATAATAATAGACTTTGCTTACTTGTTTTGAAAAAGAAATATGACAGAAAAGTGTCTGTGCAGGTTCACATTTTGGTATAGCCCCCCATATAATATTACCTCCCTATATTGACGATTTTAGCTACATTATTCACCGATTTTTTTTTTCTAGTTTCGCATTTGAATGTTGTAGTGGCTTTTTTTAAATAAAGATTTTAACACAATTTTTATTTTTTTGAAAATTGCCAAATTCGTTCAAATGGTTTGGAGGGCATTCAAAGTTCGGCCCGGCCGAACTTATAGTTTTTTTACTTGTTAACACTGAGAATCATTTTGTACCTTTTTTTCCATTGGTGTTTATCAGAAGCTGCCGCGCCATTTGAGGGCTACAATCAAGACTATAACTAGCTGACAAATTTTTCTGCAAAAAAACAAAAATGTATATTTTAATGTAGTTTGAACGGAAACTTAGTACTTACAACATTTGTTGAATTGGACGGATTGTAGAGCCAATATAAAATCTTGATCGGATGAAGCACATATATAGGAGGAATTGATATACGTGAACCGATTGTCACCAAATTTGGCATGCTTGCTTCTAAGCTGAATTTGGTACCCATTCGTTAAATTGTGATTCCATATAGTTTTGTGTTTATGTTTCATGTTACATGAATACTTTTTGAAGATATGTATGTGTTAATTAAGCATTGTCAGCAAATATTGGTTGACCTCAAAAAAAAAAATTTTTTTAGGTAAAGCTCTTCACGACCCTTACCCTAAAGGGATGGTTTCTGGCATACATGTGTCTTTATTTCGCCTGGAAAGATATGAGACTACATTAATTTAATCGGCTAATTTACAGACAAATATATTTTCCGTGGCTTTATGTTTTTTGCAAAATAGTTGAACTCTGTAATAAAATTACTAAAATTTTAAATTTTCCCCTGTAATATGCATTTTATAAATTCAAATTGTATACTTCCATAGAACCACCAGCTCCAGCATTACTGGAACGTCTCCCCACCGAGTTAAGAATTACTAAGGAAGAGATTGACAGTAAAGATTGGCAAATCGTTTAACCTGAGATTCATTCACTAATAAATTCTCAAGCACTAAAGTACCTTTGCGGTGCTATGAACGAAGGAATGTAGGCATTCTATGTAAAACGATTGTAAAGGAGGAGGATCCTGAACCGTCTGAACTACCATGCACATGTAGTTGCCATTCAAATGTCCAGAAAGTTAAAAAAATTGGAAGAGGCAATCCAGGTCAACAGAAAATTGACCACATAAATTCAAAGACTTCGAAACTGTCTGGAAATTGATAGAACGGAGCATGTGACAAATATAAGCATTCGTGAACGGGAGGAAGATAATTGCGACAGAAGGTGGATGAACTGGCATTGGCGTTAAATAACCTACATTCAAATTCTATAATCTTAAAGGATGTGGCAGATAAAAAGGCTACTCATTTTTCAAAAATGATTTGTGGAACCACCTCATATTGTTCAAATATACAGGAAAATATGGCCCAATGTCTATACCTCACAAGCAGGAAAGGTTACAACTTTTTGAGAAATGTGTTTAACTTTAATCTACCATATCCTTCGAGTTTAATGATCTGGCAGACCATAAAACGTGTTGAAGTTGGCATTGACAACAATGTTATCAATTTGACGAAGTTGAAATAAGAAAAGAATTGGAGTATAACAAAGCGGATGACACCATTGATGGCTTTGAAGATTTGGGAGGTGGCCAAAGAACATCAAAAATTGCTTCAAAAACTGTGACATTTATGGCCAAAGGCTTTTGTAGCAATTGGAAATCTGTAACCAATTTTTATGCTATAAACAGCTTTGTTACGGGAGAAACAATTAAAACTCTGTTATATGAAAAAATACATGAACTGTATAGAATTGGGTTGGAAATAAGGGGAATCGTATGTGATCAAGGTAGCTCCAACCAGCGTCTACACAGCCTCCTATGTATCAATGAAAGTTCCCATTATTTTATGAAGAAGGAGAAAAAAATCGCCTTTCTTTGGGACTATCCTCACTTTTTTAAGTCAATGAGAAACAATATGTTTTCTAATACCTTTGAGGTTGATGGCATTGCTATATTGAAAAAGTACATTGAAGCGGTATTTGAATGTGATAAGAAAAATTTCAATGTAAAGTTATGTCCCAAGTTAACAGAGAGACATATATATTTGTCAATCTGGGACAAGATGAATGTCGCTAGAGCAACCCAAATTTTTAGTCGCACATTATCTATAGCCATAATAACATTAATATCAAATGGTCACAAAGCGCCTGAAACAGCAACCACCAGCAATTTCCTGCAAGTCCTAAATGATATGTTTGACCAACTGAATGTTAAAAGCAAGTCCTCTCCCAATCCCTATAATCAACCAATGCGTAGAGGCTGTTCGGAGAAAAATCAGTATTTCCACCAAGCAATAGCGTGCCTGAATAACTTAACCGTGAAGAGCAGAGGAGTAAGGTGTGTCGATGGGATAGTTCAGACAATGAAGGGTATGTCTCTAATTGCTGAACAAGTATTCGAGGACTGTGACGATGTTGACTACAAAAAATAAAACTCAGTCAGGATGCCTTGGAGAACGCTTTCTCTAGATTCCTGGCACAAGGGAACAACACTCACCCCTCTGTAAGGGAGTTAAGGTACTACATTGCTCGTTATACTTCTCAAAAGTTTTTAAACAGCGCACGCGGAAGCTCGGAGAAAAATTGCGAAACGGATGATGATAAATAATTGGTTTGGTCAATCAGCACTACCGAGAAACCCATTGCCATGCACCCTGAACAAAGGGATAAAATTGAAACGGAAATGCTATCAATGCTAAACACATTCCAAATAAAATAAAATGCCGAAATTGCCACGCCGCTATGACAAAGGCGACTACAGACGAATGTCGTAGCGAACTATTCATTAAGCTAAAGAATTATAATCCAAATATTAAACTTGATCTTGTAAACCCCAATCAAGAAACGTTCATCGTATACCAATTTATTATTTTTTGGTATAAAAATATATTTGAAACATTTCCCCACACACAACAACTCAGGACATTAACATTTAATGTCATAGTACGAAAAATAAAAGACGTATTTCCCTGGTTCCTTTCTGATGAAAAGTGTAAAGAACACAGAAAACAACACCTAATGTATCTCCTACGTCTTCTAATTATGAAAAATGGCAAATGGTTGGCGAAAAAATTGTCTTTCTAAGAGGCAAAGCAAAGGCAAAACAGGTCGAAGAAAAGGAAGCTTAACAGAGAAGCTAGGGAGGAAAACAAACGTGTCAAGTTCAAGACATGCTAAAACTTTATAACTAATATTTATAAATTTTTCAGTTCAAAATTCATGGCCCCCACCAGTGGGCAGTAGGAAAAGAAGGCCATCGCCTAAACCATCTCGTACCATGTACGAAAATGTTGGAAGTTTGAGAGGATTCCAGACAATAATGATGGGCACTTTGGCACCATTTGATATGGTAAGTTATCTGTATGGAATTTAACAAATCATTTTTAATTAATATCTCAAAATTGATTTAGTTTTTAGGTTGAAATTCATGGCCTCCACTGCATTGGAGGAAGTCTCCGACTCAATTACCCAACACTGAAGTCCATGTTTTGCGTGACTGCAGCAAAGATTTTCTTCGCTCTCTGAGAAAACCTCTAATAACAACATTTAGAAAGGTTTTTCATTACCGAAAACAAATAAGTAAAAAAGCAATAAGTTCGGCCGGGCCGAACTTTAAATACCCTCCAACATTTGAAACAAATTAGAAAATTAAAAAAAAAAAAAAAACATCCATTAAACGATATTGTGGACATATATAAACAAATCTATGTCTGGGGGTAAATTACTCAGAAGGGACTCCTTGTGTGGAATTTCAGACAATACCATTGGAAAATGTGGCTAAAATCATGAAAATACCGAATATCGAGGGGTACCGTTATATTGGGGCTATACCATATCGTGGACATATATAGATATTTATCTTCCAGGGGATAAAGTACTTACAAGGAATTCCTTGTGTGGAATTTTAGACAATACCATTGGAAAATGTGGCTTAAATCATCAAAATACCGAATATCGGGGGTACCGTTAACCTATAAAGAAAATTCTCTGTCAGGAGGTAAAGTACTCACAAAGAACTCCTTGTGTAGAATTTCAGGCAAATTCCGTTGAAAAATGTGGCTAAAATTATCAAAACACCGAATATCGGGGGGTACCGTTATATGGCGGATATACGATATCGTGAACTTATATAGACAATTCTCTTTCACAAAATCTGTTATATGTTATAAGTGATGTTAGTTACTGCGCTTTTAACTAAAAAACAACTGAAGTGATTGTGGCCATTCCTACCAATTCGGAATGGACTGTTGGAAGAAAAGGATAAAGCAGAAACAAATTTTTTTTACTTTAAATTTCTATTCTGAATTGTACATTACGTAATATGTTTTGTTTTGATTATCAAATTACTGCACAATAATAAGATCTATGTGAGGCTTCTATTTTCTTATGACAAAGTTTTAACCAACACAAATTCAACATTTTAAATGGCATTCTTGGAAAATTGCGATTGAGATCAAGATTGACTCAATAGGGTAAGTAACCATTAGACTGAGTTTTTTCGATCTTCCCCAATTCATAATTCGGAGTTGGATTTGTTTTAATTGTGACAAGGTTAGTTTATTCAGATTTCAAATGTTTAGTTTTAAACGAAGAAAGGCAAAATTGAGAAAAGTTTGAGTTCCATAAAATTAAACAAGTTGTCAGAGAAACAAAACAACTTGTTGCATTGTCAAGTTTTCTTTTCGAAACTTTAATGATTTATTTTTCAGCAAATAGTGAAAATTCTGTCCATACATTTGTTGTAATAAGCATTGTGATTACAACTGAATTTTAATATTTCCTAAAAATATAATTAATAATATAATTGTAAAGCATACACACACATACGCAACTAAACTTGACATATTAAACCAAGCAGTGCCCTACCATCAATTCATTGTACCTTGCTGTCTAAAATATTTTTGGTATGTTGATATATAAAAATTGTTTAAAAAATATTCAAATTCAAATATTCAATTTACAAACAAAATTGTATTGCATGCTATACATGGAAAATGTACACTTCTTGTTGCGAAATAAATCCTAAAAAATATATGTATAATTTTGAAGAGGACTATTGGCCTATCATTTTTTTCGCGTTTTTGTTTATTTATTTAAAATTCATGTAACAACGTGTTTAGTTGCATTTGTTTTGATAGTAATTCTGACAATGATCTTAATACAGGTGGGCCTCTTTACTTTATTTCGGATTGAATTCGGCTTAACGATTTATTATGGATTTTTTCTTTTTTTGTAAATCCATAATTTGTTTTTGTTGAAGAAATCGTCATCAAACGACATTGCATAAATTACTATATTATTATCTAAATAAATATTTTGACAAAATTGTAATGTTTCAAAAATTAAATTTTAACGTAATTGCAATTCTTTTAAAACTGACAACATTCACAGACAAAAAAACACATTTTGAATGCTATCAATAATCTTTTCTTATGGAAATTGAGAGATTACATTACATTCAGAGTGAATATGAACTTTTTTGCATTGAGTTATAAAAATAGCGTTCTACTGCGACATGAAAACTTAGGCGCACAAGGAAACCAATACACCGGTACAGGCAAAAAATTGAATTTAGTCTGTTGAGCTATAAATAAATATATGCATTTCGTTAACTTTTTATGATTTTGATAAAATAAAAAAGACTTGTTGCATATCATTTCAAATAATTCTGAAAGAACTAAAAATTTTTAAACAACAGTGGGTTCGAAGTCGAGTGTGTTGAATGCGTAAATCAGCATGTTGACTATGCAAAACATGATGAGAGCCACCTGGGTAAAAAGACAAAACTAACTTTTCGATGTCTATATCTTCATTTGTCTATGTATAGACAACGATCTATATTTTCATTTGTCTATTTGTTGACTATGCAAAACATGATGAGAGCCACCTGGATAAAAAGCGTTATATTCACTAAAGCTAAATTCCTGTCAACGTAATTATAGCGGACGGAGAAAGAATGTTTAGCTGTCGTCATGGCCATTAAGAAATTTAGACCATACGTTGAGATGATGCCATTAACGGTGATAACCAACCATGCCTCGTTGAAATGGCTTATGAATCTTAAAGACCTAAGTGGAAGATCGACCCGGTGGTCTTTACAGTTACAGTCATATGATTTAAAAATCGAACATCGTAAAGGGTCTGAAAATATTGTAGCAGATATGTTGTCACGGCACCTATAAGTGTTAAGAAGATACGCAGGGAATGAAGAATATTTGGATTTGATGAAAACGATTACCTCAAATCTAGAGAAACTGCCAACCCTCAAAGTGGAGGATGGCTACTTATTAAAAAATCGCTACCTCATACTGGATGAGTTTAGATGGAAACTCTGGTTGCTAAGTGGTATAACCCATCGGTCTAAAAAGGAGATGCTTACATATTCATTGCGGTATATCATTTTTCTAAATTCACTTTTTGAAGGCCATGAAGGAAGCCACATCTGCAAATGTAATTAAATTTCTAATGGAAGAGATATTTCATAAATTTCGAGTATCCGAGACCATGCTTAGTGATAATGGGGCACAATTTATCTCTTAGAGCTTCGATTCGACCATTCATCCAAAATTTTTTCCTGTATTGTTTTTATAGCATCTTCTATTGGCATATATATGTGTTCAAGAGTCCCATTTTGCCGCTTAATCTACAATTTCATTGTGGGTACTATTTGAACGATTCGGAATGAATTGAAGTAACACCTTAATTGAATATGAATTAGAAATATTGATAAATTCATTTATCAACCGATTTTTATGATGTTTTGACTTAATTGCTTGTATTCCGCTTAAACTATCTGTTAAGATGGTTATTTTAAGTAAATTATAGAAATAATCCAATTGTTCTGCTACACTCTTATCTTGTTTACTCGTGTTAAAATTATAATTCAATGCCAATAAGTTGACTACAAATTTTATACCTTAGGAATTTCAGGCTACTTTTCACTGTCGTTAATTTCTTTCGCGATGCCAATCATAAATTTCTCAATCTCAAATAATTTATGTATTTATCGCGGCACCATTAGCAGAATTAAAAACTTCATCCTCTGTTAATGCATTTCGATATTCATTCATACTTCTAGTTGCATTTTCCTGCTCTGTTTGTTTGTTCGTATTAACTTTAGCTCCGTTGGCGAACGAATTTCCTTCGTGCATCATTTTTATGTCACTGCAGTATTATTTTGGGTGCCGCTTACCTTCTTGTTCAAGTTTTTGCTACTATCCAAGAGTGCTATTTACGATATTCTCATTATTTCCATTATTATCTACACCACCATATAATTGCTTATACCTGATTCATGCTTCATGTTGCGGAATTTTGTTGATGGTCATTATGGCTTAAAATTTATAAGATCTTTCCCTGGCAGAACATTTTATAAAATATATGGCCTCTCCTCTCCTTGGACAAACAATATTGCCAGCATATCTCTTGTCTATCTCATAGCAGGTTTTGCATGCATCAATGCTGTGTTTGCAATGGAATGATGCAGTCCATTATATTTACATCAAATGCCGTAAGAAATAAAACGTTTTACATCACGTCGGGTATATTCAAATAATTTAATGGTCTCAGGGATTTCGGTGCCCTTAAAAGGGTATTTTAACTTTCGGTTTTGGGTCATTTCGTTATTAATGGCACGTTATTAACTTAATGGCACGCTCCAACTCATCGTTAGGTATATTCGTAGGTACAAGAAAATAATTCCACTTTGGATACCAAATATGCAAACAATTTGGCTATATAACCTTCTTTGAGTATTGCCTTATTATCCATAAAATTGTTTTTTTTCTTTGATGTACTGCTGTTACAGGTAATCTTAGTCTTCCAAACCTTGATGACATCCATTTTTCCTGTTATACTACTCATTTAATGGTCCTTGACAAAACAATAGATTTGATTGAGACATTACATTCTAACTCGATCTATCCACATACGAATTAAAAGGTCCACGGTGGTCTTGGTCGTATCTGAAATTAGAATTATTTTTTTAATTATAATTCTGAAAGGAATCCATCTCGAATGTCTTCTGAAAATAGTCTACTTCTAAAATTTGTTTAAGGTTCTAAACTATTTTCAATTTTAAACTCCATACCCATATCTTCAACTTCTTGGGAGCATTTGAAATGAAAGCTTTTGCAACCGACATGAAACTTTTTGCAAATCAAATGAAACTTTTAGATTTATACAAAGAAAAATTACAAAACAAATTAGTTTTTAGTAGGTTTAAAATTAAATCAACTAATTATAATTATTATAAAGTTAAAGAGGAATTTTTATTGATTTTTAATATATACATTTTTATAGTATTTCTTAAATTTTCAATTATTGTAATAACAAATGGTTCTTTATTGATTTAATTTAAATATTTCCATATTATTAAATTCCAAATGCTTAACGCTAAAAAATGAAATTGAAACAAATTTTGGCCTTTATAAGTATGGGCAGGACTGATATTCGAAATTATGCTTTACTACAATGTTTTATAGTCATAGTATACTATTAATCTTACCTAACAAAGAATTCCCGCTTCGCAGCTTTATTGATTATAGAGAGCAGTACACAATGTAATGCCTTATTTAAAAATCTCGGTATCATTTTCAATACAAAACATCCTAGACACAAAACAATGTTGTGCCAAATTTCAAATCTCAACATCAAATGTCGGCTCAATATTGTGATTTCAATAGACAGACAGGTGGTCTAGGACGAATTTTTAGAGGTGTTACAAACGGAATGACAAATTTAATATACCCTCCTTTCCATGGAGGAGGTTATAAAAGGTATTTAATTCGGGTCATTTGGAGAAAATACCTTAAAAAACATTTTTTAATCCTTCTGCATCTACACTTGCGATTTATGGAAACTGAAAAATTAAGAAATAATATTTTAAAAATACAGATATAAATAATCAATAAAAATTCCTCTTTAACTATATCTTAGTTATAATTAGTTGATTTAATAATAAAACTACTAACAATTTTTTTTTTTTTTGTTATTTTTCCTATAATTCTAAAACTTTTATTTGATTTGCAAAAAGTTTCATTTCGGTTGCAAAAGGTTTCATTTAGTATTTTTAACGCTGCTAGGCATTGACAAAGATAAAGCTGTTTAGAAAGAATTTCTTGGATATTCTATTCTCCTTCGAACGAAAACCCACTATCAGCCATTACAAAATTCAGCCCTTCGCTAGTATGCTAGCGTATATAACTGTTAAAGAAATCTTGGTTTGATTCCAGGTAAACATCGCCATCATTATTTACTCCATAATAGGGACCAAATGATTCTGCAGATTCAGCAAAAATGTTGTCCAATTTAAAGTCATTTGGCCCTTTTAAGGGAAAACTAAAACCTTTAGCTCCCCAATATTTTTTATATAGAATGTATTCGGAAAATCCTCCACAGCTGATTATGTGAATAGAAAATAAATTGGATTAGTAAATTAGATTTCAACGTTATTTACCTTCAGCCTTCGAAAATAAACAGTATGGTACTGTACCGTAGTGTTCTGTACAGTTCCGAGGTGGAGTGGTACACTAAGATAATGTACCTTACCGGAGCACAATCCTGAAAAATATTTTAGTGATACTGTTCCGGAACACAACGAGAATCGGAGCACTAAAAAACGTAGTGTACCGCAGTCGGAGCACTACAAAATAGTAGTGCACCACATGGCGGAACATTAAAAAATAATGTACCGGTAGTGTACCACATATGCGTTGTTTACGATTTGTGACAAAAATTAGATGTTTGATGTTTTTGATAAAGCAAAAGAAAAACTAATAAAATTCAATATTATGGAAATATAAGCTGAATTTATTTTACACCACCGCTAAAATTTTTTTTTGGTGATACTGTTCCAGTACAGTCATGGTACAATAAGGAGGTAGAACAGCTTTGTAAAACACAGAAATACTGCCCTTAGGCTATGTCCGCTTCCTGTCAAATTTGCATACCACAAGTTGTTTTCATTTATTCAATATTTATCTTCATTTTAAAATCTGTTGAACAGCGGGAAAAATGAATGAAATGCCTATATTTGCTAGAAAAATGTGATCTAAACAGTTCCATCTTTCAATTTCATGATAAAATTGCGCGTCTCACAATTTACGCGTCTTCCAATCATAGATTTTGAAAATAATTTGTTTTAATTTTTGTGTGCTGTTTATTTTCGAACAATGTTTACCTATAAGTCATGATCTTGTATAAGTGTAAGGTCTGTGTTGGTAAACAAAGTCAAACATCGAATCAATATGAAAGTTAGATATTTATTGGTGGAGAAAATCTGAATTTCATTATTTTTATTGTTAATATATATAAACTACAGGAGATATCAACATGGCACCATTTTGGAAAGGCAAGAATTTAGGCTAAAATGTAGTACGTCGATTTTTTATACAATAACGGGTCCAATTTGGATTTTTAGGTTTTTCAAAAAATTCCGTTACAAAATACTTGTATTACTCCGGAACCGGTTCAAACAACACCATCATATGATCACTTGTTGGATAGGTATTTCCTTTCAAATGAAACCCACTTTTTTAGAACCGGATAAAATCCCGATTTTTTGTCTGAACTTTCGGGTGGAATAACCGGGTACTTCCCCACGAAAAATTATTACGGCCTGACTCATATATGTAATGTCGCATTTCCATAAAAAAGTTTTCTAGTTCTCTCAGATTAAACAATTTTTTGCTGCGAACTATGAGCACATTGCCTCCTTTATACGGTTTATTCACACTTTTAGCAAACTTTTCACACATTTTAGAACGTTCACTTAAAGGTAACCTAGGTATATATTTTCCTCCCAAAAGAATGCCGTCAATAATATGAAGGCAACAAATTCTTGTTTGTGTTCGACCTTCCCCGCAGTATTCAAACACCAATTCTCCATAAAAAAGTGATTTGGGAGATATCTCAAACATATGGTCAACTGGTTCCCATTTCCGCATATCAGTATACCGCAATAATTTGCCCCTGGTCGTACAAATAAAGAAACTACTAGCATTTGCGTTTGTTCCTCTTCTTCCTACTGGTACAAAAAACCAGATATACACACTGTCAATTTTTTTGCATAAATCATCTATGGACAAAATTTCGTCGGACGATGAGTGAAAAGAGGCTTCGCAAAGAAACTCCTCAACAAACTTATTTTATTTTGTGAAGCTTGTCTTAATTTATCCGGCAAATTCCACAAATCAAGACATTTCCTTTGGCACTCAGATTGTCTCATTTCTGTAAGCTGTGTATCGTATCATTGTTCTGATTTAGAATGTTATTGATATGATTTAAATAATGGCTAATAGTATGTGTATCATTTTTTTTCCACTGACAGACAAGGTATCTCTCGGAATTCGCCGGGCGACTGATGTTTGGTTTAATAATTGAAATTCATTCAAAGCATTTGTACTTTAAATATATCAGGCCTACACTAAATTGTGTAAATATGTCAAACAATTTACACACAAAACTTCCTTTGTTGTGAAGTATTTTTAGCGCTGTTAGGCATTGACAAAGATAAAGCTGTTTAGAAAGTATTTTTTGAATATTCTCTTCTCCTTCGACCGAAAACCCACTATCAACCATTACAAAATGCACCCCTTCGCTAGTATGCTTGCGTATATAACTATTGAAAGAATCTTGGTTTGCTTAAAGTAAACATCGCCATCATTATTTACTCCATAATAGAGATCGTATGATTTGGGAGATCCAGCAAAAATTTTGTCCAATTTAAAGTCATTTGGCCCTTTTGCGTAAAACCTAAACCTTTAGCTTCCCATGATTTTCTATATAGAATATATTCGGAAAATCCTCCAGGGCCTATTATGTGAATAGAAAATAAATTATATCGTCTTGTTTTGTTTGTCATCTTATAAGAGTTGCCAAAAAATTCCAGCTACAGATCTAATCTTGAAAAATATGGTTGTAACTTGTGTATTAAAAAAGAAATAATTATAATTAAAATAAATAAAATGTCGTGCCCTTTTGAATTGTGTAATATTGTTGCAGGGGATGAATTGTGTGTTACCTGTTGGTTTTGTCTTAATCAATGGCATGCAAAATGTGCTAGGATTAATGATTAATGCAAAAGTCGTAGACACAATAAGAAATAATGTTGGTGTTCGTTGGTGTTGTGTGCAATGTAGGAAACTCTCTGCAGACTTTTATAATTTTGTAAAGGATTTGCAGTCGGAATTGACATCGATGAAAAAAGATTTTTCCTCACTATCACTCCGATTTGAGAATTTCTCTACATTGTTTGAGAAATACCAAGAATTAGATGAGTTTGTGTCGTCACCGTCAGTTTGTGGCCAGAAACGCAAAAGGGTTGCGAAAAAGGCACCAACTAAGGGAATGCCTAGTCGCAAAGCAACAGTTTCTGAGGAGAACACTGTTCCACAACCGGTTTCAGTTAATATCACTGATACAACTGAGACTGGACGTGAACAGTCGTATGCCAGTGTTGTTACACACCCAGTTCCGGTAGATAACAGCGGTATAGGTAAAGGGGTAAATAATCCTGATGTTATGAGTATTGATAGTGAGGTTTCTGAATATATCAAAATGCTGAAAACCTCACAATCTACTCGTGACATACATGAATTATCACTTCCTTCACTTATCACTAGTGATCGTCCCGAGACTGCTACTGGCAAAACTCAACCTGTCCAAAGATCATTATCTATGGCTCCCGCCATGAAAATGATATTTGCAACAAGGTTTGCACCAGAAACAACGGCCGATGACATAATCTATTATATAAAATCAAAAACTAAATGACTCATTTTTTATTTGCTATCAGAATATAAGGGGGCTTAATACAAAATTAACCAGTTTATATACTGGTTAGCATAGCATTGGTTTCAATTATAATGTATAGGGTTTCTCCGAAACTTGGTTAAAAATATCTATATTAAATAGTGAAATTTTATGTTCAAAATATCAAATATTTAGAAAAGATCGTGTTTGTAAAAAAGGTGGTGGCGTACTTATTGCAGTTAATACCAAATATACCACTAATTTAATTGATCTAAATCATTTTCTTGATATAGAATTTGTTGGTGTTTCCATCAAATTGGACAGATCTAAATAGTTTGTAACTTGCTCTTATATTCCCCCTTCATCTTCACTTGACATTTATAATCAGCATTTATCAGCAATAAATTTAATCACTGAAAAAATGAAAAATTCCGATCGCATTCTGATCCTTGGTGATTTTAATATGCCTTCCATTAGGTGGCTTTCAATGCCAGATTCTGAAACTTTGATTCCTTTGCCATCCGAAATGAACAGTACCATACATTTGATGTTATAGTTTGTGTGACTTAAATCTTTATCAAATAAACAGTGTGAAAAACTCCCACGGCAAAATTCTTGATTTGGCGTTTGTAAATATAACACAGCATTTTGATATATTCAGAATTTCTCCAATATGCACTCCTGAAGATATATACCATCTAACTTCATATATCTCCATGACTCACAGTTATGTAATTGAAGAAAGTCAGTCCGACTCATTTAAAAATTTCCTTAATTACAAAAAAAAACTAATTTTCGAAAACTTAATACCCTCATTTCCTCCGTAAAGTGGGCGCCTGTGTAACAGCTATAAAGATTTAGAATATGTAATTGATAAATATTATGATATTTTAAATAGATTTAAACTGGAATGTGTTCCAACCACTAGATTTAAAAATTCAAATAAATATCCATGTATAACCCCAAGTTTAAAAATTCTAAAAATAAGCTTTTTCTTAAATATAAAAAAATCAGGCTTGACAATAGACTACTATAAATTACTCTGTTGCTAGGTCTAAATATACTTTAGAGTCTCGAAGATTGTATGATCTTTACCTAGACAAGATTAAAAATAATTTTAAATCCAATCCTAAATCTTTTTATGATTTTGTTAATCTAAAACGAAAAATTTTCTCAAACCCTCAGTATTGAAATATAACAATAATGAATTTGTCACAGGCACAGATATTGCTGAATGTTTCGCAGATTTTTTTGTCCCAACCTATTCCAGTACATCTTGCCAAATTAAAGATTCGTATCCTTATAAGTTATTACAGGCTGATCAAATTTGTATGCCTTTTCTACAACGTCAGGATGTTTCCAATAGTCTGCGTAGTTTAAAATCGATTAAATGTCCAGGACCGGATGGCATACCTACTATAATTCTTAAATATTGTTCAAAAGTATTAGCACTTCCGTTAACTATATTGTTTAATTATTCAGTTAAATTTGGTCACTTTCCTACTTTCTGGAAAAAATCTTATATTATACCTTTACATAAGTCTGGTAGTCTTACTAATGTGTCAAATTATAGAGGAATTGCAAAATTAAGTGCCATTCCAAAATTGTTCGAAAAATTAATTACTGCTGTAATTTCACAGAAAATTCAATCTATATTGAATCCATATCAGCATGGTTTTCGTAGTGGTCTTTCAACTGCAACAATACACAACACTACAACAATTTACGTCAACAGTAATAAAAGGATTTGTTCAGCGTAAACAAACTGATACAATTTATACTGATTTTAGTAAAGCTTTTGATAGGGTTAACCATGAAGGGTATCTATCCAAAACGATTAAAGTTCCATCGGGTGTTCCGCAAGGAAGTCACCTTGGACCGGTCCTCTTTCTTTTATTTATCAACGATTTACCTAATTCCATAAATTACTCGAAATTGTTAATGTACGCAGATGATGTTAAATTATTCATAATTGTGATAAACGAGCTAGTTTACTTCATAACGATTTAGATAGCCTCTTTAAATGGTGCAGGTTAAATTGTATGGAGTTAAATTTAAGCAAATGTAAGCATATGTGCTTCTTCAGATCGTCTTCTCTGATATTACAATATAATATTAACGGTCATTCATTATCAACTGTAGATTCATGGTAAATAAAGCAAATGGTGTTTTAGGTTTTATTAAACGGTGGGCAAAAGAATTTTCTGATCCATATATAACAAAACTGTTATTTACGTATCTTGTTACGTATCAATATGCAATATACTCAGATAAAATAGAATCCGTGCAAAAACAATTTCTGCTATTTGGCTTACTAGGTTTACATTGGAATAGTGATTTTGTTTTGCCTTCTTATGCTAGCAGGCTAAAATTGATTAGATTGCCTACACTTAAAAGCAGACGTTTTATGTTGAACTCCATGTTTGTACTTAAAATATTAAATGGTAATATACCTTCAGATTTCCTAATCTCATCTATTAGAATTAATGTTCCCTTTAGATCTAGTAGATACTACCAATTATTATATACGGATTTCCACCGCACGAATTATTCAATGGGCGAACCTCTTAGTAAAATGTGTGTTGGCTTTAATTCTGTGTACTGTAATGTAGATTTTGATTTTGTAGATTTTATGAGTTTAGAAGTTATTAAATCTAGAATAATTTTATTTTTAAACAATTAACATACATGTTTTATTATTTGACAAACTAGCTAATGAATTAGATTCTGTAGCTGGTTTTCAATTTCCTACTGAATTCCCATTATGATGCGGATCATGATGTGTACGCGATCCCTCCGTAAAGGGAGGTCGCCGCCTCGGTCGGCAGGGGTGGGAATGTGAGGCGTGGGAATGTTCGAAAAAAAAAAGAATAGGCCTATTAGTAAATTAGATTTCAACATTATTTACCTGCGCAAATATCTGCAAGGTAGAGTAAATCATTATCTTGTTATATTTAGGGTTGGTAAACATAAAGTCCAACATCGAATCAATATTTGCCATTTTAATTGCTGTTCTATTTTGAAATATTGAACTACGTATAGTTTCAAAAGGATTACTGCGCGAGCGGGCTTTTCTTAAATCAACTTCATTAAGATTATCAAACACGTTTTTCGCATCAAGTATTCCCTCTAATATATGCGGCTCCACGAATTGTGTTTCACCTTCCAAAGTTCTCTTATGTGCGCCGTATTTTATAAAAGTCAAGAGGTGTTCTAGCGTGAATGGGAAAGCGTACGGGCTTCAAATCCAAGAAACTTCTTCTGGAATAAGGATTACTTCTGAACTTTTGTCCCACTTGTCACTCAAAGCTAGAAAGGTGCCCTGCTTTAAGCCTAAGCCTTTTCTACCATCTTGTTGAAATGCTACAATTGGTTCAAGTCGTCCTTGACTTTGCTTTTGCGGAATTTTGTTGATGGTCATTATGGATTTAAATTTATAAGATCTTTTCCTGGCAGAACATTTTATAAAATATATGGCCTCTCCTCAGCTTGGACAAACAATATTGTCAGCATATCTCTTGTCTATCTCATAGGAGGTTTTGCATGCATCGATGCTGCGTTTGCAATGGAATGATGCAGTTCATTATATTTACAACAAATGAAAGAAATAAAACGTTTAACATCATAATTTAATGGTCTCAGATGCAGAAAGATTAAAAAAAAGTTTTTCAAGGTCTTTCCTCCAAAAGACTCGAATTAGATACCTTTTTATAACCTCCTCCATGGAAAGTAGGGTTTATTAAATTTGCCATTCCGTTTGTAACACCTCTAAGTATTCGTCGTAGACCCCAAAAAGTATATTCAACCATGATCAAATTTGATTTAACCCTTAATAGCCTGGTGGTCCCTTCAGGAACCTCAAATTTAGAGACTTGTTTTTCAAAACTGTTCAATTTTTTGCGCAATCAATTCTGCAAATATTCTCTTTATAATGTATGCCATCTAGCGAAAATGAAAATCATATGCTTTTTGGTGCCGAACACCTGATTTTTGACGTTCATCAGAAAAACACACAAAAGCTTCAAAGTGAACAAATCGTGCTTTTTCAAATTGATTGAAATCAAAACTTTTGCTCCAAAAGAACCAAATAAAATTAATTTTTATTATTTGTACACTATATTCAAACCATGTAAGTATCTTTTTAGCAATATAAATTTTTTTTGTTTGTATTTTTCGTGTAAAAGTCAATCGGTCCTTCAAAGAACCAGTAGGCACTCATTAGAGAAGTTGTTGTTGTTGTAGCAGCTCATACATCCGTGTTCGTTCGGTTTCAATTTTCGGACTCAGTTCAATCAGGTTCTGCCTCTAAGTCCAGTCTCAAAAAGGACGCAACCTGTATGGGTTGTGTCCATAACGAGACTGGAGTTAGGTGAGTAGGCTTGGCTGGGCGGCGAAATAGGTGCAGCGTGTCATGTGGGCCTGTGCCACATGCTGGCAGATGTTCTGCACGTCGCCGTTAATCCGGGCCCAGTAGGAATTTAGGCGGCTGCACCATCCGGATCGTAATTGAGCCAAGACTACTCGGGTTTGTCGGGGCAGCTCTCGTTCTTCAGCTGCGACGGGAGTGGATGGTCTTCTAGCACTGTATTCACTCTATATCCTACAATGGCTTCAGCGACCGCATTAGAGTGAATACTATTCAATCCCGCTTAATAGGCCTGTTGATCTAGAGGCTCTCTCTTATACCTCTGTACCTCTCTCTCTAGATCATGAAGGTCTTGCCAAACGTGCCTGGGCGGACGTTGCCTATCCACAAGATGGTGATTTGGATGGCTTTAATGGCTATAACACCCAATCAGGTATTGCATTGACAGTATTTTTTATGCTGTCGCACCGGTAAGACCTTCGCCTCCTCATGTAAGTGATCGACAGGTGTCATGAGAAGGCACCCTGTTGCGGTTCTAAGGGCGGCATTCTGGCAGGACTGCACATTTTTCCACTGCGTAGCACTGACGTTGGCGGACCACACCGGAGCCGCATAGTTTACCACAGACCGGCCTATCGCGTTGTAAGAGGTCAACGAGGTTTCCTTATCAGCTCCCCAAGTACTGCCGGCCAGAGACTTGAGGACCTTGTTCCTACTTCTAATCTTGTCGCAGATAGCTATGGTATGCGCGGACGACTTAAAAAGGCTATCGAATGTGACCCCTAATACCTTGGGGTAGTTGGTGGTCGGAATAATAGCACCATCGACCTGCACATTCAAGGATAGCCCCATTTCCGCAGTCAGTGTGGCCGTCGACTTAGTGGCGGATATCTTCATATTCCTCACAGTGAAAAAGGCGGTAAGATCAACAAGATCAACAACGTACAATCATCTGCGTACATTATAATCTCTATGCCGTCTGGAGGGCGTGAATGTCAGAAAGGTAGAGGTTAAACAGTTCCGGAGATATCACCCCACCTTGGGGAACTCCCTGTTTAACTCTACGGATGCTCGACTTCTTGTTTCTGAATTCCACGTACGACTGGCGTCCACACATGTAGTTTACTATCCAACGTTTCAAACCTGGCCGGAGGGTGGTGCGCTCAATGTCCTCGGACAGTGTGGCATGATTGACTGTATCAAAGGCTTTTGATAAATCAAGTGCCACCATAACTGTTTTATCGCACGGCCTGTTCTGGTTGAGACCTCTACTGACATGTGTGGAAATGGCGTGTAAAGCTGTTGTTGTCCTATGCAATTTCCGGAATCCGTGTTGATGATCGGCTACTGGGAAACACTCTCTTATGCTGGGGAGGAGTAAAGCCTCAAGCGTCTTTGCTACTGGGGACAAAAGTGATATCGGCCTGTATGAATCACTTTTGCTGGCATCCTTGCCTGGCTTCAGTAGCGGGACCACCCTGCCCAATTTCCAGGCATCGGGAACTACTAGGGTGGCTAACGACAGATTGATAAGCTTTGTAAGATACTCAACTCCTGGTTCATCCAGTTGCTTCAACATCACCATTGAGATTCCGTCAGGACCAAGCGCTTTGGATGACTTTGCGCTTCTGATGACCTGTGCAACATCTGCCAACGTAAATTGTGGTTGTACCTCCTCGGCTGGAGGGGATCGTACACGGCGTAGGATCCTTCTCTTCGCCCTGTCACTCTCGGAGTGCTCTACAAACTTTCGGTTAAAATAACACGCGCACCTCTTCAGATCTGTCACTTCTACGCCGTTGAATGAGACAGATGTCCGATCGTCCTTTTTCCCAGGGTTCGAGAGCGACTTAACCGTTGCCCACAATTTACTCGTTCCGGTACCGATGTTGCAATGCTTCAGATGTTCTAACCACTTTTTCCGCTTATGCTCACCTACTAACATGTTTACCTCCAGAGTAAGTTCCCTGACTCTGGGGTTATTAGGGTTAGTACGGCGAAACTCATCTCGCTCGTTTGCTAATCCCGCTGCCTCTGCTGGGAAATTTGGTCTTATTTCAGGTATTCGACCAGCAGGTATATAGCGAGCGGCTGCAGCTTTGATGATGTCCCGGAAACACCTATCCGCTACCTGAACATCAGATGGGTTGGGCAGTTCTCTGAAGCGGCGATTGGTATACTCTCTGAATTCTTGCCAATTAGCTTTCCCGTGGTCAAGGAAAGTGCGGCGTTCAGAGTCAATGAAGTCGGGTGGTCTGTTGATGGCGATAATAATGGGGAGGTGGTCTGAGCCTAGAGAAATGACTGATTGCCAAGTTACGTCATTTGTCAGACCTGGGGACACGATGGATATGTCCGGAGAACTGTGGCAGTCTCCCCTTAATCTGGTGGGCGCGTCCTCATTCACTGTGCAAAACGTGGAGCTATCAATTTGCTCAGTCAGCGCCATGCCTCTCTGGTCATTACCTAGGACGGAATGCCATAATTCATGATGGGCATTGAAATCCCCTAGCACCAGACGGTTATTGCCTACCAGTAGTGAACTGATATTAGGCATATAACGTGGGGCACAGCTATTTAACGGCGGAATGTACACGTTGAGCACCTCTACCTCGGCGGTTCCACACTTGACCGCTACCCCCATACATTCCATGTACGGGTCACTAGAGTCAAGCTCAGGCGAGATAGGTCTTTACTGGACAGAGTGGTGCAAAAGGAACGCTAATCCTCCACCTCCACCTCTGGAGCGATCCTTCCTCAGTACGTTGTATCCATCACAACTTTGAAGCCTGCAGGTGGTACTCAGCTTCGTTTCCTGGGTCGCTGCGACCTTGATGTTCTTCCGACTCATAAAGCTTACAATTTCGTTGATCTTACCTCTGAGACCATCACAATTAAATTGGAGAAATGAAGCATTATCCGGAACCTGAACAGCAATGTGTGGCGTCAACTGCTGCGTAGATTGCTGTTGAGGAGATTGCGGGGGAGTCTCATATTGCGACGACGATGAGGACGCCGAAGATGAAGACTCACTGCGGTCTACATTGACGCAGCAGGAAGCAATGTAGTCTCTATCGCTATACTCCTATATCCGGTTTAGGCCGGAACAATTCCGGAAATGCACCCACTCCATGCATCCGTTGCATCTCACCGAAACCGATCTGTGGTGGATGCGATTACGACAAACGGAGCAGAACCAAGGTCCGGGGTTGGTCACGATCCCGGCTCGGACCAAGAGAATACGGAGCAAACATCCCGGGTAATGTTGCTCCCACATCAGAAAAATGGACGAACACGAACATGTATTTGCTGGGTTGGTGGCCCCTGGTCGGAGAAATATGCCTCCGAGTCAATCCGGTACATAGAACCGGCCGCCGTGGGATTGGAGATTGGATTAGAGAAGTGAAATGCGTTAGTGCTTTAGCGTCTTTTTCTAATTATACCCTCCACCTTGGAAAGGAGGGTATATTAACTTTGTCATTCCGTTTGTAACATCCTTAAATATTCGTCTTAGACCCCATAAAGTATATATATTCATAATCAGCATAAAATTCTAAGTCGATTTAACGATGTCCGTCTGTCTGTCCGTCTGTCTGTCTGTCTGTCTGTCTGTCTGTCTGTCTGTCCGTCTGTCTGTCTGTCTGTCTGTCTGTTGAAATCACGATACAGCCCACATTATTTGACGTAGAGCTCCAAAATTTAGCAGAGCTATTTGCATTGTGTCTAGGATGGTTGGTATTGAAAATCAGATATATCGGTCCACGTTCTGGTATAGTCCCCATATAACGGTACCTCCCGATATTCGGTATTTTGATGATTTATGCCACGTTTTTCACGGATTTGTCTTAAAATTGGTATTTGTAGGTCATAGCAGGTCCCTGAGCGTGTGGCAAAACATTGCATGTATGGGTCCAAAATTTGGTATAGCCCCCATATAACGGTACCTCCAGATATTCGGTAATTTGATGATTTTTGCAACATTTTTTCACGGATTTGTCTGAAAATCGGTATTTGTTGGTCATAATGGGTTCCAGCTCCGGTGGCGAAACATTGCATGTATGGGTCCATGATTTGGTATAGCCCTCATATAACGGTACCTCCCGATATTCGGTATTTTGATGGTTTTTGCCACATTTTTTCACTGATTTGCCTAAAAATTGGTATTTGTGGGTCATAATGGGTCCTAGTTCGTGTGGCGAAACATTTTAATTATAGGTCCACGTTTTGGTATAGCCCCCATATAACGGGACCTCCCGATATTCGGTAATTTAATGATTTTTGCCACATTTTTTTCACGGATTTGTCTGAAATTTGGTATTTGTTGGTCATAATTGGTTCCAGCTTCGGTGGCGAAACATTGCATGCACGGGTCCATTATTTGATATAGCCCCCATATAAAGATACCTCCCGATATTCGGTATTTTGATGGTTTTTGCCACATTTTTTCACTGATTTGTCTAAAAATTGGTATTTGTGGGCCATAATGGGTCCTAGTTCGTGTGGCGAAACATTGTAATTATAGGTCCACGTTTTGGTGTAGACCCCATATTACGGTACCTCCCCATAATCGGCATTTTAATGGTTTTTGCCACATTTCTTCTAATGTTTATTTTACCCTAAGGTGGAGGGTATTAAAAGTTTGGCCCGGCCGAACTTAATGTTTTTTTACTTGTTTTAGTGTAATTTTTTAATTTTTCATAGAACAATGCCACGTAAATACAAAGATTTTACCACGGCTGAATAGTTTGAAGTCAATGATTTTGAATGGTCAGTAAGTGAAATTGGCGATATATCAGATTTTGACGACGACGACGATCCCGATTTCAATGTAGTGACAAATGATGATGCGAATATCACTGATCAGTTGGAGGATGATGTGTTCGAAAATGTGAACGAATTAGATGCTGAACAAGTTGTGAGTGTGGAACCAACTGCTGATGAGAGTGTTCAAAATGAAGATATTGTTGTTACTGGAGATAGCAGACGCTGGCATCAAATTGCAACATTTTACAAAGATATCACAATTGACAAGGACTCTTCCGAGTTTAAAAAATGTATCTGGAAGAAAAACCATATGCAGAATCATGCAAGTTGGGTTCAGTTTGGCAGCGATTCTGAATTGACAACAGAAATAATGGTGCTAGATACACCTTTCAAATTTTTTTTTTCTTACTTTGTAAATGACGATATAATTTCTAATATTGTAGACCAAAGCAATTTGTACGCAATTCAAAACGATTCATCGAAACCTCTATATACAACGCCAGACGGAAGAAAACGCTTTTTTGGCATTACATATTTTATGTCCGTCTTCAAGTATCCAAGTATCAGGACGTATTGGGGTGAATTTGGCATACCGACTATTATGAATATCATGACGAGAAATCGATATGACAAGGTACGCCTGTTTTTGCATCTAAATGGCAAAAGTAAGATGCCACGTCCGTCAGCTCAAGAACCAGCTCCTTCACGTCGACGAGGATTGCGTCCACAAAACACTGATTCATCAAACATTGATCGTTTATATAAAATTCGTCCGCTTATTGATGCCCTAAATCGAAACTTTGACTCTGTTCCAAAAAGAAGTCGTTAGTGTGTGGATGAACAAATTTGTGCGACAAAAATTAAGCACTTTTTGAAACAATACTTGCCAGACAGGCCTCACCCGTGGGGCAATAAGTTATTTTTGATGTGTGACAATATGGGATTCTGCTATAATTTTGAAATTTATTCTGGCAATGAAGACCATGTTTTGGACAATGAACCAGACTTGGGAGCAGCAGCAAATGTTGTGGTGCGGCTTGCTCGTAGAGTTCCGCGTTTCAAGAACTACAGAATTTTCTTCGATAACTATTACACTACTATTCCTTTGTTCGCTTATTTACGCACCCAGGGAATCTATGGGCTTGAAACAGTTCGACGTAACCGAATTCCTGGCTGCAAATTGCCAGAAAAATTACCCAATCGAGGAGACTGTGAAGAATATATGACCAGTATTCATGGTATAGATGTAACTACTATAGCATGGAGGGACAACAAAGTTGTAAATATGGCATCGACTTTGCTTGGCATCAAGTAATTGAAACCGACAAATGCAAACGAAACTGATGACACGCCTACGGTTGCCAGGTATTTTATACTTTCAACAAATACTTACTGAATATAACTTTTTTATTTTCTTTAGATTTGACAAAAAAAGTGTACCGTAAATATTCAGTGCCCTGCGATAATCCACGAGTACAACAAGTACATGGGAGGTGTTGATGTTATGGATTCGTGCTTTGGTAGAAGCCGCATAATAATAAAGTCACGCAAATGGACAAATCGTCTTATATACCATATGATGGACATGGCCATGATAAATGCATGGATTTTATATAAACGCCAATTCTCTTCATCTCATCGTACAGATAAAATGCTGACTTTGCACGAATTTTTCGTAGACGTCAGCAAAGTTTTAGTAAAATCTGGCACACAATCCATAAGGAAAGGACGTCCAAGAAGCACTGGAGAATGTGAGACCCCTGAAAATGTGTCAAAACGAGTTCGGGTAGTAATGCCGCCTAGTGACGTGCGGTTTGATAATGTTGGCCACTTCCCGAAATACCTAACAACAGGCAAAACTCGTTGTAAAATGCCCAATTGCACATCTAGAACAACAGTGTATTGCATTAAATGTGAGGTAGAATTATGTTTCCAATAACCAAAAAACTTCTTTCTAGAATATCATACAAAACATTGAATAAATGAACTGAGTGCCTGGTGGTTCTTCAAAGAACCAACACACAAAACCTCCCCTAAAATGTCCAAAACTCAAAATTGTGAAAAGTCGTAGAACAATCTTTGTTAAGGGTCCTAAAATACAACATATAAAATTTTTTCATTGAGAAAGAAAAAGTCAGGCAAGGGTTAATGATGTCCACCTGTCTGTCTATTGAAATCACGATTTGGGATGAAATTTGATAAAGAGCTTTGAAAATTGGCACAACATTGTATTGTGTCTAGGATGTTTGGTATTGAAAATGATACCGGGATGTTTCAATAAGGCATTACATTGTGTACGCGGTAGAGCAAACCATTCACAAAGCAAGACTGCTCTATCTCCATAATCAATAAAGCTGTGAAGCGGGAATCCTTTATTAGGTAAGATTTATAGTATGCTATAACTATAAAACGTTGCAGTAAAGCTTAATTTCTCATATCAGTCCTGTCCATATCTATAAAGGCCAACATTTGTTTCAATTTCTCTTTTTAGAGTTAAGCATTTGAAATTTAATAATATGGAAATATTTTATATCAAATCAATAAAGAACCATTTGTTATTACAATAATTGAAAGTTTAAGTAATAATATAAAAATGTAGATATGAATAATCAATAAAAAATCCTCTTTAATATACATAAGTTATAATTAGTTGATTTAATTGTAAACCTACTAAAAATAAAAATGTTTTGTTACTTTTTCCTACTATAAATGTAAAAGTTTCATTTGATTTGCAAAAAGTTTAATTTCGGTTGCAAAAAGTTTCATTTTAATTGCAAAAGGTTTTATTTAATCTGAAAATGCTATGTATCAAACAATTTACACACAAAACTTCCTTTGTTGTGAACTATTTTTAACGCGGCTAGGCATAGACAGAGATAAAGCCGTTTAGGAAGAATTTCTTGAATATTCTCTTCTCCTTCGGCCGAAAACCCACCATCAGCCATTACAAAATGCACCCCTTCGCTAGTATGCTTGCGTATATAACTGTTGAAGGAATCTTGGTTTGATTCCAGGTAAACATCGCCATCATTATTTACTCCATAATAGGGACCAAATTATTCTGGAGATTCAGCAAAAATGTTGTCCAATTTAAAGTCATTTGGCCCTTTTAAGGGAAAACTAAAACCTTTAGCTCCCCAATATTTTTTATATAGAATGTATTCGGAAAATCCTCCACAGCTTATTATGTGAATAGAAAATAAATTGGATTAGTAAATTAGATTTCAACGTTATTTACCTTCAGCCTTCGAAAATAAACAGTATGGTACTGTACCGTAGTGTTCTGTACAGTTCCGAGGTGGAGTGGTACACTAAGATAATGTACCTTACCGGAGCACAATCCTGAAAAATATTTTAGTGATACTGTACCGGAGCACAACGATTATCGTACTGTACCGCAGTCGGAGCACTAAAAACGTAGTGTACCGCAGTTGGAGCACTACGAAGTCGTAGTGTTCCGCAGTCGGAGCACTACAAAATAGTAGTGTACCACATGGCGAATGTGCCGGTAGTGTACTTCGTTCAGGTTGAACGAAAGCATAACAAGTGGAGAAAGATGTAAATGTTTATAAGTGCGGTTGTAAGATTTAGAAGACTTTCCAAAAGAATTTTAGTTTTATTTAATTCTTTGGTTCCTCTTCTATTGAGCTTACGATCTCGTCACTTGGGTAAAAATGTTTTTTGTCATAGAAGTTATTTTTAAAATAACTTCTGGGGAGAATATCCCAGACAAAAAACAAGGGAACTGATGAAGATTGGTGGCTCTAAACCTACTAAAAATAAAAATGTTTTGTTATTTTTCCTACTATAAATGTAAAAGTTTCATTTGATTTGCAAAAAGTTTAATTTCGGTTGCAAAAAGTTTCATTTTAATTGCAAAAGGTTTCATTTAATCTGAAAATGCTATATATCAAACAATTTACACACAAAACTTCCTTTGTTGTGAACTATTTTTAACGCGGCTAGGCATAGACAGAGATAAAGCCGTTTAGGAAGAATTTCTTGAATATTCTCTTCTCCTTCGACCGAAAACCCACCATCAGCCATTACAAAATGCACCCCTTCGCTAGTATGCTTGCGTATATAACTGTTGAAGGAATCTTGGTTTGATTCCAGGTAAACATCGCCATCATTATTTACTCCATAATAGGGACCAAATTATTCTGGAGATTGTCCATTCTGGAGATTGTCCAATGTTGTCCAATTTAAAGTCATTTGGCCCTTTTAAGGGAAAACTAAAACCTTTAGCTCCCCAATATTTTTTATATAGAATGTATTCGGAAAATCCTCCACAGCTTATTATGTGAATAGAAAATAAATTGGATTAGTAAATTAGATTTCAACGTTATTTACCTTCAGCCTTCGAAAATAAACAGTATGGTACTGTACCGTAGTGTTCTGTACCGTTCCGAGGTGGAGTGGTACACTAAGATAATGTACCTTACCGGAGCACAATCCTTAAAAATATTTTAGTGATACTGTACCGGAGCACAACGATTATCGTACTGTACCGCAGTCGGAGCACTAAAAACGTAGTGTACCGCAGTTGGAGCACTACGAAGTCGTAGTGTTCCGCAGTCGGAGCACTACAAAATAGTAGTGTACCACATGGCGAATGTGCCGGTAGTGTACCACAAAAAATTAGATGTTTGATGTTTTTGATAATGCAAAAAAAACTAATAAAATTCAATATTATGGAAATATAAGCTGAATTTATTTTATTTGTCATTAATGTTTGGATTTGTTGCGAAATTGAAGAAAGTAGGAAAATATGGGGATTTTCCGCGAAAAAGGGTATTTAAGTCGTTGCATTGTAATGGGTTATTATGCAAATAATGTACCTGTTATTTTGTGGTACCGAAAAAACAATGAATGTAGATGTGAAAAACGGTATCCCGAACAAACAAGCAACACTGTTCTAAAAACTAAAAATATTTTATTTATGATTTAAATTTTTTAATGTGGTGCATATGGTACACTACGATTTTTTAATGCTCCGATTGCGGAACACTACGTTTTTTTAGTGCTCCGGCTCCGGTGCACTACGATTTGCATACCACAAGTTGTTTTCATTTATTCAATATTTATCTTCATTTTAAATCTGTTGAATAGCGGGAAAAATGAATGAAATGCCTAGATTTTCTTACAAAAATGTGATCTAAACAGTCCCACAATTTACGCGTCTTCCAATCATTGATTTTGAAAATAATTTATTTTTATTTTTGTGTACTGTTTATTTTCGAATGCTGTTTACCTGTAAATCATTATCTTGTATTAGTGGAAGGTCTGTGTTGGCAAACAAAGTCAAACACCGAATCAATATGAAAGTTAGATATTTATTGGTGCAGAAAATCTGAATTTCATTATTTTTATTGCTAATATATATAAACTACAGGAGATATCAACACATTTGGCACCATTTTGGAAAGGCAAGAGTTTAGGCTAAAATGTAGTAGGTCGATTTTTTATACAATAAGGGGTCCAATTTCGATTTTTAGTTTTTTTCAAAAAATTGCGGTACAAAATACTTTTATTACTCCGGAACCGGTTCAAACAACACCATCATATAATCACTTGTTGGATAGGTATTTCCTTTCAAATGAAACCCACTTATTTAGAACCGGATAAAACCCCGATTTTGTGTCTGAACTTTCGGGTGGAATAACCGGGTACTTCCCTCATGAAAAATTACTTTGCCGTAACCGAGTTACAATCCGAGCGTAGCCCCGAAACTAAACTTAAGCCACACTTTCATCTTATATTACGGCCTGACTCATATAATAGATAGGTAATCTGAAAACTTGGTATTTAATAAAAAATATATTTTTATTCATTATATTACATTTATTTAATTTTATCTATTAAAAATAAAGTGTTTAAGGTCATCCCGATACAAAACCTTATCATCCACTCTTCTACTGTGCTCCTCCACCTGACATGTGTTGGTCCATTTCCAAATTAATCTTCTCGCAAAAGTGTTACGAAATGAAGCATACAGAATATTGTGCACCTCGGTTGGCATTTGATCTTTATAGTAAGATACTTTTTTCATTTTATCTACGTAATATAACACGTTCCGTGACTTGGACATCTTTGATGAAAAATTGTGACATATCTCACACAGTAATAATAAACCACCAGGTACGAAAAATTTGCTATTCTCGTTATTTAAAGAAATACCTAGGCGAGAAGAATTATCTTTTAATGTGTAATGTCGCATTTCCATAAAAAAGTTTTCTAGTTCTCTCAGCTTAAACAATTTTTTGCTGCGAACTATGAGCACATTGCCTTCTTTATACGGTTTATTCACACTTTTAGCAAACTTTTCACACATTTTAGAACGTTCACTTAAAGGTAACCTACGTATATCTTTTCCTCCCAAAAGAATGCCGTCAATAATATGAAGGCAACAAATTCTTGTTTGTGTTCGACCTTCCCCGCTGTATTCAAACACTAATTCTCCATAAAAAAGTGATTTGGGAGATATCTCAAACATATGGTCAACTGGTTCCCATTTCCGCATATCAGTATACCGCAATAATTTGCCCCTGGTCGTACAAATAAAGAAACTACTAGCATTTGCGTTTGTTTCTCTTCTTCCTACTGGTACAAAAAACCAGTCATACACACTGTCAATTTTTTTGCATAAATCATCTATGGACAAAATTTCGTCTGACGATGAGTGAAAAAAGGCTTTATCATCAAACCAGTCGCAAAGAAACTCCTCAACAAACTTTTCAATGGACTTATTTTCTGGAGCTTGTCTTAATTTATCCGGCAAATTCCACAAATCAAGACATTTCCTTCGGCACTCTGATTGTCTCATTTCTTTAAGCTGTGTATTGTTACAAAATGCGGTAATTTTTCTTAACCCCAGAATTTGATTTTTTCCAATTGCATCATTCGATTTCTTAATGTAATCGAAGAAATCTGTATCAGCTCTTATAAGATCCAAATCAACAATTTCGAGTACATCTTCATCATTGTTCTGATTCAAAATGTTATTGATGTGATTTAAATAATGGCTAATCGTATGTGTATCATTTTTTTTCCACTGACAGACAAGGTATCTCTCGGAATTCGCCGGGCGACTGCTGTTTGGTTTAATAATTGAAATACGTTCAAAGCATTTGTACATTAAATATATCAGGCCTACACTAAATGGTGTAAATATGTCAAACAATTTACACACAAAACTTCCTTTGTTGCGAAGTATTTTTAGCGCTGTTAGGCATTGACAAAGATAAAGCTGTTTAGAAAGTATTTCTTGAATATTCTCTTCTCCTTCGACCGAAAACCCACCATCAGCCATTACAAAATGCACCCCTTCGCTAGTATGCTTGCGTATATAACTATTGAAAGAATCTTGGTTTGATTCCACGTAAACATCGCCATCATTATTTACTCCATAATAGGGATCGAATGATTCGGGAGATCCAGCAAAAAATTTGTCCAATTTAAAGTCATTTGGCCCTTTTAACGTAAAACCAAAACCTTTAGCTTCCCATGATTTTCTATATAGAATGTATTCGGAAAATCCTCCAGGGCCTATTATGTGAATAGAAAATAATTTAGGATAGGCCTATTAGTAAATTAGATTTCAGCATTATTTACCTGCGCAAATATCTGCAAAGTAGAGTAAATCATTGTCTTGTATTAGCGTAAGGCCTGTGCTATCTTTAGGGTTGGTAAACATAAAGTCCAACATCGAATCAATATTTGCCATTTTAACTGCTGCTCTATTTTGAAATATTGAACTACGTATAGTTTCAAAAGGATTACTGCGCGAGCGGGCTCTTCTTAAATCAACTTCATTAAGATTATCAAACACGTTTTTCGCATCAAGTATTCCCTCTAATATATCCGGCTCCACGAATTGTGTTTCACCTTCCAAAGTTCTCTTATGTGCGCCGTATTTTATAAAAGTCAAGAGGTGTTCTAGCGTGAATGGGAAAGCGCACGGGCTTGAAATCCAAGAAACTTCTTCAGGAATAAGGATTTCTTCTGAACTTATGTCCCACTTGTCACTCAAAGCTAGAAAGGTGCCCTGCTTTAAGCCTAAGCCTTTTCTACCATCTTGTTGAAATGCTACTATTGGTTCAAGTCGACCTTGACTTTGCTTTCCAAGACCTTTGTCCGTTTCATAACCCATCTTTTTCATCATTTCCATGGCTTTATTTGAATAGCTTCGTGACCATTCTGTTTTCATTTTTTTGGGAGGACTTTCGTACAAGTCTGTTTCAATGTTTTCCTCCATTTTGTGGTTCTTTTTATTAAATGAAACTGATACAGTTGAAAATCAAGACTAAGGCAGCAACGATACAATGTTGAACCCTTTTCGACTATTTGTTTTTTTTTTAATACTATTGACAATAAATTGGTTTTATAGATATTAGCGGGTGTATGTATTGGAGCTAACAAACAGTAGATTGATGCTATCGATAGTTTTGATATTTTTACTCCTGTATATTGTTTGATAGTTTTTACAACCCTAATATTAGTGATCTATAGTGGAATTCTCTAACTAATTTTTTAGTTACCGACAAAAGTCGGTCAACAAATGAATTAAAGTGAGAATACAAAAAACGCTTTTCTGACTGGCTTAAATCGTCGACTGGCTTCTTCGAAAATAACAAAGGAGTCTAGAGCCAAAATCGAACTAAGCCAACCTAAAACTCCTTTGTTCCTCTACGAAGCAGCCAGCCGTTTACTTAAGCCAGTCAAAAAAGCGTTTTATGTATTCTCACCTTTAAGGTGATGGTACAAAAGCAGCTTGGCATCATAGCTAGGCATATTAATTAATAATAATAATTAACTGTCAAAGCAATCTTGGAATTGAATATGTTGAATGAAAAGTTATTTAAATTTGCAAAAATTGTTGAAAAACTCGAATTATAGTAACCTTCAAATGTAGTCGTATAAGAAAACAAATATATATCTACTTGTATTTGATAGAACATTTAATTTTTTTTTTGACATATCAATGTTCCCAAGCGTTGATGCATCTACCTGTATTCTTCTACCATGATTCCACTACAGAACTGCAAGTTTTTACTACGATAATCGATTTTCCGTGTACGATATCGAAAGATATTTCAAAACTAGTAGATTCAATGTAGAGCTATGTTCTCATTGCACTTTCAATCATATTAGTTGTGTTCCAGTACTTTTTTAGTAGTAAAACTAGCAGAAGAGAGAACAGTTCGAATTGTCATTCTCATTTAGGTTTGCTCAAAAAATAAGGGAACGGAAAATTAGCAGAAATGCGATAAAATGTCAAAATTCAAAATTCCAAAAGTAAACAGCCTAAATCGGACTGGTGAAACCCTACTGAAAAGAGCGCCAACATTTAAAAAATGAGTATTGAAGACGATAAGTTAAAATTAATAATTTATAATAATAATTAATAATCTGATTCCTCATTCAGCCAGTCCTCTTCACTGCTGGAATCATCCAAAAGTGAATACATCAGTTGCTCCATATTTTCTCTTTTTGTTTTTTGCACGACAAATATTAGTTTTTCCTTTAGTTTTCAAGTTGATCATTTTCTTAATTGAAATGTATCAATACATTTTTCAACCTTGTTAGCCCTGCCAATGAAATGTCAAATTTACAATATGCACATTTCTGCTCGGCCAAATTCATGTAGCTAAAACGAGCAGAAATGTGCACCACTCAGCGCCATTTTTTTCTCGAGAGAGCTGCAAGTTTTGCTAGTTTTTTGAGTACGGGAACGCGTTGTAGCAGAATTAGTGCTAATTGGTACTAATTTGCAGGTTCTGGAACACAACTATTGTTCGCTCTCAGAATTAGGTACACGAATTAACCCGTTCATACGGCACGATTCGTAATTCATAGTAAAATAATTGCTTCTATCAAAAATTTTGTTTGTTGACTCTCAGAACAACGAAAAAAGATGTCCCATCCGTAACAAATGAGAGCATTTATCGAAAAAATAAGTTATGACATTTCAAAATTGAAAATAGAAACATTTAATAAAATTTTTAAAAAAATTGTCAAATAATAAAACATGTATGTTAATTGTTTAAAAATAAAATTATTCTAGAATTAATAACTTCTAAACTCATACCAAAATCTTCATTACAGTACACAGAATTAAAGTTAACACACATTTTACTAAGAGGTTCGCCCATTGAATAATTCGTATGGTGAAAATCAGTATATAATAATTGGTAGTATCTACTAGATCTAAACGGAACATTAATTCTAATAAATGAGATTAGGTAATCTGAAGGTATATTACCATTTAATAGTTTTAGTACAAACATGGAGTTCAACATAATACGTCTGCTTTTACGTGTAGGCAATCTAATTAATTTTAGCCTGCTAGCATAAGAAGGCAAAACAAAATCACTATTCCAATGTAAACCTCGTAAGGCAAATAGCAGAAATTGTTTTTACACGGATTCTATTTTATCTGAGTATATTGCGTATTGAGGATCCCATACAACAGAACCGTATTCCAATATAGATCTAACAAGAGACGTAAATAACTGTTTTGTTATATATGGATCAGAAAATTCTTTTGCCCACCGTTTAATGAAACCTAAAACACCATTCGCTTTATTTACCATTATTATTACATGGCTATTAAAATTTAGTTTTGGATCCATCAAGAGGCATAGATCGACGAATGAATTTACAGTTGATAATGAATGACCGTTAATATTATATTGTAATATCAGAGAAGAAGATCTGGAAAAGCACATATGCTTACATTTGCTTAAATTTAACTCCATACAATTTAACCTGCACCATTTAAAGAGACTATCTAAATCGTTATGAAGTAAACTAGCTCGTTTATCACAATTATGGGAAATGAATAATTTAACATCATCTGCGTACATTAACAATTTCGAGTAATTTATGGAATTAGGTAAATCGTTGATAAGTAAAAGAAAGAGGACCGGTCCAAGGTGACTTCCTTGCGGAACACCCGATGGAACGTTAATTGTTTTGGATAGATACCCTTCAAACAAAACTAGTTGTGATCTATCTTATAAGTAAGATGATATCCATTTGACTAAGTTTGTGTTGAAACCCATATAATTTAATTTATATATTAGGAGTTCATGGTTAACCCCATCAAAAGCTTTACTAAAATCAGTATAAATTGTATAAGTTTGTTTACGCTGAACAAATCCTTTTATTACTGTTGACGTAAATTGTATAAGATTTGTTTTAGTTGAAAGACCACTACGAAAACCATGCTGATATTGACTCAATATAGATTGAATTTTCTGTGAATTTACTGCAGTAATTAATTTTTCGAACAATTTTGGAATGGCACTTAATTTTGCAATTCCTCTATAATTTGACACATTAGTAAGACTACCAGACTTATGTGAAGATATGATATAAGATTTTTCCCAGAAAGTAGGAATGTGACCAAATTTAAGTGAATAATTAAACAATATAGTTAACGGAAGTGCTAATGCTTCTGAACAATATTTAAGAATTATATTAGGTATGCCATCCGTTCCTGGACATTTAATCGATTTTAAACTACGCAGACTATTGGACACATCCTGACGTTGTAGAAAAGGAATACAAATTTGATCAGCCTGTGATAACTTATAGGGATACGAATCTTTAATTTGGCAAGATGTACTGGAATAGGCTGGGACAAAAAAATCTGCGAAACATTCAGCAATATCTGTGCCTGTGACAAATTCCTTATTGTTATATTTCAATACTGAGGTCCTTGAGGAGACTTTTCGTTTTAGATTAACAAAATCATAAAAAGATTTAGGATTGGATTTAAAATTATTTTTAATCTTGTCTAGGTAAAGATTATACAATCTTCGAGACTTTAAAGTATATTTAGACCTAGCAACAGAGTAATTAGTGTAGTTGTTAAGCCTGATTTTTTATATTTACGAAAAAGCTTATTTTTAGAATTTTTAAACTTGATAACTCAGGGGTTATACATAGATATTTATTTGAATTTTTAAGTCTAGTGGTTGGTACACATTCCAGTTTAAATCTATTTAAAATATCATAAAATTTATCAATTACATATTCTAAATCTTAATAGCTGTTACACAATCACACAGATGCCCAATTTACGGAGGAAATGAAGGAAATGAATTTATTAAGTTTTCGAAAATTAGTTTTTTTTGTAAGTAAGGACATTTTTAAATGAGTCGGACTGACTTTCTTCAATTACATAACTGTGGGTCATGGAGGTATATGAAGTTGAATGGTATATATCTTCAGGAGAGCATATTGGAGGAATTCTGAATTTATCAAAATGCTGTGTTATATTTACAAACGCCAAATCAAGAATTTTGCCGTGGGAATTTTTCACACTGTTTATTTGATAAAGATTTAAGTCACACAAACTATTTATAACATCAAATGTATACTGGGTACTGTTCATTTCGGATGGTAAAGGAATCAAAGCTTCAGAATCTGGCATTGGAAGCCACCTAATGGTTTAGATCAATTAAATTAGTGGTATATTTGGTATCAACTGCAATAAGTACGCCACCACCTTTTTTACAAACACGATCTGCTCTAAATATTTGATATTTTGAACATAAAACTTCACTATTTAATGTAGATATTCTTAACCAAGTTTCGGAGAAACCCAATACATTATAATTGAAACCAATGCTATCAGTATATAAACTGGTTAATTTTGTATTAAGCCCCCTTACATTCTGATAGCACATAGAAAATGAGTCATTTAGTTTTTTGGCACCGAATCTGAGCTAAATTATCGGATCACTCTAAAAATTCTTTAATAAATGCCCCAGCAGGCCAAAATTCTTTTAAAATCAACTGTACAAAAATATTTTCAGGCACAACGATTTTGAAAGAAGATCTACTTTCAGAAAATGCAGATCCGAGCTTATAACATCTCAAAAAGTAATCTTCCTTAATTTTTGATTTTATATAATAGCTTAAGTCATCGGCTATTGTTTCTGGTGCAAACCTTGTTGCAAATATCATTTTCATGGCGGGGGCCATAGATAATGATCTTTGGACAGGTTGAGTTTTGCCAGTAGCAGTCTCGGGACGATCACTAGTGATAAGTGAAGGAAGTGGTAATTCATGTCTGCCACGAGTAGATTGTGAGGTTTTCAGCATTTTGATATATTCAGATTGTGAGGTTTTCTTAGAAACCTCACTATCAATACTCATAACATCAGGATTATTTACCCCTTTACCTATACCGCTGTTATCTACCGGAACTGGGTCTGTAACAACACTGGCATACGACTGTTCACGTCCAGTCTCAGTTGTATCAGTGGTATTAACTGAAACCGGTTGTGGAACAGTGTTCTCCACAGAAACTATTGCTTTGTGACTAGGCATTTTCTTAGTTGGTGCCTTTTTCGCAGCCTTTTGCGTTTCTGGCCAGAAACTGGCGGTGACGACACAAACTCATCTATTTCTTAGTATTTCTCAAACAATGTAGAGAAATTCTCAAATCGGAGTGATAGTGAGGAAAAATCTTTTTTCATCGATGTCAATTCCGACTGCAAATCCTTTACAAAATTATAAAAGTCTGCAGAGAGTTTCCTACATTGCACACAACACCAACGAACACCAACATTATTTCTAATTGTGTCTACGACTTTTGCATTAATCCTAGCACATTTTGCATGCCATTGATTAAGACAAAACCAACAGGTAACACACAATTCATCCTCTGCAACAATATTACACAATTCAAAAGGGCACGACATTTTATTTATTTTAATTATAATTATTTCTTTTTTAATACACAAGTTACAACTATATTTTTCAAGATTAGATCTGTTTTTTTTTACTTATTTATTTAATTTTTTTTAATTGTGTTTTAATGTTGGTAACTCTTAAGAAATGACAAACAAGACGATATGTTACAACAACTAATTAGCTAATGTAACAAAAGAATGAGAATAAAAGAGAATGTTAAACTACACAATTTGAACATTGATATTACTTTAAAACACAAAACAAGATTTTAAACACTACACCAATTATCACTTTGAGTTACAAAATCACTATTGAACACTTTTAAATACTTTTTTACGAGATTAATTAATTTAATAAAAAATATAACTAATAATTTTGTTGTTGCAAAATGGTCAGGCTTTATCCCTTTATTGTTGTTTTTATAAAACAAGAAGTTATTTTTAAAATAACTTCTGGGGAGAATATCCCAGACAAATAACAAGGGAACTGATGAGGATTGGTGGCTCTTTCCGAAACCTAGGTATTCCCTTCCTTACCCCCTGGTAAACATTACCATCGTTCTCCACTAATAAACAAACGTTGTTTTTATAAAAACAACAATAAAGGGATAAAGCCTGACCATTTTGCAACAACAAAATACTACGGTATCCCGAACAAACAAGCCACACTGTTCTATAACTTATAATTTTTTTCGAAAGCACCACAATTTTTTGAGACTAATCACAACAGGGTTGCCAAATTTAAAAATAGAAAAATACAAAAATATGTTCAAAATGTCAACATTTACACAAAAAATGGAAGACATGAATGAATATTGTAAAACTAATGATATAATAAATCTTCGGGAGAAAAACAATAATTTCTTCTATTCATATTAGTGAGAATTTAATGTATTTTAGTATAAATTCCCATTAAAATAAATAAAAACAAAATTTTTCAAAAAAGGAATTATTTTACTATGAATTACGAATCGTGCCGTATGAACGGGTTAATGCGTGTACCTAATTCTGAGAGCGAACAACGTTGTTCGGTTTCCAATGGAAACATGCTATAACAGATGCCTGCAAGAATTACCTGCGTGATGCTAGGAACACAATTGGAGCGAACGACGAATTTTTCGCGGCGTATGTTCGTCGTCAAAAATAAGAAAACACATGTGTATATGGAAATGCACACAATCACGGCGCCGGCAAAAATTTCGTCGGACGCCGCGAACTCAATTAGATTTATTTCCATTTCATACGCCGGCGAACGGCGATCAAAACTGTACAAGGTGGCCATACTTGTACGAATTTTATGTGTTTAGTAAATAAAGTTACTTTTTACTTTAAAATTTGTTATGGTCACTCTACTATCTGTTACCCGTATAAAAAAACATAATTAATTTTTTTTATTTGTGTACTTGCGCCTGAGTGAAGATGGATATCAGTGAAGGGTGGATGAAATTAAAATAGAGAACGTAAAGAATTACGAGTTCTTGTATAATTTATTGTAGTCAACAAATGAGCAAACAAGTAAACAACTTCATCAGCTGTTTTCTATTTCGTCGGTATTGTGTTCCATACGACGAATTTCCGCGGCCCTTAGCAGTGTTCTAGCATATAAAATGTTCTCTAAATTAGTTTTTGGTAGAACAAAATTATCAAATTTCCGATTTTCCACTGGTGGTCAGGACGGAAATCTGTCTCTAGAAGCTTCCATATAAAAATGTCCAAAAAACTGTGTATGCCAAATGAAAGTGGAAGCCTTTATGAGTATTTTGGCATATAAAATGTTCTCCAAGTCAGTTTTTGGTAGAGAAATTTTCCAATTTTCTAATATTCCACTAGTGGTCAGGACGGGAATCTGGCTCTGGTAGCCTCCATATAAAAACGTCCAAAAAACTGCGAATGCCAAATGAAAGTGGAAGCCCTTATGAGTATTTTAGAATATAATTTGCGTTTTACAACAATTTTTACAAATTTACGTAATTTTTCATTCAACATATTCAATTCCAAAATTGGTTTGACAATTCAATTTATGCTGATCAAGAATATATATACTTTGTGGAGTCTAACATGTATATTTCGAAGTGAAAAACTTCATATACCCTCCATACTATGGTGGAGGGTATAAAAGGATGAGCAGCTTACTTTTCAAAAATTGTGACAGTTTAGCAATTTGCATTGACCTGATCCACACCGGCATTTGTTGCAGAAATACGAGAAATTTGCTGTGTTTTAGTCAGTTTTTAATTTCTTACCAATTTTCTTATATTTTAGATTACGAATTCTGTCATCAGTTTACAAATGTAATGGTTGGTCAGCCTCGCTGCATTCTAGGTCTTACAACACTGTCCGCTGCCATTGATAAAATTCTCACATCCGATACGCAACTTAACCCCATACATGCCCATACATGCTGACCTTTGTCAACTAAGTCTTAAATCGAAGTGTTTGTTAGAAAATGTATTAAATATTTTTCAATTCAATCTTACATTTAGTTCTAATCACAATAGTTTTTTGGACGTTTTTATATGGAGGCTTCCAGAGCCAAATTGGGAAATTTTTTCTACCAAAAACTGATTTGGAGAACATTTTATATGCCAAAATACTCGTAAGGGCTTCCACTTTCATTTGGCATTCACAGTTTTTTGGACGTTTTTATATGGAGGCTTCCAGAGCCAGATTCTCCTCCTGACCACCAGTGGAATATGAGAAAATTGAAAAATTTGTTCTACCAAAAACTGTCTTGGATAACATGATATATGCTAAAATACTCGTAAGGGCTTCCACTTTCATTTGGCATTCATAGTTTTTTTTTGGAAGTTTTAATATGGATGCTTCCAGAGCCATAATCCCGTCATGACCACCAGTGGAACATGAGAAAATTGGAAAATTTGTTCTACCAAAAACTGACTTGGAGAACATTTTAAATGTCAAAATACTCATAAGGGCTTCCACTTTCATTTAGTTAAATGTGAAGTTTTTTGGACGTTTTTACATGGAGGCTTCCAGAGCCATATTCCCGTCCTGACCACCAGTGGAATATGAGAAAATTGGGAACATTTTCTATCAAAAACTGAGTTGGAGAACATTTTATATGTCAAAATACTCGTAAGGGCTTCCACTTTTATTTGGCATTCACAGTTTTTGGACGTTTTTATATGGAGGCTTTCAGAGACATAATCCCGTCATGACCACCAGTGGAATATGAGAAAATTGGAAAATCTGTTCTACCAAAAACTGACTTGGAGAACATGATATATGCTAAAATACTCGTAAGGGCTTCCACTTTCATTTAGTTAAATGTGAAGTTTTTTGGACGTTTTTACATGGAGGCTTCCAGAGCCATATTCCCGTCCTGACCACCAGTGGAATATGAGAAAATTGGAAAATTTTTCTATCAAAAACTGACTTGGAGAACATTTTAAGTGCCAAAATACTCGTAAGGGCTTCCACTTTCATTTGGCATTCACAGTTTTTTGAACGTTTTTACATGGAGGCTTCCAGAGCCATATTCCCGTCCTGACCACCTGTGGAATATGAGAAAATTGGAAAATTTTTCTATCAAAAACTGACTTGGAGAACATTTTAAATGCCAAAATACTCGTAAGGGCTTCCACTTTCATTTGGCATTCACAGTTTTTTGGACGTTTTTATATGGAGGCTTTCAGAGCCATAATCCCGTTATGACCACCAGTGGAATATGAGAAAATTGGAAAATCTGTTCTACCAAAAACTGACTTGGAGAACACTTTATATGCCAAAATACTCGTAAGGGCTTCCACTTTCATTTGGCATTCACAGTTTTTTGGACGTTTTTACATGGAGGCTTCCAGAGCCATATTCCCGTCCTGACCACCAGTGGAATATGAGAAAATTGGAAAATTTTTCTACCAAAAACTGACTTGGAGAACATTTTAAATGCCAAAATACTCGTAAGGGCTTCCACTTTCATTTGGCATTCACAGTTTTTTGAACGTTTTTACATGGAGGCTTCCAGAGCCATATTCCCGTCCTGACCACCTGTGGAATATGAGAAAATTGGAAAATTTTTCTATCAAAAACTGACTTGGAGAACATTTTAAATGCCAAAATACTCGTAAGGGCTTCCACTTTCATTTGGCATTCACAGTTTTTTGGACGTTTTTATATGGAGGCTTTCAGAGCCATAATCCCGTTATGACCACCAGTGGAATATGAGAAAATTGGAAAATTTGTTCTACCAAAAACTGTCTTGGAGAACACTTTATATGCCAAAATACTCGTAAGGGCTTCCACTTTCATTTGGCATTCACAGTTTTTCGGACGTTTTTAAATGGAGGCTTCCAGAGCCATATTCCCGTCCTGACCACCAGTGGAATATGAGAAAATTGGAAATTTTTTCTACCAAAAACTGACTTGGAGAACATTTTAAATGCCAAAATACTCGTAAGGGCTTCCACTTTCATTTGGCATTCACAGTTTTTTGGACGTTTTTATATGGAGGCTTTCAGAGCCATAATCCCGTTATGACCACCAGTGGAATATGAGAAAATTGGAAAATCTGTTCTACCAAAAACTGACTTGGAGAACACTTTATATGCCAAAATACTCGTAAGGGCTTCCACTTTCATTTGGCGTTCACAGTTTTTTAGACGTTTTTACATGGAGGCTTCCAGAGCCATATTCCCGTCCTGACCACCGGTGGAATACGAAAAAATTGGAAATTTTTTCTATCAAAAACTGACTTGGAGAACATTTTATATGCCAAAATACTCGTAAGGGCTTCCACATTCATTTAGCATTCAAAGTTTTTTGGACGTTTTATATGGAGGCTTCCAGAGCCAGATTCCCGTCCTGACCACCAGTGGAATATGAGAAAATTGGAAAAATTGTTCTACCAAAAACTGACTTGGGGAAC